>NC_041058.1:14640643-15255643 GCF_900634775.1 Gouania willdenowi | reverse complement strand
CTTTTAATCCTAATTAGTTCTATCTAAAATGAGTACCTATCTAAGTAGTCTACATCTATATTGCTATATCTGAGTACACTAATTTAGCCATTTCTGATGTGATCCCACACCACCCAACACTATCAGGCTTTAGCCAGATTTTGACTGTCACCTCGTGCAGCAGTGTATTTGTCTTCCAACCTTTGATGTCAAAAATCATTGTTGCCAACACATTATTATCTACCCCACAGCCTCTGCTGGCATTTGGCACAGTGGATGACAAGCAAGTGAATAAGACAAGCAGCTTACACATGTACACATGCAGCACTGACTTCATCTGGACAAAAACCAAAGCACTCACACATGTGGTCAGTCTTTAGGAACAATGAGACCATCAGATTTATCTTTTTAACACATCTGTGGAAAAGCTCAATGCAATCAAGTTGATTTATTGCTGCTGTGGTGCAGACTGACCTTAGACCGATACCTGTTATGTTCTTTCAAAAGGTCACTGGGTCAGGAGAGAAGGTCAAACATGCATAGAAAGCAAATAGTATATGTGAATGGCTCTAAATAGCATTTTATGCAGGATGAAAAATATGACGGAGTCGTGTTGGCATGCACAAACCAATAGATTCATTTATTTACGTCACAGCTTCTTGATCCCTCTTGAGACAGGCTTATTCCAGGGCTCTACCATTATCAGTATGTAACAATCACAAGTGTTAATTCTAAGTGTTTGAAACACAACCCACAACTTTTACGTCTGCAAATACAGACACAAATTAATGACTGGTAATGTGGAAAATATATGTTTTGGAACTATAACCAAGACATACATAAAGAGAGGATATCAGGGTAATTCTGACAGCTCACTGCTATGTTTTTTAACCCTCTTTAAGGTTGAAAACAACGTGACACCAGCTCCAGTCGAGTTATCAGCACAGTACACCAGCCTCGTGCTGCTTTTCTGGCAGATTTCTAATCCTCCATCATAAAAAGCTGTTTGCTGTTCCTCAGCTGTCCAGGAAGGTGCTAATTGAAAATCTGACTTGACAAATCCACCTTCTCATTTCACAAATGCTTAAGCAGCATTTTGCACATATTAAAATATAACAGATGCAGCTGCTTGTTGTTTTTGTTTTGTATTAATATGTAAATGTGTGTGTTTGTTGTGGCAGATTGATGTGAGCACTTTAAGAAATTGCATTTGCAATGTGTGTGTTTGCTCAGAAAGATTTATTACAAAGTGTGAGCTCCATCTGAAATCTATGTCACCATCAGAGAGACTTTTATCAACTGTCAATCTGTTTCGTTTGAAGTACTATATCTCCATTTAAAATGAAATGACACCTCTTCTCAAACAGTCAAGCTAACAGCTGGTGCAAAAGTGCGGACACGTACAATCTCCAAAAGCAATCTGAAAATATTTTATTCTTTGCATCATCTCACTGGGATTTAAATTAACGTGATACCTTGGACCGTGGAGTGTTCAAGTAACTGAGCTAGTGTTGCAACATTTGGTCCAATACTATATGTATCTGGGCTTTGACTCGGGAGGGGGGACAGACATCAAATAAGTCTGTCAGCTCACAGCTACATTTGATTGCTCCCCCAAGTGATTGCTGTCATCTTTCCATCCTCCTCCATTTCCAGCACATCCTGTGAACTGAGGATCTAAATCTGCACACACATCTACACACAGTCAGAAAGACAGACAGCCTGTCAGATGCTAAGATAGAGATATTTCAGCAAGACAAGTGCTTCGTTCTTTTTTAAAACAACCCTTAATATTAGGGGTGTGCATTTCCATGAATCTGACTATAGGATATATATATCCTGATATTTAATAGGATACAGCCTACACTACGATATCAATATTTACAACTTTCACCTTTACAAGAACGAGCAAGTTTTTTTTAAAACTATAATTCAAGGACCAATATAAAAAACAAGTGGTATTTTTTTTTTTTAATCAAATTGTCAAATTACATTTTTCAAATAAGTTTAACTGTTGCTTCCACCACAGATTCTGATTCTGATAAGTTCTTGGATTCTTTAAAAAAAAATGTATGCATATATCAGCGCAGTTAAATAGTTTTCTTTTTTCCTTTAAAAAATTGATTTGGACATTTTTTGGATTGATACAATAATTACGGGGTGAAATAATGCGATATATCACCAAATCAATTTTTTCTTACACCTACTTAACATTAGGGAGTTATTAAACTGTGAGGATGTACGTGATTTTCACCTGTGGTAATATTATGCTATATATGTTTGGGTGATTGGCTGTTGTCAGATCACACAAGACCATATGAAAGTATTGACACTGTTGGCTCCAAATGTCATCCCGACAGGAAACTATAGCTGCAATATCCTTAAATTAATCTACTTTAATCATCAAAACACTAAAAAAAAAAAAAAGAGGCCTGTAGAAAAGACATTTTGTAAAAATTGTACAATCCTCCTGCAGCTGGATTGGTTTTTCCATTCAGAAGTGCCTTGACATTTCAGAACACACCATTCAGAGCATCTTTACATGTTACTCCTTAAAATAGATAAATAATCAGGACAAAGACAGATTTTCCTGTACAAGACAGATTCAAGTACACAGAAGAACAAGTGCACACCTGCCTGGGACGTGCACTTCCAGCAGAAAGTGTGTCAAGTCTAAAACATCAAACTTCATACTTTTAATCAAGGGTTTCAGCTAAGCAGAAAATTAGCCCTAAATCTTGAACATGAATCAAATTAATGGGTGTGAACAAAAAGCGATTGAGGCAATGGGATTTTCATGTATCAGCATTGTGGAAGTGTTTTATAAAGGAGAGAAAAAAAATTCCATAAAAAAAGAAAAGACGGACTGGTTAAGGGGTTTTTACAGATCAGTGGGGTGGGAATGTCCTCAGGTCTAACGTGGGATATAAATCCATTCTTTCTTGCTGTGACGACAAAAGGCAAACCACTGGAAAAAGTGTTTGTTACTTTGGTGGCACTAGTGCTATAAGGTAATCAGTGTACATTGATCCAGTGTGAGGGCTCATTTAGTACCTCTAATGAACCCAATGGATTATTTTTCAAGTGTTGGTAAAAACGGGTGTATAGGCAGCCTCAAGAAAAACATGCAAAGCTCACAAAAAGAAACTGTGCTCCTTAGGATTTGAGGCATTTGAGACGCTTTGAAGGCAAAATCTTGTCACAAAGTTTTTTGATGACACAAGATGTTAAATAATACAGCAACGGTGATACACAAATAATCTCTTTGGCTTGCCAAAAAAACAGAGAAACTGACCATAGAGTAGCAGGGATATGTGGTGAGACAAATAATACTATAATTAATTCGATGTTGACATTTTGTCCAGCGATCAATTAATTTTACCCCATAATTTCAACAAATCTCATCAATTCTTTTCACATATTCCTTTTCAAATAAAAAAAATGAGATGCTTAGTGGAGAATTGCCTACCTTTATTTATTTATTGTTTGATGTTGACATTACAATTACATTGGAGAACCCAAATGTGTTGTAGTACTATTGAAATTGATAAATGTAATAGAAGTAATAAGAAAATTAAAGCCACAAGGGGCGTTGTAGAAGAGACCGGGGTCGGTAAGGCAAGGCAAATTTGTTTGTATAGTGCATTTCATACACAAGACAACTCAATGTGCTTTACATGATATAACATTCAACAGCGTAAAATCAATAAGAACATTTAAAATCATCAGTAAAATCAATTAAAATCATCAAACACATTACATCAACAACATGACCAAAAATCTCTCTCTCAATCATACGCAGTAGAGAAAAAAAGTGCCTTTAACTTTGATTTAAAAATGTTCACATTGGATGCTGACTTCAGCTCTGCTGCAGTTTGTTCCACTTCTTTGCAGCATAACAACTAAACGCAGCATCACCATGTTTACTGTGAGCTCTGGGCTCCACTATCTGACCTGTGTCCATAGATCTGAGAGACCTGCTGGGTTCATACCTGACTAACATCTCACTGATGTATTCTGGACCAAACCCATTCACAGATTTATACACCAGCAGCAGAACTTTAAAGTCTATTCTGAGGCTGACTGGGAGCCAGTGTAAAGACTTTAAAACTGGAGTAATGTGCTCTGACCTCTTTGTTCTGGTTAAGACCCGAGCTGCAGCGTTCTGAACCAGCTGTAGCTGTTTGATGCTCTTTTGGGGGATTCCTGTTAGAAGACCATTACAATAGTCCAGTCTGCTGGAGATAAAAACATGGACCAGTTTCTCCTGATCTTTCTGAGTCATTAAACCTTTCACTCTGGAGATATTCTTTAGGTGGTAGAAGCTGTTTTTGTGATAGATTTGATCTGACTGCTGAATGTAAGATCTGAGTCAATCAGAACACCAAGGCTTTTGACTTGGTCTTTAGCTTTTAAAGATCGAGATTCAAGATAATTGCTGATAGCAGTCCTCTTTTCCTTGTTACCAAAGACAATCACCTCCATCTTGTCATGGTTTAATTGTGGGAAGTGTTCACTCATCCAGCAGTTTACTTTTTCTAAGCAGTCACACAACACCTCAATGGGACTATAGTCATTTGGGTTCAGTGATAGATATAGTTGTGTGTCATCTGCTTAGTTCTGGTAATCAACCTTGCAGTTCTGTAAAATTTGTCCTAAAGGAAGCATATAAAGGCTAAACAGAAGGGGTCCAAGAACAGAACCCTGAGGAACCCCACAGGATATTGGTAATCTGTCAGATTCAAAGTTTCCCATGCTTACAAAATAACTTCACTCCTCCAAGTATGACTTAAACCATTGCATTACTTTTCCATTTAGTCCAACCCATGTTTGCAATCTGTGCAAGGTCGCGTATCTCTATGTTGGGGATTTGGCCTAAGCAAATTCAGTGCAAATTGGTGCATGATGGAAAATGTTTCAAGGCAGTCATGAATAAGCTTGTGCAAATGTTATTTGTGTGAAATTTGAGGCTGATTGAACATTGTGTGTCAGAGTTACGGGGATTTTGAAATTGTGGCGTGCTTAAAAAAATTAGCCATGCGACTTTGCGGCGGCGCCAAGACCAAACAGATACACAAAGTCCTTTGAAGAATTTTAACCTTCAGTGGGTTCTAAGCGTTCTGGCCAAGTTTGAAGTGAATCGGGTAAAGCCTCTCTTACGCAAATGCGTTTCCAGGGCAAAACGCCATTTTTGACCATTGACCCAAGATGGCTGATTTCAGCCATTGAGTTCTTTGTTGAAAGTTTGCTGTTGATCTGTAATTTTAGATTCGTTGGTAGACATTTGTTTCTTTCACAAAAAGAACAGACTGACAGAATGAAGTCCTGCATCTTGGGATAAGACCTTAATCATTCAATAAGGTACAAACTGCTGCAGTTTCTGACTCTATGTACATAACCAACATAAAGTTTTTAAACACTGATCTAGATCAGCAGTCTTCAACCACCATTTGGTACCAGGCAACCAAGAAAGAGTAAAGTTTTTAATATTGAAATGATTATGTTTGTGCAGTGTGTTCGCATCAATGTGTGATGTGTTTATCCTTGCTAATCAATTGCAAAAATATTTTTGAAAAAGCACAAAGCGAGGCAGTTACGCCGAATAGCACGTACCACGTTCCCGAAAATTCAGTCAAATGACCCACCCCATGTGAGAAGCATGTGGACACACAAACAAAAAAACATAGTAATGCGAAAATTTGATTAGATCTCTTCTCGGTTCATAAAATAACATATTTTGAAGAGAAAACAGTTTGGCACCAAGCAGTAACATGCATTTGTCTGAAAATTAAATGAGAAGCTCCTTGGTTTGAATTTTTTTATCCTGGGCTTATTAACATTCAGCTCACAAATGATTGGGAAAAACCCTGCATATGTGACAGGTGTCAGAGCGAGACCTGCGGACGGTTGGACAGCAGAGCAGCTGTCGGGGATTGGAGCGATGAGCCCTGTGGCACAAATAGCAGCAGAGAATAAGCATTAGACGGAAAAGCAAAAATGTGATTTTCCATTTTGAGTTTTGGCTCCCTTCTTTTTTTTCTATTAGAGGATAAATTACACGCTTTACACCCTGCACACTGCAGATAGCGCCAAGCCTTTACATCCAGATTATTCCTCTCAGTATTTATTCACACACCCATCCGTCTGACTGCTGCAGCATCCCTGTTTTTACTTGGATTCAGATCCATAGCTTGTGTCACACATTATATATTCCTCGGTGTGTTTTCCTTTTTCAACGAAGAAGCTCGAGCCACACAGCTTTGAATTGTAACATTCACAAAGTTTCTGCTCAGTATTGCATGTATGCGTGTGCTTGTATTAGTACACCTAGACTGTGTGTGTGTGTGTATGAGTGCTTTCGGACACATTTTTCTCCCTGATTGCCAGCAGTCTGGCAGAAATTAGTCATAATCATATTAGCTGCTCTCCCTTGTCGCCTGCCGTGAGCGTCAGCGTGGGACAGAATTAGCAGCATGTCTTCCTGCAGGCTATTTCACTGATAAACCCTCCCAACAAAGAAACTTAGGGGTTGACAAAAAGCACTTGAAAGGGTCGTGTAAGTTCATATGAAGACACGTGTGTCTGATGCCACTGAAGGACTTGTAGTTCTATTTCTTTAACTTCTACATGTTTGTGATGTTATTGAATAAGATGACCTTAGGTTTGCACTTACTGCCAAGTGGGGAGTCCCCCCCACCCCCGGACTGCACTACATACAACCACCTCAACATGTCCGTATGATCACTAGCTCTACACGTGTGACAGGATTTGTTTTAACTCCCCAGACGGTGTCCTTGATTCTCTGTTTCCACACTGTTGCCTACAAAGACTGAATGCCAGCGCTGTCAGTCAAACAGTGGTGCTACTTCCCTTGGTGCTACCCCAGGGACTCTTCTAACAAGGAGCATGTTTGCTTTACAGCACAATTCGATTAAACGTTATTTATATAGTGCAAATTACAACAAAGTCATCTCAAAGCGCTATCAAAATATTAAATTTGTAATAAAAAGGAAAAAACCCAACAAGATCCACATAACAAGCATCAGCAATAGTGGGAAGAAACGACTCCCTTTTAACAGGAAGAAATCTCCAGCAGAACCAGGTTCAGAGGTGGCAGCCATCTGCTTGGACTGGTTTGGGTTAGTGGACAGAAAGAGGAGAACAGAACAGGATAGAGAGAGAACATCAGAGTGTCCCAGAATTGAACATAGCGTTAGTTCAGGCAGGCCGCGGACGTCAAGCTAGGCACACCTCCAGTCAACCGATGGCCCAGATTGGCTCCCTATTGGTCAAAGCATACAGGAAGCACTACTTAAACCACAACAGCTGCCTCTTGCGACCTCAGCAAGCATCTCGTAACCCACCTCCGCCCAAACTCCTCCAGGTCAGTATGTATCCAACTAACTAAGTGTCATTTTTGTCATTAACATATGCTCTGATCTGTTCCAGGGGTTTCTGATAACCGCTCTCCTTGCTTTAGCCTTTAGCTAGAGCTCAGGGAAGGTCAGGGAGGAGTGCTCTCAATTCCTTCGGCTTTCCACGTAAGCTCTTGGAAAGGGCAAGGAGGTCCCGGAACAGACCCATACCGCCAAATATATGATTGCATGCATATCCATGTAAAGCGCTCAAAGGCGCTATACAAATCCTAATGCACATTTATTGTAAATAAATCATTTATTTTGACTAAAGTGGTCCTGACTGAACTAGTTTTAGCCGTGAACCACAGATCAGGAAGGGACATAGATTGGGAACCGGAGGGTCGCTGGCTCAAGTCCCGGTGCGGACCAAAGTTGCTTTGGTAGCCTCTCGAGCACAGCAGAGGTGCTCTTAAGCAAGGCACTGAACCGATCACTCCATTAATGCATGTCCACAGATCCTGTTTGTGCATGTGTGTGAGAAGCATGTCCTTAAAATGTGTAAAAACCCAAATTTCCCCCTGGGATTAATGAAGTATTTCCCCCCCAAAAAAATGATTGAGGGGTTTGTTCCTAGTGGTTAGATTAACGGTAGAATATAATTCTTTTTTAGCTCGTTAGACAGGTGACGAATCACTTCCTGTAAATTGGTCATTTCTTTGTTGGCGTTTAGTAATAAAATGTTTATCTCTGACTGTGGCTGAGGAGCAACAAAAGGCTGCCTGTCAGATTGTTACATACAACAATGCAGAGGGAGAAAATACACACTGGCAGCATATTTACACTATTTGAATTAATGATTTCCATGAAAATGTAAATGATTCAGGATAGGTGTGTCACAAGACCAAAGTATAAGTTTTGTTTAGGTAGGGTAGTTATTAGTTATGTTCTTAAATGAAAAGAAACAATACTTGGTAACACTTTACTTGAAGTTTTATACATAAGGCTGACATTATGCTGTCATAATATAAATTGTCATTTATGTTTACACATGAAATTTGTTCTCTGCCTTTGACCCATTCCTGAGGAGCAGTGGGCAGCCACGGTGTGGTGCCCAGTGAGCAGTTGGGGGTTAAGGAACCGGTGACCCTCCGATTATAAGTGTGCTTCTTTAACCACTAGCCCACCACAGACTGTCAAGAGGTGTCATTCACTAAATTATGACACCTTTGGAGCCATGTTGGCATTTTGAGTTAGGTGGCGGGATCTAGTGGGGTTAGGTAGGGTTAAGGTTAGTTAGGATATGATTAAGGTTTGGTGTTAGGGTAACAAAGGGTTAGGGTAAGTCTGACGAATAAAACTTAATGACAGCCTTATTCACGGTATTGACAGGTGTCATGTCAAAATAATGATGTAATGTCAGCCTTATGTATGAAACTTCAAGTAGTGTTACCTAAAACTGTACAGTACACGAGCAATAAAATGCCAGACAATGTGATACACTCAGGTCCAGTTTCTTTAAGTCATTACGGCTCAATAATATTCACGTGCAATGTATGCAATGCTTCCTAAAAGCAGCAAGGTCATTGGTCTCAGGCTCTCAGCCCTTTTCTGTGCATAGTCAGCATGGTCCGATTGAACTACTGTTCAAAAACAGGTTGATCTGAAATGAAAATGTGTTTGTTGGTGTGTTAGCCCTGTGTTATGGACTAGTAGGTATATAAGATACAATAGATGAAGGGTCAGATCTAGTTGTAGATGTTAAATGTTTTTACCAAAATTGTTTGCTTGGAGCACTAATCAAAATAGCAGTAGCCCAAGCTCTTTGAACACACACACACACTGAGATGTACAGTTGCAGTGTCACAACTGCTTTTCATTTTCTCCTTTTCACTTCATTGAGCACAATTGAACACACGTCTACACAAAGCCTCCATGCAGGGTTACATACACACTGTAAACTGCATCTTTAGGTGGTCTATCAGACCTTTACTTTTACTACTGTGCTGACAAAGGACTCTCACTGAACAGCAATCGACCAGCGTCCAAAGGGCCTCCGCAGCTATTATAGCAGCAATGAGTGACTAGCTCAGTCAATAGAGTTTCTATTAGTGGACTGCTCCCTCTGCTCCACCAACATGGGGTCAGCTCAAGAGAGAGAGGAATGAAGAGAGACGAAGACACTCAATGAAGGTCAGGAAGGAGCAGCTAAAGCCCCAGAGGAAGGTTCACAGTCCACAGTGTGAGCGAGAAGTACCGGATCAGATCAATACCACAAATAAATAGGCACTTACACCAAGCTCAGATATCAGAAACATGCTAGCAAGAAATACATGTTTAAATGTAAAAACACTGTTAGACACATTAGAAAATAGAAAGCTTGATAAACCAACAATCATGTCCACAGGCCTTTAGGACACAAACTAATGACCTCAGCACTGGTATTGAATGCGCAGAGTGCAAAAAGGATCCAGTGGCATTACTGACCTTGTGCCTTCCTGTCCTCAGGCTAATCCAGACAGAGCCGTGAGGTACTTTCGCTCTAACAGAGGGAATAATAGGCAACGCTAACACTCATTTTTTTCTTGGAGCATCTTCACATCGTATCACCAATCATTAATGATGCGACACAGCTTAAAGAGACCAAGATTAATCTGACAGCACGGGTGGGAGCTAGTCAGTTAGAAAAACACCCAGGCTTTGCATCAGGCTGCATGCTGTGTTACATGAGATGATCGGATTTACTCCTCACTACATGTTTTCTCATTTTATGACCTGTTCTGTGCAATGGCAAAAGAAATTCTTTATTTCCAGTGCATTAGTTCTTGACATCTTTGCCCATGACATAATTTTTCTGTAACCCATGTTGTATTTGTTTGTCTTTTATGAAAATAGGTATTTGTACTTTTAATCATTTACATTGTCCTTGCCCTTTAATATATTCAATCATCTTATGTGTTTGTATTTTTATCTTCTACCACTTGGCCAGGACGTTATTGCAAGGGAGAAGTGGTTAGAATGATATTATCTGGTTGAATAAAGGTACATTTAAAAAAAAAAAAAAAAAAAAAACTAAATGTAAAATATACGAGACTGCAGATGCAAATTACCTTCAAGCTCAAATCTGGTACTGTGCATCAGATCGAAAACATTTATGATTGAAAGTGTACTTTTTTCTACCAAATTATCTTGAAATGAATATTATTTGTCATACCTCACTGTTTTTTTGGTGCTCAACATGTTTCCAAATCCTGGAAAAGGAAATATTTACTGAGCTGTGTTCCTCATCAGTGAAGCACAAAAAACCCCTTAATTCAGCTCTTAAGTTTAATTCTAATCAGTAATTCCATGGTGTACTTTTAATTAGTAGCTAATCCTTTATTCCACTAATATGTAGAGCTCTTGACATCATTCCCTTTTATTCACAGAAGTTATATTCTATTAAAACAAAGCAAGACATATCATGAATAAAATAATAATAAATTCAGCTTTGTACAACTAGAGCTTATAAAACACATTTACACCTAAATTAAACTTGTAAATCTTTGCAGACATTAGATTCAGAAATACATGTTTAGATTGTTCCGATATTTGAATTTAAAAGTGTACATCGCTCCTCAAACCAAAGCTATTGATGCAAAACAGATGCAAGTCTGTGGAGAAGAAACCTAAATCATTATTTAACAGCAACACTTTGAGGTCTTTGGATAGTTAGAGATGTAGAGCCAGAGTTGGACCAACAGCTTCTGTCTGTAGATATAAATTATGTGATACAAAGAAACACACCGCTGCAATCCCATCTGCACTCCCTTTCCTCTGATCTCTGCTTTGTTATGCACTAGCACTTTGAGGGGAATCTCTAAAAAAAAAAAAAAAAAAAAAAGTCACATTCATTGTGAGACGGCTGCTTAGTGCATACAGAGTGTACCGTGTTTACTCCAGCGCTGAATGTGAGCGCCTCGCAGCACCCTAGTTGCTGATGTAATTACAATGAATATGCATTTTCTTTCAGAAGCATGCATGTTTGTTTTGCACATAATCACTAGGGGCAGTAGCGTGACCGCACACAAGGACAAAGTAAGCAGAAGTGAAATTAGGAAAGACATAGAGGAGAAAACTTTCACTTCCACTGGAATTCGCTATGACAATCAAGAACTCAATGTTGTGTACTTAAATCTACGCAAGAGAATAACTCGCCCTAAAACACAATATAGGCTACCAAATAAGACCTCAAAAAACACATAAAATCTGTCATATTGCCATGATATTTAATAATATCTGTAAAAAATGATCAGAAAACAAGTTCACAAGAAGTAGTAATAAAAGCCTTTATCATTTTTAGTTAAATAGTTTGTCCCCAAGTACTTTGTTTAATCATGCTTTCAAGTAATAATCATAAAAACATCCTATCCATTTGCTCCTTTAACAGATAATAAAATCATTCATGCAGAATGACAAATGGAAGCTGTGTCACATACATAGATCGACACGGATTTGAACTTTCGTATAAATCCATTCTTTAGGCAGATTACAGGCGAGCAGGGAACATTAGTTTGTGAATTGGTGTGTTGACACAGAAAACTAAACTGGCACTGGTGCGTAGCTGGACCAGTGACAGAACTGATGGGGAAATGGGAGCAGGTGTGTTGGCAGGTGGGCACAGTGTGGGATACAATAGAAGGTAGAGGAAAGTTTTAGTCTGCAAAGTTCAGAAGGAGTGCAGCGTCTTTGGGAGGGAGATGAATAAAGAATAGGAGCTTGGGGCAGAATAAGCAACATTACTGCATATTTAAGTTAAACGTTTGTACTTTGCAACAATGAACAACAGTTTAGTTTTTAGGTGTATTGTCCTATCAATCTTTTATACACAGAATGGTGCAGCGTGAGAACATTTTCAACATGTTAAACTATTAAAAGGTAAGAGATCCTAGCTGCACATTCAAAAGGGAGGAATAATGGTTTGTTTAATCTTTATAGAGCAAATATGCCCTAGGTTAGGTTTTTTTTTTAAATAAATAAATACACAATCAGGAAAGATTGTGTATAAGGCAGATATTTCTGCAGTTTGTTCAGCTTTATACCTTTTCAAAGCATCGACAACATTGGGAGTGTATTAGTTCCCCACAGACTCACACTGGTGCAAAGGCTTTATTAGCTTGTTGCCATGTCTCACTGTTTACCTTGTTATCAGTGAGAACATTTATCTATTTATTCATTTATTTATTTAGCACAGGGCAGCAGCAGACAGAGTATTGCAGCATCCGTGGATGCATTCACTGGTAAACACCTTCTATGGAAAACAGGAACTGAACATCACTACATACTATACCAGAGTTTCTCAAATGGGGGTACGCCATTGCACTACCGGGTCTACTTGAGAGAGAGTGAAAAATTAAATAAAATCATTTAAAATATGGGGTTTTATAAGGTTTTTTTTTTTTTTTTTTAAATGATAATCTTAATAATGATGATAGAAATTATCTTGATTAAAACATGAACTGAAAATACAAGAGGTGTGGCAGGAAATGACCAGAAATGATAACTGTAGGAATAATTCTATTTAGAGGTACTAAATACTGTTGTATTGCAGTTACAGTATTTACTAAATGAGTAAATTCCTTAAAACGTGTGTTATCACTCTTTCTTCCATCATTATGCTCTATACTGTAATTGCTTTTTTTTAACTGTATTACGAGCTAAATGTAGTCAGACAGAGGGGGTATTTAGATTCAGAAATAAAATAAAAAGGGTGTTTCAGCCAAAAAAGTTGAGAATCACTGTAGTATATAATCAAAATATATTTTAAAATAATAAAGGACAAGCATAACACAATGAAATAACATTATAGATGTTTGTCCAAGCGATTTAACATAATGAAACAAACACAACATTCACTGCTGTGCACAGCTGAAATGAGGCATTTAGGCCATCACAATCTAAATAAGGACTATAAACCCAGATAAGTCAGACATTTTTAAACTTCGGAACTGTAAATAAATGAATACATTTTTATAGAGGATATGGTGTGATTTGGTATGGGAAAAAAAATTGTAGGCACAGAGGTGAGCACAAAGCACTATATTTCAGCTGTTGGCAGCATCCAAATGAGGGGAAAAAAAATCATCCTGTTCAAACAAAGCATCAGTATGCCATTTTAAACAATTAGGCACACGTTTTCCACAAGCTTAAACAGTTTTTATTCACTCACGGAGGCATTTTTCTCTTCCTCTTTGCACAGTTTAAGACATTGGAAGGCACCGCAGACAGCGTTAAGAAATGTGACACTCATAGAAACACAGATTTCCTTCTCTTTGCATCATTAGCACATTACACAAAAGTGAATGTGCCCGCGCTCTATTGTATTCAGCCAATAAAATAAATATTAAATGTGTAATACTTTTTAAAAATAAAAAAAAAGATCAAGTGCAGTTCGTTGAAGCCTTTCTGGTATTACTCATTGCACACCTCATCACTTTTTCTAACTTGATTCCCAAGGTAGAAGATTTCTTTTACAAAGTTATTGCTGAGTCGTCATTTCAAGTGCACCAGAAATAAAAAGGAGGAGTATGATGTCAAGATTTAATTCAGTCATTCTAAATTGATTACATTATAGCAAAAGATTGAACTGTTTTGGATGAAGCTGACTTTTCATTGTTGTACCAGGAAATCAGGACTTCAACCTTCAACCATTTTTCACAAGAACACTGGTTCTTTGCAGCAGACAGATTCAACTTGGGTCGGCATTAATGAGCAGCAGTGGATCCTGGTTGCTTGTATTTACATGCACAGAGCTCTTCTTCTCTTCATGCCGTCTACGAAACAGCAGAGTCGGATCTGTCGCAGATTTTTTTGGGGTCACAGATTTAGTTGATCAAATTTTGGTAAACAAGAGGTTTACATCAACTTTTTTTTAACTTTTACTGAATTTTAGAGCAACCCAAAGTAGCACAAGTTGTCATTTTGATTGAAAAAGCTGCTAAATAATCCTGAATGCTTCACCTCCTAAAGAACTCAATGAACTAAAAATTCACATCATCAATGATGTCATTTCAACATGACGGCGCACAGGGTAAAGTACTCCCAGTTTTAAACGTTAATAAAACAAATATGGTAGAAAATAATATTTCAATGGTTTTTGGATCCCTCTAAGGGAATTTCTGTGGAAACATTTTAGGAAAATTTGAGAATTTTTAAACAATAGAGAAGTTTTTTCAACAATTTTAAATTGAAAATGACAGCTATATAGACCCTAAGTGAGGTTTAGCCTGGAGGCAAAACCACAATGATTTTTGTTTTTTTCTGAGCACGAGTGAATTTACATCCACTAACGTTATTCCTCCTATTCTGGCACCCAAACACACAACAAGACGACATTCTAAAGCTGTAACATTACTAGCCTCCGCAGTCTTTAGCTAGCGGCGTTTCCTGTTTTTGCCTCCAGCTAAAGTTGTGATGTGGGCCAATAAGTGGTCTATATGCTGTGTATCATTAGTGAGCAGTTAACACCTGTGCAGAGAGTGGGCTGACCTAATTACACAATCACACACACCTGAGATGTGCAGGAAACAGACAAAGAACCCTCAGACAATGAAAAGAGAATTAAAAATAATAATACTTTAAAGAAAACATGTCATTTGCAGAAGTGACAAGTGACTTAAAACCAGTACTTATCATCAAAATCTTGATTAACGTCACAAAAAAACACAAAAACAATCCCCAACTCTAGGAGTGTGACAATATCTCAATACAGCGATGTATCACAATACTTTTTTGGCACGACCAATTATTGATATGCTCGCGCTAAGTATCAATTTTTTCTTTTTTTTTTTTTATAATTTTTGATTTTCTTTTTTTTTTTTTTATTTGAAATTTTTTTTCTTTTTTTTCAAAACCTGAACTGCTTTTTTACTAAATTGTGCAGGTACGTCTTCACATAAATTTTGTCACTGTTGAAGGAACCAATATATTGTTTACTGGAATATTGCACTATAATGGTGTCACTGGTAACCCCTAATTTCCACTGGATGCGGCTCCGCTGCGTTACGTCACCGCCGCGTCACCGGAGCATCAATCAGCACAGAGCAAATGAAGCTAAACAGGAAATTAAGCACGTATTCCGCAATGAAATATCGGGTTACTTTTCAAAATAAATCACTTCAGATTATATTTCAAGTAAATACATCACCAAAACGTCATAATGTGTGAAAACAAATTCACATTCACTATATTGTTTTCTCTCATACTGTAACTGCACTGTAAACAGCAGCAACTTTGATTTAGTTCATGTTTTACTGGTGCAGTTTTATCTCTTCTCTGTTGGCTGTTGCTAAAAAAATGTAGCTATGACAAAACCAGAGTCCAACCTTCTTGTTCTCCTTCGTTAGGAACACCTGCTTATCTGTTTATTGTTGCGTTTATAACATACCTTTAACTGCGTTCTCGCGCGATTATATAAATATCGTGTGAACTGCTCTGCCTCGTGACGTCACAGTCGTTCAACCGTAGTGCACCGTGTCGCACTCTAAATGCAACCGGTGGGGATTAGCGGACGGCGGACAGCGGGAAAAAAACGGATTGGTGCCTAACGCAGCGGAGACGTATCCAGTGGAAAACCTCAGTAAGAAAGACCATATTGGAGATACTTATTCGTTTACATTGGTATGATGACACTTATTTACAGAAATGTTGCACTAAAATAGTCTCACTGTTCATATGACACTTTTTTCAATTCATTGTCTTTCAGAGATATAAAATAAAAGAAACAGGTTTTTTTTTTCACTTAATCTTTTTTTTCGTTACGTCATAGATTAGATATCGATAATCGCAGTATCGTCATATTGTGAGATAGTCGTTATCGTGAGCTTTGTATCGCATATTGGACCATATCGCGAGGTACCCAGAGGTTCCCACCCCTGGCCAACTCATGACAGGTAAGAAGAAATCTAACTGTGACGCTGCCACTCATAGGCCCATAGGGTTCAATTGTAGGAGTCAAAAAATTAAAATGAATATATATAAATAATGTTTGGCCCAAAAAAACAAAACGTAGAGACTAAGAAGCATGGATTGTGTAAGACTGCAAGGGAGTTTGAGAAGGATAACAAAATAAAAAAGCTGAATTTGAAAGGATGAAACACTAGTTATGAGGGAGGCTGGCAGTTGTGGAGAGGTGGAAAAATAGAGACATGAGGCATAACTCTGATAAAGACGGTGAAAAAGAGAGAAATGAACGGGAAGAAAGAGCATGTATCACACGTGCATGTGAAGTGTGTGCAGCTGTGCTCACTAGCGTGCTCCAGTGTGTGTGTGTGTGTGTGTGTGTGCACCACCAGGGTAAGTAAGCCTCCTTTTATTTGTAGTTAGGATTAAGGGGACAGCTCCAACATATGCACAATCTCAGGCTTAACTCCGTGCCAGACTCTGAGGCTCAGGCACAAAAAACTGTGAACCCAAGCACACAGCTGCAGAAATTATGAGCGTAATCAACAACTTTGTTTGAAGCTCCTAAAATGGGTTTGACAAAAAAGTCAGTCACAGCATTGTGCAGTGCAGGAAGTTTTGATGGGCAAGACATTTTAAGAAAGTCGGGTTTTTTTTTCAGTTGCAAAAAAAAAAAAAAAGGAATTTTACAAACTTTCTAACTGAGGATTTTACTCTCCCAGGACAATTTATATGCAATAACACCAATTCCCTACATTTCAGTGGCTGCTAATTTAAGATAGCTACTGGATTAGCCAATTCAAAACTCTGACACCTGAATCTTCCATGGTGTAAAGTCTATCTTTGGCTAAAATGTTGTCAAAATCCATTAACTGCTATATTATGTATACTGTATATTAGCTTAGCAGCAACATGCGTGTGATGCAAGTTGGATGTAAGAAAAGCTAAGAAGGTTATTGTTCGTCAAATGAATCAGGATTCCTTCATTTATCACACCTTCTCATATGAAAAATGATATGAGACAAAGCAAAGATGCAATGCTTTCTCTGTGACACATCTTTAATAGTTTCTACTTCTATCATATTTTAACAGAAAGATGCCTATATTGATTCTACTGGGTGCAGATGTAAAGCACTGAGACTTTCCTATTTCAAGTTAATGCCTTGTTGTGGATGCCAACGGTGCCATTTAACAGCCTTATCTAACAGTGATCAAATACCCTCTCTATTCTGGTGAATTTGGGGCATAAAATGCACTTAGCTAGCCTGAAACCCAGCTCTGCTCTCCTTAAACAAACTGCTGATACATGGTTTGTTTCAACTTCAAAAGTGCAAAAGTCAGTACTTCCCAGAACACGTCGAAAGAGTGTAAAATCTACTGTAACCCGTAACATCCACCATGATCCCTGAGGGGAAAGCAGGTGTTGATAAAGTAGCGACAAGCATTTCCTGGCTCAAAAACAACACCCGTCCTGTGCTAATGATGTGAGAAAATGACGAGAAACAAATTGTCTAGAGTGTGGTGACTTACACCGTTAGTGAAGCTAGCTGATTGGATTGAGAGCCTCTCAGTAGCTGCATATCTCCAAACATACTAAACTCCAACACCACCTCATCTAATCATCCGTTCTCCATCCATGGGGTTTGTTTATAATTTAATCTATAAAAGAGTTATAGCCAGTACATTCTGCATTGTGAAACCACCTATACTGCAACCAGTCAGCAGGGGGAGCTCTAAAAATAAAAGCTTCACTCCACCGGGGAGCTTGTCCCGTCCATTCTTTTTACAGTCTATGTACTCAGCATGTGGCTCTTTATGTCTTCATTTTCATTATTATTACCCATTTTTGCCCCTTTTGTTAATGAATATCCCTTTTTCCTAATTTGTGTCCATTTTTGGAAGTTCTTTTTGACACTTTTATTCAATTTTTGCTACCTTTATCCATTACATACCACCTGTTTCCTCTTTTTTGTGAATTTTTTTTGCCACTTTTGACTGCTTTTGGCCCATTTTAGTCACCTGATACTCGTTTTTTTTGTCACTTTATTTACACTTTAATCATCGCCGTTAACCTTTTGTTTACCTTCTCGGAACAGCGGCTTCATCAAATGGCTGGCTGTGATTGGCTTGATCATCATTCAGTCAATCAAACTCGACCAATATAAATAGTTTTCAACATTCAATTTTTTTAAAAAGTGAGGGGGGTACATTTTTTTTTTTTTTATGAAAGTGCGGGTGTCGCATCCCCCTCATCCTCCACAAGAACTGTTGATTGATTTGTCACATGACTGTTCCAGGGTTTGAGTTTGTTTTATTTAGTTTCACATCTACCTGTAGCTCTATGTTTTTTAGACTGCTGACAACTTGTTTCTAGTTTTATTTCAGAAAGTTTCTCTTTTACAGTTACAGCTGGAAACCTTTGTTAATTGAATATCCTAGTTACATTACAGCAACCAAATTAAACTATATCAACAAAGTGAATTAATAAAAATGGCCTGTGTAAAGGCTTTTTCAAACTAAAAAATGATCTTTTGAAATCTGTGACCTGTTGACCTGCACAACTCAAAGAATCAGAATCAAGAATCATTATTTCTTGGCAGAAATACTTTTAAACACTTGCTGTACATTCAGCTGACATAAAAATCTTGTTTTCAAATATGTAGAATAATTGCGAATTTATCAGTAGCAGTAGTAGTTTTAATATCTTAGTACTTTTTTTGCAGGCACCTTTTTTGTCCGTCAAATGTATTTAAAATAAACTAAAATTAAAGAGAGAATGTTATTTAACTGTCGAACCTTGTCATAATTTTATTTATTTATATATTTTTTTTAATTGGTCTCGGTCTCGGTTTGTCTTGGTCTTGGTCTTGACTCGGTCTCGGCTCCCGAAAGTCTTGGTATTGTCTTGGTCTCGGATAGTGTGGTCTTGAACACAGCACTATGGTACGCTTAGGACTATATAGTTTTCATCTTACAAAGGTTAGAGTCAATCTATGCCAATTGCTTCAAATGGTCAAATCAGAACAACAGTATTAATTTCATCCTTTCATGTGATATGACTTGTAGGAAAAGTCACATTAGTCAAAATGACTTTTGGACTTTTCATAAAGTTTGTCAAACACAGCCACAAGTTATGATTTCTTCATTTTTGGGGATTAGGTGCTTCTAGAGGCAGGTTTTTGGCCTGGAGTAAAACCAGAGCCAGCTGGCAGACAAGGAACAAAAGACCGAGACTACAGATGATAAGAGACGCTGAATAATTCAATTTGGAGAGGAAAAATGTCATCTTAATTAGACCAAGAGATTAACTCAGCACCTCATGTGCATGTTTTATACACATGGACTTACACGTTCCATGAATTGGTGTATAAAAAGTAAGTAACTTGAGTGTAAAGAAAAAGTGAAAACATTAAAGAAATAATGACATGGAGAAAGTCATCTTCTGTATGGATTAGTACATTATAACTAAGCAGAAAGCAGATCTAAGAATTCAAACATCAAGCAAACCTCACACACTCACACACTCTCCAAAGAGCTGATCCTGTTCAAATCAACACAGGCAGAATCAGACACACTGAAAGACCATTGAAAGCATCTCCAGCTTTCCAGTAATAAGCCTCTACAGCTCTGGAAACCACATTTGCACCCTCTCAGTCTCTCCCTCCTACCCTCCATGGCGTGCCGAGCTCCGTGCAGTATATTTAGTTTGAGTGATGAGAAAGGCAGCAGAGGATGAATCCTCTGATTAATGCAACTCTCATCCCTGCTCTAATACCCGATTCAAGCACCTGTCAAAACAGGAGCTCACATGCACTTGTGAAAACCTTCACTTAAATCACACACTGGTGGTCCATGAGGGGCCCTTACATACTCAGCCAACAAAGATACAACGTTGCATGCAAGACAAAAGGCTTTACTCAGAAAAAGGAAATAACATTCATGCCTTGAGGGTAAGAAGTTCGACTCGGGCGTCTAATCACGCTGATTCTCACATTTCTTTATCTGAAACACATGATGCATTCTCATTTCATGATCCAGTATTGACACCTTTATTTTCAGAAGTCCACGTCTCATCAGTTAACCCCAGGAGGTTATGAAGAAAGCAGGGGTAAATCCAAGCTGGAAGGCAGATTAGAGGCTCATTACATTGGCACTTCTGCAAAAAGCTCCCTCAATCCATCTGGCACATAACAATACATTCCATCAGCACCGGCCTAGAAAAGATCTGTTCCGTCAGTAACATGATAATCTTGGTCCCATCAGGCAACTTGGTAGGCCAAAGCAACAATCTGTGAGGTTGTTGCTTTGATAGTGGGGGAGGTTTCTGTTAAAGATGCCCAGAATATGTTCAGCAACAACGTAAAAGTGATCTGTTTACCTAATGACACAGTATCAGACCTGGCTGACAAAATCTTGCATAATTAAAAAGCTCACAACCCCCCAGATCAGATAGCCCCTGAATTACTGTCACCTGAAAAATGCAATGAATTTGCTGTATATTTCAATGAAAAAATACAATCAATAAGGTGAAACATCAGAACAAACCAGCAAAATAACAAAAAGAGTGAACAGCTTCAACCACTGAGGAATGAGTAAATTATAATGTTAGAGTTTATTACAGTGAACCCAAAAACAATAGAAGAAACTGTTCAGCAGCTGAATCCATCAACGTGTTGCCTTGACACAATACCCTCAGACTTGTTTAAAACTGTAAAGTCAATTGTCACTGATTTGTGTCAAATAATCTTTCCAATCAGGCACCGTACAAAAATCCCTGAAAGTTGCTGTTGTGAAACCTCTGTTAAAAAAGAGAACATTTTGAGCAACAGCTGTAGGTCAATGTATTAAAGTCTCTACTGACCCGGCTAGGGGTGCATTGCGTCTGTTGATGGTTTTGTGATGTTTGCACTCTGGTAACACTACACAATAGCTGCAGTTTTGGAGATGCTTGACTACTCTGTTAAAAAAGAGAACACTGGATGCCTCTATTCTGGCTCACTATAGACCAATCAGCAGCCTTCCATTCATGGTCAAGATCATTGAGAAGGTGGTCTTCAATCAACTAAGTAAATTTTTAACATTCAACAAAATATTTGATACATTTCTGCCAGGTTTTTGTTCTCACTGCACAGAAACTGCTCTTATCAAAGTGATCAATGACATAAGGTTGGATGTAAGTGCTGCATTTGACACTGTAGATCATACAATTTTGTTGCACAGATTGCAAACATGGGTTGAACTAAATGGAAAAGTAATGCGATGGTTCAAGTCCTACTTGGAGGAGCAAAGTTATTTTGTAAGCATTGGAAACTTTGAATCTGACAGATTACCAATGCCCTGTGGAGCTTTAACAACCTGCTGAAAGAGTTTTCCTTTTGATGAAAATAACAATCTTATTCAGTTCCTTATTCAAATTACTGAGACTGAAATACTTATCTGTGAATAAACTTAATTTTTATCCCACTTTTAGTATATACACAAAATGGCAATACAATAGTTGTTTTTGTCTTATGACCAACGCATGCTTTTTGTCATCATTTGTACACACAAGAGAATACATACAGTAATCTCTGAGACTTTATGATGGGAAAAAATGTAAAGCCTGGATTCGCTCTTTTTTTTAAAGACGCAGGCAGATTTTCAGAAATGAGGTCATCAGAGTTAATGCTTTTTTTGATGTTTGCCAACTAAAACCACAAATGAGTATGATTATAAAGCCTTAACCTGTTTCCTATGACAGAAATTACACAAGCGTACTTACTCATAATTCCTGCCTGCCTCAATAGTGCAGCCTTGAAAACTGCCAGAATAAAAGCTTTTCACTTTTCTAACTTAAATCTTTTTTTAATCTTAGAAGAAATCTATTCTTAAATTAGGGCTCTACAATTCCTTATCTTGCACTGATTGTATTGATGTATGACATAGACCAATGCATATGGTACCACCCTCTAGGGAGGCCTTGTTTTCTGGCTTAACAAATACATGAAAGGAAGGATTAATTAATGCATGTAAAGTCCCAAGAGAAATCTTTTTTTTTTCTTTTTTTCTTTTTTTTTTTCAGAATGAATACACGTGTTTAAAATAACTTTACTATCAGCAGTGAAATCACACACCATAATGAAATAAAAGCAGTGGGTCATTCACACTGGGATATTAGATTGGCCTTGGAAACGTTTCTCATTATGTCATTGATTAATTGTAAACACGTTTTTAACTGTAATGGGAGACCGTACTGTGTGTGGGATGTTCTAAGGAAGGAGAGAGGTGGATATTTAATGACTGAAAACAAACCCTGCAGCTCTCCAGATGCCTCATCAAAAAAAATGAGTCTTGTAAATCAAAGTCATCCACCTTCTGTTAGGACTACCTCTCTTTAGATGCACAACCAGCCCAGAAAAACATGTACCCATCCATAAATGTCACACTATCCTCATAAACATATTCATAAACACAAAAGAGGCAATAAGAAAAAATAAATAAAGAGACAAATCGGACATCTCAGCCACTTGAGGCATGGGGTCCAAGGTAACAACCATCGAATTATGATTTTGACAGGCAGTAGATATATACGGAATATTTAACGATTTCAAGCGCTGGAATGGTGCAGCAGCTAAAATAATTATATTGTAAAAAAAAAAACAAGGGATGACTTGAAGGACTTTCATATGCCGGTATGGCCAATTGTTCCTTCAAAGCAAAAGCAGATGTCGCTAAACATGACACAGACAACTTGAAACTGCCTGATCATCTTTGGGATCTTCTTGAAGAATGGGTGGGGGAAATTATCGAAGCCTGCTTGTGTCTCCTGTGTATGTCCAGTATGTGTATGCCGAAAACGGCTGCTGCGGTGTGTTGTGTGTTCTTTCCACTGCAACTACCAAATTAAATTCCCTGTACTGTTCTAAACTGTACCTGGCTAATAAAATCCTTTCTGATTCTGATTAACACCAAAGAGTGTTTAACTAAAAAGAACATGTGGATACAGAAACCAAACCGTGGTGAAGTTAGTTTGTTATTGGGCATTCACACAAATGCTCAATGGCTTCCATATTTTTGATCAAGCTGGTTCAAATATTTATTGAAATGTCTAATCCCACTGCCAAACCAGTATTTGTACACAATTCTGTTCTGAAAAACATTTGATGTTTTTCAGGATCTGGTCTTTTGGTGAAAAACATAAGGAAATATAAACGGTTGATTACATGTATGTACAGTACATGTAAGTACCGTAATTATAGCCGTGATCTCATTGCTCCCTTTTCCACTTCCCGACTGCATAAGTACCATTTATGTAGTTCTTAATGGCACAAAGGGCACCAGGCATGATGATTTGAGGTGTTTAAAGACTAAATCCTGTGCATGCTTAGTTGAATTGTCAGCAAGGGCTACAGGAAAAAAAAAAAAAAAACAGAGCCCAGTAATCATCAATCTTATGGTTAAAAAAAAAGTCATTGAGACTTAGTTTTTATATAATACTTTAGTTTAACTGCATGTTTTAATTTAAGTTTATATTTCTAAACAAATACGTGATAATGATCCTTTAGAAACATTTAGGACAACAGAATGCTACGTGAGATATTGGAAAGTCTATGTCTTGCATTTACGTCACAAACTGATTAATGCCCATGGTGTTCAAAGATCGGTTTGTAAAGAATAATTAAATGCCAAGGTTGAATTCTGGCTTGTCAGTGTACTCATATATCAAACGTGAGGCAGTTACAGTCCTTTTAGTACCAAGCAATAAAAATAGTCTAATTCAGAAATGCCTCTTTTTAATCAATATAATAGTTCAACACCGTTTCTCACTTGCATTAACTTTTCTGAGCTTCTCTTTTGCTGTCCAGTTTTTATAACCACACACATTATCAGAAAAAAAAAGATTTGAATAAGACAGAGGCAAAGCAAAGCTATTTTTGACCTGTTATACCTTCTGGAACTATATTGGTTTTTTGTTTTGATTTTTTCCATTTTCCTATCTAATCACTAGTTTCACGGCTATGATTTTAAACTGTCAGACCTGGAAGCGGAGGTGTTACTAAAAACAGCAGCAGAGTGTCTCCAGTTCAATCCAGGACGAACAGAAAGCCATGAGAGAGTGACAGCATGTGCCAAACAGGGACTGGAAGACTGAAGCAGCTAAATGGATTTCAGCCAACATTCATTATTTACGCTGGTGCTCTTCCTACAGTGACTTGTCAAGAAGGTATTTTTTTTTTTCTAATAAAAAAGGTTTATTTGAGTGACATCCACCACTGGCACCAAACCAAAATAAGCCAGACTTAGGTGTTAACACATCATGAGTCATTCAAATGGTTGAAGAGCAACAGTGTATACGATAATACTGTCATTTTATTCACAAAATCATTCATCATAGTCATTTATCGTATGAACTACGGGTATAACAATTCGTTTTAGCAATGATTCGCTGTTGTGAATTTGATTCAAGGACGATATTCATTCATTTAGAACGATTGGATCCGGAACGATTCAGTAACTTTTTAGCCAAATTAATATTTCTACCAGTGTGACTGTGAAAAAAAATACCTGATTACTGGACAATATAGGTCAGGTTTTATAGATTCCTGATGTTTCTTGTAAGGGAATTATTCATAAATGAATTATGGACATAAACAAACAAGTAAACACTATTTAATGGCAAATGTATTCACAAGTCCAACCAACACGTCAGTTTTCAATAAAGTGCAACCAGGATCTGTTCAGGTTAAATGAGCAGTGGTTAAACCTGCTACTTTTTGTTTTAACTTGATGTTGAGACTGAGGGTGCATCCGAAAATTTCCTCCTATCTCCTTTCCTATCCACTTTTCCTTAACCCCCAGAAGTGTTTAAATGGCAGCCATAATAAGGAGGTTTGAAACTCTAAAAGCTAAGGAAAGGAGGCTCAATGCTTCCTTTATGACCTCATTTAGCCTAGACCACTGATGCATCTTTTACTAAAGGAGACTAGATATTGATGCAGCTCATCCTAATGTTCTCATGATGACTGAAAACAGCCGGCCATCATTCAAGAAAAAGAGATTAGAATTATTTTACATTTCATTCAACATATTTCATTCACCTAGGAAGGCTTTGTGCGGTTGTACATTTGTATATGTACAATGTTATGTTGGCCTATATCTCGCATAAATGTAACAATTTCATACATCATTATACTTACAGTATTGTGGATTAATGTTGATTTCTGAGTGGAAGGTGAGTGTGAGCAACCATTCTTTCCCTAACTCCTTTAGGAAGTCTCCTAACACCTTTCCCTAACCCTGTGACTTTACACCCTTAGTCTGAAGCACTTGTTCCTGTTCAAGTCTGAGGGTCCATTACTCAAAGGACACTGGGTGGGGCACCCTGAACAGGGTGTCAGTCCATCACAGCTGGGATATAGACATACAGACAGACAGACAGACAGACAGACAGGCTATCTGGAGACTCCCTATAACCTGACCTAAGAAAACTCACTCAAGCAGGTGGAGAACATGCAAACTGCTCACAGAAAAAAACACGTGTCAATCCCAGGGCTTGAACCTATAGGATGTTCTTGCTAACCACTACTCCACCATGCTACAATTTATCCACATTAGAAGTCAAATAATCTAAAAGGTGGTCAACTTTTTTCAATCTTTTTCTTGCCTGTTTCACCAGTTTAGGTGTTTAAAAGTCTTTCTTTGGAGGTTATTTTGTCTCAAAAACAACACTTGAAAAGCACTTAGAGTCTAGCCCGTTGTGTTACTAACACTAAGCAGGAGCTCGACGAAGAATTCCAAGTTGTTTTGGCTGTCACTTTGCCAGCTGTGATGATTCCATTTCTTTTTTACTCACTGCCAATGAAATATCGCCAGCGGCTCTGGAGTAGCAGCCGCTAGGGAAACAATGAAAAGAGAGGTGGAGGAAGAGGATGGTGCATGGAAGAGGAAGAGGAGATAATGGCTCATGCTGAAAGGAGGAGGAATGAGATCAGCCGTCAGGTTCAAAGAGCCACCAGGTGCAAGGACAACGCGACTGCTGTGGAAGAAGGCGGAGAAACCAGGGATGGGATTTTGATGTGTCAAAAAATGATAACCACTCTCCTCTTTCTTATTCCCTCTCGCTTTTTGCTTCTTCTTTTTTTTTGTTTTGCTCAAAGATATCTATATCTCTAGTCATGAATATTTTAGTTTCAGGCCTCTGAAATAAAATGTTTGCCATTTCTACTTCTGCTGTGGATACTAAGAAGAAGTGTCATCTTTTTTAGAGAATGGCACTTCAAGCGACGTTATAGATGACATGGAGAATAAGGATGAGGGATGAACTCTGTCAGTGGAAACTAATCGGCAAAATGAATTTCCAGCTTTGTGCTAGTAATTTAACAACTTTTCAGTATTAATCTTATTTCAAACTAAAGAGAGCTCTGGGTCACAGCTTAAAAGCAGAAGAAGGAAGCGAATAAAAATTTCAACAAGAACTTCCACCTCCTATTCCTCTACGTCTCCATTCAGTCTGAATAACTGTGATTGGGGTTAAGCTATGTGTGTGTCCAGCTCAAGAACACTGAGCCACACTCACCTCATAATTTCTCTACTTCATCAACATTACGCTGTCATCTGAAACACAAACTGTACACTGTGTGGATTTACGTGTATTTTCCAATTTCTAACGAATATTGTTTTTTTCAATAGGAAAAGTCATTTGTGATCAGATTGTTGATACACAAAACACAAGAAACACAGTGGCTTATATTTAGATGAACTAATATAAAACGTATTTTACAACACAAAAAGGCCAGGAATATTAGATATTACATGGTACGTGGTACAAAATTGTAAAAAGATGATGAAATGCATGTTATAACATTCATTTGTTGTATAAATTTACTCTGCCCCCACTTTTTGGAATCTGTTGCAGAATAAGTGGAAACTACAGAGCTCATTGAACAAAACCAACTTATGAAACCAAATTCTTTTTAGAATAATTGATTTTTGGTTCTTACGTACTTATATAAAAATTATGTTTGTGTTTTGAATAATCATGTTTGTTTTTATTTATTGCAATCTTGTAAGAGGTCTTCAAATGTAATGGATCCTAAATGGGATTCTCCTCCTAAAATAAAAGGTATATAAATAAAAATCTTACAATATAGTGTATACAGAGACCTTTTAGGTTTTTTTGACATTTATTCTGCAGAGTGATGACAATCAATTTTCTCCAAATTAGATTTGATTATATATTATATATATATATATATATATATATATATATATATATATATATATATATATATATATATATATATATATATGTATGTATACATATATATACATATATATATATGTATAAATTATATATTTTAATTGAATTATGAAAAAAGAATGATTTTGGTTAAAATATTATTTTAAAGAAAATGTATTGCAAAGTGAATCTGAAACCCAATCATTTGACACATATTTGCATATAATTCTGTACATATTTGTGGGTTGATACACTGTATTATAGGATATATACAGTAGCTTGTGAAATACAGAGAAATCCTACAAGTTGAGAAGGTTAGGAATTATATTATATTATTATATTCTGCACAGCAAGAAAACTATGTAGGAAAAAAAATTTTAAACCTACCTCCAAGGTAAAGTAAAATCAGTGCAATAGAATTAAGGTTTTTAATTTGCAATACTGCTTTAATCTACTGTGTTCTTTTGTCTTTTTTGTATATTTCTTTCTTTTTTTCCTGTACAAAAAATACATCAAAACTAATGAGTTGGCTGTTGTCTTCGGGCAAAAAAAAAAAAGTGGGCTATTTTGTTGTTTTTAGAGTGTGTACCCTGTGTAGTTGAGGTTAATGAATGTGGTGCAGGGTTTATTAGGTCTGACAGGCTTGATCTCGCCTCTCCTCGTCTTATTATGTTTTCATTAACCTCTGAAATTTAATGAGATCACTTAAGAAATGTTTAATAATAAAATAGATTAAGTTATTTTACTGCTTCCCTTCACCATACTGTCTTCTTCACTGTAATTTATTCTCACATTTGTCTGCTCTTTTTCTCCTTCTATTTTAACCCATGAGATCTGTCTCCTCTCTTTGCACATGACCTCTTTATTTTTTTTTTTTCAAACACGATCTTATTTTAGAGGTTTCGTTGAGGTGCGCAAAAAAAAAAAAAATCCAAGGGCATGCGTATGTGTGTGTTTTCAAGGAGAGGACCAGCACTTGCTGTCGAGCTGAGGCCTAAATCTGTCTCCAATCCTTAATTAAACCATGGACTCCTGGAGTGCTAACTTATTAAAAACCCAGTGGATGTAACACAATCTCACCTCGCACACACATATTGAGACACACACATGGTCACACATTTTCTTTAAGCTCACAACATCCCACCTTCAAGCTTCCAATGATTTAATGCATTTCAGTTTCACCTTCAGCGGGTGCTTAGTGACCTACTTTCAGGGAAATAAATTATTTCCTCGACTCTTTTACCAGTTTTCTCAATAGTACCAAAGACGCTCGGGTAGAGAAGCTACCACACAGAGATTATATGTTTAGGAATAGTTTTCCATCCACTTCATGCTGTATTATTTGACTTTTGACGAAGAAAAGTCAACACAACAATCTCAATGTGACAGTGGTTGCCAATGGTTAAGGAAGCAGACTTGTTACTGGAGGGTGGCTGGTTTGACTCCATTATATTCTGGGCCATCACTGTGTGACACTGAGCAAGTCTCTAACCTCATTGTTGCTTCAATGACGTCATTGTAAATGAGAATTACTTACAGTATCTAGTTAAATTAAGGTAAAAAAAATAATAATAATCTGCAATTCTATGTTTTGGATCTGGTGACATGACAAATAAATAATGAAATGCCATTGGATTTCATTTCAACATAGGCAAACCATGCAAATACACCCAAAACTTGCAATGCAGATAAAGCACAACCTAAGAAACAATCATATTTTTAGACTTAAAGCTGCAGTATGAAGAATTATGAGACTTGTACAACCACTCTCCCCCCTCCCCTCCTCGTTTTGAAACCTATCGTCCCTTACTGGTATCCTCGTGAATGCACACAACTGTGGAACTCTTGGTGACTTTTTTTCCTCAATAGTGACTAGTGGCAAATGTAGGGAATTTATCTTATGTCATTGGAGGGTTTTATTTTGTTTTAGAGACATGATCAAAGCATGTATCACTCGCTGCTGTGAGGTCAGTAACTAGAGCTTTATTGCCATTTGTTGTTAATTTATTCCTTTGTTGAGCCCCGTGGACATTTTCTACAAGAAATAATGATTCAAGCATAACTTTTAGTCTTCTGATGAAATCACATTTAGTTATATACTTAATTAAGCCATTAGTCTGGTTTCTGTCTGCTAAACTTACAGGGCTTTTCTTAAGCTAAAGCTATTAAAAAGAAACTTTCCCCATCTCAAAATTTTCAAATGAATGAACAAAGTACCATATTATATATACAACACATTACACCCATTTTAAAAGCTGCATTGGCTCCCCATGTGTTTAGGAACCAGAGGGTCACCGGTTCTGGTGCGGACCAAAAATACAGAAGTTGTTCTGGTAGCTGGAGAGGTGCCAGAGCACTTCTTGAGCACTGCTGAGGTGCCCTTGAGCAAACTACCGAACCCCAACACTGCTCTGGTGCGCTCCCATAGGAAAAGCATCCTCACTCTGACATCTCTCCATTAATGCGTGTCCACAGGTCCTGTGTGTGATTCGGGCCTATGTGTGTGAGAAGCACGTCTCTAAAATAACAGAATGTAAAAAACCCAAATTTAATAATTATTAAAGTATTTCAAATTCAAATTCAAAATAACAATGCTGATGAAAGAATGGGTGATGATTACGTTTGAATAAAGTACAATGTATTGGATATACATGGACCATATCACACCAGCTCCCATTCTACCTGAAAAAAAATGGATGTTGAACTATGAGTTCTCGTCATGTTGCTCTACATGTGCCTTTAGTTTTGTGAGTGAGTCTTAAATTATTAACTGTAAAAATACTCTAATGATCAAATAAACTATAGTCAGTAGTACAGGTTTATTAGTTAATAAACTCAAAATGCACACAGGGGTTCACTTTTATTGGAATAGATGAGGGTTGTAAGAGGGAATGGTACTAGAGTTACAAAACTATCTATATTTCTAAATATTTCACAGGTTTCATTTGGAGAGTGGGTGATTTCATACATGCAGATTTTTACGAGACCTAGATTTGTAAAAAAAAAAAAAAATCAGACAAATTTACTGGAAAAAGATGCATGACCACAACAATGGTCAAATGGTCAAAAGAGTGTGATTGTATTCTAAACACCTAATCAACACCATATACTCATATTTAAAAAAAAATTAAATGTATCATTAAAGTTATCGCCCTACGATGGACTGGCGCCCTGTCCAGGGTGTACCCCCGCCCAGCACCCAATGAGAGCCGGAAATTGGCACCGGCAGACCCCCGCGACCCTGATAAAAACGGGAATTAGCGGGTTTGAAGATGATGGATGGATGGATTAAAGTTATCATCAGTAGTCAAAGATCAAATGTTCAGCCATCAGTATCTATAAAAAAAAAATCCTTGTATTAAAATATAAAAGCAGAAAGGAGCAACAGTTCAGGAGACAGTCAGAAGATAAATCCACAGTGGAAATCCAATAATCTTCATGCCATAAACATTGTCTATTTGGCAGGCTGTGTGTGTTGTGAGGAGGGGGTGCTTGTTTGTGTATTTGTGTGTGTTTGTCACGCCAGCGCTGGAGGAGACAGCAGCGTTTGCCCTTTGACGAGTCTGTGGAGATTGGTGTGAAATGAGAAGCCAGTTCAGATCTTGCGTAGCAGCACTGTGCATGTCGCATTGGATCTGAAGGCACAGAGTTAAAGGGGACACAGGGGGGGGGTGTCACTTATAAAAGGCTTTGGTTTGTTCTGTATGATGATGTAAGGATGAGTCCAGCAGCACAGCAGCTCTGTGTGAAAAGAAAAAGGCATAAGATGAAATGACCATTGGGTGCTGCAAGCCTGAGAAACCCCGTCTACGTTTATACGAGGACAAGGTCGGGAAAAAAAACAAATCGGTGGCTGTATTGTCACCAGTGACGCAGTTATGTTCTGGCCCCTATTGGCCACTCACTGTCCACTCCACAGCTGCAGGAAAATTTGTCATAACGTGGTGCAGAACATTAGTTCCACCTAACCACCATTTTCATATGGAGTTATTTCACTGTAGCACCCAACGAACCCTCCGTGGGTAATAAAAACATCGAAGACATTTCAGGTATCTACTTTTTATGACCACTATGTGAGGAATGGTCTCACCCTGGCCACCTCAATGAAACATTTAATTTTTTATACATAAAGGCTGACATTACGCTGTAATTAATATGACATGACACCTGTCATTAGCATTAATAAGATGTCATGAAGGCTGTCAGTAAGTGTTGTTCAATACCCTAACCCTTAAACCTACCTAATCCCACTAGATCCCTCCATCTAATCCACAAAATGCCAACATAGCTCCAAAAGTGTCATAATTTAACAAACGACATTTAATGACAGCTTAATGTTTGTTAAAATATTTGGATTCCATCAACTTAGAAATTCAAAAAAGCTATTTAGCCTTTTTTTTCTGAGTTGCTAGAACAAGATTTAATTTTTAGGTAAACAGTAATCAAACATTTTTTTTTTTTTTTTGTCAGATAAGGACAGTGTAGTGTAACTTCACATCTCACTCTCACTTTTTCTTCCCCACCCTTTCTATTTCCTGCCTTGAGTCTCTCCTCCCTGCTCACTTCCCCCTGCCCCACCACCCCCTCACCTAGGTGTAACACTGCTCTCCCTTTTTATGTCCTCCCTATAATAAAATGTTTCTAACCCTTCCTTAGGGAGGGCTGGTGATGGTCACAGTTAAATAAATTAATTTATTTCATTGCAATAACAAAACATGCATTGTTGTCTCATAATGATTGCACTTCTTGTAGTGTTGACCTTTGACAGCATGTGCAAACAAGTGAAGAAAAAAAAGAAAAGGAGCAAAGCTCTGAAATTTCAGACGCATTAGCACCAAACATTCTTAAAATTTAACATAATGAAATATCACTTTATAGCTTCCAAATTATAGGCTTGTAAAAAGTATGTCATGCCCAGCTGTTGATATGGTGGAATGGTTATTTTAATGTCCGATCATGTGAAAAATAAGCTGGCAGAAGCAAATCTATACTATTTATTTAAAGCTTAGCTTTTATGAGCGTCACTGTGGGAAATGACAGCCCTGAGAAAGCAAATGACTGAAATAATGTGAGTATGTAATGAGATAACACTGAGCTGCAGTTAAAAAGAATAATGAATCGGAAAAAAAAGATAGAAAGAATCCTGTCGATGTCCCAGTGTAAAGTAATATAATGTGACTGTTTTAAATGAGGCAGTAAAAGAACCTATAATGTAATAATCTGCTGTAAACTTGTGAAATGTAACCTCTCTATATTGATGTCTGTAGTTAAACCAACCATAATAGAAGTTTCCCACTTGCTGCAATTTGTACTTTCAGCTTCTCATCGCACTACTTTCATCCGTTGTGTCATTGTTTTTTTTTTTCTCAGCAATCCACATCTGTAGCCATGTAGCTCCATTCACAACCCACTGTTTGTAAGCTTATCCCAATCTTTCTTTTTGCTGCTCCATTCATAACATCCTGATGGAAAAATGTCAATATTTTCCACCTACTAACAGGAGATTCCCCTCACCTGTCAGTACTCATAATGTAGTTGCGTGTCTGTTTGATTCCAGCAATGCACGACACGTCATCGTTGTGCCGTTGCATATTTTTGACAGAAACTGATGTAGAAGCTTTCTGCAGATTCTTGTACTACAGCGAGGAGCTCATCAGAGACCTCTGCTGCTCAATAATTTACATTAAAGCTGGATTTGTTGCAGAGTAAATTAATTTGTTTCTCAGTGGAGTTTGAATCATTTATAGATCTTCATAAATCCTCTGTCAGTTTGCCACGAGTTGTCTGTTGGCTTCAGGGAGTGCAATAGACCTTAGTCTTAATTCATCAGAATTAATTGGATCTATATTTTCTCACTAACTTACTGGCCCCATTATTAAATAATGCTGTTTTGTTATTTGGCATTGCAAAGCTGATTGTTCCTATCATGGCACCATATTTCAGAGGATTTAAAATTTTACTGGCATAGTAATGGGCATGGCTCCAGTGGCAAAATATGGGAAATATGAGATAGATTATTGGGTAACATTTTACTTGACGTTTTAGACATAAAGTCTGATATTATGCTAAAATTGATATGGCATGACACCTGTTATTAGCATGAATAAGGTGTCATGAAGGCTGTCGTTAAGTGTCATTTGTTACCCTAACCCCTAACCCCTAACCCTACCTAATCCCACTAGGTCCCTCCACCTAACCCTAAAAAAAAGGCCAACATAGCTCCAAAGGTGTCATAATTTAGCAAACAACACTTAATGACAGCCTTTATGACACGTTGTTCTTGCTATTGATGACAGATAATGTCAGCCTTATGTATAAAACTTCAAGTAAAGTGTTACCGATAATTGTTGAAGGTTTTTTGTTTGTCCAATGAGATGGTTTTTATCTTTATTGTTGTGTGATAGTGTTTTGACTGCTTTGTTCTCTTGTTTTATGTGACCTGTTCATCTCTTAAGCTCATGAATCATAGTAAATGGGGTGAACATACGCTTTAGCTTCAACCTTCATTTGATTACATAAATGTCAGGTCTTGTATGATGTTAAAAGATCCAAAGGCAGACAAGGGTGGCAGAAACCAGTCCTTTTATACTCCAAAATATATAAAAGTGTTTAGTACAACATAATGACTCAAATACTGGAAGAACAAAACCTAAAAAAAAGGAAGGATGCCACAATTCACAGGAAAGGAGACATAATGACTTATAGGTTGCTTCCAAATAGTCCCTCCTATCGCCTTTCCTATCCACTGTTCCTTCACTTCCGGAAGTGTTTAAGTGGTGGCCATGATAAAGAGCGTTCGAGTTCTCTTTAAGCTCAGGAAAAGAGGCTCTAACCTCCTTTAGTCTAGGAAACACTGACGCATCCTTTACCAAAGGAGACGAGATAATGCTGACCCACAATTCCTCGTGGTGACAACATTTAAAGGAACACGCACACCCGAGCGCTTAAGGAAAATCAAGATGAACGACAAGTAATGGAAATAAGTTACCAATGCAATAATATGCATTGAACATCTTTAAATAAATAATCTAAAACCCATATCTCATTGTATGTTAGACATATCAGATTATAACTGACATAAAACAGACACTCTGTGGTTGAAGAAAAAAAGTTTAGAGACATTTTTAGCTACATTATGTTTTATTCAACATAATTCACATTTGTGAGTGGAAGGTGATTGTGAGCAACCATTCTAAATGTAATGTTCTTTTAGTTTCCTTTGATTTACATTCAAACCGTTTGATTTTTTAGACTATGTCAGCAGAAAGTGTTATAAATGAGCTTTTAGTCCATATTCGGAAATGTGTAGTTTTTTTTTACCACGTCACTAACCTTCGCGGCCGTCGGATTATTACGTCACCTAGTTGAAGTGCGTCTGATTGTCAAAACAAATGTGATCACCTTTTCCCAACTCCTCTCCTTAACCCTGTGACGTCATCCATTATGGAAAAGTGGATAGGAAAGGAGATAGAAGGGACTATTCGGACGTAGTCTCAAACACTCAGCACTCAATAGTGAGGGAATCTTGATTCGGAATGGGCCACACCTGAGTGTCAAACAGGAGGGAGCTAAACACTCAACAACACCCAAACACTCTGACGTCACTGGGGTGGAGGCACGAGCAGGAATACCTGGGAACACAAAGGCTGTGTTTGAAATGGCATACTCCTTCATATGCACTACAAAGTCAATGAGTATACTGTCTACTATATACTATAAATATGGTTAGGATTATTAGGATGATGAGCGTTCCCACTGAAGTATACTTCCAAGTTTCCCCAGATGCATTTTGAACCTACAATGTCAAAAAGCAGAATCACACTGTATGATTCGCCACCTTTCAAAGTTCTGAAAACATTTTAAATGAGAAAGTGACAAAGTAGAATATCAACATGTGGTCATTTGATTCATTAAACTCACGGAAACACATTTCATGCCGACAATTCGGAAATTTTTGGAGACCTGCCACTGTGCTACTGACTAAACTTCCGGTTAACTTCAAAACAAGAGCCCTATTTACAAATGGGTTACAAAACTAATGGAAGACAAGAAGAGGTGCTTTTGTTTTGAAAAGGGGACGTTTGCCTTTTAGCTTGAAGCCGGTCCCAGGATGATTTTATATTACGCTCTCAATTTGTCATGTGGCGGTTGAGTTTATGTAGTGTGCCCACCGTGAATACTTAGGATATGTTCCAATATAGTGTACAACTGGGTATATCTCGAGTACTCAATCTTTGCATACTATCTAATGTGAACACACTACGTATTCATTTTGACGTCAGACCTAGTATGAGTAGTACATGAGGATGCGATTTCAAACACAGCTGGAGACACAAGTTAATCAAACATGAAACTAAAAGCAAGTAAATAAACCAGGACTTACTGACAATGATGTAACTAAAAGAGAACCACAAAGGGCTGAAAACAAACAACATTACCAAAATAAAATCACTCAGTGGAAAAACATGCAGAGGACAGCATGGAAGATTTTTTAATCTTGTTTTAAAGAGTGAACAGCTTAGAATCCACTTCATGAAATATTCAGGAATTCAGCATTTTAACTCTGGGATGTTTGAAATGCAGATATGGAATATCATAATTCTTTCATGACTAAAACCTTCATGTCGGATATTTTATGTTACATTCTGTGAATATATAATTTAAAGTCATTTTTGGAGATCAAAGGCAAATTGAAAATCCATAAACTGAGGTATAATGATGCTTCCAGTACGAGCATTCGTATACTAGGGTTTAAGTTTACTGGAGATTTAATAAAGTAATTATTTAATAATATTAGCACTTTGTCTGATGTGACCAATATATATATGTTTTTCATTTTCTAAAGGAAAACAATCTGTGCACACGTAAAGTTCAGAACTCCAACATTCCCAGTGAAGGGTTTTCAAGGAACATTGTACATTTATACTGTCCCTCATTGAGCTAATGTGTACAAATTTAGTAACATGTTTTTCTATGAGAGTCAATGACTTTTGGCACTTGTCCATCTTATAGTGCACGTTAAAGGCACTGAGCAAATGAGCGTATGTTGCAGTGCTTTGGCAAACTTCCTTGAAACCCCATAGATTCAATTAATCTTCATTTACCTCCTGCTGGCGTCTGCAGTGCTCTCAGCCTCTGTGCAGCATGGTTTCTCTGCAGCCTGAAATGAAATCTCATGTGGAAAAACTTCTCGCCGAGTGAAGTTGACACATTGTGTGCGTTTCTATGAAGAAAGAACCAGCTGGGTTCTACGCTTGAGCAAATAGCTTGAGTAACATCAACAGCACTGTGAGTATGAGTCAAGAGTGTTAAGTCATTTGAATGTCCGCTCTGGCAAATTCACAATTCAATCCAATTCAACGCTGCATCTAGTTTGTGTGGTTTATGTGCCCAGAGGAGGAAATATAAAGCCCAGAGAAAGGTATTAGTGTTGCTAATATTAATATCACCTGTCATCTCAGAGCCATGTGTAGTCACTAACTGATTATAGCAACCAGAGACACCAAGCCTGTTTAAACCTCCTATTATCCGTGGGGTCAATTTGACCTCATTCAATATTCATCATTTAAAAAATAGTAGTATTTTTTTTTTTCTTTTATATTTCATGACTTTTCCAAATTTGCTGGTGACATAATATCATCATTATGATATTTTTCAACGTGCTGAACACATACTGTATTGCATGCATTGGTGTTCCTTCGGGGGTTAATTTGACCCCAAGCTGTTTTAGCTATGTAAAACTTGTCTGTCTGTGTGTAACCCATGTGTGACCGTACATCCCTGATTACAACTGTCAGTCATTCAAAAAGTTCACGAGACAAACTGATGTCCACTCAAAGGTTTAATTTTCACAGAAGAATTGATGGCTGGAGTAAGACGTTAACAAGACGATTCACTGTTTGAAACAAAACAGCATATAAAATGTCACACATACATTCTAAACCACTCATAAGCATTGAATAAACAATATTTACTGTGTTCACCTGATGACCAACAGAAAAAGGGAGCAAAATAAGAAAGTGGGTGTATATTTTCCATGCTGAAACCCGCATAAATCTCTGAATCCTTTTCCAATGACGTCACTCCCAATAAACTTTAATAACAAATAAATGAAATAATACCTTGACATTAAAACAACAGTACCAATGCACACATCTTATAATTGAGTGCAAAATTAAATAATGTAACAACTGTAAATAAAATCAACCTCTCATGTTGTCATGGCAACTTAAACAGATTGACAGCGTCAGCTACACTGGTTGTGGTGCATGCATTCTCCTATGGTCATTAATGTTGTAAGTAAATTTGAGAAGATTTGGATGAAAACTATTCAAAATAAATGAATTCCAATTTAAAAGTTTGGCCTGATGATGAGGCTAGAGAACAGGTCAAGGCGTTATTATCAAGGGGTTATTTATTCAACAAATGCACAATAAGTGGCACAAAAACTTGGTCAATAATTTTCTGAAAATAATTTTCTGGAGGCAAATATCCCTGGGGTTAGATTGACCCCAAGAGTAAAATCTGTTAGTAATATTTGAGGATAAGAGGAGGGTTAAACATTACCTTTAGGGATTAGCATGGAGCATGGATTTGGCCCTGAGCTGTCATACTTCTCTGACCGTTCACTTGAACTTTTTACATTTTATTCTTATTTTATTTATTCCTTACCCCTGAACATCTAAAATAGCCACAGCCTTATCACTACACCTCCCACCCAATGGCCTGTTGTTGGCCCCATCCGTGAGGGACCAAACTGAATAATTGAACAGTGAAAAGAAGAGGCATGAAAAGACTGACTGGCAGAGCGCTCCAGGGGCCCAACACTGAACACAAACCTCCAGAAACTGGATGAGAATGCAACAGACTCATTCGTATTCACTGTCTCATTGTATTGCATACTGAGTGAGGAGTAGAACTGCCTGTACTGCTGCTGTGTACAGAATCTAAATAAAGATAACAGTAAGAAATCTGACTCTGTGTTTTGACACATTGAATGATGATGCCTGGTATTAATTACAAGACACAAAAATAAGAACAATACACTACTACTGCTACGATATAGAATACATTGAATTTCTTTGTGTATCCTTAACGCAGAGACTCAGAGGTTGTATTCTTACTGTTACGGTACTACGTACAACAGAAGGATGTGTGTTAGGGGTATTTTGACCTGTCTGAAGCTGCAACTTCTGACAGAAAGGATATTCTATTGATTCTGAGGAGAAAATTTGGCAGTGAAGAATGTAAGACTTATGGCACGTTCACAACAAACGCATCAAACGTGTCAGGTTTACATACACAATATATGGTGGACGCGCTTCTAGGAGCATCGAGGGATCCCGTAGTGCCCCCCGGCGCATTTTGAAGCTTTTTGTGTGGCGGAGCACTGCGCGTTTGAAGTATTCAAGCTCTTGATGCGAGTCCTGTGCCTCCAACGCGGCCGACGCTAGAGTTGAACTTTTGGTTAGAAGGGTTAGTTTTAGGCATTGCCCCCTCACGCGGACAGTCCCGCCCCCTCAGTCAAAATGTAGTGTTTCAATTTTTTTATATATTGTTTTCAGTCTATGATGTGTCAAAACAACCTAAAACTCGGAAGAAACTCCACTAACTCTAATGAACAATTTTGGTAATTCCAATTTTCCAGTGGTCCTTGAACCCATCACGCACCTGTTTACGTTATGTTGTCAGGTCATTATCCCGCAAGAAGGAATAGCCTGTAGTAATGGGAAATACATGACAGCTTTGAACGCTGAACAAATTTCCTGGAGGCCAACAAAGTGAAACCACTACTGGATTTAACAAACACAGAAATGGTTGAGGGACATTTCACAGTTGCACGGAAGTTTCTGAAAAACATGTGCACAGGCCAGGACAAGGTGAAAGTGACTTTGAGTCAACTTGTTGCAAAGGAATACATGGTATTCAGTGCCATGCCAGCGGTACTGACTGCGTTCAAACACGCACTAACATTCGGGGCGTCAAGTACTATGTGCGTAAACTCATTCTCCGCGTTGAAGAACGTATTTACCGAGCACAGACGCAGCATGTTGCATAGACTGCAACTCTACTGAAGGTAAGAGCTAGAAATTTCATCATCTGTATTGTTGATGATGCTACTGTTTGTGTTTGTTACCAATGTGGTTATTGATCATACGCTGTTGGACATCACTTGTTAGATTAGCGCCGCCTGATCTGTGGAGTCTGTTTTTATGTTGCTCTGGGTTACCTGGCTTGTTTCTTGCTTCTGATTGGCTAGTGCGGTTAATCAAGTTTTTATGTTTCTCAATGGTCGGGTTAGAATGAAAGTTGTGTTAGTTAAGCAGTTATATTTCCTTTGGCAGTGTGTTATTGTAACTTGTTATCACGTTTCAATGTGGCTGCATACGTTTTCTCATACTATGCATAGATGTCATGCCCCCCCCTCTGTTTTCAGACGCCCCCCTTCTGTACGGACCTGGCACCGGGACTGGTGGTGATGCATTTTGTGATAGGACTGTAGGACCCAGATGACAACAGGAAGCCAACACAACTATGCTGTGCTCGCTCCGAGCTCTATAACCCAGCAGACTATTACTATCGAGACAGGAATAGAAAGGACCTTGCTTGGAGGAGGATTAGTGGGGAGGTCGGTGTCTCGGGTATCTTATTTAAACTTTTCACCGGCAACAGAGAAGCCCCTCCCCAAAATGCGCTCAACGCGCTCTCTTCCCGACAGCGTCTTTGACCCTCGGTGACGAGCGTCTGATTTAATGAGCACAAGCATCCAATTAGAGGCGTTAGGAGCGATTTTGACGCCCGAAAAGCTTCCGGTGTGAATGCACCACAAACATCTACTGTAGTACATGATGTTCTGGCACAGCTTGTAATCAAAGTTCCCAACAGGAATCCTTTAAGGTTTGAAGTAGGTCCACAGCATGGGCGATGCCAGGCAGGGGCCAGGGGGCGCTGAAGCTAGCCCTAAGATACAAAAATTAAGTGGTTTATTTAGATTTTTTTTATGTTAGACTACCATAATTTACCTATCAAATTCAAAATAAATGAATACCTAAATAAAACAAATTTGAAGACTAAAAACATAAATCCAACACAAGGTGATCGGTTGTGTTGGGTCCGCCTGTCCGTCTGTCCGCAGTAAAACTCCATCATTTCTGAGTGTTAGAAGCACTGGGAGAGGTTTGAGGGAACACTGCATGTATTTCTCTTCTGTAACTACCTCTCTGTGAATCACTCCGCAGCAACTACAGCTCACGGGGCTGTTTACACAACGGACAGCGTCTTGAATGTGATCTAGCAACACCACAGAATTTAATCACACATTTCAGCCTTAATGAATGAAAAAGTCAAAAGTGCCTCAAAATGTTGGTATTGTGCTGCTAGTGATTAATAAAAGGCTCTTTGTGGAAATATTATCCACTGACTGTCGCCCATTATTTTTTCTTGTAAAACTGTGCTGAAAAAAATAAATAGATTTTATATATCACCATTTTGAGGAAAAATATAGATTGGTCCATATTACCCAGGTCTAATGTAACCAAAGCAGTACATGTTTTATCTTGTAAAGAATATGATTGTCCAAACTGTGTGAAATGAGGGGTTCAAAAGACTAGACTAGACTGATCTGCTGCCTTGTTATATAGCAAGTGTTGCTAATGCTACACTACTTTAGTTAAATAAAGTAAAAAGACTGTGTGTGACTGAAAGAACATGTCAACCTTTTTGCTTGATGTTAATTGTACTTGGAATCAGTTTGATAAATTGCTTACATACTTTTTTTTTTAAATTGAAAATTACCCTGACTTAAATGATATTTTATCCCTTTGTGGTGGGTTTCCCTTTATCTAACTGTTGATGTGATGATGTGAAGAGTTCTCCACAGACACCTTCTTGATATAAACATAACATTTTATGAATACAAAGTGAGGATCAGTGTCCGAATTAGACCCTCCATGGTAAGGTCTGAGAGCAGCAAAGCCAAAACGCTACTCTAAGGGACTACAGGAAAGCGAACACATATATGTTCTGAAGAGAAACCTGAAACCAACATGTGGTCTAAATAAGGCTTTTGCTTTGGCATTTGTATTTCTCTGTCATGTATTACTGCTGTTGTTTTCTGTATTTCTCTGTCATGTTGTGTGCTTACTTAGAGCGGCTGGGGGCCACACAAAATTAGGTCGAGGGCCGCATGTGGCCACTGGGACTCCTGTTGCCCATGTCTGGTTTATTATGTTGCTCTAGACCAGACATGGGCAACTGTGGAACCTGGTCTTATGTAAAAGGAAAACACACAAAATGATTTCAAGAACATAGAAATAACCGAACAAAACAGAATATAACTTGAATACACAAAAGAATAACAAAAATACACCAAATGTGAGAGAAATATATAAATTAAAAATAAAGACGAAATAAACGAAAACACAAAATTACTCCGAAACACATAAAACAACAACTAAAACACAATACAATGAAAGAAAAAATTTACAAAATTACACCAAATCTATACAAAACAAAGACAAACATACATAAAGGCCTTATTCAATTCAAATCAACTTTATTTATATAGCGCAAATTACAACCAAAGTCATCTCAGAGCGCTTTCAAAATATGAAATTCTTAATAAGAAGGAAAAAACCCAACAAAAGCCACATGAACAAGCATTAGCGACAGTGGGAAGAAACAACTCCCTTTTGTTGTTTGTTGTATTATGCTTATTATTGGCCTTTTGTGATAGAAGTTGCTTATCTCTGCTCCAGTCTGTTAATGCTTGAAACCAGATCACAAAACTTATAATTCAACCATTCTGATTTCTGTCTGTAAAGTTGTTGTGCAATCAGAAATTATGTTCCTGTGTGTGCACAATGACTTCACACTTATTTTCATTTTTTGAGTCAAAAAGTGTGAAAATCAACAAGTCCATAGTAAACCGGCTATTATCCAATCAATGCAACATGTCATTTCGGTCATTGTGTTCTGCTCATCAGCTGCTCTTATAGACCAGAGAAAGGACCATTCACTGCACTTCTTTGTGTCTAACAGGACAAAGGTTCACTGATGGGCTGAATGAAACTTGATGGGATTTCTGAAATTGAAAAATCTGATTGATGCTTCGAGCCACAAAGAAATTCTTGCTGGCCATTTATTGCCAGAGTTGACTTGAACACAAGGGGAAAAAAGACGTTTTCAGAAACCTCTCCAGTAAACGTAGGGAATCAATGTCCAGAATCCAGCCCTCCCTCATTAATTCCTCCTCCTATCACGTAGTGTCTTTATATGAGAGCAGCTCACTGAGAACGACTGAATAGTGAAATCATAATTATTGCAGAAACCATTAGGGGCCTCTCCATGTATCCCAATTTATAACTGAGATGAACATCTGGTAAACCAGGTCACACCATGAAGAGTTCTAAACTAGGACTCCAAGGTCTTTAAAGTCCATTTTTCAGATCTTCCTTTTTTCTATTTTTGGGGAGAAATAAGTAATCTATAACAACCACTGACAGCCGACCTGGATGAAAAGGTTATAGCTAAAACTGACCACTTTTCCACCGCACTACACATGAAATATATCAAAACCACTTACATGTTTCAGATAACATGCTTCTAACAGCTGGTTTACCACTGTTTCTGGTACTCTCTTCCACTTGTCTTCTAAATCACACCTCAAACAAATTATTTCGGACAATGCCAACAGGGAAATGTGTTCAGACATATTTGCGTTTGAATCATCTTCAGATGAAGAGAGTAATGTGAATGGAAAGTGATGGGGATGGAGACATCGATGAGGGAAGGTGAAGAGTTTTATCTGTGTTCACACAGCGTCTGCACGGAACCCATTCCATTAAGGTTCTCATTGGTTTGGCTCTCTCCGTCACGTTCTCTCTGGATCCACTTCAAAGGTGTTGGTAGACACGCCTTAACAGAGTTCTGTTATTGGGCTTTAATCCATCAAGTGAGCAAGTCTTGTAAGACACGCAAAGAACAATATTTGACTCTTTTCTTATTTGTTAAACTTTGTCACATCATCAATCATTATTGTTATAATTATAGATTATTGGGTTGTTGTTTTTTCCTTTTTTTTTAATCTTCAACAAAGTGGTTTGTATGGTTTTCTTAACTAATCATGATGCACCACTAGAAAAAGTCTACCTAAGAACCTAAGAAATTTTCTCCTGCTCCAGTCCTATATCTGAACTGGTGATTCAAGAACTGTTTTTAAAAGCTGTTCTTCATGATCTAAGTCAGTGTTACCCAAACTTTATTGCCCCATGTACCCCTTAGCCTTTAGTTCTTATCACAACTACCCCCTTAGCTCATGTTATACATTATTTTTTTATTTCTGAATTTCTGATGTTTTGCTCATTTTTAAATTTGAATTTCACCTTTTGGTGTATTTTAAAGAGTTGTGCTACAAATTTTTATTGATGGATGACAAAAAAAGTCTGTATGCATAAAATAATGTTGAAAAATAAACAGAAATGAATGATTCTGTGTCTGAGAGCTGTTCTAGTACCCCTACTTTTTTTATGGCGGTCTGCATGCCAGTGTACTGTATGTAGTTCTTGCTTTTTATCTGGAATATGTTTTGGATTTCAACTGAAACTCAACATTTTTATCCAACATTCTCTGCTTTCTAAGGCGAAGTCCTTATTATAGACAGAGAAGTTTAATTATGCTTTTTATTGTTTTGTATCATGTTTAATTCAGTATCTTACTTACATTTTTATTATGACCCAGGCAGTCCAAGCTGCCGGGAACCTATTGTTATGCTGCATGTTCTTCTCCTACTTCCAATATGCAAACAATCACCAAATTTTACATAAAGGTCAGTTCCCAGGCCAAATTGCCTCAGTTGCAGAAACAGGCCAATCAGCTTTAAGATGGTGCTACAGAAGCCTTTAAAGTTCAAAATGTTGATAATTCCCAACAAATCAACCATATGTGCCACAGTTTAAGAATTGTAACTTTTGCCAAAGTGAAGCCACAATAAAGAAAAAATGTTAGTACATTTTCATCCTATTGCAGATTATGAAGTCTGTTACTCTGTTTTATGTTTTGTTTTACGAAAACTGTTTCTTATCTTCTCATCAATTTTTGCTCAATTTTCCTACACAAACAAAACCGCACGGATTTTTTTTCGATTTTTTTTTTTTTTTTTTTTAATCAAAAATTGAGCCAAATGTTTGACTGTAAACACAAACAGTATTGTAAACATGTACTTTCTAATTGTTGCTCAATATATTGTTGATGCTCATTTAAAAAATGACAACATTTTGGTGTCATGGTAGATGACGTTTGGAAAATATCTCAATTCTTTCTTCGTTTTCTTCATTTTTTTCAGCATTTAGAATTTCTCTCTAATGCTAACAATTGGAGTCATTGCAAATATGGCATCTTTAATCATCCGTTTTTCACTTACGGAGCAAATAAAGTCATTGTTTAAAACAAATTAACATCATCACCATGCTTTCTTGTTGCAATATGTGTAGTTTCTGATATTTTTCTTAATAACAGAGTTTTTTTTTTTACAGCCATTTAAAATCTGTCTTAAAACACTAACAGCTGCTGCCTTATTTTGCCTATAATTGGCTGGCCCTGACAGTTTTTGTGCAGCAGCTATTATTATTATTATTATTATTATTATTATTGTTACTATTATTATTATTATTATTATTATTATTATTCAAGCATGAATATGCATCTTTCACTATCTATTTTCTGTGGCCCACAGGTCCTTTTTAAAATATAAAAAAAATGTAATTATGGTAACTGGTCAAAATAAATTCGCTCTCTCTTTAGGTTTCATGTTTTTCCCCTACCAAGCTTTAAAATAATGAGATCCAGATTATTTTAGCTTGTATACATACTCCACAGAAATATTGAAACAAGCTCATGTCTATATCTGAGTAGTACTCACTTTCATATTTTGCATCATTGGGTTTAAACGCAACCCTTTTCACTATGAAAAACCCCCAAAATCAACTTGTATTCTGCGGTTGTGTAAAATAATCATATATTTATGCTATATGCTCATTAAATATCTGACTACTTCATACGAGGTTTGAAAAGGAAGCCTTTGCATGCATGCAATTGTCTGTCCCTGAGGTTGTGTTGAGGCGTGACGAAATCAGCAAAATTCCAAAAGGTTGCTGAACAAAATGTTGTCCTGTCAGATGCTCTGTTCTGTCACGTATTTAAAGATATCACCCCACCCTGCAGAAGCAAACAATGCTTTAGGAACACTGGACTCTTTTGCATCGCATAAAAGAGTTAGCAGTGTGATTTTAAGTCGGAGCATTCATGCATGTCACTGCATGCGTGCAAAAACCCTGAGAGTGCATAAGTGGATGTTTGATATGTGAGTGAGTGCGCATGCCACTTTCTTCATTAACTCGCTCTGTGTGTACTGTGGCCCTGGCTCTGAGGTCTGTTTTGGACTAAATTATTCAGATGTGCTTTCCCTCTTATTTCCAACTCAGTGGTACATATTAATATAAAATTAGCCCCACTATACCCTGCCGTTGCTTCTGTGCACATGCAGCTATTACACATCAACATAAACCAGCAACCAAATCTCCAACTAAATCCAAGTTGATGGCAACTCCATATCGGGACCCTGATTCTGTTGTTGCACATTGCATTAAAGGCGATTTAACAAAAAATATTCTTAATTTAATAAAAAAAAAAAAAATTTAATGTCACTGTTGTTGCACACATTTTTCAAAACATGCAAACCAACATCTGCACCCAAAACTTTCCAGTGACTTTTTAAAATTGTTGTTTGGTGGCATCAAATATACAGTATAACCATACAATACAGTGGTGGCCCCTTAAAAATGCATGAATACTTACTTACTTTGCAGTTATTACATCTGCCAAGGCAGTAAAAACTGTAAAATGTATTTGCCTTTTGTCTGTTAGCAGAATGTCAAATCTACTGAATGGATTTTGACAAAATTCAAACCAAAGATACACCTTATTTAATGGAAGATTCCATTATATATTGGAGTGGATCTGGATCAATATACTGATTCTGGATCAGTTTGAAAAATCAAAAAATCACTATCTCTCATCATTGGCCCCATTTTAAAAATTCATATCTTGGTTCATAATTGCTGGATCTTTTTGAAATTTCACTGTGGGGTTGGTTCTTCATTTATCTCGCAGAGTATCGTACAGATTGTATCCGGATTGGGCATTTCATCGCATTTTTTAAAAAACTAAACGTTACATTTGGACCAACTGTATTGTTATTAATGGAGATAGAAATGTGTTCCAAGTCTTTAAAGTGTGAATGATCATGTTGCCATAATCAGGATCACTGAATATCTGGTAAAGAGGATATTTGGAGCTTGGCAGAGGTTTGTTCTCATTGGGTGCTTTTGTTTATAGCAGGGGTTCTCAACTGGTCTCACCCTGGCACCCACATTTTTCCGCGGTCATTAAATCGCGACCCACTTTTTTTTTTTTTTAATTCAACCAACCAAATTTAGTTTTTCAAAAATAGCTGTTAAAAACACACATAGATAATCTTTTTTAAAATGTAAATCTATATATTTTCCTGTGCAACATGCATTTCACAGCATGTCTGTCAAAAGAAAAGTTTCATTCAAAGTAAAAGACAATTTGAGAGACACAAAATATTTTTCTTTTACCAGCTGTCCGCGACCCATTCAGTACAGTTCCGCAACCCACTTTTGGGTCCCGACCCACCATTTGAGAATAACTGCTTTATAGTACTTTCCTCCATTATTCATCATTATTCCCAACTAAAAATCACATATCTTGTCACTTCCTGCTGTAACCCTCCTACAGTAGTTATCACTCTCCGTATGTTTGCCTTGATGAAGTGCCTGAGTCAGCTAAGATAGGGCTCAGTAACCTCATGTGGCTCATGTATAAGCAGGTATAAAGTATTATAGGATGAGACTGTACTTTGTCTCCTCTTGACTTTATATCTGATTTAATTTACTGACTAAAATAGGTGACACAATTAAGTTTAAGCTTTAACATTCCAGACAATTTGTGCGACAGTAACCAAAACAAACCAACAATTAATTCATATTTCACAAAAACAATCTTGGAACCCTTGTGTGCTAAACCATGCATTTTGTTGTAAAGTGATGTAACATTACATTACTCTTCATGTCTTTTCACAGAGCAAGGTAGGAGGCTGTCTGTTCAGCACTCTCATCACCACATCAGGTTTAAAACATAAAGGCTGTGCCATTTTTTGTGTCAAAAAGAACTCAAGTGTGTGTCGGCTATAGCTTAATGCTTTGAGAATAGGAGCAAAGACATGCGACGGAACAGAAGAGGGATTAAAAGTGAAGGCCGTGTGGTTCTCTATGCGTGTGTGCATCTGTGTGCACATACATCGCACACAACTTTACTCACACTATTCCATGCGGTAAATACGGAGCTGTGGGCACATTTCTCCTTTCTTAGCATGCAAAGTCTCTATTTGTAGTTGTATTTGTCAATTACACACATGGTTGCACAAACACACACACACACAAAGTTTGTTTTCTTATCTTTTGAAAATCCAAACCCCTCCCTTTGCCGTCCTCATACAGCTGTCACTCTTTCTGCCTCGTTCTTTTGGAACTCTTATCTTTGATTCCTCCTCGCACAAGTATTTGGAAAGCAAACTGCTAAAAGTCACACATGTCATCCTAAAATCCGAGGGAAGCTTTCTGCTTGTCACACAACAATCGTTGTCCTTCAAAGACGCGTTGAAAAAGATGCCATACACATCTGTAACTCAAACCCTTCAGATTAAGATAGAACACATGACAAAGAGGCACCCAGTATATTTGAGAGCGATTGAACTGCACAAATTGTCCTGCAGCTCAAAGAGGGAAGAGTTGAAATAGCAGGAAAAAGCCTCAGGATGTGTTCTGTTGTGAAACCTTGATGCTTTGCTCTTTTTTATTTTGCAATATTTTGTGAGAAGAAAGAAAGGAACTGTTAGGTGAATGGGATCCAGAGGCTCTTTCTCTGAGCTTTGTCCTGCAGAGTTTAGTGAACGTTTGAAGATCAACCAATAGATTCCTGCACCACTCTCTCTATATATATGCACCATGATCTACCAAACCAATTAGTAATTGCAAAAGTAACAATGCTCTCTATTGCACTTAAAAAATAGCAAACCCCTTTATAATTTCAGCTTTATTATTAGTAATAATAACAAGAACACTCAGTTAGCGCAAACCTCCGCCACGTGCCAAACAACTAAGTATCTGTATCAGTGATCCTGTAGCATGGTACCACTTTAAAGACTGGGAACAAATTTCTTTTCCGATTAATAACAATACAGTAGGTCCAAATGTATGGGCGACAACATTATGTATTTGAAAAATTGCAATGAAATGAGCAAACAGGATCGGATAATCACATAATTGGACTACCAACCCAACAAAACTGAGTCAATTATTAACCGAGACATGATTTTTAAAAATGTGACCAATGATGAAAGATAGAATTTTTTTTATTTTTCAAACTGATCCAGAATCAGTATATTGATCAGCAATCATATCTCCCGATATGGCGATACCTCGATTATCGATACATTGGTCAGAAATTATCTACTATAATCTATGACATAACGTGAAAAAAAAAGATTAAGTGAAAGAAACATTTTTATTTTATATTTCTTAAAGACAATAAATTGAAAAAGTGTCCTATGAACAGTGACACTATTTTAGTGCAACATTTCTGTAAATAAGTGTCAACATACTAATGTAAACGAATAAGTATCTCCAATAGTGCTTTCTGTAAACAAAAAATACCAGTGACACCATTATAGTGAAATATTCCAGTAAACAATATATTGGTTCCTTCAACAAACAGTGACACAATTTCTGTGAAGTCCTACCTGCACATTTTAGAAATATTTTTTTTAAAAATCGATACTTTGCACGAGCATATCGATAATCGATCGTGCGAAAAAAAATATTGCGATATATTGCCGTATTGAGATATCATCACACTCCTACTCCAAAATGTAATGGAATCTTCCATGGCGTAAGTTATCTGTATCAGTGATCGTGATCATGATTCCATAATGATTCACAGGCTTGGAAGAAATGTATATTCCCATTAATAAAGATACAGTAGGTCCAAATGTATGGGCAACAACATTTTTATGAAAAATTACGATCACAAGCTTAATACGAATCCAGATAAAACTCTGTGAAACTGAGTCAAACTGATCCAGAATTAGTATATTTATCAAGATCCCCTCCAAAATGTAATGGAATCATCCATGGTGTAAGCCAAGGTCTATATTTGCTAAAAATGTTGTCAAAATCCATTTATTACTTTTGACATAATCCTGCTAACAGACAAACAAACAAATAAATAAACACCAGTTACTATCAATACCTCCTATGGTATTGATAGTAGCTTAAGTATCAATGCATAATGGTTTTTGTTCAGGTAGGTAACTAATTACTTGCCATTCCGTATAAGTATAATATACTGTCTATAAACACCAACTGGTCCAGAACTCTACATCCCCCCTGTCCTTCAGCAGCTCCACTGGCTCCCCATCAAGTTCAGAATCAGCTTCAAAATCCTCAAGGCCATCCACATCCTGGTGCCACCCTACCTGTCTGACCTCTTTCATATTGCCACTCCCACTCTCTCCCTCAGGTTTTCATCCTCTATCCACCTTACTGTACCCATTGCCCGCCTCAGTACCATGGGGAGCAGAGCTTTCAGTCGTTCTGCTCCCAAACTCTGGAGCCCCCACCCCCCGGACATCAGAAACATTGACACCTTAGCCCTCTTCAAATCCAGACTGAAAAGCCATCTTTTTATTCTTCTGTTTTTATTGTAAAGTGTCCTTAGATGGCCTGAAAGGCACTTTTTTACCTCAAATGAATTATTATTAAATGGCGCACGGTGACTTAGTGGTTAGCACGTCCGGCTCACAGCAAGAAGGTCCTGGGTTCAAGCCCTGGGGTGGACTTGGGTCCTTTCTGTGTGGAGTTTGCATGTTCTCCCCGTGCAGCGTGGGTTTCCTCCGGGTACTCCGGCTTCCTCCCACCATCCAAAAACATGACTGTAAGGTTGATTGGAGTCTCTAAATTGCCCATAGGAGTGAATGAGAGAGTGAATGGTTGTCTGTGTCTGTGTTGCCTTGTGATGGACTGGCGCCCTGTCCAGGGTGTACCCCCGCCCAGCGCCCTATGAGAGCCGGAGATTGGCACGGCAGACCTCCGCGACCCTGTTAAACGGGAATAAGTGGGTATGAAAATGGATGGATGGATGAATTATTATTATATTTAAATAATATGTGTTGTACATTTTTCATTTTATGCTAAATATTGTTGGCAGTGGCTATTTGTACGGTTGTCGTATCAATATACTGACATTCTATCCGTACTCAGCACGCCTACTTTGCCAGTTTAGGTCACGTGACTAAGACTAACCCTTAACCCTAACTAACACTAAAAATTGTTGCGATATTGGGTTATAACCTAACCCTAACCCTAAGACGCTATGTACGTGTATTTCGGTAACCGTACCAATAGCACCGGGGGTTGTCCGTACGGCAACTGTACAAATAGACACTTTCCACATTGTTTTAATAAATAGTACATTGTCTTGTCAAATGATGACACTGATGTACAGTTGTATCCAGTTAATAGATGTTTGTTGAAGTTATTTTTGGGTAGGTATAAGCACTCTCATCACCTAGTATGGTACGGACTACAGAAGTGAACTCACTGCTTTCAGAGGAAGCCTGATATTGTTTGCTTACTGTGTGACTGCAAATTAACTCTAAAAAAGCTCTCTTTCTATAAATGTTGTTGTGCGGACCATTTGAGGGGCCCTCAGGAGCTCTATTCACCAATGAGCTTCATCTAAAATCTGATTTACTTTCCAGGATTCAATCTCACAAGGAGAAATGCATTTGATAAAGTTTTAGGAAATGTTGACGTTCACTGAAACATTGTGATAAATGCTGTGTCGCAGATCTGGTGTATGGTCAGTGGTACGTTATATATAATACGAAATAAATAAAATATCGCGTTTTTTTAAAACACAAGGTGGATTTTTTAATGAAATTTAATGAATACAAAACAACTGCATAAATTAGGACAAATTAAAGTGTTTCATGTTGAAACACTTTAATTTGCAACATTTCCCAGCTTTTTAAGTTACTGCTAGCCTTCTTTATTTTCTTAACTTGAAACCGTGAAAGTGCTTTTCTAACTGGTAGCCCTTTGGACTATATAGTACCTATGAAGTAGCTCACAGTTTCAGAAAGGTTGGTGACCCCTGTAAACAAAGCAATTTTTCTTTAAAATGCCTGTAGTGAATGAATTTTTATGCATAAAGGAAGTGTTCAATGACTTCTTTACACTTTTAATTTTGAGAAGTCAGAGAACAGAGCAGAGGGAAATGCTGCTGACGGGAAACAGTATAGAGACAGGAGTGCTTTCAGGTGGAGCCTAATTCAGTTTGATAGATGTGCTAAGGTGCTACTGTACTCTCCTGGCCTGGTGTTCTGGTTTAATTATTTACTGTCATATAACAGTTGTGACTGTGTGATGTTGTCCTTGTACGTTTTGATCCACTTTTTTTTTTAAAAAAAAAAAAAAAAAAAAAGGACACAAAGTGGAGACAGAGCACTGCAATGCAGACTTCAAAGAAGTAAAACTGTAAGTTCCAGTGTTTGACAAGATGAAAAATGTAAAATTTATCACAGCAAATGCAGAGTTTTTTCATATCTAGTTGCGTCATACAATGCATGCATACACTTAAATTAGTATACACTATTTTGCACTTATTATTGTTAAATAGGAATACATGTCATAAAAAATGAAACCATAATTGTCTAGTTTCTTCATTTCATTTTGATAATTTTTCTAAATGTTTTAAATTATATTATAATTATCTCTGAGCAGGAAATGTCCTGGGTTTCATTTGAGAAAATGTATTATTTTAGTTGGTGTGGGTTATTCCAGTAAATGTATAACAAAAGGGTTTTTATCACTGAGAATTTGATGTAGATTAGAACAGACAAATTATTAGGTACAGTATTATTATATTGTAGTTTCAAATGGAAAAGTGTTTTTTTTTTTTTTTTTTTTTTTTTTTCGTGACTACATCGTTGCAACGAAAACCAAACCATTATCGCCATCTAGCGAAAATTAAGTTGAAGTGCAACGTGAGAAATGGATTTATTTTTTTAAAAAACAATCACAGAGTCTAAAGAGTTCGAAAAATCTCAAATATAATAATCAAACCAAAAAAAAAAAAAACTACAATTTTAACATTTAATTACATTTTTAAAAAAATCATGTCTTAGAAGAGGAAGTTAACAATGAAAAGAAGCATTTTACACCATGCGTTTAAGTTATTTAATAAGTAATTTCTAATGTTGTTTAATGTCATAAAAAGATGTAGTGGGACATGGGACTAAAAAATATCAACAGATAAAACATGAGGTGGATCTTGCACAATTAATAACAAATGAGTGTTAGAGGTACAGTGTGTTAATAAAGCTAGTAAGCATTTCTACAGTTCCATCAGTTAGTTTCTATTACAGTAACTTCATGTCAAATAAGGTTAAATTACGTTTCAACTGAAAAGCATAGCAGTCACAGAAGTACAACCTATACCTGCAGTTTCTTTTTTTTAAATATCGGTAATCTAACTTTCTTCCTATTTTACTTTGGTACAATAAAGGAAACCATTATTTTCCTGTCGGGGTTGAAAGTTTCTTAGTGCAATCAGTGCCTTTTTAATAGATCACATCTTCTCCATGCCCCGCGACCCTGAAAAACAGGAACAATCGGGTCTGAAAATAGATGAATGGACATCTTCCCCTTGTAGCAAGTTATTTAAACATCATTAACCTTTTTTTTTTTTTTTTTTTGCAAAATCTATTCAACACTAAATGATTCACAATCTGAATCACTGTGTTGTTAAATCAACAAGCACATTGTTGGACAGTAAGCTAAACATACAAACTAAATCAAACACACAAGTAACTTTTTTATCATTACTAACTAAAGAACCTAATGGCACACAAAATGACACCCTTCTGCCATTTGAGACAGAAAGGTACATTTTTGTTTTGTTTTTTGAATCACATCAGACTTTGTGATTGTGTGCATATCCTGAGAGAAAAGGTTTCATCAGAAAGATTGATAAAGTAAGGCATTTTTCTGGGGCCAATGGGAGGCCTCGGTTTGGGTTGTGTATGCATCCAGTAAGAAACCAGTTAATACAGACTGCAGGCAACCATTTAGGGCCTGTACTACGAAGCTGGATTTCCTCGTATCGCACGAACTTCCGGAATATATTCATTGTGCGCTGTACTACGACGCTGGCTAACTTCTTACCGGGGTAAATCAGCATGGTAACTTATGCTGAAAGGCTAACCTGGTCAGAAACAGGTGAAGAAGTGAATTAGCTAATACAAAAGCCCCGCCTACAGACCAATCAGATCTCTTGGGATACTACCTGCCCATAAATAGGTGGGACATTCTCGGGACACTATTTAGGTATTGATGCAATCCTTTGATTTACCCGATGACATCCATTAGTCAGCTGATAAAGCCTGCATGTGTTGGGTGCTCTCTGACCGATAAATTCATTAATTCATTCATGTATTTTGTGGTGACGCAGAGAGCCTCAGTCCAGTAAGATAACACAGGCTGTATACAATACAAATATTGTCCTCCCTATGATGTAGGCTGAGCTGTATAAACGCAGTAAAGTAAAACAGATCAAAGGCTCCGTTTGTTCTCCGATTAATTAATATTGTGTAATCCGCAGATTTTACGCATTTACTGTGTCGGTAGCTTCCTGCTTGCATTCTTTCCTTCCTGCTTTTTCTGCAGCAACAGATTTGTTTTTGGTCTGAGTTATTGATTTGAAGTCTTCATATTTTTTACAAATGATTCCTCAATTGTGACGTAAGCTGCTCTGCACGATTTCTCCGTGTTTGTGATTGGTCAGACGCTGCAATCTCTTTCCTGTGATCGTGCATGTAGCCAGGCTGAAATCACCTTGTTTAAAGCTGCGGTATGTAGAATTTTCTCTGCGCTCCGTTTTGAAACAAAAACCAAAACTCAACCTCCCTTACCGGTGTCTTTTGTGAAAGCTCCTCATGACTTTTTTCTCAATATAGACTAGTGACAAGCGTATGGACTTTATCTGGTGTTATTGGAGATTTTTCTGGTGTTTTAGAAACTCTAACATGAATACACGTATAACTCTGTAGTTACTGGTCTGAGCAGCAGCTGCTGCAGTAGGCTCGTCCCTGCCAGACAGCACACAGCTTTGTAGTACAGGCCCTTAAAGCCCAGATAGGCACTGTGAGAAGCTGACACAGTCTCATTCTATCTTAAATAAGTCCATGTTACTCTTTCAGTGGTTCAGCCATGGTCAGTGTAGTATTCTGTGAAGGTATCTCTCTGAGTTGCTCTCTCCACCTCTTCTCTGTCCAGATGTTGTTCTAACAGGTTTTCCATTAGTCTCTGTGAGCTCCTGGTCCTCAGTTAATGATCCTGGAGCATTTTTTGTTGCCCCTACTAAGGTGTGTCTGTGGGAATCTGGACTGCCATGTGCTCCTGCCTCGGAGTCGCTCTCTTCTTCAGGATCCATCCTCTGGCTGCCTGTTGAGATCTCGTCAATCCTGAATAAAAAAAGGTTGCTTATCAGGAAAAAAGTAGCGAAATGTATTTCTGAATTGTTATTTCAAAAGAATTCTACCTGAGGTGATTGAAGGCTCGCAACCAGTGTGCACCCAGCGTGTCCCTTCCAGCACTCCTCAGACCTCTCCGCTGACTTCGAGTCCTCAGTCCAACCAAAGCCTGAGCCAGCTCAGCCTCGTCCCCATGACCCCAAACGAGTTGGGCCCTCTGCTCTGCGTCCTGGTCCCCTGCTGCACGGAACAGTTTCTGGAGCTGCCACAGGTTCACATCGCTGAATATATTTCCCGATCCAGTTTTTCTACTCCTCCTATCGGTCAGTCTCCAGAGGGAGGAAGGGCCCGCCAACACAGAGGACGGAGGGGAGGCTGGTCCAGTATCCATCCAAGGAGGAACACGGGCTCTTTTCTGAGGAGACAAGACAAGATAAGATAGAATTATCTAAAATATCAAGTGAACATTTTAAAAAAAATTAAATAAATAACATGGTATGTATTGATATAATGAGAAGCTAGTTAATTAATAGAGGTGTCCCGATCCGATATCGAATATCGGTCTGATATTAGCCTGAAAAATGAATATCAGATATCGGACTCAAATTTCCGGGTTCTCCAGAATTTAAAAAAAAAAAAAAAAAAAAAAATTCCCCAATTAATTTTTTATTTATTTTATTCAATTGTAGAATACTGTAGATATTATGTTGAAGGTTAAAATGTATCTAACCAATGGGTGAATAGTAAATGGGTCATACCAACTGTTGCTGACTATTGTTCTGTTTGAGTAACATCACTTGATCAACCCTTTTCTAACATTCCACACAACAAAATAAGTCATTATAATTTTCTTATTAAAGAAAAAAAAGTCATAAAAGTATGTATGATTCATGCTGATATACTGTACAATCAATATCGGTATCGGCCGATACGCAAGGCTGCAATATCGGTATCATATCGGAAATGAAAAAGTTATATTGGGACATCCCTATTAATTAACAAAAAAAGGGATTTATGGATGGGGGGTGGGATTAAATAAGTATCTACTTATTCCCACTCCTTTTCAAAAATGTAACGTGAATTGTAAAATTGTGTTGAAAATCTTTTTGTTTTTTCTTCACGTTTATTTTGTTTCTTATGATATTCTGTTTACATGTTCAAAACAAACACAAAATAAATCCAACCACCTCCTGCAGGGATATCAACAGCTGAAGGAGCCAATGAGTCGCCTGCTCTCATTCTGTAATCCTTCTTCCACAAACAGGTGACAGATTTCCCCTTAAAGCCCATTAACATACAGATGGCATCTTTATCTTTCTCCAAGCACATACCTCCAACCAAGACATTAGGATGAAAGCAACACCTGAGTGACCCAGGTCAGCCCTAGATATTCAACCAGCAACCCTCTAGACTAGAGAAAACCACTTTCAAGCAGCTTGAGGAACTCTTCTTATAAATGCAACCTGCCAGACTACTGCTGACATGCACCATGGGTCAACTCCATCTTTTGCTCACAATTAGATTTCCAAAAGTGTGGTGCATCTTTTTTTTTCTTTTTTTTTTTTTTTCCTTTTTAATGTCACATTTCCTAGTTTATATTTCATTCAAGTGAGGCATCAAATACATGACACATTTGGAAATCCATGAACAAAAAAAGCAAAGTAGCCGACGTAGTTTGTCACATGATTTGATTTTGTATTTTTTTTTTCTGAGGGCCAGCGATCCCTTACAGGAGAGAGTCTGGCAAAACTTTTACTCCAACAAAAATATATATTTCAAAAATTAACAAATGGCTACTTTAGACCCGTTTCAGAGAAGTTAAACTCTAACTCTAATATTTAGCTTTATTACAAGAACTGTGATTCTTGAAGGATTTTCATGATCAGAGATTTGACGAGCCGAATGCTATGATGCTCAGCAGTATTGGCCACATAATGTTACACAGTTGCAATCACGTGTCCTTAAAATATTTTCTTTTAAAACCTACTGGCAAACATTCATGTCACTGCTACCCTAGCTTTAGAACGCTTCTGTGCATAAAAAGTTTAAAGTAAACTAAATTAATTAAAATAGATGTTTCCTATTTGGTAGGATCAGATCTCTTTAAAATGTATGTAATAATATAATAAATAATATACCATAAAAATCACTTCAAATCCAGGATATTGCCATTTTCTTGCAGTTGTAAAACAAATTATTTTTTGACTGGTGCAGAAATATACTGATGTAAGATGACAGATATTCACAAAGGACATTTAATTCTAAGTAAAATCCGTCAGAATGTGGTTAAACAGAGCGATCTACTGTGTTGGATTATTCTCTTTGTATTGGAAGATGTAAACACACGTCTCATGATAGTCACGTGATGTGATCGGTTGCGCTCACCTATAGAATAAAGAAAAAAAAAAACCCAAAAAAAACCGCTGCGCTTCTCCTCTATTGTCTCTGCCTTCGTCCTGAGCACATTTTGCATTAGAAAGTCCAACCAGAAGATCAAATGTTTCCAGACTGAGGCCACTTGCAAACAAACGGTGTCCTTGATCCACCTGTCAATCACACCTCAATGTCGACTAAAGCAGCCAATGGGAGCACGGATTTGGAGCTACGTTGATTTATGTCCACCAATCAGGGAACTCAAAAGGCGGGAACAAGTTTGTTTTTTGTTTTTTGTTTTTTTAGCTCCGCCTTGTGTTACGTGGTGCGTGCGCGTCCAAATCCATTGACGTCATTGGCTGAGCTGGCACGTTTGAGTGAGACACGGTGACGCACGGCTCCTAGCGGGCTTTGTTACACAGGAATCACCAGAATGAGCACAAATATTACATTTTACACAATATAGACAAAAAAACTACAGAAATGTTGAAACTACACCTCTAGTGTCCAGATTGTATTCATACATGTTACAAGTGTTAAAGATAAACATAGTAGAAACACTGTTTTTATCCTATTTTTCTGAAAAAGTTTAATCGGCCATTTGTTAAAAATATATAAAATACAGATATTTGCAGGGTAATTGTTCTAACAAGTTTAATGTTAAATATTTTAATAAGCATGACTGAGTGTCTCAGATATTAACATCAAATTGCTCTGACACAGCGGTTCCCAAACAGGGGTACGTGTACCCCTAGGAGTACAGGAACACATTGCAGGGGGTACTTGGAAAGGTTTCACAATGAATTTAAAAATAATAGGAAAATAGTCCATGGTTCTTTTTTTAGGCTACTCTTTTTAACAAATTCACCACAAACTGACAAAAACTATTGCTTGATAGAATACAATATTATTATATGTAATATTTATAAAACAGGATTATGTTATGCTGTAGAAGCCATTGTATCACACTTCTGACAATAGGAGACAATAATTAGCTATTTGCTTACTAAGTAATCACAAATAAGTTGCATGGTATTTCATTTTTTTTTTAAAAAATCCACTTCAAATGATGTTTATTGTTTTGAATTCTGCCTTAGGGAACCAATGTTCAAGACACAGTTACGGGTTTAAAATAGCCTGTTGTTCCACAAATTAAAAAGCATATTAAATTATGGAGAGGGGACTTCTGAGATGAAGAGGAGGTACACATTATTTGACCAAGATGCAAATGGGGTACACGAGACTAATACTGTTTTTGACTATTTATAAATCAGGGAGGGGGGTCCTAGAACTCTTCTGTGGGTTTGCATGTTCTCTTAGTGCTTTTGTGTGTATTCCATTTTAAATAAAATGGCAAAAAGAGACACTGACCAATGCTGAAAATAGGTTTAGGTCTATAACAATAAAATACACTTTATCTGTTGTTTTCTCCCATAACTGTTCATTTCTTCTTCTTTTTTTGTATGGTCCACTCTGATGAGCTATTACAAAAATGTAGAGCCCTTCTGCGATTTAGGGATTTGAAAAATAGTTTTTTTTTTTTTTTTTTGTTTTTTTTTAATTGTACACTGAAAATTGCTTTATAAACAAAGGATGAAAAGGGAAAGTTTTTAAATAGCCATGTTATAATTGTGTTTATTCTGTTTTACATGATATTTGTTTGTAATCCCTGCACTGAGTTGTTAGTCTACAGCTCCAAACAGTGGACATGGATGGATCCCCCCCCCCCCCTTACAGAAGGCTTTGAATTACAGACCACCTCCTCTCCATCAACCAGCCCCCAAACACAGACGCTGCATTCAACAACGGAGGAAACGGAAAAGACGAAACATACGAGAAGTCTTGTCATTTCAAACTCAGGGCTTGTGGAAAGAACAGACAGTTCTTGTTTTTTTTTTTTTTTTTAAACCAATCCCTGCGCACTTTGAACCTTTTTTTGGAGCCGTTTCTACTTTTTAAAGCCATCTTTACTTCCAGCTGTTTACAGCTGGGAAACAAAGCATCCGCCCTGTGGAAAAGCTGCTGAGTGTGATCGGACTGGGGGAGAGATAGAGATACAGAGGGTGAGAGATGCCACCCCAACCTCCTCAGACTCAGCCTCAGGTGAGGAGAAACATCCACAAGTTCCTCCAGAGTTTACTGGGAATCATCCGGATTCTGCAGATCCTCTTCGGGGCCGGACTGTGGATTACCATCGCGGCTAACAAATACGAGGGCTCCATTCACTTCGTACTGTTCGTGGCGGTCCTGTTCTGGCTCCTCACCCTCGCCCTGTTCTTCGTCACCCTCCTGGACAAGCAGGACCTGGTCCCGGTGCTGGGGGGCCACCGCTGGTTGGGAACCAACCTGGCGCACGACGTGGCGGCGGCCTCGCTCTACCTGCCCGCCATCGGGATCATGATCAACAAAACGGATCGAAACTCGTACTGCAACCTGGATCAGTACAAACTTTACTGTCTGTACAAGGTCTACCTGACGGCCGCTGTGTTCTCCTGCCTGTGCTGCCTGGCTTATCTGCTCTCAGTTATTTATGGGGCGTGCAGAAAGTGTCGGGGGGAACAAAGTGTCATCTAAAGAAGGTCCATGTGGATGAGGAACAGTTATCTACACTGTGACTTCCTGCAAACAGTCAGCCCACAATGATGGCAGACTGGACTCCACTGTATCCCAATAACAATCCCTCTCTTTGCTTTAATCCATTCAGGTACAAAAGGAAGAACTACTTCTCAGGATAAGCCTCATGATTATTATTATTGTTATTATTTTTATTATTATTACTAGAGTGTATGACATCCATTTGTCTCCAACCGTGTATTGGTAACCTCATTCCCTATGTAAAACTAATGAGTCTGAGTATGTGTTATGATGGTTTAGTACAGCGTTTTTCAACCTTGGGGTCGAGATCCCATGTGGGGTCACCTAAAATGTCCAATAATTGATTAAAAATAAAAGTTACTGATTAAATTGTTTTGTTTTTTTTTTTGTTTGTTTTTTTAATATTAATCTTATCAAAATGAAATTACAACGCACAATCTTAAACAACTGCATTCTATAATTTCACTTTCTCAAATATGAATCAAGCACAGGAAAAAATGAAGTGTAAAAATATCTGAGCAGGCGCATTTTGTCACTAATCCTGTATTCTGTGTATGTACTGTAACAGTATAACAAACATGATCAAAAAGTCATTCAAGAAGGGAAAAAAAAAAAATTGTAATCTTGAAATGGGGTCACGATCCAAAAAAGGTTTGGAACCACTGGTGTAGTACAGTATGCCTTAGCTATAAATCCTACATTTAACAGAAATCAGAGCATGTTATTCTAAACCAATAGTATTGGGAATAATGATGAAAAATAGCATCAATACATTCTATTAGGCCCATTGCTAACAATAAAAGTTTTTCCATCCAGTGGATCAAAAACAATCATAACACCAATAGAAATCCTAATGATGTTGCATATAAATTACAACTTAAATTATATGCAATGTCAGGAAAAATGTCAGTATAAGGTAAACAAATGGGCTAATGTCCGAGTTACTTTTACAGCGGGAGAAAAATTCCCAGAGGCCTCCTGTCAAATGACATGTCTAAAAAATTAGGCAGTATAATATATTATCCAGGTGATACATGAGAATAAATGGTAGGGAAATGTTCACATGCTTCACAAAGATAAAGGCAGTAATAAGTAATAAGAAGGCTAATACTGAAAATACAAAACCTCATGATGAGAAATACTATAAGTATGTTTCGAGCATCCACAGACACCTTTGATTCTCCTTAAATGAAAAATAAATGAAATCATTCTTTTATATAGATTTAGTATCATCCTCATGGTTGTGGTGGTTACACCCCAAACAGAAGTTAACACTATTTTTTTGCAGGAACATATGACATTTACACACTCATTCACTCCTATGTATTTTAAAGGCTGCACTTAAAACATTAATTAATATTTTCGGACTTTGGAAGGAAAACAGTGCCCAGAGTGAAGCAAAAAAAAACACATTTTAGGTATACTGAAGGCATGACACAGTATATTTGCTAAGATATATCTAGTAATGCATTATTGACAGTAAAAACAAACTAAACTGGATTAAGAACGTATTAAATTGGATATTGGATGATCTTAACTATTTTTTTTTTGGTCTTTATGCAGGTTACCTGTCACCCAGCAGGAAATCATACTCTGATTATCTGCTTTTTTTTTGTTTTTGTTTTTAAAAGTGGTTGTAAACATTTGAACATTTAAGCCCGGTTTAAACGACTACATTTACAAGTGAGAATGCAAAAGTTTTGTCGTGTCGTGGCTGTCCGTTTACATGGCAAAGGCTGTTCGGTGCTGTTTTAAAAACGCTTCCCTCTCCGTCTCCATGTAAACAGGTCAATAAACCACAGTTATGGGGCATAAACAAAAGTGTGATATAGACAGATTAAAAGTGCACTTTGGTTGGATTATATACAGTACAATAACAAATACCAGACTGCTTGGACAGAAAAGTGACAGTCGATGTTCAAACAACATTTCTCATTTGAAATGAATGCATTCCCACAGGCTATATCAGGGTCCAACTGTGACAATGTGTCAGTGTGTTGGCTTTTCATCACATTTCAATGCGATGTCTTATTTTTATCCATCATTACTCCACTGTTGAAAAATGCAGAGATGCTATTGTCTTCAACTCCAATTTTACAGAACACAGAAGATAAAAACAGGTGTTTCTACAACTTCTTTAGGATGTCCGACTGCGTCCATGAACTCAGACTGTGGGGAATTCTACTAGCATGGCTTTGGCTTTGTTTTGTTTGTTTTTTTATTTTTAAACCATTGCCATCTGAATAAATATTAAAAGTGAAATAACAATCTAAAGGTATTAATGTGACTGGTGTTAAAGTGTACTTTGTGGACCTAAAAAGTTCCTAAAAGGTTTATTTTGCAAATCCAAAGACAAAATAAAGACAAATGAGTGAATAAGTGAGAAGTTTTGTTTTATCTTTGTACAGAACAATCTTCAGATGAGCGACATGGGGTGGGGGGGGGATGTATATATCGGTATTCTTTCAAAGGAAAATTGGAAAAATATGTGCATGTGCAAAGTGAAGTCATAGTTGCTTTTGAAAAAAAACAGAAAAAAAAAATGAAACAGATTTAAGGAGTCGTGGAACAGAAGGCCCCAGGAACTTCCTGTTGGGAGATAAAAAAAAAGCCCCGGCCAATCAGCAGGGATCATTTTTATGTTGTGCCATTTAACCACATAAAAGAAGTGCTTTAGCTCCCCAGACCTGAACTGTTTGCACAGCAGAGATAATCACACTATGTCATTAACTAAAGGAAAAACTGAGGCTTTATGTTGCACATCAATACAGTACAAGGGTTGCTCTCACTGTAACACTGTTAAAGGAGGCGAGCAGAGGATGTTTCAAATGAATGTCGACATTCTGTGTTCTAATGCATTTACATTGGCATTAATAATGAGTTTAAGGTATGCAAAAATTAAAAATGGTGTCAATGATAAATGCTCCTTTAAGTCATTTGTGGCACAAAGTATATGCAGATGATTAGAGCAGTGGTCACCCTTTGTTACACAAAGCTAAGGTTTTGCACGTCAAATGCCGCATTTATTGTATCTTAGTTCTTATTTTAGGTTGTTGCTATTGCACGGTAAAATTTTTCCCTAAACGTCAGACAGCAACAGTAAGATATCTCTGATGACAGTAAAAGGGTAAAGCTGAATGTAATTTAATTTCAATTACATGATAGAGTAAAATCACATTAATATGAACAGTGTTCATTTGTAATTTCCTCTAATTAGGATGTTTATTTATTTCTTTCTTTAATCTATTGCATACTATTTTTTTTTTTTAGAAAATAATTTAATTTCAAGTGAGGAAAGAAATAAATTGCATACAATAACACTAATAGTGATCCATATGCTCACGAGCTCTTTGAGTCGTTATCGTGGTAATACCAGAAATTATCGAGATACTTTTTAGAGTCAATATCGCCCATCCCTGCCCACTAGTATCGATACGGCGCCGCTGCTCAGGGGAGAATCATATCAAATCGTATCGCATCGCTGGTAGTGTATTGAGTTTCGTATAGAATCGTTGTCAGTGATGGAGATTCACATGTTTAGTGTAGACTGGAGCCACATGTAAGAAAAAACCCAACAGACTGAACAAGGGCAGAAAGAAGAAGTGTAAAACAGTTGCAATAGGAAAAAGAACCTTTAAAGTAGGCTTAACTCTGTGTTTCTTATGGCTAGAAGAGTGTACATTTCAATTTTACGCAATTTCAACAATACTCAAAAGGACACAGTTGTACACACGGTTTGGTGTTACTCAAAGTTTCCTGACCAAGGTGTGTATACTGGAAGGAAAGTCCCACCCAACAGCTATAAAGGACTTCCTAAGTACCCACCCATTTTACTGCTAAGTAATTCCCAGTGGAAGCGTTTCATCCTGTCGGTGTCTGCCTCCCTCCTGTTCTTTGTCCTGCTGGTAGATAGACAGTCTGTGGGCTTGCTCAGGAAGCTGCATGTACTCACTTGAAACATGAAAACACACACACACACTCACACACTCACACACACACACACACACACACACACACACACACACACACACACACACACACACACAGCAGTGCCCTGTTAACCACATCTTCATGCTGAGATGCACATTCCACAGGAGCAGAGAAGGAGAGGAATAGATGGGTTATAGAACCAGATGGAAGTCAAGTGAAGAAGTCGGAGCTTGAATGTCAGATTGGCATTTCCTGTATGAGCACAGCATGAATCAGCTCAATGTTCTCAGCCTATGGCCATGTTTTCCTCTAATGCAGTTTCCCAACATGGTGACAGGGATTGTTGATTCCACATCTGTTGCAGCAGCCCAGAAGGCACTTGTGAATGGGAGCAGTGTTTTTGGGTGTTGTGTGAGGAAAATGGCAGGCGGTGGTGAGAAACTATAATAGCTATTTATAGAGCTTTGAAAATAACACAGCTTCACAAATTTGGCTTGTTCTTTGCCAAGATGTTTAAAGTGTGTTATTGCGTGAACCAGCCGGGAAGGAGGAACATTTATTATTATTATTATTATTATTATTATTATTATTATTATTATTATTATTATTATTATTATAAGTTTAATTTCCGCAGACATGACCCGGACTTGTCGTCACATCGAACATCCCTATACTTCGGAATGAATTATAAATACAATCTAGTTATATACTATCAGAGATTAATGAAATGACAAAATGCTGCATGTACAGACACATTTTCAACTTTAGAAATATCCTTGATTTATCATAATATTGTTCTTATCTCGATGTGTAGAAGCAGAGTGATGGACATCAAACAAAATTTGCATCAAACTGTAGCCACTGCAAGTAACAACTAAACAGCCTTTATTATTCAAAGATTATTATTAGCAGCATCATAGTTCATTTTGGGGGAAACATCTCAAAGGAGTTCTATCTACAGGATTTGAGACATTTTTGCAAAATTGGAATATATATTGTTTGAGTGGTTGACAGCCTGTTAACTTTTATTAAACAGAGGAATGTCCTGAAGAAGCAGCGACACTATAGGAGAGGCAGATGGCTTCTAAAAAGAGCAAAAGACAAGAGAAGAAAGAGAGGCGGAAGCTCCATCGTCAACAGAATATGTCTTTTTAAGATGTATCAGTAAGACTAAATGTGTTTTTCATACAGGTGTGAGCAGAGACCAGCCTCAGTTCACTGAACAGGTCATGAAGGCTGTCACCAAGGAGCGTTTGGCTGAGGCTCAGTCTACAGGCCTCAAACTCTGCATTGATCTGAGTATGACTGACATTATGTCTGACAAGGTGCAAACAAAGAGGAAATGTAGTGTATTTTATTCATTTCCCTGCTGCTCTTGAGCCTGAAACTGTAGCTTTGCGTGTTTTTTTGGTTCAGGAGATCAGTCGACTGGTCGGCCAGTTGAGACTTCTGCATGGGTGGAATAAGAAGAAGGCCAATCGGCTTTTCATTTGTTCCTGACAGACCTGCGAGAGGAAAGTCGTCTCTTCAGGGAATGCATATGGATGCACGAAGGCTTCCTAAATTACGCAATGAGTGTTCCTCATGTTTAAGTCAATCCTGTCCAATCAGAGCCAACCCCTTAACTTGGTCTTCAGACTCTTCTCTCTGGCATGCTCCAAGGACAGAGCCACTTCAGGGAGGAGCAGAGGAGGAGAGAGGGAAATGTCTTGAACATTGTCTTGCCTTAACTTCTCTTGGACTGTTATGTATTTATTCCTTTTTTATGTGTTTTTAACTTCTTAAATCTGTCGATCCTGCTCTGTTTGTGTGAACGTGAGCAACAGACTGCTGCACAATTTCCTTTGGGATCAACAAAGTATCGCTCTATCTATCTATCTATCTATCTATCTATCTATCTATCTATCTATCTATCTATCTATCTATCTATCTATCTATCTATCTATCTATCTATCTTTCAGGACCTTTTTGCTTTTCTTGTATTTTGGTAAAAACCCTCTAAGGGTCATATCATAAATACATTATTATTAAGGTATGGATGACAATACAGTGATTGATTCATGGAAACACATGCCTATATTTGCTTCTTTGGATTGATTAATTTATTCTAGCTGAACATCTGTGAAGAGAGCTGTCTGGACCTCTTTCCCTCAGAAACTGTTGTATACCTCTCACCACATGCTGAACATGGTGAGAAACTTAGTTCACTGTTTATAAGGAGAAATAAATAAGAACAGTTAAATTCCTATTTTTCTCTGGATCCAATTGATGTAACTACAGTCCAGCAGAGGGTGCTATTAGTCATAATAACCCGACTCATTTTCTCTCATCTCTATTTTCACTAATCTACTTTACTATGGAAATCCCTCTTAACATTTAATATCTAGTCTGGATATGTAAAACAGATATCCACAGTTTAATTCTTCCTAGTCAAAATTAACGTTTCATATATATCTACATTGGCATTCTTCCTATCCACAATTGTAATGTCCATTTCAATACGAGTAAAACCAGTGCTTCCTCAGTGTGTGATTATAGAGACAAAGCTCACCACCAATTAATTATTCCTTTGTTCCTGTTCTAGGTCTTTTTTTTCTGTAAGCTTGAATTTCTGATTTAAAAAAGGGATTATTTTTGATGAATTGCATATTTATTTACTTTTACAGTTCTGTTTCACACAATCAGGTAGAAATGGCAACAAAGTGTTTGTATGTGATGTTTTAATATATTACTATTTGATCTTGAGGTGATCAATCAGGGAGGTTTACATTTATCTATACTTAAACTAAAGATTAGAAATAATGTACTGTATTTTAATGATGTATTATTTTATTTATTAAGATAGATTTTTCATAATGTCCACACACTGAAATCTGAATTAAACGGATATTCTCAAAATGCTTGGTAATGGTAATTTTTTAAACTATGTTATAAACCGTTTATAGATTGCAGTCAATGTATTCATTACAATACCATAATCAGAAAATAATGTCAGATTTAAGCATTCAAATAGAAAATAAGGTCGAGCTGGATGATGAGTGTCAACAAGTAAAAGAAAGGGAAGCATGGCGGGAGTTGTGTGTATATATATATATATATATATATATATATATATATATATATATATATATATATATATATATATATATATATATATCATATGATTTTGATTAAATAAATATTCATAATGGCATATTTCAATATGAGAACATCAGTAGAACAAAAAATGTCATCTTCATAATTGTCCCAACTTGGTTGTAGAGTTGTAGTTTTTTTAATATAATACAATATAAAGTTTGATTTGATTTGATAAACTTCTTTATTTTTGCAAACCTATCACTGACCATGGCTTCTCATTAATATATTAATAAATAATGTATTCGTGACTTATCATTTCGATGGATGGATAAATACATTGAGTGAAGGTCAGCGAGAGTCCCCAACAGCTCAAGCTCACTTCCTCATTGGCTAAGAGATTCCGACTGACGTCATATGGAGAAACTTCATTGGATATGAAAACCCGGAAGTGTTGGGAGGAACCAATCCATGTGGGATAAAACGGTAGAGCAGAATTCATTGGACCGTCCCTCCTCCCTGGAGTTACTGTTGGTGTCCGTGTTCACATCCTAAGAGTCAGGATTCATTCAACCTCTTAACTTTAATTTTTTAGATAAATAGACGTGTTTTTTACCCCATATTGACCATGGCTGTTTACAAACTAGTGCTGATCCGTCACGGAGAGAGTAACTGGAACCAGGAGAATCGGTTCTGCGGATGGTTCGACGCGGACTTGAGTGAAACTGGGGAGAAGGAGGCCAAGAGAGGAGGACAGGCCCTGAAAGGTGAGGAGAAACCTGGTGCTGTTCTGTCTGTACTTCATGTTCTGTCCAAACATCACCAGCAAGTGTTGCGTAATAGTCTGTACGTGCATCAGGTCGCATCCGCCTCCCCTGAGCCTCTGACAGGATGGTTCAGTGTGCAGAGGCGATGCACCACACAGACGTTTCACTGGGTCTGTTCTAGTGTATGTCCAAGATATCTTTCTACAGAATTTATCAGACTCACAGAGGCTTTTTGTTAGGTACACAAGACAAAGTGCAGCCATCCAGACTGCAGGGGATAATAGCAGGTCATTTATCTGCTGAAATATTGCTCATTGCATATACATGACAGTATCATTTGTGTGATAAACTCATTCAAAATATTAATGTGTGCAGAACAATAGCACACTGACACCATCCCCAACCCAATTCCTCAATTGTCATTTGCACATTTGTTGTTTTATTTCTGCTAATTTATGCATGTCCTTCATTTGTACTGTTGTCCTATATTAATATTTATTTTTCTTCTTACTCTCTGCTCATATTGTGTTGCTGAAAATGTTAATTTACCCTCTGGGGATCAATGAAAGTGTATTCTATTCAAATCTATTCTATAATTGGTTAAAATGATCTTCTTCTTCTACTTCTTTGGTTCTTCTTCTTTGGTTCTTCTTCTTTGGTTCTTCTTCTTCTTCTTCTTCTTCTTCTTCTGTTATTGGCATGTTACAACCAACTTGGATAGGTGCATATCGCCAGCTACTGTACATGTTTTATTTAATTATTTTCCCATTCCATTCACACAGGATTTATACTCAATATGCTTATATATCCTGAAGTGTGAGGACCATTTGAATGGAGTGGTATTTATCAACCAACAATTGCCAAACTTAGCATATCTGATTAAAAGAATTCATGTCACAGAAATTACCTTATAGGGTGAAAAATAGCTGCTGAGTGAGGCATGTGGAAATTGTCCAAAGATGTAGTTGCATATTGGAAAAATGAGTGGTTACCCCACTATTTTTAGTGTACACACAAGTGTTCATTAGATAAGTAGTGAAGCATTAGAAAGTAGATAATCTCATCTCATCAGTTCAAAAACTCATGTCTGTCATGTGACCCTCGCAGACAATGGCTTTGAGTTTGACATCTGCTACACCTCCGTGCTGAAGCGAGCCATCAGGACCCTATGGTTGGCATTGGACGCCATCGATCAGATGTGGGTGCCCGTGCATCGGACCTGGCGACTGAATGAGCGTCACTACGGTGGCCTGACTGGGCTGAACAAGGCCGAGACAGCAGCAAAGCACGGAGAGGCTCAGGTGAAGATCTGGAGGCGTTCATTTGACACCCCTCCTCCTCCAATGGGCCCAGAGCACGACTACTACGCCGTCATCAGCAAGGTGAGATATGGTATCTACAATACAAACAAGAAGCTGAAAAGCTTGGCTGATTTGGAAGGGAAGTATTGTTTTTGCGACTTCATTGAGTAACTGCAAACCAGAGGTGTGACTTGAGAAATAGTGAACTTCAGATCATGCTGACCACAATCAGCGTGTACAATCAGCGTGAAGTTTCAAATGTCAAGCACGTATATGTGCAGATGTCACAATAGCTAATGCAAGTCTTAATACCATTGCACAATAGGTGGTCAGGGTTAGTTAATATATGACAGATGCTCATGGTTCAGGTTCAAAGTTTAGTTAAAGTACAAATATATCAGTCTTTGGAAGAAAAAGGTATTCAGAGGTTAAGGGGAAATATTTAATGTGTATTTTCTGCCTTTTTGATCATAATTACTTAATGTTTGCCTCCATTGTTTTTAGATTATGTGTCCCCAGATACTAATTATTCCCATAAATCAGCATTTAATTCTTCCTTTTTTTTCTTTTTAAATATCAGTTCTGTATTCTATGTAATGCAGTGTTTTTCAACCTTGGGGTTGTGATTCCATGCAGGGTCTCGTAAAATGCCTAATAATTGGTATTTTAAAAAAAAAAACCAAAAAAAAAAACCATTGATTAAAATTATATTTGAAATGTTTTTAAATTATTATTATAATTAGTAACTATTATTATCCCCTGCCAGTAAAGTGTGGAAGGGGGATGTAGGTTAGAACTCAGTCCGTCTGTCCGTCCGACTTAAATGGGACAGCTTTTCTTAGAAACTGTTTAAGGTAGGATAACAAATTTGGTGTGTGGCTTCAGGGTATCAATACCTTGATGGAGTTCGAAAATAAGAAGTGCGCAATTAATTTTTCCGGAGTTATTTCCCTTGTTACGTTTTTTGGACTGTTTGAGGTATCTTTAAAGGGAACAGCTTTTCTCAAACAGTTTAAGATGAGATAACCAAATTTGGTGTGTGCCTTCAGGGTATCAATACCTTTATGGAGTTCGAAAATGAGAAGTGCGCAAATATTTTGTCCGGAGTTATTGCCCTTGTGCGGTTTTTTGACTCCGTTCAAGGTATCTTCAAAGGGGACAGCTATTCTTAGAAACCGTTTAAGATAGTTAGTAATTTTATATTCTGATGTGATAATATTTTCTTATGTATATGTCTAAGTTCTTAGATTCAGGACATTTAGGTAAAGGTTGTGAGTTTTAATGACAATCATCTGGCGGGGGATGTTGATGACTATGTCTTCTTGTTTGATTCTGACTGTATTAATTTTCAATCAACACAAAACCCTCTTGTGAACGTGCAAGAAAAAACTGACAGCATTTCCGTACTATTTCTGTCTTTTCTATTACATTTAAAACAATATAAATAATGCATTGGCTACAGGATCGGCGCTATGGAAACCTGACAGAGGACCAACTTCCTTCGTGCGAGAGCTTGAAGGACACCATCGCTCGGGCACTGCCGTTCTGGAATGAGGAGATCGCCCCTCAGATTAAACAGGGGAAAAGAGTGCTCATTGCTGCCCATGGAAACAGCCTGAGGGGGATTGTCAAGCACTTGGAGGGTGGGTAGTACTGGAGAATGTAAATCAATGTACTAGCTTATTTTTAGTTTGATTTAGCCTGAAAAGTAGCAGTACATGGACAAAAGTGGACCTTAGAACAATTAATAAAATTGGAAGAAATTAGCCAATTTGAAAAACATTATTCTCATAATGTAAATTTTATTTTTAAAGGTATGCATGATAATATTCAAATTGGAATTTGTACGTAGTGAAATCGATGTATGTCCTTTTGTCTGCCATCTTTTAGGAATGTCCGATGAAGCTATTATGGAGCTGAACCTGCCAACAGGAATCCCAATCCTTTATGAACTGGACAAGAACCTGAAGCCGGTGAAGCCCATGCAATTCCTTGGTGATGAGGAGACTGTTCGCAAAGCCATGGAAGCTGTTGCGGCTCAAGGAAAAGCCAAGAAGTAATGGCAAAACAAAAGCTCTGTCTGTGCCCAATGCCAAAGGTCACCATAGCATTGGGCACTTAACAATGGGCCTCTGATTAAAGTGTTTTTCCTAATTCCTAACTTATCCTGGGTTGTGCTGCCTCATCCTACACTGCAGAATGTTGTCAGGGACAACTTCACTCTGCTTAGTCAGTGCAGGGAAGTTTGTCACGGTGCCGTAGCCCTCTAGAGATTGTAAAATATGTTGCATGAGATGTGAAAATTAAAGTTGAGGCACTAATATGAGCAGCACTGGCAATAAATCCATGTATTTATCAACAATATTCAATTTTACCAATTGTTAAAATAAAAGCAAACCTTTGGTCCCCAGATGCCTAACCTCCTCTTTGAGTAAGTTAGAAATAATAAAAGGTAATAAGATATATATCCAGATGGAGTACAGTAAGTTTCGGTGCCACACCTGTCTTTCTGTCTATGTCTGCTTACTTTACACAGATTCTGTGCACATTGTAAAATGTACCCACACAATTAATTTCTATATGAAATGAGAGAAATATTGACCAGTGACACAGCTCTGCAGGAAAAACATGTTCGTGTATGTTGCCACTTTCAATGTTGTCTCGTGTCTTCTTTATTTTTGTAAAGCTGTGCAACCAAAATGGTGTTAACGTCAAGAATATTTACTAGATTGGGATACAATTGTTTTAATTATCACAACCAAGCAACAGTCAGGTGGATTTAAGATCTAAATTAAATTATTATCTGGTCATTGTTTGCCTCTCATAGTGTTGGTGTGCCTCATGCTCCGATCCTAACAGTTGGGCTGTGTAGTTTAACATATTACTTGTGGTTCTTTAAAAAATAAAAAAAAAGTACTGTTGTGTCTAATATTACTGGCATTTGTGCTTCTGTCAGTGTTGGTAAAATGTACCTTGAATGCGAGCTGATTTAATAAATGTGGATGGATCAACCATTGTCTCCTGTTTTAATTTTTTTGCAGCAGGTAAATAGAAAAACAATTGATTAACAAAACACACATATTATTTCCAATTACTGTTGGACTCTGTCCAAATAGACCCTCCTATCTCCTTTATTTTATTTTATTTCTTTATTTTTATTATGCAAACAAACAGTATACAAGGACAGAAAATACATAAAAAAGAGTGCCAGGGGGTTGACATACAATCAAACATTTTAGAAAGTGTACATCTTTTTTATCCACTTTTCCATAACCCCGTGGATGACGTCACAGGGTTAAGGAAAGGTAGGAGAGGATTTAGGAAAAGGTGATCACGTTTGTTCTGACTAGGTGACTGCACTGTAATAATCCGACGGCCGCGTCTCCTTTCCTCAGTTTAAAGAAAACTCGAACGCTCTTTTAACATGGCCACCACTTTAAACATTTCCGGGGGTTAAAGAACAGTGGATTGGGCGTGGTTGCCAACCACCGTAAATCTACACAGAAGAAGTAGAAGAAAAAGAAGAGTGGATAGGAAAGTAGATAAGAGAGGATATTCGGACGCAGCCATCGATTTATTTCAGTGGATTTCAGACAGCTCCGTTTGTTCTACTCCACTTCCTGTATTTTGGTCCCCTCCTCCGCACTGAGAACTACTAATCCCGTGGTGCACTACTCAGCGATGCCGTGTGTTTTGGGGTACAGGCGGGAGAAGGTACGACCCATTGAGGTTGTCCACTGGATTTAGCCGGAAACCAAATTTACATTTTCTTAAATGATCATGATGAGGAAAGCTACGGAGAATCACAGGAACAGTGGGTAAGGATTCACAGACCGTAACCTACTACTACTACGATTAGCTTGTTGGCTAGCTAGCTAGCTCACCGTCCCTTCCTGTTAGAAATACATGCTTTGTCTGTTGTGTAATTCTTCAATATATAAAATATATATTATTTTAAATCTGTGTATATTTGACGTCATTAACTTTTATAGCTATTAGGTATGTGAAAGCATTAGTGTGTGTTGTTTTTAAATACGTGGTTTCACTGTTCTGGTGACTTTAAAAAATATATTTAATTATGTGGGCTAACTATTTATTATTTTCCAACACACGTCCCGATTCAATATAAACACCCCGCATCACAACAGGTGCACTGTCTTCATTTAGAACGGGAACTTTTCTGTGCCAAACACCGAACTTTACTAAGTAGAGGTTCCGTGTGTGCAGTTGACTGGCAAGTTTATCATTTGTGAGAAACGTCAAATGGATGTTTATTAGCAAGCTTACACGTTAGCATGTCCTGACCATCACTGCACAGGTGCTTAGTCTCAGAAATGTAACCACAGTTGAGCGCCTCATTTCTGTTTATTTTTAAATCCGTTGCTATTGACAACCTTGACGTTAACATTTTATTTACTTTTTTTTTTTTTAATCAATACTTGCATCTTTTTCAGAGCGTTTGCAGAGTACTTCTCTCCGAGGTTAAAAGGTAGGTCAACGTTTAATTTAACTTTTTTTTTTTTTTTTTTTTTTTTTGGTGGTACTTAAATGTAAAGTTTTAGCTAACTTGCTGCAGAAAATGGTTCCTTTTTTCCATTTTATGATGAAATGGAGTATGTGGAAGTGACATGATGGGGTATGTTTTGCTGCAGAAGTTATATCATATATATAAACTGTGGTTTCCTCCCTGTACCCTGAATTGCAACAAGTTAAACTCCCTTTCACAGTTGTAGATAAAGTCTAAGTGCATGTCACCTTTTCAAGGACACTGACGTCATGTTTTACTGGGAAATACAACCCCCCCCTGTCTGTCCATGCATAAACATGTCACTTTATTTTTTGCTTCACTTTTGCAGAGACTTCTGTTTCTGTAAAACATGTTTATCCACACAAATGCATGTTACCGTGCACTCGTTTTCATTTCAACAGACATACAATTTCTCGACAACGGTTCTAACTGTTTTCCTATTAAATTAACAAACTGTTTAGATGTGTGAGAACCACTCGTTGTTCTACAAGCGCATTTTATTAGTCAGCAGTATTAAGCCACAAGATATTATGATTTGATTATTTTAATGATTTATTTGGTTCCGCCAAAAACAAATAGGTCCACACAACAGGAAGGGAGACAAGGCTGTTGCCAGGCAACATATAAGGGTTATATTAGTAAGTAGGGTTATCACGATAATAGAATTTCAAGCTCGATACTAATACTCAGAAAAAAACTCCATACCATTTTTTTATGCCATGGAGCAAAAAAAAAAAGACAAAACTTTTAGAAGCATAATTTCCTTTAATAAAGTTGAGAATACAAACTATGAACAGTATACAAAGTATTTTTTTAAATTAAGTGAAATGTAGTGCAACATTTAACACTTGTAAAGAATAAACTATTACACTTTTTTGAGAGAGTATAACAAAATTTAGCAGCATCTCTAAACAATTAAAACTTAAAAAAAAAAAACAATACAATTGCAAGTGAGAATCGTATCCGATATTAACTTTTTGGTATTGCTACTTTATTCATTATCAAGTTTTTTGACAACACTATTAGTACGCCTGCACAGTGGAGTGATACAGTCTGTTAAAAGTCCCAGGGCTGTTGTTAGTCTGTATCAGCACTTTTTGAATGTCTCTTGCCCAATTAAATTATTTGGTCAGAACTAACTGTTGTATAAAAATGCATAATGGTAACAGGGGCCCTTTATAGATAAATAATAACGATAGATTTTAAGAATTATGGCCAAAGTGGTTGTTATTTTTATCCCTTTATTAAAGTAACACTTCCTATCATGTGTTAAACTACTGAGGAACCAAGAGCACTTATAGAGAGCAAGCCTCCACCAAGCGTCTTATTTGCCTGATGTTTGCAGTTATTTGGATCAGATCATTCACACTTTAAAGGCTTATGGGCTAATTGATGAACCAATCTGACATAATTTGTATATTGATCCCAATCCACTCCAAAATGTAGTGGAATCTAACATGGCATAAGATATGTCTTTGGTTAAAAAAAAAAAAAGTTGTCAAAGTCAGTGTGCTTTTGTATAATCCTGCAAACCGAAAATCAAACAAATTAACCAACACTGGTGAATAGGGGTGTGAAAAAAATATATTTCACAATATATCGCAATTTTTTGGGTGCCGATTTTAAATAGATTTTTTTATTTATTTATTTTTTATTTATTTATTTATTTTTTAACTATTTATTTTTTGATATTTAATCAATATTTTTGTGTATTTGTGTAATATTTCAGTGGTGGTTGCAATGCTTTCAATGTGTTGCAATGGTGATTTGATGCACTTGATTTTATGATGACAGCGTGTAATGCCTGCAATATTTATGTATGCACAGGCATTTTATTTTTATATAATCCTTCAGATCAGTGTTTAAACTGACACAATAGGATTAATTTTTTTTTATTTTTATTTTTGTGTATTATCAGTAACTCAGGGTGATTTATCCTTAATGTTTTCACTTACAGTTGTTACAAAGCCGTCATTATGTTGTCATGGTTACTTTGAGACTACAGTAGTTTCAGTGAAAAGAAAGTTGTTGCACTTTATTTTATGATGTCAGTGTGTAACACTGCATTTTCTTTTTTTCGGTGAAAATGTGCAAAAACACTAATAATAAATAATAAATAGGATGTTTTGAAGCAAATGGTTTTGACTCAACTTGTCCTCTGAATGATCAATATCTTCTGATGAACATATACAGCAACTTGATTTTTCATCTCTACGTTTAATTTTGATATTAACTGGGTAAAATATTGTGATATATAGCCATATTGTATCATGGCCCATGTATCGTAGATTAGTCCTGGTTTTATTCAGGCCCTCAACGTGAAAGCTTTTAAGTTTTTCCTCTGTAGTACAGCACTCCAGTTCAGCTAATAGCATCCAAATTTGCATCTTCAAATTTGCATTGCTAATCTGCTCATGCACGTTCTTTGTATTTAAACGTTCCATGTTCCCTTTGTGTTTTTAGTGAAGGACCTAACAAAGAAGCAGTGGCACCCACCTCAGTACGCAGCTTTCTATAAGGAAACTCCAATGAAGCCGTCTCAGGTCCCAAACCGACTTTCTCACACACACTCGAAGAGAACATCAGCCTATCAAAGACCTGAGCTTTGGTACCAGGACAGACCAAATGCATATCAGACATCTTCTTCTTACCGAGGACCTGTCACATCTGATATGAATTCGTCAATGACTATACCTCAACATAACCCAAAGCACACAGTTGGTACTTCATGGCACTCGTCTCAACCTTCAGAGTTTACATCAAAAGAACCACATCATATTTTGGGTTCGATAAATGGTTACCAGCCAAGGCCACAGGATAGAGTCGCTCCGTCACAAACTGCACCACAACCTCCTTACATACTTCGCCCAGTTACAGCTGAAGGCTCTGGTAACCGGACACAACTTTCATTTCCTCGTTTAGGTCATCACCCAGCCAACAGCCTCCCCCACACCAGGGAGAATTTTAATAATTATTCATCGTCCTTCTCTCAAGTAATAGTTAACAGAACTGAACCCAACCATCCTTTCTCTGAAATGACCCGCGAACCACCATCAAGTCAGGTATTATTGTTATTATTATTATTATTATGGGTTTTTTTTTCTCTCTCTTTCTCTCTCTCTCTCTCTCTCATTTGATATTTTACTTAGAAAAATGTAAAAGGGATTTTAATTGTCAGCCATTATGTCACCAATTTGTGTATTATATGAATTATTTATTTTGTGAAAAGTTTTATTCTCCATATTTACATAGAACTCCATTGCAACAAATCTAACTTGAGACTAAATTAAAAACAAATCTAAAAACACAACAGCAATATATCACTGAATTAGGCCCCACTTCCAGTAAACAGATGCATAAGGATTTTATTGTTTCAAAAGAAATGGGAGTCATTACTTTGAATGCATTTGAAGTCAAATGAGTGAAAAAAATATACATTTTGCAACAATATGTATAGCACAGTCGTCCTTTTAGATAAAAATGTCCCTTTTATAGTAGCTAAAATAAGCAACAATATTTGTCGGAGTTTTAAAAACAGTTGCACTTACCTTGTGCCCTGAGTTAGCTGAGCTCGACCGTTACTGCACAATACACTGTACATTAGAGGGGTTAGAAGATAGGAGAATTTGCACATTTTTAATGTCAGGAAATGTCATAGGGTTGCTCAATTAATCGAAATTCGATTACGATTTGGATTATTACACCCAACGATTACAAAAAATATTATTAAAAAAATAAAATAATTATTTTATTTTTACATGTTTTATTTGCTAAATAAAACAAACCCACTATTTCGGATATCTACAAATAATAAAGCTTGGCACACACATGTTATTAATACTAACTTTGAGTTGTTTAATCCACGCACATGCAAGCTCCTCCCCTCCGCCCGCCCCTCTAAAAGCCAAAGCTAGCCTGCAGGCCAACACGAGGATAGTTGTTGCTAGTGGTCTATAAACATGGCAAGAGAAACGCAGTAAAAATGCTTGGTAAACAAGTGGCAAGTCAAATTCTCTTCTATTTATATGGGAACACTTTGGGTTTGATGATGAAGATCTAGAGCAAAGACACATCACGTGCAATAAGTGTTTTGTTTTGTGCAAAAGTGAACATACTCGATTTTAGTGTTTGAAGAATTTTATTTATGTTTAAAGAGTATATTTTTGTACAAAAAATAAACAACTTTGACAAATAAGCATTTGAATAATCATGATTTCAATTATGTCTAAAATAAATGTGATTATTATTTTTTCTATCATGAGCAGCCCTAAGGAAACATTCCTAGCCGGGTTCTCTTTGCTTGGGTGTGACATGTTTTAGCTACAAAATAAGTTCATGTTTGATTTACTGTAGTTTGAACATGTTAGTCAGGTATCTGCTATGGCTATGTTTCCGTGGAGGGCAAACACTTTGAAGGAAATGTGTCATTTATTCTCATTTTCAACAATGCATATCTGTAATTTATAATGTGCTGAATATGCACTGATGAAGTTGGAACAGCAAAATAATACATGAATGATTTAAAACTTCACATTACAAAGTTCTAATGCAGATACCTGCAACATGGTATATATTTGATTGTATCATTGCCTCTGCAATGTATTTGTTTGTTTATGTTCATTTTCATATTCTGTTGTAATCATGACACAGCAGTTGCCTAATATGAACTTCTTCTTTTTATTTGTAGAGCCAACAACAGCAACCGATGACTCGACCTCAAAATCCGGGTAATACATGTTTTTTTTTTTCCATCTAAAGCTTCTTGGTGTTTTATTTTTTTTATATTTGTGTGTATTTCTTTAACAGTTTATTAGATTAATCTGTAAGTCATGCAAACACTCGGCCATTGGAGTCAAAAAGTGAATTTGCTTTACGTTTTAGGGGAAAGTCTGCCATTAAGTAAAAGTTTTACAGCTGCCTGTAAAAGTTTTACAGCTAATTACGTTCTTAATTTTCCACTTGTTTTTTTAATTTTTGTTTTATAACTTTACGGACTTCATCTACAATTTAAGCCTGGGCTTATACGTTTAATGATCATAACACCTCTTTTATTGATGTTTGTCAGCCTTTGCATAAAAAGATCAGTGTTTGCAACACGTTTGATGGCTGATAGAATTTTAGTATTAAAAGTATTGAAAAGAAGAAAATCACTCGACACAATGGAGGAATAGAAAAATCTATTCGGGTTTTCAATTGTTAGCCATTATGGCACCAATCTCATTAGGAACATTTGTAAATTATATGAATTCATGTTTGTGAAATGTTTTATTTACTTTGAAAAAAAATCTGTATTGTCAATATTTACATACAGCCCCATTGCAACAAATCTAACTTGAGAATACATTAAAAATCAAGCTAAAAACACAACAGCAATCACTGAATTAGGCCTCACTTCAAGTAAACTTATACAGTTATACATTTTATAATTATAGTATTAACAATATGTATAGCACAGTCCGCCTTTCAGATAAAAATGTCCCTTTTATAGTAACTAAAATGAGCAATAATTTTTGTCGGAATTTTAAAAATAGTTGCACTTTGTGCCCTGAGTTAGCTGAGCTAAACTGCATCACTGCACAATACACTGTACATCAGGGGGCTTTAGAAGATAGGCGAATTTGCACATTTTTTATGTCTGAAAAAGTTCTATTCATAACATACAGTATATCATACATATCTTTTGCACAGATATGTGATTTAATTTCTTCTAAAATTCAATTGTCCATTTATAGTGACTAAAACATGTTAAGTGAATATACTGCACATATAACATATAATGTCGTTCTTGAGTTGGTGAACACAAATATAAAAGAAAACAAACATCCTGGCTTTGTTGTACTGTCATATTGTAATGCTTTTTGTATTCATTATGGCAGAGCCTAATGTTTTTATTTTAAGAAAAAAATATTCTTATATATTTACCATATCTCATATTTTCTTCTTTTTTTTTTTTTTAGTGGGAGACTTGAACTACAGATCATTTCAGAAGCCGTCTGAGTCGTGTCGCACAAGTAATCTGAACCCAAGTCCTCAGTTGGGGAACTATGCCAAAACGCAGACCACTATGCCCACCACTCAAATCCCACCACGCACTTTACCAGTCTCTCAGCCATCATCGAAGAAACCTGTTGCCATAAAGCCTTCACATGTACCCCAAACAAAGGATTACCCGCCACAAACAGACACTCTGGAACCTTCACCTTCTTTAAAGTGCTCAGGCTTCTCAAAATCCAAAGAGCAGATTAACATCTCTTCACCATTCCAACACTGCACAAAGGTATCGCCCATAACTACAGCATCGAAGACATCACTAAAGTCAGCTAAAGAAGATGGGACCAAAGGAAGCAAGTCAGGTGTTCTGAGAACTAAATCAAATACTTTGTTGTCCCCCAAAGTTCTTCAGAAGCCCCCCAACGCGGTTACACAACCAGTTAAAAGGGTACGATCAGAGTCAGCCAGTTCCATTGTAGAACAAGCATCCAAACGAAAACCACCCTCTTCAGGACACCAGGCATCACAGCACCACAAACCTGTCCGACCACAAAGATCATCGCTATTGCCGGACGATTTGAAGGAGCTTTTTACTCCTGATCCCATGACTTACGTGGTCAACCCTCCTCATAAGACTTTAAAGCCCAAGATAACGGATGAGAAGCCAAAATCTGCCATGTCAGAAAGAGATGGTCCATCCCACACCACATCCAGCTCGAGAAGGGCAGTGTGTGTATCTCCAATGAACAAAACAGCAGCTTACCTGTCTCAAGCGTCATGTCCCTTGCTCACCTCAATGCCAACTGTAATTTTAAACAGAATAAATGTGGAAGATTACATAAGGCCCAAAAAAAAGATGAAAAGTACATCGAGTAAGTCTACAAATGGGCATTCCAAGAAAGAAAGTAGTAAGCTTATGAACTCTCCACTTTTAGGCAAGGATGCTGTGGCATCTGAACAAATGTCTGTCTCTCCCCTGGTGAAGCAGACTGCAGATAAGAGTAGAAAGCATGTAAAAGTATCAGATCCCATAGAGTTGGATCTCAATCTGGATTTGAGATTGGCACTAGATTTTGATGATTCACGGAGCTCTCACTGCAGTGAAGAGGAGCAGCTCATTTCCTTGCAAGACATGCTAACACGTGCCACCAAACTTCCTGAAACCCCAAAAAAGGTCACCTTTTCAGAGCCAAGTACACCTGGAAATGACGGTCCTAAGTCAAAAAATGTTTTGCAGCTGTTGCCGTCTATTGTCGAGACAGGCAGCTACAAAAACAATCTTGACCAAATGTTGAAGGAAATAAACGTAAATAAAAGGTAAAACATTTTTTTTTATTTTTATTTTTTTATAGCTTTGATATTTATTTGTATCTGATGACGACTATTCTTTTCTTCTTAAGGTCAAAAGAGATTGAGACTCTGCTTCGAACAGCATGCAGTGAGGGTGTGTTAAGAATAGCAGAATATGAGCAGACTGAAGAGAGCCAAGAGATAAACACATGCACTGAGTTTCAGACGTGAGCACGCCATCACATGATCGCGTTCATAGAACACCGTGCACCGCACAGTCGCAAACTTTCCTAACATGTCTGTTTGGTTGTATGTTTTACAGCAAGTTTCTGCAGCGCTTCTCATTGGTGTCCGGTGCATTCCGAGAGCCGACCCCGGGGGAGGCCGTGTTTAGCATTGAGAAGTTTGGCCACATCTTTAACCAGGATTCACTTCAGCTCAGGCATTGCACAGTTCACCCGCAGGGGAGAGCGCAGAAAACGCTGCTTTGGTGAGAATTCCTCTTTTTCTTTCTCTTCAACGTTTATTTATGTAAGTACATTATATTGCCTGTGTATAACATAATGAAAAGGATTGTACTGTTGGGCATATAAACTGGGCTTTACACCGATCTGATTGCCTATATCGGATCGATATTTAGCTTGTTATGCTAGAGGTGCTTGATTATTCACGATTATTTTAGTCATGATTGAAATCACGATTATTCAAATGATTATTTGTTAACCAAAAAGTCATTTATTTTTCGTACAAAACAATGTTAAATGTATTTTTTAAACATAAATAAAATCCTTCAAACACTAAAATCAACTGAGTTCACTTTTGCACAAAACAAAAAATTATTAAAAAACAAATTATTTGACTCCAAATAAATGAAAATGCAGAATATTAATTAAAATATTACTCAAGTATGTTCCGTTTTGTAAACTAAAGGGTGGAGGAGCTAATGATACTGTTTTTTCTCGATTATGTTGTTTTTGTAACTGTTGAGTAATAATCAGAATTGAATTTCAATTAATTGCACAGCATTATTTTATGCAATTATTGTGATCTGCTGTAATCTCCTAATTAACCGATCCTATCAATGACACCATTGTTGTGATGAAACTTTCTGTAGATGCTCTCATTGCATTGTTTTATCAGCCTCATTTACTCCGAAGACGTTCCACACCCCACCAACGTTTGCTTTGTCAGTGGTGGTCCTGTGTACTCCATTCGCATTTGCCTCAAATCATTTTTCATTTCAGTACCCTTTCCATAATTTCATATGATTATTATTAGGTAATACGCCCCACCTCCGCTATACACCTCTGAAGAGAGAAATCGCCTACTTCTCCACTCCCACACAGTCACAAGGATGTATATATAGATACCAAAACATGGTACCGTTTCATTTTACGTGAATCGGTACTAGGTAGTAAAAAAAAAAACAAAGTACCAAATTCGGTACCCATCCCTTGTTTTTTACTCACTGATTGGCCAAAAAATCCTTATCGTGTAAAGCTTAATATTAACAGAGCTCAATGTATTTTGGATTATATCTTGTGGTGACATTCAAAGTCAGCAGCTAAGCTACTGTCCGTCTCCTCTACTGGAACAGTTGAGTACCCTGCAGTGCTGTGTCACTTCAACTTAACTCATGGTCCTTAATGAGAGCCACTCTGTGGGTATTTGTTCTCCAGCTGGCTCCGAGCATCTTCAGAGTGTGTCTGATGAAGAGTATAAGTGCCAGTTGTCAGTCGTAATGTGTTGAGCTTTAAATGCACCACAGTGATAAATAATGCCTGATCGTCTGCACAGTCACTATAAAGAACAGTATTAATGGCTTTACTGTCACTGGTGGTGTTTTTGGTCTGTATTCATGAGCCTCATTCAGAAATACAGACAAAATGATTGTAGAGTATAGACAAAAAGGCTGTGGCAATTCTTATATTGAGTCAGATCAGGACTTATAATTAACACAGGGTCCCCACGGTCATGAAATTCCTGGAAAAGTCAATGAATAATTTACCTGTTTTGGAAATATAAGTTATTTTATTTTAATGTTTAAAATACATACATACAAGATGTTAAGCCTTATTTCGAAGGGAAAGTGCTGCTTAACGGCATTTAAAATGGTAAAAATGTGCTAAAATATTTTAGGAAAGTTTAAAAAAAAAAAAATCATTGTTAAAAAAAAAGTTTGGGAATCCTGTAAACAGCATCTGAGCTCATCAACAGACAGACCAAAATATGCATTTGTTCCTGAGCTAAAATCTCAATGAATGTGTGTTCAAAACACTTGGTTAACCTTGTGTTACTCCCCAGTCAAGGAGTTCCAGGATGCAACATAAAAACGTAAAATAAATAAAACGCGGTCTTCAGAAACCACTGACAACAGGTTCCAATAAAAATACAAATGTATTTCTTAACAAAAAGAGGCCTGCCCAGCAGGTACAAAACTGCAATAAACAAGGATATACTAAGGAACAGAAAACGCAGTAAATAAGACTATGTATAAGAAGAGAACTAAAGTGTACTATATATACAGGTGACAAGCTTAATAAAAATAATAATCAATACTTCACAAATGGGATTCATAAATGCACAATTGGATTCGGAGAAAGAGCTTTCTATACAGACAAAATAATGCTGTTGCTGCCAAGGTTGGTGAACCTCGGACTGACAGCAGCACCGCCTTTTGAATGCAATGACGTCAGCATCAGCCAGTCCGGGCTGCCCACCACTCCTCCTGCTAGCAGCCCACCCCTGACAAGCGTCACCAAAGCTGCTCCATGATGAGGACCTCCCACTCTAGCACAAAAACATAAACCAAGCAGAAAACAGGAGCACAAACTGAGCACTCCTAATACGGCGAGGGCCGGAACACCGTGACTAGTTACTCAAACTAAAAATGTATATTGTTTATTTCAACACATGTCAAATGACTAATTATCTTGTGTGTTCCATCAGGTCGAGTCCAGCCCAGCTGAGATTACACGTGACCCTCGGCTTGTTCCAGGAAGCATACGACTGTCACTCGCCGTGTCCCCCGCAAGTGATGCTGTTACTTTTTAAAGTACGCTAAACACACACAGAGAAATGGTAAAAATGCAGTTTTGTCCATGTGTAAATCTAATCATTTTGTTTGTTAATCATGTTTTTTGATCAGATGTTGTCAGTGCATAGTGAGAGGTTAGTATCTGATGGTCTACTGCAGGCTATGTGTGACATCACCTGCACAGCTGCTGGTCAGATAGGTTAGTATGTTTATTTTCTGCTTGCACAGTGTTGGTACGGATTTATTTTTTTCCCCTGAGGTGAAAAGTATTAACATCATGTATTATTTCTGTATATTTCTCTAGTAAATCATGGGAACCAGCAGTTTAATGTATGGGTGCCTAGTTTGGCTGATGTAACGCTGATTCTGATGAACATGGGAGCTGCTTTTGTCACACTCTACCCCTTTGAGGATCTTCAACCACTGTTCACAGAAGGAGACCTGCTGTATGTTTACCATTGATAAAATTCTGTCATTTTTTTTCCTCCCAGCATTCTTTTGTGAAAGGAATACATTTGTGTGTTTTTTCAGGGAAGACTTGTGCATTAACAGTGAGAGTTTCTCCGAAGGACACCAAAATGAGATCCTTGAACACAACTTCAGCAACATCTTTAAGGTGACTCACTTGTCATTTAAGCGTGTGGTTCTCAACCTTTTCAGCTCGTGACCCCCAAAATTAAGGTGCCAGAGACCAGGGAACAACCACCTGTACCTGAAAGTTGTTGAACACAGACATAAACATTGAAGAACAGCCATGTGGAGACAGGTTAATAAAAGGGAGATCTTTTTGGGGCCCATCCAAAAAGTCAGCGTAATTATGGTCCATTGTTCTATGGTTCTGTGATAACCACAGTCATTTATTTATTCGAATAATATCCACTGTTATCCAGATAGTTTATTAGTATTTGTGCCATATTACATAGTCATCTTAAATATGTAAATCTTTGTTTTAATCAGAAATAAAATGGATTAAAAGTGACCAAAAATGGTGGAAAAGGTGGTGAAATGGGATTTTAAAATCCACAGAAATAGGTTCAAAGTTGCAAATTAGAGTGGCCAAAAACAGACAGAAAAAGTGGTTTAAAAAAGGGTTAAAAGTGTCATTATTGGCTTAAAGGGGGCAAAAATGGGGGAGCACAGTTGGGATAATGTAATTTAAAACGTTGGAAAATTTTGTTCAAACTGGCAAATAATGGACATGACAAATCGTGAATGTGATTAAATTGGCAAAAAAGAAGCATGAGCGATAGTGAAAGGAAGTTAAAAGTGACATTAAGGGGTCAACATGTGACATTAGGTGTGAAAAGTAATGAAAAGGTTTTTTTAAGTGCCAAAAATGTCTTGAAAGTGGAAATGTACAGATATGACATTGAAGTTTGAAGAAGTGGAAGTAATGCAGCAAAAATGCATTAAATGGAGCCAAAATATGGCAAGATAAAGTGATGAAAATAGGTTGAAATATGGCAAGTTTGGTGTAGTTGCAGAAATATAGTAAAAAATGGGCTCAAATTGTTCAAAATAGATTCTTAGCTTCTTGAAGGTATCTGGAGATTCTCTCTCAGTGTTTCGCGACCCCTGACCCCAAGGTTGAGAACCACTGTTTTAAGCAATGCCGGCAGTGCAAGTTTGTTAAATAAATTAACGTGTGACCTTTTGTTGGTTCTTGTTTTCAGTACCTGTCCTACTCCATGAGTCTGTGCCCACTCGCCTATAGCGACAATGAGCTGCTGCTGCTTCTGACCATGCTGGGTCACATCAGCCTCGACACGCGCTTCATCCAACCAAGTGTTCACCTCGAGGCTCTTCTATATCGAGTTCTCAACAACTTTAAGGAGTGGGATGCCGTGGTCAGTTCAGAAATCATGCGATACGCAATTCACCTCTATTAGTTTGTGGCTTTGCTGCTGTAATTAATTAATCTCTACTATTCAAGTGATTATGATGAATTACAATTAATCAGAATTACTGAGCCTTTGATAAATAAATCCATAAACCTTAACCTTCCTCTTGTGTTAGCTTTCTGTTAGCGTCTCATATGACAACCGGCCAATGTCTTGAATCAGCTGTAAAATACACTGAAAAATATTATCTATCATCCAATTTGTTTTTAATCTCTTGGTTACCTTGTTAGGCTTCCTAATCAATGAAAATATTGATTTTAATATTTTTGGTGTGGGCGTCTGAGCCTTTTTTGTGTCAGTATAACCCCAGATTTATATATTTTTTTAAATAGTAAAATGATCCTGATGAGAAATGACAGGTAGTGGGAAAAGTTATGGAACATATTTTAATAATTAATTGTTAAAAAGCTTTTTTAAATAAATGTATTTATTTCTTACCTAAGTATTTGATTGAATTTTAATGTAAATTATTTGAACTCAATTACACTTCAACTATGATTATAACAGCAACAGACTTTTTCAAATTACAATTATTATTATTACATCGTAATTGTAATTAATTACCAATTATGCGATTACAAATATAAATGTCCCCAACCCTGCTTTTTGTAAAGTAATTTTTATACCTTTTTGTGTCTCTAGTTGCCCAGGATCTGTTCAGCTTTGACTAGTTTCACAGATGATCATCGCAACATGTGCCTCATGGTTCAAGCCCTTCCTGTTTACAAGCGTGGAAAGTGAGTGAAAGACATTGTCATTGATTTTTCTCTGCAGGATGTTTTTTCATCTCATTTCTCATGCCTCATGACTCATTTACTGTATTGTTGTTTACCTAAGATGTATTTGGTATTTATTTTCACAGGCAGCTGCGTCAACATCTGAGCCTGTGCATGATCTCCAAGCTGTTGGATGGAACATGCACCTACAAACCCACACAAAGCAACTTTCAAGTAATTAGTTTTTCTCGTCAGCCCAATTCTATTATGCTATAACTTTCAAGTCAATGCTGTAATGAATGCATGTGATCTGTCGTCCGCTACTTAGCTGTCAGAGGTGAGACGGTATCTGAAGCGCATGCAACCCTCTAGCCTTCTTCGTGACCTGATGAACACCGTAGGCAGCGATCGGAACGAGGACGAAGACACGCTTGACCAACAAGTAAGGTTTCATTTTCAGAATAGTGCAACTGAAAATCAGAGGTGTAAAGAGTACTGATATATACTACTGCAGTAAAAGTACTGTTACTAGAGTGGAATTGCAAAAATGAAAAAACACATTTATTTTTGGCAATGAAATCCTGCCATGGTTCCCTTGCATACAATAAACATCTCATGTATAAACTTAAAAAACAAGAAACCAAGTCTTGCACAATTGGAACTTAATTTATTTTCCACAAAGGCATCTGTGTAAAATTTTGTCAAAATGTGCAATTTAAAAAAAATAAATAAATAAAAATAAAACAATTCTTAGGCTCTAAGTATACATACATTTATGAACTCTAAAACTGAGAAAAGAACCAGCATTCAATGGTGTTTTTTTTTTTTTGCGCCGTTCATTACGTTTAATCTGATTGGTCGGCTATGATGTGATGCATTTGATTGTTGTCTAGTCATTTCATTTTTTGTAGTTTCACAATGGCTGTTGTTCATTTTATAAAGAAAAATAATAATTTACTCAATAACGTTTAGGTGGAGAAAGGTAACAAATTACTTTATTTCTTTTAAAACATACTTAAGTACACTTACTGATTTAGAACGATACTCAAAAAAGTACACGTACCCATAAAAGCAACTCGATCACAGTAATCTGAGTACTTGTTACTTTCACCTCTGCTGAAAATATTTTGGCGTGTGTTGTGTTAGGGAGGGAACACATTTCTCATTAAACCTCATTTGTTACTTTCTATATGTGTTTCTATGTGTGTTCATTTCTATTGTGTGTGTTTCAGGCGTACTATCTGTGCTACAGTCTGCTGACACTGTTGAATGAAGCCACTAGTCTCCAGTTCTACACAGCTAATCAAAAGGTGTTTATTTTCTATCATTGCTTTTGGTTCTACTGTCAAACGGTTCAAATTTAGTCACAAGTCCACCTTTAATCTGTGAGCACTAATCCTGTTTTATTTGTATCGCTTTAGAAGCAGGTTTTGATTCTGTTGTCACTGTTGGAGGTTCACATCAAGTGTGACATCAGAGAGAGCATGAAGTACCTTTACCGGAGCAAAGTGAGTGCAAGTTTAAAGTCGAGCTTTAGCGTTTGCTGTAATTGGGCTTTTTGTTCGATATCACTGACGATGCACAAAAATATATATTTGAGTTCACGTGTCAAACTCAAGGCCCGGGGGCCAATTCCGGCCCTTCAGAGTGTCCGATTCGGCCCGCTGGAGAAAGTGAAAATGGCATGAATCATTGTGTAAATGACCAAATAACTCGGATGTAAATTGTTGAAAGAACTCTATATTTTTTCAAAATCCTGCAATTTTTCTCAAATTATTTCACAAAATATCCCCAAATTAAATAAAAATTGGTCAAAAAATAAATAAATCCAATGACATTTAAGTATCTGTCACTTATTGATTAGATATTGTTGACGCCTTCCGTACTTTCGTATTAATAGCTGGAAATGCAAACTTTAACACAATGTTGAAATAGTTTGTTTTCCCGCTTAAAACCTGCGGCCCACTTGTGATAGAATTGGTCCACATTTGGCCCTTGAACTAAAGTATGTTTGACACCCCTGCTTTAAATGAAGGAAATGTTTATGTTGGACAACAAACTGATTCCAGTAATTACTTCATCTTCTCCTTTGACGTTTTAGGTTAAAGATCTGGTTTCCAGAATCTACACCAAGTGGCAGAAGCTTGTTCAGAGGACACACCCCCTACATGTACTTAATCACTTCCTCTCACATCACAGAAACTTTTCACACAGTTGTACTTTAATTCTTTTGTCTTTTCTGTTTTGAATCATATAGAATAAGCTCTATGACTATTGGCAGCCACAAGAAACCTTAAGAAACAACAAGCAGGTGAAGGAAGAGGAGGACGAAGCTACTGTGATAAAAGCCACTGAGGAGACGGAGGAGAAGGCAACACAGGAAGCAGTTAAAGGAGGTGGAGACATGGAGCTGGATTCAAACCTGGAAGAAAGTGATGGTCCAGTAAAAATGGACGACTGAAGCAAAAATCTGCCTTTCTCATTCCTGTTCAGGTTATATAGTTGGTACTTAAAGTGATTTTTTAAATGTAATGACCACAAAAGGTTTGCTCAGGATGTTGTAAATGTTTTGTGTTGGACAATAAACGTTTTGCTAAAGATTCTTGATGTGAAGTTTGCAGTTTTACTGTTTTAAGGTTTACCATTAGCATAAACGTGTGTTTAGTGGCTTCTTTTGATGGGAGTGTTTTAATTTTACATCATTAACATAATCCAGTTGTGGTTAAACTACAACCAGTTGTTTTTCCAGTAAGAAATAACTTCATTTCAGTTTAAATTTTTTTTTACAAAAGTGTTCATGTTCATTCAAGTGCAAATGTCTTTTTTAATGTAACTTAATTTAATGTTCACACATGCATAAATTTGTTTTATACTTTTGCATTTGTTAATGTTTTATACCAATGTTTTACATTACTGTGCAATGACTTCACTTTTGTGTTGTTGCTAAAAGAAGACGAATAAACTTTTACATGTTAAAATGTGCAGTTTCCATTTATTTTTGTATTTATCTTCATTTATTTGAATCTTTATTGACAGAAGATCTAGCTACTGTTGGGGAAACAGTCTCCAAATATATAGTTGAGTGATATCAAAGTGATTTACTTTGCCATATTTTTACACGTCCACTTGGTAATAACTTCCAAAAATGTTTGTGTAATATCAGTTTTTCATTTATTTTATACTCATTTATTCATGTTCACTGTCTCCTGGCAATGTAAGCTTTGAGCAAAGGATTACACATAAAGCTAGGGGTGATATAGAGACTTTAATAAAAGTTATAAACAGTTTGGGACTGGGAGGAAGCCCACGCTGCTATGGGGAACATCAAAACTGAAGGAAACAATCAAGATCTTTTTGTTGTGAGGAAGAGATGCAAAACTACTACAGTATTGTACAATTATGCTTGATTTTTGGAGAAAAAAAAAATGAAGTTTTTTTTTTTTCTTTGCATTGAATATAATGGGAATTTTTTTTTTTTTTTGTTTGTTTTTTTTAAGTTTTCACCCACTCTAGAAACATCATTGGTTCAATGTGAGTCTTAAGCACATGTCAAACTTAAGGTCCATGGGCCAAATCCATCTCTTTAGAGCATCAAATTCGGCCCGCTCGAGAAAATAAAAATGAGTGGAAAAAACATGAAACGTTTTGTAAATGACCAACTAATTCAGCTATATATATATATATATATATATATATATATATATATATCCCCTCCATTAACTTGGTGTTAACATTGTATTTTCTGCGCTCAGTTTTTCAGTTCTTATATCACGTCATCCTTTTTTTTTTTTCAAAATCTGGCAAATTTTCCTCAAATTATTCCACGAAATTTCCCTAAATTCCCAAAATCAGGGACATGTAAGTCAAGATCCTTTTATATTTTGATTTATATATCATTTATAAGAAAAAGTGCAAACCAGGGCACATTAATGATGTTTTTGTTCTTTTTCCCACAAAAAAAATCTCTGGCCCATTTAAGCTCAAACTGTATTTGGCCTCTGAACTAAAATAAATTTGGAACCCTATGAACTGTTGACACCACGTAAACAATCCGTATAATCTAGAAGATAATCTGGTTTTCTTCTTCTTTTAGCGAGTTAATGGACAATATCATTGATTTGCACTTCCACTGTTTTCGTATCCCAAGACGTAAGGGCTTAGTCTTAGTGTGTATAACGTTTTGTCGTTAGTAACAAAGACATAAGTAGTTAAACTTTAGGTTTCAAGTTAATGAACCGACACTAAAGCGTTCAGACGACTTTGTTTCCTTTTCCTTTTCCGCCCTCCTTTCCCCCGGGTTGCTAGGCAACAGCAGTCAGGTGACTGTCTGCAGACAGAACATGGCTGACCTGTCAGAAGACCAATGAGGAAAGGCCAAATTTTGCACCATCGATCGAATTTTTGTCCTCGTTTCGGGCTATAGTTGACCGTCGGAGGCCAACATTTGACAGAGAGTGTTAAAGGTGAGCAACAGAGCGCGTTGATAATTCACTGTTTGTTGCTGGAAACCTCTGTAGCCACCGTTTGAGTCGAGTGGCTAACTTATGCTAGCAGTGCTAGCCAAACAAACCCCGCTTTATGTGTCAAATACAATTGAGAACAACAATGCGAGGTTAACGCTTTTACCTTCGCTCATAACGCTGGACAGATTGCTCTGCATTCGCAAAAGTTCACATTGGTTTATACTTGTTAAAGAGAAACTACACGTTTAGAGGCGAAGCTGGAAAAACATGGGATTTTATTTAGTGATGTGTCAGATGACACTAGTGTCAGAGGATCTCAGGTGGTCTGGTTAAGGTCTTCACAAATTAAACAACATAAAACATTATTTGATCACCCTTTGTTCGCTTTATTATTAATTTAAAGACACTTTATAGTCTACTTTCTGAAAGGTGTTTTAAAAATATTGCTAAATTCTAGTTTAGTCCTTTATTTATTATTATTATTATTATTATTATTATTATTAGTAGTAGTAGTAGTAGTAGTAGTAGTAGTAGTATATATATATATAATTAAAATAATAATGATCAAATTGAAATTTCATTATTAGTCAGTAAAAGCTGAGTAAAAACATGATAAATGTATTTATGACAACAGGATATCATCAATTGAGGACCATAAACTGGGATTTGTCATCATAAAACAAACAAACACATTTCAGGTTTTCACGTTCAAGGAGAATCAGTTTCTACTTCAGAATTTCAACATTACATCCGAGAACTGCTACTTTTTTCAGACATATTTCAACTAGGTGACGTAATAAACGGTCGCAAAGGTCAGTGACGTCTGTCATGGTGAAAAAAAAACTACAAATTTCCGAAAATGGACGAAAAACACATTTATAACAATTTCCGCTGATATAAACTAAAAAAAAATCACACGGTTTGAATGTAAATCAAAGGAAAAGAGGCTATGAGGAACAAAAAAATGGTTGCTCACACTCACTTTCCACTTAGAAATATGAATTATGTTGAATAAAACAAAATGTGGCTAAAAATGTCTCTGATCCCTTTTTCTTGAACCACAGAGTGTCTGTTTTATGTCAGTTATAATCTGATAATACGTCTAACATACAATAAAATATGGATTTTAGATTATTTATTTGAAGTTGTTCGACATATTATTTCATTGGTAATTTACATGATCTCCGTTACTTGTCGGTCATCGTTAGTCTCCGTAAGCGCTCGGGTGTGCGTGTCCCTTTAAATGTTGTCCCTGCAAGGAATTGTGGGTCAGCATTATCTCGTCTCCTTTGGTAAAGATGTTTCCTAGGCTAAAGGAGGTTATGAAGGAAGCATTGGGCCTCTTTTCCTGAGCTTAAGGAGAACTTGGACGCTCTTTATCATGGCCACCACTTAAACACCTCCGTAGGGTGAAGGAACAGTGGATAGGAAAGGAGATAGGAGGAACTATTTGGACGCAGCCTAGGTAAAACAAGAAAAGGAAAAGAACAGAAACGAATTTCAACCTTTATTTTGAAATCTGTGTTTTTGTTTTTCTGTAACCCAAACAAAAAACAGAAGGTCTCCCATTTTTTTGCGTTTTATGGTTTAAAAACGAAAAGACAAAAAAGGTGCCGTTTGTCCATTTTTCAAGCAGTTAAATCCTGTTTGACAACGATTTATACTTTCATACCCTGACCATTTATATTGGTTCACAGATCAATTAGGGATGATCCAATGATGCCCTGACCTATTTTTACAGCTTTTATCTAACAAAAGTACAAAATCCTGATTGATTTTGATGTGCATTTTGTGATAATAAACCTGTTTCTGATTGTGTTTTCAACCTTTGATCAGATGCCACTGTTTGTCCTTTCTCTTCACTGTGTGAAGTCATCTGACGTTTAATCAGTCCTGGATTATACATACACCTGATGAAATAATGTGTTTTATATGTTGTATAAACGTGTTTTTTTCTTCTTCTTCTTGTTTTCTGTGGCTTCTTTTCTTTAATAATTGAGCTGCATTTCTGTATGAAATATTAATCGACTAGCGGTCTGATTTCAGATGAGTGGGTTGCCAGAGGGAATGGCAAATGGTCACTGCAGAGGTGAACACTTAGACAAAGACGGTCGGATATGGGAGAGGCCATGGACTATAGAAGAGATGCGGCAAAATGGCACAAACTGGTCTTTGGCTGCTGACTCAGGGGTAGGTCACGATATTTCCCATCAGATCTGAAACCAAACCGGGTTCTGTTTTTTAACTACACAATGCTAAAGATCACTTTTAAAAAGTGTAATGTGTGTTCAGAGTAGATATGCCCCGATATAACTTTTTTTTTTCCGACATGATACCGTTATTGCAGCTTTGCCTATCGGCCGATACCGATATTGATCCGATACAATATCAGCATGAATCATACATACGTGTACTTTTTTTTCTTTAATAATAAAAAATAATTATGACTTGTTTTGTAGTGTGGAATGATAGAAAAGGCTTGATCAAGTGATGTTACTCAAAAAAAGAATAATAGTCAGCTACAGTAGGTATGAGAAAAACTGACCCATTTATTATTAACCAATTGGTTATGTAAATTTTATCCTTCAACATAATATTTACAGAATTCTACAATTGAATTAAATAAATAAAAAAAAAATTGCAAAAAAAAATCAGAAATTTGAATCTAATATCTGATATTCGTTTTCAGGCTGATATCAGACCGATATCACCCCTAATCCAGAGTGTAAACTACATTAATCCTTGTGCTATGTCAAACATTATGAGATTAACTTTATCTTGAAAATGATTTGTCTTCCACAGCTCTTCCTTTTCCTCCAAGATTTCTCTCAGAGAATGCTGTCAAAGACACATGAGATTGAAAAGCAGTTGGACAGTTTGATCCGGGACACCAAGGCCACAGACAGCTGCCTGCACTCTGTCTTTAATGACTTTTTGATGCTCTCCAACACACAGTTTATAGAAAATGTAATGTACCTTAAATCAGACAGACTGACACACACTGCCATTCCATTTAAGATTGCTTGTGCCTCTAAATGTCTGTTTATTCTGTGACTCATTACAGAGAGTATATGATGAAGAAATTGAAGAGACTGTTCCTAAGGCTGAGGCTTCAGAAAAGCAGCCTGAACAGGTTTGTTGAAATGGATTAAAATTGTCACTTTGGTGGTGATTTCTTAATATTCCTTTTTTTTATTATTGCTTGATCTTTCTTCCTTTAACATGGTGATGTTTTATTATTCTTATTATTATTTATTTTTTTGTATTTCCTGAAGGAGAAGACTCGAGAGCAGAAGGAGGCCGAGTTGATTCCTAAGATGCAGGAAGCAGTGAATTATGGTCTCGGAGTGCTGGAGTCAGCGTTTGAGCATCTAGATATGAAAGCTGGAAATTCTGACTCTGAGGAAGAGGATATCATGGACAGGGTGGAGCCCATCTTAGAGCCCAAGGTTTGTAATACTGTTATTACACGGTAATAAATATGCATGTGGTTATTATACACTCATTAAGTGTGTTCAAATTGCTCGATTTTAACAATTATTTTACAGCCAATAATCAACTACATAATTATCCTACCCGAACTGCTCTTAAACTTCGCTATCTAAATTCTATCAGAAACCTTCTACCTAATTAATAACCAAACAATTTTTTTGTTTTATTTTTGTTCTGTTTTTTGACGTTTTATTGCTTGACTTTTGATGTAAATGTTTTTTTTTTTTTTCATGTTTTCATGTTTTCTGCGCCGTTTCAAAGTGTTGTAGTCTTGACATTCCTTTATTTTGTCTTTATTTTATTCTACTATTATTTTTATTATTATTATTATTTTGGGTTTTTTTTCGCTTTAGTTAAAATATAACTGTTATATCAGGAGGCCTCTCCTTCAAGCCCCCTGGATGGTTTTATGAGTTTTCTGACATGCCTCTAAAGCAGACATTGGCAATAGGCGGCCCGGGGGCCACATGTGGCCCTCAGTCTAATTTTGTGCGGCCCCCAAAACAAATTCCCCTAAATTGTATTTCAAGAAGATGGATGAAACATAAAGCCCAACATAATACACAAAAGAATTCCCAAAATACACAAATCGACAACAAAATGCACAAGCAAAGTCCACAAAACACAAACATTTCCAAAAAATACACAAAATGACTCCTAAAACACAAAATGGCAACAAAGACAGACACAAAAACCACTTACAGAAACAACAATGACTATAACATCACAAAATACAACAACACATTACAGAATAGCTCCAAAGACACTCAAACTATTCACAAAATTGCACAAAATGACAGAAAAATACAGAAAGTGACCCCAAAATTGCACAAATCGACAACAAAAATGTAGGAAATGACAGAAAAATACACAAAATTACAACAAAACACAAAAAAAGACCAAACACTTTTTCCCCCCGTATTAATGCTCAAATCAGTCATTATTCTAATGTTGTTAATGTGGCCCTCGGATCAGATACAATCACATTTTTGTGGCCCCTGCTGTGATAGTTGCCCATCCCTGCTCTAAAGTGTATTGATTTCTGTTCATGTCTGTCCACAGATGATATTATTATGCTTTGTTGTATTTTAAACTGTGCCAAATCGAATTGAAATGAAAAAAAAATGTTTTAATTCATCCAATTTTGTTTTTTTTATTCTTTGTTAGGATCTCTATGTGGACAGGCCGCTACCATATCTGATTGGTTCTCAGGCTTTCATGGAGCATGAGGATGTTGGGCTTGGGGACCTGTCCAGTGATGGTAATACTGTATATTATCAGTCATCCAATAACACTCCACTTGTGTAAGGTTCATGTGCTAACCTTTGTGTTTTGTTTTTAGAAATGTCAGTTGACAGTGATAGGGACAGTGTGATAGAGAGTGAAGATGAAAAGGAAACGGATGTAAGACTAATTTGTATCTTCTTTTTTTTTTTGTAGCATTGTTAATATTTAAGTAACTTTTTATTCATTTATTTTAATATATTCCAGCAATCAGATGAGGATTATGATCCGGAGGAAGAAGAACCCATGCAGATTAAAAAGGTAACCTCCAAAAATGTCACCACACCTGTGGAAAATAGTAGGGACGTCCCGATACAACTTTTTTTTTTTTTTTTTCATTTCCGATATGATATCGATATTGCAGCCTTGCATATCAGCCGATACCGATATTGAACCGATATCAGCATGAATTATACATATTATTTTTTTTTTTTGTTCTTCTTTTAATAAAAAAAATATTAATTACATATTTTGCAGTGTGGAATGTTAGAAAAGGCTTGATCAAGTGATGTTACTCAAACAGAACAATAGTCGGAACAGTAGGTATGAGAAAAGCTGACCCATTTATTATTAACCAATTGGTTACATACATTTTAAAGTTCAACATAATATCTACAGTATTCTATACATAAAATGAAATAAATTAATTGGGGGAAGAAGAAAAAAAGAAAATCCGGAAATTTTAATCCGATATTCGTTTTCAGGCTAATATCGGAATGATATCGATATCGGATCAGACACCCCTAGAAAATAGATTGCAGTGATATCAGATTGTATTCTGTATTGTCTTTTTACGCTTCCATAGAAGTCATCCATGATGAGTTATGAGGACGATGAGGATTCTGACATATTTGGAGAGTCGGACAAAGACGATGACGATGATGATGATGATAATGCTAAAGTAAGGCTGATCTAATAAAAAAAAAAAGAGTGGAATAATCTTTGAAACCAAGACATTTTCTGTTTTTGTGTTTCAAACAGATTACAGGGCCATCGTCATTTGCAGATGAGCTTGCTGCCCGAATCAAAGGCGAATCAATCAACAAACCAGAAGGAGATCGTGCATGTGAGTGTCTGCAGTTTGCGCTGTTTCAAAACTTCATTTTCCACTCCCGTTGTATCTATTTTTATTGCATCCATTTCAGTTTTTAATTTACCGTACACAGAAAGCATGTCAAGTGGACGTACCATCACTGCATGTGCACGTTACATGTTCTTTTCTTTGTTCACTGTCACATTTTGAAAGCATTTACATCTAAGAAGAAAAGCAAAGGCAGAAAAGAACACAAGTCCGCAAATCCGCAGGGTAGGAGACTCAATGTTGAACTATATGTTGGTACTATCAGAACACTCCTACTGTTTAAAACAATTGCTTAAAAATATTGATGTACATTATAACAGGGATGGAGGATGATAGTGATGACATGTTCAAGCCCCCGAGGATGGACGAAGAGGAGTTTTCTCCCTTCGGAGGGAAAAGCGGTCTGTTCAGTGGAGGAAAAGGCCTGTTTAGTGACGACGATGAAGTAAATGATCTAAATCTTCACACAATCAAAAACCCCAGTAGAAACCAAAAAAAAAATGTTTGACCAAATAATCTATGATTTTTAGGGTGATCTTTTCTCTGAAGCACCAAAGCCACCTGAGTCTGAAGAGAAGAAAGCTCCTGAAGAAAGCAGGAAACACACAAGTCAAGCAACAGGTGAGGAAAAGTTACAACAAAATTAAGATCATGGCATGTTTTGTGGACTCAAAGAGGGGCATGTGTCTTTACTTTGCTGTTTAAGAAACAAACAAACCTGGAAAGAAGATTCCTGCTGGAGCTGTGTCGATATTTCCAGGTAGAAACAAATATTTATATAAAACTCCTACCTTTTCCCATCAGGATCATCCTCCTAAAGCAGAGAAAATTCATTTTCTTTCCTTACAGGAAACAGTCTTTTTAGTTCAGGGAATGAATCCGACACAGAAGAAAGCAAAGGAAATGAGACTCCAGCTCTTACGACCAATAATGCACCTAAACAGGTGCTTTTAGGAGCTGGAAATGGAGGAGGAGGAGGAGGAGGGCTGTTTGATGAAGACGATGAAGATGATGACTTTTTCAGTGGTAAAAACCTAAAAAGGACCAACACAGGTGTGTGTGAGACTAAACCGTAAACGTTTCAGTGCTAATTTAGCACTTAAGAGCTTTGGTGAAATCTGGTATTTATTGGTTTATTTTCAGCAGGACAAGAAAAACCCAAACCTCCGAAAGCCATCGATCTGTTTGATGACGACGAAGATGGCGACATATTTGGTGACCGTGCACACGCGCTCAATCAGAGCAAGACTGAGACTGTTAAAGAGCAGATTAAACCACCTGAGAAAAAGGTTTGCTTTCTATATGCAATACTCTAGATTTGAGTGGGAATGTTCTCTTTTGCCGTGCTAAGGTTTTTAGGAACTTGTTTGGTTGTGTTTAGATGCCGGCGGGAGCCATTTCCCTGTTTGGTCCTGGGACAGAAAGCTTACTCAGCGAGGGACTGAAGAAACGCCAGCAATCTACTAGTGAGAAAACTGGGAGATCTGAGGAGGTCTGTGGTCCTGCCACGTCCAATTCAAAGAATAAATGATCAACTGAGAAGCCAGAAATAAAAAAAATCTGCTGTTTTTCTGGCTTTTTGGTCATTGTTTTTAAAGCTGAAGCTATCTGTCTTTACATTTTCTTTTTTCTTTTTTTAGCAGAATAGCTCTGCACCTGATTTTGGTCCCAGTTCTTCCAAGCAGAATCAGAAAACTGAGACCAGAGGCCTCTTCTCTGATGATGAAGATGCACAGGTAAGATTTCTAGATCAACAGCCCTCAGGAAGTGACGTAGTTTGCTCATGTAAAGTAGCGTTTTATCAGATGCTAACAACATACCTACAAGATTGTCAATTTTGATTTGATGTTTGTTTTGACCAAGTATGCATTAGATGTGAGTCTGCCCTTCTCATTCAAATAGTTACACTTGGAAAATAAGCTGCATTTGTTTTTAAAACGATCAAATCATGTACAAATGCAAAAAAGTAACACCAGTCTCCTGCTTTAAACTGTTGAACCTGATTTGCATTTTCCTCCCGCAGGTATTCCCAACAATTACAAAGAGCCAGTCTAATCCGGAATCTACAAACCAGAGCAAAACCAACAAGGCTCCTTTATCTCTGTTTGATGATGAGGAGGAAGAGGTGAAAACACGTCATTGATTAATTCAGCCTGGATTGTTTCCTTGGAGTTCTACTCTTTATCTTGACTTTTTTTTCTTGCAGGATTTGTTTGCATATGCAGCCAAGACTAAACCAACACCGAGTCAATCCAAGGCCTCCATGCAGCAACCCAGCAAGGCCACCTCCAGCTCCCTCTTTAGTGATGATGAGGTATGACAGCTACCAACTGCTCATTGGAAAATGAATAAATGGTTTTGATACATGTTCCTCTATTCCAGGATCAGTGGATAAGTTCTAAAAGTAGTTCAACTAAAACAGAGACCAGTGCAGGTGGGATGAAATCCAGTGTCAGTGCCCCTACAAATCTACTCAGCACCAAAGTGACTCCGAAAAGCAACCTTTTTGACGACAAGGACGACGACCTGTTTGCTCCTTCAAATGCTTCCAGGTATTCGTCCTATGCTATAGCTACCTGTAAAGATTCTCAGTCATCACCCAAACCATGTTGGTTTCCTCAGACAGTCGGCACTGCAGCGTGATTAAAAGGTTAAAAAAACGAGCATAAAATGTGTGATAACGGACACTTGTAGGAACACAGAAATAACACATTGGTTTAACAGATCAATACAAAGATGTACAATGTGTATGAACAAATTTGTTACAGTTTTCTGGCTAAAATGTTTGTAATATTGACAGAGAATGCAGCTCAGTGATAGTGTCAATTTCATTATTAAGAATAAATAATTGTCAGTGCCAGTTCACATTTTACTACTCGTGCTTTGGCACATAAGCTGACCTATATCTATGCTGCAGAAAGAAACTTAGCAAAGTTAAACCACAAACCCCAAACAACACAGGAAATTGTTGGTAATCAGGTAACCACAGGCAATTGGTGGATCGTTGTAAACAAGTCAGTCCTGGCCAATCGAAGAGCAGGGATTTCTTACACTTGATTTGAAGTGTTATACATAAGGCTGACATTGATTACACTGTCATTATCTGTCATTAGCATGCATAATGCGTCATTAAGGCTGTCATTAAGTGTCGTTTGCTAAATTATGACACTTTTGGCTAAATTATGACAGCTTTGGAGCTATGTTGGCATTTTTTTGGGTTCGGTGGACGGTTCTAGTGGTTTTAGGTAGGGGTTTGGGTAACAAAGGGTTAGGGTAACGAACGACACTTAATGACAGCCTTCATGACACCTTATTCATGCTAATGACAAGTGTCATGTCATAATAATTACAGCGTAATGTCAGCCTTTATGTATAAAACTTCAAGTTAGGTGTTACCCACCACTCCAAACAAGCAGCTCTCATAACTGCACTGAGTTTTCCTCTCATTTTGTAAGCTTTGTAAAACGCCTTCTGAAAGCCAACTGAGGCCAATCGCGTTGTGTAACATTTTCAATTTATCCCCACCAGACCCAGTCCGTGGACCATAGTGGTCTCAAAGAAGCCTTAGTGGGCTGACTAAGCTTGCTTATATTTTAATTTTCATCCCAGAAGCCTCTTCAGGTCTTGTTGTGAGAATGATTTTCTGGTTCTTTTAGTCACAAGAAGCCTCAGAGAGTCGCTCTGTTGTTTGAAGATGAGAATGATGGAGAAAAAGGATCTCTATTTGGCATCACCTCTGCTATTAATACAAGCCCTGTGGCCCCAGCTAAAGTGAGTGGTTTTTGCATTGCCATAGAGATAATCCTGAATTGTCATTGTGTAGTTGCTTGGTTTAATTGTAGCATGTATAAAGTAATTATAGCAATGTTTCGCTCAGACACCAGATGTGACCTCTCAAGTCAAAGCAACTTCTCATCCAACATCAAAGGAGAAGTTATCCGAGCCAGAAACCCCTCCAGTAAGAACCCCTGAAGGCGCCCCAGTATCCCAGTCAGCAGATAGCAGTGAGAGTAAGAAGAAACCCGCTGGTGCCGTCCATCTTTTTGGAGGTATCGATGTTCTTGGCAGCAAACTGACGAAGAACCCACCTGAAGAGGCAGAAGATGATGGCCTCTTCCTTCCAAAGGACAGCTCGCCTAAAAGTTTAAAGAAGGATAAAAAACTTAAAACCACTTCAGTGAGTCTTTTTGACGATGACGATGTAGAGGCCGAGTCTGACTCCAACACTCAGATATTCGTACCCAGTAAACCTGCTGCACAAAAGACACTAAAGGTTTGCCTCGGACAGTGTGAACAAAGTGCAATCCCGGATGGTGATCGCTGCAGTTTAACATGCATGTTGGTGTCTGTGTTTAAAGCCCACAGAGGACCAGCCTCAGGCAAAGAGCACTGGTGTGTTCCAGGACGAAGAACTGCTGTTTAGTCAGACTCAGCAGAAGGACAATGACCCAGATGTTGATCTTTTTGCCACCTCTGGGAAAGCCGCTGTCAGTAATATTTAAGTTTTTTTTCTGCTGAAACATCACCATTACCCTCTGTAGATACAAGTATGTGTACTTGTCTTTTTTTATTCTTAATGTTGCAGAGCTCCAAGGCCAACCTAGTGAAGCCAGCAGCGCAAAGTCTGTTTTCAGATGAAGATGAGGATGACCTCTTCGGTTCTGTCAAACAAAAAGTTCCTCCTTTGGTGGTAATTAAGCTATTTTTTTCCATTATTAAGCTGAAGTTACTGTAGCACTACATGCAAGAACAGTCAGCTGTAGAGTTAATCAATCAATCCTAATTCCACTTTATTTTATATTCTCTAAAGCCCAGTAAACCTGCTAACAGGGCGCCACTAGCCTCCCCAGACCCAATATCAGAGAATCAGGTGAGTATTCTTCATGTTTGAACCATTGCTGAATATCTAAACTCTGATACTACTGCACTTTAACCACACAGAAACCAACATCAGATCCCGTAAAACCTAAAGATTCCTCATCAAGGATTGGAAAACTCCAAGTAATATACATTTAAAGTGCATCACTTATCTATTGTCATCTGTAACATTTCACCTGCTTTTCTTTTGACTTGCGCGTCCCATTCCTACTGACATCTTTATCTTTGAGATAAAAACACACTTTCTTTTGATTGTCTTGACGTTTCTGAGGTTTTTTTACCGTTTCAATAGCTGCTTTTCTCTCTTCATTTCCAGTCACACTCCTGCTTTCTCTCTTCATTTTGATCCACTGTGTGAAACCACTCAGAGATTGTTGTATATATTCCTATAAAGATTGTCTCCATGGTATTCTGTGTCCTGTTTACTGTGTTTAAGAGTTTGTTTGATTTCTTAAGGTTTTGATTTATTCAGACAAAACTTTTTTCAGGAAATTTACTTTGAAATTTAGACTTTGATCTCCTGACATGTTTCAACTGCCAACTGTCTTCCTCAGAGGCATCTACTGATTGCTTTGATGTATCCTTATGAGTTTTTTAAGAAAACCATCAAAGCGACCGTGGCTTAGTGGTAGAGTGTTGAATAACCAAAGGGTTGGGGGTTTCAATCTCGCTCTATCCAAGTCATTGTCATTGGGTCCTTAGGCAAGGCACTTTACCCACATTACCTCGTATGAATGGGTATGAATTGTGCATGAATGTTGGTGGTGGTCACAAGGGCTGTAGGCGAGAAATGGCAGCCACGCTTCTGTCAGTCTGCCCCAGGGCAGCTGTGGCTACGTTGTAGCTTACCACCACTGGTATGATTGGTGTGAATGAATAATGATTTCTGTGACGAGCTTTGAGTCTCCTTGAAAAAATCCAATCATTATTATTAAAGCAAACTTGTAAGGATACATCAAAGCAATCAGTAGATGCCTCTGAGGAAGACTGACAGTTGATAGTCGAAACATGTGAGGAGATCAAATTAAATTTCCTGAAAAAAGTTTGTCTGAATAAATGAAAACTTAACATATTATTTCAAAAAAGAAAACAAAATTAACTTGCTGGATTTAATTTGATGTCTGTTCAGGCCAGTCTGAAGATCAACACTGCGGCTTTGCTTCCTGGAGCAGCAGCCAGTCTTCCAGGGGCGGTCGGCGTACTCCCCACCATGGGTCCAAGCTCATCCTCGGGAGTATCCAGCTCCAGCCTGAGTCCAAGCCCCTTGACCAGTCCTGCAGCCGACCAGCCAGACAGCGAGACTGGCGTGAGCTTTGATGTTCCAGTCCAGGTCTCAACACTACAGAGTGCACAAAAGGTCAGCTCTAGATCGTGATGTATAATGCTTTGTATCTTTTTAGGATGCACCGAAATGAAAGTTCTTGGCCGAAACTGAAAACCAAAAATGAAAAAACCAAGGCTGAAAACCGAAACACCAAAATAAATTGTTATGCAAATATTATTCTCATTGAAATAATGGGTATGTGTACTAACTTCACAAAAATGTACGTGTTTTGGCCAAAAATGCACTTTTGGGCCATTTTCGGTCAAGAATTTTCGGTGGCCGGAATTTCGATGCATCACTAGTAATTTTCGCTTCTCCATTACTTGTGTTTGTGACACCATTGTGAACATTTCATTGCTTAGCGTCGGGCTAAAGGTTCGGTACATCGGAGACCCCAGTCAAGATCGGCAAGGCAACAGGCAGCCCAGACATCGATGGAGGATAAAGAAGAGACCATCGGTGGAGATACTCCAGTGCCAAATTCCGGTTTCTCTGGATTAGTTCCACAAGACAATTCCATCAGTTCAATCATCAGTCCACCTCTACCAAACTCAGCTGCACCTACTGCCCTGTCGACGTCCTCAAACTCTCAGCCTTCAAACTCAGAAATCCCCCCTCGACAATCTGATTCAACACTGCCAGTGTCAACAAATGCTGGAAAGAAGGACTCTAAGGTCAATAGCAGTAAGGTGCTACCATCTTCTGATGAGGAAGACCTTTTTGCATCTGATGGTCTATTTGGAGCAACCTCTGCTACTACCACACCCAGCCCACAACAAACTAGCAGGAAATCTCCTCCTCAGGCCAGTAGCGTGGTGGGATTGAAGAAAGAAAACGGTAAAAGCACACTTTCATCCATATTTGATGATGACACTGATGACCTCTTTCAAAAAGTCAAGCCAAGGCCAAGCACTAAGACGGCAAAGGTTTCTGACTTTATGGAAGAAAAAGATGATGATGATATATTTGGACTGAGCAATAGTTCCACTCCCGCTCCAACAAGTGCTAAAGAAATCCAGAACAGTAGTAGTTTTTCAAAGCATGACATCTTTCAGGTAGGATTTCAAGGTTACTTCACTGCAACTGTGTGTTTTATATGATTAAGTTGAGGTTTCTCTCATTGGCTGATTTTGTATCTTTTCTCAGGATGATGTACCCACTGTGCCTAAAGTTCATAAAAAGCACAAAGAGAAGACAGCTAACGCCAGCTTGTTCAGTGAAAACATTGACATTTTTGCTGATCTGTCAGACACTTTGAAACCAAAACAGAAGTCCAAGACAAAAGGAGAAACCAAATCAATATTTGACGATGACATGGGTAAGCCTTTACATCACTCAAATGCTGATACTTTTCTTTTCACCACGTTTCATTGAAATGCTCAACACATTGTTCTGTTCACCTCTCTTTTCATTGAAGATGACATTTTCTCATCAAGCACAGTGAAAGCAGTGGCAGCAGCTCCTCGTAAATCAAAGAAATCACCGCCCGCCCAGGAAGCCGCCAAAACCGCAGAGCCCAGCAACATTTTTGATGATCCGCTCAATGTGCTGGGTGGAAACTAATCAATACTCCCTAGATTTTTACAACAAATAATCGATATTTGTCATCAGGATGACTAAAGAATATGGGATACACTGTTGATAGAGTATTTATTCATTTGAATATTGAAAAAAAAAAAAAAGATATTCCCGTGGCTTATTTTTGGTAGATAAAGCCCCCTACCAGCCACATTTCTGGAATCATCTTGTCAGCTCTAGCTGTTATAGCGTCTTAGTCTTTAACACACGTGATAGCACTTTATAAGAATATGCTTTTCCTCAACGCCTGCAGAAATTAACCAAGTTTAGTTTTAGTTAATTTTGTATCTTTTGGCTCTGCCAATTGAGATTCAGCATCTTTGTGTTTGTGCCATATCATGTTTAGGAAAAATTCATTTGTTTACTTACTATTAGTCATTTTGACCTTTTTATTAAGCGCAGTCCTTCACTTCTTAATCTTGGCTGTGCTGTAAAAGAAATTCATTTTTAATAACTAAAAAGAAATGTATTTTATGCTACCTGAATTGTGTGATTGATTTTATTTCCATGGACCATGTGTTTGTTAGCATAGAATTGTTTGTCACCAGCAGATCGAAACAATTTAACAACATTTTTAAGTTGAATAATAGCATGATCTAATAGAAGCTATTTAGTTATAGTTTCCTGAGCTATGAGCATTTACATTTACAGCCATATGTAAACTGGTGAAGAGGATAGAAGATCATTTACCAGTCCGAAGCACGCAAAACAATTAAGTTATATGATTTGCTTTTGGCAGATACTTAGTGTTAGTATTGTTAATCCACTTCACATATATGAACATATATATTATCATGGTAATAACACAGTGTAAATTGGTTTTAAACCGTAAAGTAACATACCATGTTAAATCACAGAGTTGAGGTCAGTAGATTTTGTGCACAACACATAAAAATAAGCTATTTAATGCATTGGAGAATGAATAGTGTATAAATCTTTGAGATGTCTTTTTCCTTTTATTTTATTTACCTTGAAGCATCTGCATCTAAACCTTCTGGAAAAAAAATGATTGTGCTTTATTATTGACAAATATGAATTTATTCTTAGATTATTCACATTTTCTAATCCAACACAGCAATACAAACCAAGCCAGTCCTCTAAATTTGAGTATTTTACATTATTGAAGGTGCTGCCAGATGTTATTCAAAATAGATAGCAAATATTTTAGCAGCTGTTAATTTGAAGATCAATTGATAATTAATAGGGCTGGGCAACATATTGAGATTTCTCTTTTGGCAATATAGAAAATTACAATATTGATTATTTTTATTTTATTATTATTTTTAGGAGTCGCTGCTTTCGTTACTTAGCAAAGCATTAAAAGCACAGTACTTGGATTTGTGAGTGTGTTCTAACCCAGACCTCCCCCTGAACAAGCCACACTACAGAACTCACACATACTGTCTATCATAGGAGAACAAAGGAAAAGTCGCACATATTGTGCAGCAGTTTGTTCATAAATGTGTCTGTGTGGAAAATTACATCAGCAAATTTAACCCAGAATTGTTCTGGTGAGACTTTTTTGAGTTAAAAATATTGAGATTTATATCGAATATTTCCATTTTGAGAAAAAATATTGAGATATGAATTTTGGTCCATATCGCCCAGCCCTAATCATTAATGACCAAAAATTGGATCGAATAGGGAAAATGGGCTGATGAACTACCCTTATTTTCTATAGACTTCCAGTGAAAACACAGTGTAGGATTTCGCAATGCCAATACATTTTATATAGTTTCATGCTCCCAACTTTGTGAAACATTTTTGCAAATCATTATTGTAAAAAACAAAAAAAAAGACAAAAATTCAAGTGATTTGATGCATAAACACTGACTGAGCTAGATGTGTTTCGAACGTCTCATTACTACGGATGTATGCAGTTTTTCCACACGCATCAAGCAGCATTATTTATTTAAAAAAAAAATATATATATATATATATAATATATAAAATGATGCTCTGCGCTATGTGATAGCTTTCAGCAGAGCGCTTTAGTCCCGCCCCCACTGCCGCTCGGTAACTGGTTTCTGTGTCTGTCAATCAAAAGCAGGTCATTGAGGTGTTTTGTTCGCCGTTCTCTGGGTTCCGTGATGTCGCCAAACAGCGGACCACATAGGACGTCAGACTACTGTGTGAATTGTTTATTTAGTTAACCACAATGGGAGGCTGCTGAGCTTCAGTCATTACCTTTGTTTGTCGCACAGGACGTACCAAGCTGTGTCCATGAATGTAGCATAGCAGCCTGCTAGCTAGCCACTAGGACAGCTAGCTATTGTTTGAGTTGTTGGCTATCATGGCAACCAGCGCTAGCCTTAGCAGCGTCGGCTATACGGGAATTTCCTGCCAAAAATAAGGGTAAGACGACTTTTATACCAATAAATACCCCTAGTTTACAAAGGTCAGACGTGTGGTAGAAACTATAAGCTTCAGAAGTTTTTAATAGGAGCTGGTCAAACTGTATGAAATGATGCTGAACTCCATTCATCTTCGTTGATACAGCTAGCTTTATTTAGACAAATGTCGCTCTCTCGTTTCTAATGATTTATCCATTGAAATAAGATAAAATGAATTAAAGACTGATCCTGTGCCGATGTGGTTATTGGCTTTGTGAATCCTGAACCGTTTTGCAAGCGATTTTAATCGATCTTTAAATGTGTGTGGGCACATCTATGATCTTCCAAGGCCTGGCTGGTTGCTTTGTTTCATGGTTTTACTAATGTACATAATTTAAGCCTTTGATTTTTTGTAACATTCACGGCTGAGTCGTAGATCCCAGGTCCGTTTATTGCATTATTGTCATACACTGCAATATAGAGAGGTGCTCTGAGTTTGACAGATGATGTCTGACAATTATGTTTGGTTTGATCAGCAGTGAGAGAAGGAGCACCTGTGGACCTGGGGCAATAATGGAAGGAAAGTCGACAGAAGCAAGTTATAGTAAATAATGTTGAGATAAATAAATAAAGTTGTCAAAGTGTAGATAGCATGTGTCAAACTCAAGGCCCGGGGGCCAAATCTGGCCGTTCAGAGCATCCCATTCGGCCCTCAGGGAAAAGTGAAAATGACAACTATGGATGTCCTGATACTACTTTTTCACTTCCGATACAATGCCGATATTGCAGCCTTGAGTATTGGCCGATACCTATATTGATCCGATGCGATAACAGCACAAATCATACATACTTTTATTACTTATTTTGTAGAGTGGTATGTTAGAAAAGGCTTGATTAATAAAAAAAATAAATAAATTGAAAAAAACAGACCCATTTATTATAAACCAATGGATTACATATAAATAACCTTTCAGGATAAGAATATTCTGTTATTGAATAAAATAAATTAAAAAATAAAATAAAAGATATTGAAAAAATAAATCCAAAAATATATATTATATCGGAGATTTTAGATGCAGTTCGATAAAATCCGTTTTCTGGCTGATATCCGACCGATATCCGATATCAATATCGGATCGGGACACCCCAAATTATTCAGTTGTAATTTGTTGTTGAAAAAACTTCTCTTATTATTCCACATGATCTCCCCAAATTAAATTAAGTTAGGTAAAAAAAAAAACATTTATGTATCTTTCACTTATCACTTACTGCTAAGATATTGTTGATGTGTTCCATAATTTATGTCTCATTTATAAATGGAAGTGCAAATTTGGGCACATTAATGTTGAAATAGTTTGTTTTTCCACCTAAAACCTGCGGCTCACTTGTGATTGAACTGGTCTGTATTTGGCCCCTGAACTAAAATGTGTTTGACACCCCGGTTGTAGACTATAAAATGTGATGTATTCTTTGGTCAATCATCCAATGCAATGGTCAGTGTGGAGGATGCAGGGAGGGCGGGGTGTACCGATGTGTGGTACTCAGACTGAATCTGTGAGAGCTGCCATTATTTCTGCTTTCGTCTTGATCTATAAATTAAGAGACGGCAATGAAGAAGCTTTGTTATTCTATTGAAACATCAACGTTACAACCAAGTGAGTGATAAACAGTTACAGTTTTACTGTAATGTGTGGAGGAGATATGGAATATATAGAATGGATGTCACAAATGTAGTTAAATAGAAATTAAAAGCAAACAAAGAAGGTTTATGCAGGAGGTCAAAGGGTATCTTCTTGCCTTGGTCTCCCATGAATACATCCTGTTATAATGGCTTTATATTGGAGCCAAGTTATGCAAGACATCTGTCTGACAAACAACACCTCATCTCAGTGATTGGCTTATATAACGCACCTGATCTTCTTGAATTTTGGCCAGTGCCTTTAATGCTGCACTGAATTTTTCATGAGAAGGTGGTTTGTCTTGCCCAAGTCATTGCAAGCTCTGTTTCTGAAACAAACTTGACACTGTTTATCAGCATTGTAGATCATCACAAAGAAGATCTTATTCTAATCAAACTTTGGAAGATGTGATCTTATCAAACTTGTTTTTGTTTGGGTTCCCAGCTGTGGCCACCCTGCATGATGTGTGACAACAGTGAGGCCTGTCAGCAGTCCATCTCTCCCTCATCTCCAGCCACCCACAGAAGTTCCCAGTCTTCTTAAAGTCTGTTCTACCCAACGTTCCAAGATGACTGACAGGAAGGAGCCTCCCTTTTTCAATGATGACAGCGTGGGAACTTTTCAGTACAAGCTCCCATTTTATGATACAATGGAGCTCTTCATTGAGACCCTGACAGGGACTTGTTTTGAGCTCCGTGTGCTTCCCTTTGAGGCCGTCATATCTGTTAAAGCAAAGATTCAGAGGCTTGAAGGTAAGAACCTCATGTGTAGGTAATGCATCACGATTTGTTTGCGTCAACCATAATTTTTAAAGACAAGAAGACTTTACTTGATATAAATATCAATTGTGAGAAGAAATTGATGAAGGCGATGGTGAACACATTTTTGGACATGTGCTCTATAGGGTCATTCCATGTCATCTCAACAAATTTTCAGGACACTGAAATTCCGAAATTTTTGTTCCCTAAAAATTCAATTGGCACACTGTGTAAATTTTTCGTTTGATCAGATGAACACTTTTTGAGATATGGACAATTTAGTGTATCTTTATTTTTCTTCCATTTTTAGCTTTCAATATCTCACAAATTACACCACATGGGAAACTGAAATTTGATATACTAATATGTCTTTACTTACTCTCTCAGAATATACAAAAAGATATTCTATACATCTTATCTGGTGGACAGAAAAGTTTGCTGCGGTTTCGGGCTCAAACATTTTTGGGCCTTCAGTAAACAAGACTGTTTAACTCACTGATGATTAGTCACATTACAAGCATTGGTTCTTGGGTGATGGTCTCTTGAAATCCAAATTGTTTTTACTATTTTCATTGGCCCATTACTGCATGTTGGAATGTAAGAAAATATATGATTTCTGGTTTAATTTATAGTATAAGAATTACTTTCTTGGGATTTGAAACATTTTTTCTGCACCATTACAACACTGTCATTGGTTAAAACATGGTAGAAAGGGGCAACGCCATCATGTTTTACACCAAAATTTGGTTAATTAGGTTCAGGAGATACTATACAGTAACTGCCTTTGCTGGTGATCCTAAAGCAGTGGTTCTCAAACTTTGTTGACCCAAGTACCCCCTTATTTCTGAATTCAAGTACCCCCTTTGTCTAACTACAACATTTTGCTCAGAATTCTATGAAAAAAACAACTATAGAACATCATTATAGAATAAATGAGTGATAACACACATTTTAAAGATTAATCTCATTATCAAAAAAGTGGAAAGAAACAGTATGTTTTGGGATTGTGACTCCATTTTCATATCAAAGACTTTTTTTTTTCTAGAATTAGTTTTGATCATGTTTGAGCTCAGATATTTATTTAATTTTTACTTCATTTTAGTTTAACTAGATCTATATTTCACAAAGAGAAAGTATAGAAATACGAGATTGTGCTTTAAAAAAAGAATAATAATTGAAAAATTTAAAAAATCTATATTAATTTTTCCAAAATATCAGGCAACCCCATTTAAACTCCAGCGACCCCACGTGTGGTCCTGACCCCAAGGTTGAAAAATGCTGATTTAATGGCACTTGAATAGATTTAGTTCTATAATTTTTTATCACTTTATTTGTTCATTTTCCACTCTCTGAACTCTGAAGTACCCCCTGTAGTGCCGTACCCCCATTTGATAAACACTGCCCTAAAGGACTTACAGGCTCTCTCTGTTATGTGGTCACAGTTGCACTACCATGGCTTTGTCCTTAGGGATCTGGCTGCAGTCATTTTTCTATGGTGTCTATATTGCATTCACCTTCACTGTCAAATAAATAATATAGTATGAAAATATTAGCAAGGCTTGTGTGAAATTTGTTTACTTACTGTATCTATAATTGTGTGTAAAGGTATCCCTGTGGCCCAGCAGCATCTCATTTGGAACAATATAGAGCTGGATGATGAACATTGTCTACACGACTACGGGTAAGTCAAGTCTTATCATTCCTTATCTTTTAGAGCATATTGTGCAGTTACAGATCGTGTCTAAAAGAAGAAAATACAGCCTCTGCATGTAGAGATGAGCATTTGTGGTGAAAGAGCAGATAAAGTGGTCATTGTACAAACTGGCCCTCCACCTCCTATGAATTCAGAGGATGTAAACTTGGCATGTCCAGTGCTCGTCTGGCTGCAGATGGTGGCGTTGTTGTGAACGCTCGCCACAATAATGGCCTGTGGTGACATCTTGCTCGCCGTATAACACTACAGAGCGTCTTTTTGAAATTTTAAGGCTGAGGGCGACAAGAGGCGATAAAACATCTGCTCACTCGCAGCAAGTGTTCTACTGAAATTCCCAGCTTGGTGCTTACGTTTATCTATAAATGATCCTATCTTTTGAATTTGCTTTTATCTTGAAATTAAATTAGTTTTTTCCCCTGGTGTGCAGAGTTTATTTTTAAAAATTGACTTTTTTTGATCACACAAGAAATCAAGGTTACATTTTTGAGATGTGTGTCGTAAATGTATAAAAGCGTTATTGCCAGTACCAGTTTTGTGGCCAGAAAAGGATTTTTTTTTCTCTTGACATATTTAGTAATGAAACTAACCATCTTTTAGGAAATGTTGAAACTATTATTATTATTATTATTATTATTATTATTATTATTATTTTATTTTGTTTTTGCAAAATCATTTCATTGCAACTGATACAGTATCAGACTTGCATACTTAGAATTGTTTATGAACAAACACACAGTCACATTCACATTCCCCATTTCTTCAAACCATTAACAGTGTTAGTGGTTACAGAAGTGGGCTTATTCAAAAATAATAACAATAAATTCAAAAATAATTTCCCAAATAATCCAAAAAAAAACCACACACACACACACACACCTATATGTCCGATATAGAAGGTGTGTTTCTAAGTTTTACCCATTGCCCACTTCCCAGTCTGAGACAATGAGTTTGTAATGTTGAATAATACACTCAACAAATTACCCAAAAACATGAACAGACGTGAGTGTTGTTTGATGCACGTCTCACAGTGCTGAGGATCATCTGGTTTCTGTTTGCAGCATTGCAGAGGGCAGCACTTTGAAACTGGTCCTAGCCATGAGGGGAGGCCCAATCAACACCAGGAGAGGTAAGGCTACAGCAGTGTAGATAGATACACACCAAGCTTCATACAGCTTGGTGCATTGTTCAGCCTCTGAACTCCCTGCTTCTTTTTGTCAGTGACTCTGGAGGATCCAACTAAAGACGTGGCTGATCTGATGGAAGACACCAAGGATGACGGTTGGGAGAGAAGTGTTGCTAACAAGCAGGTTACGTTTGTGGTCTACCGTGAGGGCGACCAGCTGAACTTCTTCAGAGTCGTTGACCGGGGTGATGGCACTCTGACACCTCTGTCTGAATCCTTGAGGTTTGAATATAGTTACTTTGAAGTATCGTATCAAACGGGGCTTTTTCCTAATCATTAGCAAATATAAAGTGCTGAATCTTTGACGCTGAAGGCATTTATCTCTGTTGTGTTGTACAGCAGTGGCTCAGGCTACAGTGCAGAGCAGGATGGTGAGAGCTCTGCAGCCGTACAGCAGAGCCGTGAGAACGCCATCACCATGAACAAAATGAAGCAGCTCAAAGCAAAAATGGAGGACATGAACCTCAACAAGAAGGTAAAAATCTTCTGGAAAAAGAGTTGCAGTTTACTAAGCATTCATAAAATCCATATATGTCTTCAATTCCTATAGCACATAAATCCAACACTCAATACTTTTGTGAAGTTAAGACTTTAAATATTTTTAAAGTTTATTTCAGGATATATTCATTGTCTCCTGTGAGGGAATATTGTTGTTTTCCCCAAAACTCCTTATTACACATTTTTGGCACTCAATCAATAAATATTTTCATATATGGTACAGTTATTACATGCTTAAAAAAAAAACACACACACAACAGGAATAAGGCAGGAATAATAGCACCAATAGTGTTAAACATTAAGTCTTACAGAGCAATAGTTATAGATATATGTACGTATACAGTACACGTATAGATAAAGGTAACACAATTTACAAAATAAAATAAAAGTAGGTAAACAAAATACACAGGATAACAATTAAACATACCAGTTATATTGCTTATTTAAAAAGACTTCGTCTGATGGGTCAACAGTTGTAGACGTACTGCAAAGCATAATGCTCTCACTGGGTTTAAGAGGATTGAGATTAAATTTACAATAGCAGGGACTGATTATTAAGTTCATTTTGACAATAATAATAATTTGGAATAATGTTCATTCTATTGATGAGATAAGCACTATGGTGTGATGTCACTGATACTGTAGAGGAGGAGGAGAATAGACCTAAGTTGTAAAGTTTATCTGCCTCTTTTTGTTTTTAGAAATCTGCAAAGGTAAAGTGTCGAGTCCCCGTCATCCCACACCCCTGCAGCAGCTCTGTTGGAGGTTCCAGTACACGCCACCATCGCCTGTTCCGTTCACTGCTACAGATGAACCCCGCTCGGCATCCAAACACCATGCTCCCCCCGATTCTAGACCACGAACCAGTTGACCCCCCCTCTGCTGTGTCCTCTTCCCACTTGTCTCTACCCAGACGCGCCACCCCCTCCTTCCCCTCATCCTCCTGTTATATGCTTCAGGAAGAGGAACCGTGGGAGATATGCCCACCGTTTGCAAAAATCTGCCCCCCTCCCAAAGTGCCTGGGTTGGATATTAGCAGCACCAGGTTAATGAGGGACTGTGTGTACCCCCAGCTGCCCCCACTCTGTACCAGGGGTCCACCTGAAGCCACCTTTGACCCAGTGGAGCCTGCTGGGGAGGCAGTCAGACTGGGTTTGTTAGAAGAAGCTGTTGGTTTAGTATCACCGACTCAACCTGGAGCTGCATTTGGAGAATTGTCAGACCCTCTGAGTTTAGACGTGTCCCCCCAGCCAGAGGCAGGCTGTCAGCTTTATGATGTAGGGTCCCAGCACCAGCTTCCTCACCCCCCCTCCCCACTCAGTCCCTGGACTCTGGGGGCAGATGGTTCTCTCACCAGCAGACCAGACCGAGCTCAGCTTGGCTCATCGTTCCATGTCGGCCCATCCTCTCCTATGCCTGCATCCACCTCTCCACCCACGTCCACCATGCTGTTATCTCAGCCCTACGACGCCACACGCTCCTTTTTAAGGCCTAACTTTCAAGCACAGTCTTCAGCGAAGTCCGGAAACAAATGTCCCAAATCCCCCACCACCACCACTGTGTCTAATCATCCATCACATCTACGGTGCATTAGAGTTGAGTCACCTGGCAAGAGGCAAGAGCTGCTCTCCAAAAATGAAGCACGAGGGATCACTAAGTTGGCAAACCAAGCCAGCAAGGACCCACTCGGGTCTTTAAACAACTCTGAGCTGCTGGCCTCCTTCACTACCAGCACCGTACAAAGCAGAAGGGACTGCCTTGGTGAGAGTGTTGGACTGGCCTTTCCTCCTGCTACAGCTTCAGTTCAGAGCAGCATCAGCTCCAGGCTGCCCTCCATCCCCTCTAACAGGCGTCTACAGGAGGACCTCATTGGACAAATGTCACCGTTGAACTGGGCACCAGCTTCCTTTATGGTAAGGAAGTTTTTAGTCAGTTGTTTTATTAAAGAATGCTTTCCGTGCGTGTGTTTTTAAAAATTTGAACGAAAACCATTAGAATTAGATTATATGTTACTGTAATGTAGGAAAAGGGGTGGGACGTACAAAAAATATGTGTATGTAGTAATTATTGTTTAGTTTTTCTGGAGGGAAGCCATCTGCATCAAGTCTTTGGTTAATGTAATATTGTTTTTTGTATTATTGCATTTGTTTGAAATAAAACAGTATATCATTGAAATAAAACAGTATATCATTAAGAACTACTGATTTTTTTCTTTGTTCAACTCACAAACAATGTAAAACTTAGTCATTTAATGAATAAATGATACACCAAATTGATTGATTTTGCCTAGAAAACTTTTCCAAAGTGCATGAGCATTGATTCGTCCGCAAATCAAAGTGTGTATCAATCTCTAGTTTTCTCACCTAAATAAGTGACAGTAATAACTTTGCAATCTGCCCTGTTTTATGTAATAATGCATTAATTTTAACAATCCAGGCAAATGTCTTCTTTGTCTTTCCAGACTTCCAATACTGTTTCATCAACTGGGGGAGTTGTGCCTTTATTTGGGACAATAGGTAAGTTAGACATGCTATAGTAGGATAGGAATGCATGTTGTAGGATGTGGGTTTTAATGCTGAGAAATGGCTCCAGTGTGTTGCATAATGTGCATGTGCTCATTGGGAAACCTGCATACCGTACATTACGAGTGCCACGCCTTCTTTGTGTTAATGTAACACTTCCTAGAGTAGCAAAAGCAGCACAAACACTTCAGTCCAAGCCCCAAACAGCTGCGCCGTCATTTTTTTTTTTTTGCCACCATTGCTAGGTATTTATTAGAAGCTCAGACATTTTTGTGTGCTAAGAATTTATTGTTGGCCTTTTGTGAATTGGCATCAAACAAACTAATCTGAGTATTGTGAATTGAGTTTTTCAAAGGCCTTTCCAATCCGTTCTGTATTTGTATTTTCTTCCAAAGGCGTTTTTCAGAAAGTATTTAATCTTCATGTTTGTTATTTGCTGGTTTATCATCTTTAAATGTTTGTAGTCTTCCAGTCCATACTAACTCACACAGTCCATATTAACTCACACAACCTAAAATCAATAGACTTTGTTCAAGTTTCGTGAACTCTGTTCTCTGAGATCACTCTAATACTGTCAAACAGAACTTGCACTGAATTGACTTGCATTTCATATCAAGAGAAGCATTTATGCTTTTAATAGCAGGACTTTTTCCCCTCAGTTCACACTTAAGTGCAGGGATGCGATGGCTGGCTATTATCTGTGATTGGCTCTCTTGTCATGCAACTCAAAAAGATCATCTCTCTTTCTCTCTAAAAAGTGTCTATTCGTACAGTTGCCGTACGTATAGACACTTTTATTGATACGTTCACCGAAGTACACGTACGTAGCATCTTAGGGTTAGGGTTAGGAATAGTTTCTATCACAACCATTTTTAGGGTTAGGGTTAGGTTTGGTCTTAGTCACGTGACCTAAACTGGCCAATGAGGGGCGCCGGTACAGATAGAATGTCTGTATAGTCATACGTCAACCGTACGGATAGCCACTGCGATCTCTCTATACCAGGGGTCTACAAAGGAGCCATTTTGCCTAATCTCACCTGGATTAAAATCCTTCCGGAGCCGTAAAAAAAATACCTTCTCAATGAAGACAATACAGTGTATAAGATTCTATACAGTTAAAATAATTTTGAATAATTTGATGAGTTAATGGATTTCAAAGGCTACAAAAAATAACTTGAATTTGATAACACGTGATTATGTCGGTCAACACATGCTAATTTCTTGCAACCTATCAAGCATGCATATTAAGACGGCATATGTTGGCAGTTAAATAAATGTTTCCCCACACAAATGAAATTTCTATTTTCTTCCAGAATAGTCTTTTTGTTAGTTTAGTTATTTTACCAGGATCTTACCGGGATTTAAAACTTAAGGTTAGCCACTGGTGCAAGGAAAGTTGATGGTCAGTAAAGGTTGCAGGAGGTGGAGTTATTGCACAATTTGATTTATTTTACTCATCAATAATCAGTACCCTCTGTAAGAGTTATATATATATATATTCAGCTTCTCTCTGGGCTACCGTTTAAGTGATGATATGATGGTGTAAAATTTGTCCCTGGCATTTTTCAAGCTCAGCAAAATATCGGACTAAGGCTGCACGATTAATCAGTATAAAATCAAAATTGGATTATTTATTGAGCGCCATTTTTTTAAAAAGTCAATATCGGAAAATCGATATTCTATCTTCTATATTTTAACATTTTTTGTTAAAGCTTTGCAGTTGTACTTTATTCCCAATATGGTAATTTGTTTTAACTTTTTAAATGAAAAGAAAACACTAGAAATAATTTAATCCAGTGTCTCTTTTTTTTTTTTTTTAAATCAAAAATGAAATTTTGTGTTGAGATAAAATCATGCAGCCTTACTGTATATTAGACAATACGATAATAACATTAACATTAAGGAGATTTAATGGATAAACAAGTGTAAAACTGCGTCGATCCCCATTCACCATCTCCTGAAATAACAACCTGAACAGAATCTGTCATTGTCTTTGTTTGTAGACGTCCTAACTTCCAGTTTAGGCAACAGTTTAATCGTTATTTCTTCATATCCTGGAATCTATTGTTTGTTTTCCAAAGTCAGATCTAAGATATAAACAAAAGACTGTTTTAATAGAAATGTCGAAACTGACAGCAACCAGTGAACCATGCTGAGATCGATGTCACTATAATATGTTTGTTCCTTTGATTGTCTCTGCTACAGCGTTTTGTGTACATTTCTCTTTTATTATTTGAATGTCAGATAAAAAGTGACAAATATGCATCTGATTAACTGAAATAGTTGTGAAGAGAATGTGAATTTATGTCATTTGTTTGTACCCTCGAGATGGAACCATGGATTTAGGAAAGCAACACTTCTGAGATGAATATGAATTATCCAAATTATAAAATGCCTTTTTGAGCCTTTTTTTGTCATTGTGACGTCACGTTTTAATATGCCATCAATCATTAGAGCTTTTTTTTCCTCCTGTAACTCTTCTATCATCCAGCTATCGGTTAATGGAATAGAGTTCTCTCTTGCAGGCGCTCCAACATTCCACCTACCTCCAGTCAAGGCTCCCACAGGCACTAAGAAGAAAAGCTCAAAGCACTGCTTCCTTTGTGGCAGGAAGACGGGGCTGGCCACCAGCTATGAGTGCAGGTATGAAGACCCTGAGCATTTCCCACCCACACTCACACAGCTGAGCACTCGGTTCTTTTTTCTCTACATTTTGGCCGCCCTGTCCTTGAAGACAAACTTTTAGTAAAAGTGTATTTTCTTGGCTTGTCACATTCTATCTGTCACATCATATATTGGTATGGATCACTTACCACTCTGTGGCCTTGTCAGGGACCGACAGGGACAGCCTTGAGTGTTGCATACTGGTAGCTCTAGTTGCTTTTAGAGGAATAGCTGTTAATAATAGGGGTGTGCATTGGCATGATTCTGACCATACCATTCACGATTTGCATGACACTATACAATATATCCCAACACTAACCAATATAGTATAAAATACAATTTATTTATTTATTTTTTACTTGCGAGAACAAGTAAATGGTAACTAACTGTATTTCAAGCACCAACATCAAAAACAAGTGGTGTGTGTTTATCAAACTGTGAAATTACATTTTTCAAAAAAAAACAGATTCTGATGATGTTAAGTTCTTTAATTCTTAAAACAAAAACAAAAAAACATCTATAAAAGTACCCAATATGTTTTTTGAAAATTAATTTCTGAGCTAAAATGCATTAACGTGTGAGGTAGTTTAACAAGGTCTGATGTGGTTCACTGACACTTAGTGAACAGGCATTTATGTTAGCGCAATTAAATAGTTTTTTCATGAAAAAACATTTAAAAAATTTGGACATTTTTCGGATCGATACGGTAATTGCACAGTAAAATATCACGTCGTGATACAGTATATCTCCAATTGATTTTTTTGTACACCCGTAGTTTATAAATATGTAAAACCTCAGGCATACAAAGTTAATTACTCACAAGTTTTGATTGTATGTTTGTTTTTTACCCTTTTAATCAAAGATTGTTTATTTTAGTGTCTAATGTAATGTGTTATGTTCATTTATTTAACGCGTCTGGTTTCCAACCTCTCAGGTGTGGCCAAAACTTCTGCGCCACCCACCGATACGCAGAGACCCACAGCTGCACGTATGACTACAAGAGCGCAGGACGGCGGTTTTTACAAGACGCCAACCCTCTTATCAGCGCTCCAAAGCTGCCCAAGATCTAAACCCTACAAGGAAGGCCAGCTAAATAACTGCAAATCATACTGATGGAATCAGGAAAGTCATATTATCAAAGGACATTTTTAAAGAAAAAAGGAACTTTTAACACCACTCCGTGCTTTTTTTTTTTTTTAAAAGAAAAAAAAAATGCCAAGTTTGCTTCAAATCATTTAAAATATCCTGCAATGCCAAGTGTGAATAAGGAGTGGACTGATGTGGCTCAGAATTATTAGTTATCACCTTTTGACAATGTGAAATTATTTATCCTATCTGTTGTTTGAAGTTTGTTTTTTTTTCTTGTTGCCTAAAATATAGCAAAAATGTTGTGCATGTATATAGGTAGGTTTTGCTCAGTATATCTACTGCACGTTCACACAACTATATTTGTTTTTGATGGCCTTTTTTTCTAAGTCTGACTGTGGATGGATTCATTTGACAAGTCTTGGACAGATGCACTTTAGCTCTAAGATATTTATACATAAACCTTCCTATGTCACGCAGGAGAGGGCTACATACATTCTGTGTTTGTCTGTGTTTATTCTATTTAGATTTTTTATATTCTGCACATTGACTAAGTTTTTCTTACATGGGCACATCATGCATATTCACATTTCTTATGAAATATTTCTTTGAACTACAGTATACCCATGTAGTCATCAAATTTTAATTATTATTATTAAATACTTATTTAAGTCAATAGTGTGTGTATGTATGTGAGAGGAACAGAGATGTGTTTGCAATCGGCGTAAATTGTATTAAACCTGGAGAGGGCGGTGGTGTTTATGGTATTTATGATGTATTGACAGTGAGGTGGTTGCCATTTAAAAAATTTTTTTGTAAGTCTTTTTAAATTTGCTTTGTTGCATAACACTTTAAATGCTGTTGAAGTATCTAAAGCAGGTTTGATCCAATAAAGTTTCTTTCCATACATTTTGTCCAACAGTTGTGGATGTGTAATGGTAATAAAAAGGTGTTTTTCTGTCGAGTCACGTTCCCCCTTTTCAAACATCCATTTTTAATTCTCACTGCTCATATCGGCTTACAAAGGACATAGAGCGGGTTAGACATTTGTGACACAGACGTTGACTTTTATATGTTTTTAGGCTGTGGACATAACCAGAATATCTGAGGTGGTTCCTGCTCCAAACTCATTTCTTCCTGTTTCACATTATCTGCTTCATTGAATATTTGACATTTCTACCATCACACTGCACTGAGTTGAGAACGATTTCCATTACAAACCCATCTTATCTAAATAATCAACAACAAACTGCGTTTTCAGGTTCCTTCTAAGTTTGTAATTTTAATCAAAATATTGTTTAATGTTGCAAAGTAACGATGCATGAGGGGTTTGGATCCTATTTGCCAATGAAGCATTAAACACAGGATGTGATGTTAAATTGTCTTTTGTGCCAAAAGATGGTCACATAAGGTTTACCATTTGAGAGTGGTGTGGGAGCTGTGTCTCAGATATGGGATGAACGTACATTTTTGATGCATCATCATCGGTGTTCCTTTGAATCGGGGGGTGTTTCGGATTTTTCAACACTAGACACTCTCATCAAAGGTGGCCAGCTACAGGGTGATCAAGCCTGAGCTTGCATCCCATAACTGTTTCCCATTTTCTCCTATCTGCAGATGTTTTTCTCCCTAGGAAGTGTTGATCTCCTCCTTTGATGTTCTCTGTGGCTGGGTGGAGTCCATCACCAGCGTTGTACCAACCTCTTCAGTAGCTGGGTTTCCATTACAGATTTTCGCAAAATGAAAGTAAAATTTCTAAAGGTTGATAAAGTATAATTGAGCTTTTTTATTTTTTATTTTTTTGGGCTCTAGTGGCCTTTATATGACAGTTGCTTTACAGGAAAGGGATCAGAGAGAGCAGGGAATGACACGCAGCAAAGGGTCCCAGGCCGGGAATCGAACCTGGACCGGCTGCAGGTGAGGAACTACAGCCTCCGTACGTGGGGCGGGGGCTCAACCCACTGAGCTACACACCACCCCATAATTGAGCTTTTAACATGTTTCCATTGAATGTTGTTTTGGGCAGGTGCCTTGTTACTCCTGTCTTCGCAGCAGGAGGATGAACGCTCCAAACCTCCTTCTAACACTATATTCTTGTTGTTTCACGTCTAATGTGGCATTAATAATGTTTAAGTAAAATGCTAAGATATGTCTTGGTCTCCTCTTCTGTTTACACATACTGCACCATGTTTTCTTGAAGAGAAATTGTCACGTGACCAGATACGTCGTATTTGCGACACTTTTCAATATTGAAACGTCTGAAATTCCTCCGCACGAAAGCGTAAAAACTTTTTAGCGATATTTGAGTGGTTTTTTTTTTTTTAAAGTTCAAGCGTTTCCATTACCAGTTTTCATTGCGCTATTTAGATTTTGCACATTTCCACGCGTAATAGAAACACTGCTGGTGACATAGGAGCTGATGCTCTGCAAACTGTGGTTTCTGTTCCTGTTGCTGTGCTTCAATCGACTGATTTGACTGGTTGCTTCGTCAGAAGTACTGGTCAATGTGATTCCGTTGCCTCTGCTCTCTCAAACATCCTGTCTTATTGTTTTTTTCCCAGCCACCGGTGCACACATGTCCTATGCCCAATCATGAGAAGCCTGGTTGTTTCATTGGTGTAGCCCACAGGCAGCCAAAAGCTGGTTACCTCCATAATGATTTCACAGTGGAAAGAACCAGCTGAGCTGATAAGGGAGTCTGAGAACGTGTTTCCCCGTCTGTGCTTGTTGGAAACACTGACTGTTAAAAATCCTAACCTGAGGCCCGTCTCTTTGTTTTTAGCTTCCCTTTCTTTATTCATGTCATCTGCCTTCGATCCTCTATGATTGGGATGTGCTTTACATACAGCTGAGACAAAGCCTATTCTCTCCTGACACAAATAATTATAGACCTACATGGAGACGACTGAATCCGTCACATGTGCAGTCAGATTTCAGACAAGGCATGTCATACTGCCTTCATCCTTATTGTAGCACTGAAAAGCTAGAGCTTAATAGAAGTTGTTGAATGTGTCTAAAAAGTTGAACGCTTTTTGAACTAACATACTCTGAATGCCTGTTCGTTTTCGAATAAAATGACATTGTTATCTAAAGAAAAGACAGGGGCATACAAGAAAGCATGGAATAACTCTCACTTATCCTGACTGCACTCACACACAAAGTATTTTGCGTCTATCGAGAAGTGGAAATGTTGATCAAGTTGACTTGTAATTAAACAAAAGTTGGTTGTTACTCAGTAACAGCTGCCAGTGTCTGTGATCAAGAAAGAAGAAGAAACCCAAATTATTCCCAGTGGAGACATGCATGGCAACCTTGTTCTATCTGATGTGTAGTGTGATGGATCGACAACTGGCGTTAATGTTCCACCCTAACTGTAGCTACCGTATTTTTTGGACTATAAGGCGCACTTAAAATCCTTTCATTTTCTCAAAAATCGACAGTGCACCTTATAATCAGGTGCGCCTTATACTGTATATGAAATTAACTACTGTGCTTCAACATACTGAACTGAAAAAGTGAGTGTATTGTTCTGTATTTTATGTGTTAAATGGTAAATGGACTTGATTTATATAGCGCTTTATCACCACACTGAAGCAGTCTCAAAGCGCTTTACATATCAGCTCATTCACCCAATCACTCTCACGTTCACACACCAGTGGGACAGAGCGGCCATGCAAGGCGCTAGTCGACCACTGGGAGCAACTTAGGGTTCAGTGTCTTGCCCAAGGACACTTCAATATTTATTTATTTATTTCATAGGGACAGTGCATATTCATGAACATCTGTAATACAGTGTAAATATGCCAGATTATAGCAAAAAGGCTCATTTCCATGTCTTGTACCTCAGCAGGTAGCACAAAATAGAAATACATTTACAAACATTACATATTACATTACATTACAGGTCACCAAGACAAATTCCTCGTGTGTATTCATACACTCTAGGTTTTCACAATCACACACAGCCACACCTGTGACGTTTTTAGAAGATGTTCCTGTTTATCACTATTAAACCTTGACTGTAGTATATGTTCCCACACCTGTAAAAGTTACATTTCTTAATAGTGATATGTGTCAAAGTGTTGTTGAGTGTTGTTCAGGTTGATATATGCCTCTCTGTGCATGTTTAAACACAAATGCCACATCCATAATCCTTTCATCCCATGCAGCAACACAGCCTGTGTCTCTCTGACATCACAACTTCCCATTTTGTCCAGTCAGAAGAACACAGGGACTCTGTTGTCCCAGCCTAAGGAGTGGACGCCTCGGCGGTCTGTGCATCCATAATAAGCCCAAACACAATGACAGGTCTGACAGCGATGAAGCCGTGGCTTTGAGTCAACAGAGGATCCATTCCCGTCTTTGACAAAGTGAGTCTTTCCCAACATGGGGGCTCTCTGAGTGTGCTGTGATTCACTGGAATTAGAAGAGACACAAAACACACTTCAGGCCTTTCACCATCTTCATAATGACTGTACCACAGTGTATTAATAGAGTGACAGGCTGGTGCTTTTCACTAAAGTGGAAATTCATCTGTTGGGCTATTGGCAAATGTCGATTCAATTCTGTGGCTCTGTTCTGTGCTTTCTGTATTATAACCTACCCACTTTTGAATTTGCAGTAATGATTACAAAATGACAACACTGGGTGAATATGGAGGACCAAACCTGTCAAATTTAAAATAAATGAATAATTATGAAATAGATGATTAAAAGGATTAAAAGTTAAAAAAAAATAAAATAAAAATAAATGTTATTTGTATTTTCTTTTTTATTTCCACTTTTATTTATCAATCCATATTTATTTTTGGAGAATATTTTTTATACATATATATTTTTTGCATTTATTTAGTTAATGATGTATTTATATTTCAACTTTTGTTTTTATTTGTATTTAATTTTCAATTTATTTATTTATTTTTTCTTTTTCAAGTTTATTTATTGATTTAATTTGAATTTTGACATGTTTGGTCCTCCATCGGTGAAGTGCACGAGATCATTGTTTAAAGTTATTTAACCCTATTTACTGTTAGTGTTTGAGCATCTTTTTTGTTAAAAAAAAAAATGTTTACATTGTAAGTTTGCATTTTCATATTTGTCAGTGGCTTTACAGTTTTTATGTTGACAGTGTTAGTAATTAAAGCTCCATATTTAATTAAATTTAGTAGTATTTTGCATCTTTGTCTTGTATCATATTTCGAGTATTATAAGAATTTGTTTTGTTTTGGCTCAAGTATCCTCTTTGTCCGAATACAACATTTTGTTTAGAATATGAAAAAACAACTAAAGAGCAAAATGATGGAATGAACGACTAATAACACACAATATTAAAAAAAAAAATGTAAATAAGTGGAATTAAACACTATTCAGTGCCCACTGAAACTATTTGTTTCTATAGTTTTTATAATGGCGTGGGACCAATACTGACCCCTGTACTTTCAGTTTATGTTCTAATAAAGGTCATTTCCATCATCATTATTATGATTATCATTTTAAACTAAAAGATACACATAATAAAACCCTAATAATTTCCCACTCTCTCTCAAGTACCCCCTGTAGAGCCATCACGTACCCCTATGGGTACACATACCCCCATTTGAGAAACACTGATATACTGTATACTATTTATCCTGTGTATATCATATTCTTGCATACATCAATTGATATATTGGTTACCAGTAGATGACTACTTCATTACTACTACTTCTAATATTGGTATCGGCGTCGGACCCCTGGGTGTCCTCGTACCCCAGTTTGTCAACCAATAGCATATGACTAATGCATACAACAAACTTAAATTTCATAAGCAACATTTACCTTTTTATTTACCTTTATATATATATATATATATATATATATATATATATATATATATATATATATATATATATATATTTATTTATTTATTTATTTATTTATTTATTTTTATTTTTTATTTTTTTTTTTTAAATATACGTTTATGGCTTTGAGCATCAAAAATACATGTCCCACTTGTGTAAAGTATTGCCTCGTAATGGTTTAAACATCAGATGTCTGTCTATCCCAGTGTAAAGTTCCTCTCCATGGATCATCAGCAGAGCGTCTCCACCCTCCTCTCCATCTTCAAAGCGGAAGTCGGTGACGCACCGCTGCGCACAGCTGATCGCCGCGGAGCTGCCAGACAAAGCGGTGAGTGAGTCTCTCCTCTTTGTGTGTCATTGTAGAAACAAAAGCTACGTTTTGGTCCTCGTGTAGACAAGTGTCGGTCCACACTCAGCGGCCATATCTCTAGGTAAAACCAACGCTCGGTGGTGGTGGTGACAGACGGACGGACACGGACGGACGGACGGACGTCAGCCGTTATGTGACAGCTGCGAAAAGCGGTTTTCTTATTTTAAAGTCTTTCCATTCATACTATTCGTGTCGCTTGGTCTTGTTGTCCTGTTGGGGCAAAGGTAAGGGAATGTATTTATTATTTATTTATTTAATTTTTATTTTAATGCACCTGTGCTGCAGCAGGGCACAGGTGCATTTGATTACAACGTGCTCGGTATTGTAGGTCTTCTTGTAGGCGTTCAGCGCGTGTTTGTGTCCCAATCAGAAGCAGATGTAGGTGTGTAATGTTAATATTATTAATGACCAAACATGTTATTGTTCTGCTTTAATACACTCAGACACTTCAGAGTCATACAGCAGGGACGTGCTGGTGATTTTTACTCCAAACAGCACAGACAGACAGTATAGTGTAGTGTAGAACTGGGGTTCTCATCTGGTCTCACCCGAGGACCCACATTTTTCCACGGTCATTAAATCACGATCTACTTTTTTTATTATTATTATTATTTTTTTTTTTAGAATTCAACCAATTAAATTTAGTTTTTCAAAAATAGCTGTGCAACATGCATTTTACAGCATGCTTGTCAAAAGAAATGGTTCTTTCAAAATAAAAGACAAGTCCAACATGAGAGACATTAAGTATTTGTTCATTTTTGACCAGCTGTCCACGACCCACCCAGTTCAGGGCTGTGACCCACTTTTGGGTCCCGACCCACCAGTTGAGAATCGCTGGTGTAGACGATCCACTGTGTCTAAAACCCGCACTCATGCTGCTTGTCCTTCTCCTGAATTCATATATTGATTATTTTTGTTCAAATGTCCATGTAGTAGGACAGTCCTGATGCTGACTCAGCACCTTATACTCATGTGCCATCATGTACACCAGTTTCTCAAATGGGGGTACGTGTACCCCTAGGGTGGTTCTAGAGAGAGAGAGAGATTAACAAATGCGCCATTAAATCAGTGTTTTTTCAACCTTGGTGTCGGGACCTCATGTGGGGTCGCCTGGAGTTTAAATGGGGTCGCCTGATTTTTCGTATCTTTCGATTTTTGGAATGTTTTAATTATTGTTTTAATCATTTTATTATATGCTATTGCTTTAATTATTCCTTTACTTTTCCTTTAATTTTTTTATTTTTATTTTTTAAATTAAAACAGTCTGTTTTTTATCCTTCAGAATCAGAAGTACTTTATTTATCACAACGGGAAATTACTTGCATTACAGAGGCTCAAGAAATATTACAAATAAAAATAATGAACACTAAACAAAGAGACAGAAAGAGAAAGAAAAACCTACATAATTAAGTGAAATACTGTTTATTAAATCAGGATTAAATACATTACAGTAGAAAAACATTAAATGTTATTTAATTAACATTAAATAAGATAATTAATAATAATTCAAATGTACAAATATAATGCATATATATATATATATATATACAAAAATCAAAGCTCTCGCTTTGTGAAATATAAATCTAGTTAAACTAAAATGCTGTAATCTGAGCTCAAACATGATCAAAAATGAATTATAGAAAAAGTCTTTGCAGTCACCAGAAATTCTTAACATCAAAATGGGGACACGATCCAGAAAAAATAATGTTTCTGTGCTCTTATTTACAAAATGAGTCATTATGCTCTTGAGTTGTTTTTAAATAGTTTTCTAAGCAAAATGTTGTAGTCGGACAAAGGGGGGGATACTTTGATTCAGAAATAAGAGAAATGGGGTATTTGAGGTAAAAACATTTGAGAACCACTGTCCATTGTTCTTATATAAGCACAAGCGTTTCATACTAATTTTTAATTCAAGCAGCATTTTTTTTTTTTAATCTTAAATGGATCAGATCAGGAAAACTATCCCTTATGTAAATTATACCCTATACAGGTCATGATATAATGCATCCAGTCCCAAACCAAGGTATCAATTTCTGACAGTTATGGATTGGTATTTGTCATAAAAGACGAGGACATATCCAGTACAGACTGTGCTGTGTTTTTCAGCTTCACTCATTCTGTTAATTTTGCCTTGGTTTTGTACATTTTGAAGCCATCCTCTCAGAGTTAAAGCTCTGCCTCATTTCCTCCATCATCCTTCCTGTTATTCTGTGTCTCATCTGCTGTGTAATTCTCACTTAAAGCTCAGTGAAGATGCACATTGGACTCTCGTGTTCGTTCTAGCTCTGTGTTCTTCCATGAGTCTGTAATTTGCCTTGTTGCTGGGAAAGCTTTGGTAGAAGGTATAATAACCATCCCTGCTTTAGCGTCCAACATGACTTCTTACTGCATTGTCTGTGATGCTGCCGTGTGCTGCTTTTGTTTGGAGTACAAAAGCAGCAGCAGCAGCAGTGTGTGTGTGTGTGTTCTATAACTATAGCTCGTCATGTCAGCATCTGGTACGTGCATGTCTAAATGTGATGACAACTAATGCTGATTTCATTTGTATTCCCACTACAAACGGTAAGGCTACAAAGTGATTTGTCTTTGTTTTTAAATGCCTGGCAGTGTGTACGTTTACATCCTAGAAATGTTCATTTATGCACAAAAGAAAATGAACAAGGAAAGGAAATTTACCTGGTAGCAAATCATTGAGTTTTTTTTTTATTAAAGAGCTTCACAAATATGTTTTCCTGTTTGCCAAATAATCGGACACAGTCTTTACAGAAACGGCTTGATGGCGAAAAACGCTTTTTTGGAAAAATCAATCTGACACGGAAAAAGTGATCTGACGCATTCATTTTCTCTCTTTATTTAAAATCAGGTCCTAACATCACTCAGAAATGCATCACATGCAATTTATGGAGCAACATCACAGTTTTACACACTATTTTTCACAGGAAAATGGGTAATTGAATGTCTAGAAAGTGTGACAAATATGTTTTCCGTCGTCATGTTAAAAAACTCTCGCTATGTGTAAGGGATTGAGTAGTGATCATGTTATCCTGTGAATTCAGAGCTTCGCCTGAAATGTAATGTACGAACGAGTCACGTTATTCTGACTGCATTCAAATACAAAGACAGGTTTATCTGTGGGTGTATTGGTTGAACTGGTGGTCATTTTGACTGGTGACATGTCATGGCAGAAGCGTCTACAATCATATTTTCATGCAAAATGTAAGGATGATACGCCGCTTAGCAGTAATTACAGGTTTAAAAAATAAGGATGTGAGACCATATCACAGATTTCCATTGGATTTGTTCTGTTAAACAGGTAGCTGAGGGTTTAGCATTGTGGCTAACGTAATCTTGCATGATTTCTTCGTAACAATCCTGTGTTCTCGCCGCACTGAAGTTGCATGAATTGTCAATAATTCTTCAACAAATGAATTCAAAATGTGAAAATATTGATTTGGCACTGACATTCCATTTGACGTAACACAGAAACATAAGTCACACTTGCGTGAATTTTTCATTGTTTTTACTCTGTGCTCCGTCTCAATCTCTGCTTAGAAGATGCTTTAGTGCTCAGATGTATTGAAATATGGCTGCTCCACGGACACGTTGGCTCATACATACACTGTGCGCTAGTCACTGTGTTTGCTCGTGTCATCACAACATCCTGTTTTGCCTGGTTGTTTTGGTGATAAAGGTGTTTCAGCTGAAAACCAAAAATGCACTTTTAGGCCATTGTCTGCCAAAAATTTTCGATGCATCACTAGTATTTAGTATGTTTGCAATAATCTTGAGAAATTGAATAGCCATTAAAGTAGTGCTGGACGATTTTGCCCAAAAAAAATCTCAGATTTTTTTTTTTAAAAGAAAAATTTGAGATTCGATTTTTTTATTTATTTTTTTTCAATGCACTTAAAAATGTCTGCAGACATCAGATATATTGTGAAAAGTGCAACTTTATTGCCGTGATTTTCCTCAAGAGTTAAAATGTAAAGAACAATCATAAAATAAAAAGTAAATGAGGCTCTGTCATTTACCTATTTCAAGCTTTAACCCAGGTTTAAGAAAAAGTACAACAGCAACTTCACACTAGCTAAAATTTTCTGATTAAGAAATCAGATAACTACATATTTTATAACATTACAATTAAAACAATTATAAACACTTCCCATAGCATCTCAGCATAGTGCAAATAAAAAATTAAACATGCCTGTGGCACACACATAGCCTACTCAAAGGGTAAACAAAGAGGGGGCTGGCTCACATTGCGCTACGGTAATCCACAAGGATGGAACATGAAAAAGTCCAAAAGAAACTGTGTTGAGGAAAAAAAAAAAAAAATTAAGTTAAAAATTAAATAAAAAAAAAAAAAAACTTGAATTTGCAAAAATAAAAATTGTTTTTATCTACAAATTCAATAAATCGATTAAATCGATTTTTTTGCCCTACACTAATGTCATGTAAATAGGAAATGGAAAAGTGTAACGGGATGCTGAAATGGATTAACCCTGAATCAGAATTTGGGAATTCTTGAAATGGAAAATTGGAGGCTCCGCACATGTTCACTTGCTCTCAGTAAGGAGCTTATTTTGTTGTGTGTAGTGGCACAGTGTCATTTTCTCCATGAGGTCCACTCAGAAGACTGAGAGCTCCTTTGTCTCCGTTGTGTTTCTCCTGAGGCTTGCGTCCTCTTGATCACTGTCTGCTATCTGAAAATAAAGGGTTTTTGCTGGTAGAAACAAACAGTCGGCTGCTATGAGTACTCTCATCTATTTTAGAGCTGATGCTGGCGGTGCTGTCAGCAGTCTGAGGTCCTCAGCAAACCCAACAACAAGAACAATCGAGAGCGAAATGGGAAAAATTCAAATTGTAGTTACAACACAAAAAAAGAGAAAAAGGACATCTAAGGGTTTGCAAAGTAAAAAAAAATAAAGCCCTGCAGCCTTAATGGGCTGTGAAGTTGTTCGTTTGCAAATTAAACTCCTACTGTCTTTGGAGGTTTGGAGGGAAGTAATTGGAGGATGGACAGAATGCAATCAAAAAGTATTTAAAGCCTTGAATCGCAGCTCCATGCCAATTAACCATGGCCATTGTTTGACACAATTGGCTCTGTTGCAAAATGTATATGACAATGAATGAGATTGACAGCTACTGCCAAGGAGCGCTACAGGGACTTCCATAATATTTAATTGCAAAAAAGACTCGTTGTTTCCTCACTGCAGTAAAGTTTTTGTTTTATTAAGGCGTTTTAAGCGTACAGTTACAGATGAACACATTCTTCCATCTCCAGGCTGCTAAAAATTATAATTTTGCTTTGTGTGTTTATTCATTCAGTGTCCATCAACAATAGAAAATCACATAAAAATGTGTTCATGCTGATATAATTAGGAACAAAGCTGTGTGTCCACATGGTTAGGAACCACTTTCTGACCCTGATTCTTATGGTATTAAAAGATCAATGACTCATGTATTCTTCAACCAACTCATTTATTTTATGAAAATTATTTTTGTTTTTTTCACAGACAGCCTAGAATCAAAGTGGTTTCTTCACTTTTTGGTCCATTTCTGACTTCAGAATTACCATTAGTGATGACTTTGACTCAAGATGACTGTTTTATCCACTACAGCATTTCTCTTTCTTAACAGCATCGCATTGTTATATATGGATTAATGGTAGAATGTGCTTTCTGCTGCATGTGAGCCACAGATTAGGTAACAGGTTTCTTGGGTTTTACTTCTCCATCTAGTTTGTTCTGCGTTTTTTTTTTTTTTTAAATGGCACCTTCTGACTTCCACTGAATCCCTGTTGACTGCTACCCTCCTCACTCTGCTGGTTATTCTGAAGCATATTATTGATTGCATTCTGCAAAGAAGATACAGGAAATGGATCGAGGCAGCAAAACAGTGTTCAGACAATACGCGTCGTCTTTTCTTTTATGTACTGCAAGTGTGTGTGGGTTTTCTGTCCCTCTGTGGCTGATGTAAAGTCATCTTGTTATCTTTCTGTTACATCCCTTTTCCTAATCTCCAGTTTTGTTGGTTTAACTGTTTGTAATTGATCTTAGGTTTAACTAATTAAAGATATATGAAATGTATTGGTAGCATATGACAGTTTTAACTGTAACGCAGTTTTTTAATGGTTGGATAGTGTTTGTAGAGCAGTGGCAATTTGCCTGTTATCTGATCCTAGGCTATGATTATAAGAATAAGTCCCGTGTCAGTGTTGTATCAGTGTCTGCTGTAGGGATGTAACATAATAAAGGTAACGTGCAGTGTGTCTCCATTTGACCAGGCCTCATCTGAAGGGAATAAGAGTATTGATCCAATCTAATGACTTTCTCCTGCTGATGATGTCATAGCTACACTACTAGAGCGAGTTAGGTTGTTGTTAAGCTCACAGATGGAGTGGAAATCAACAACATATTGCTTTTATTGGTAATTCTTTTAGTTTTTATTACTTTGCCATCTCGTACTTACACAGGTGTTGTGCACGAGCGTGCTGCGCAGATGTAGTGGATTAATAATGTCTGCGATAAAAGAGGGGGCAAAGCTCGACAGCTGCAATACATCAGACACAGAGTTGCTGACTCAGCAGAACATGCTGCGGGATGGTACTGCTGCAAGTAGCAGTTTTGGTTGATGATGTCATTAGGGCTTTCACGCTCTTTTGGTTTTGTCTGCTGGTGGAAATCATCCAAAAAAAAATGCCCAGAGCTGACAGTATTAAACCAATAAGTTACTGTGTCACAGCCACATGCTTGTAGTACTGGAATAATCTTTGTTTTGGATTAATCCAAGGAAAGGTTTATCAGGCCTCTGCACAATTTTTGATTCATGATAAACTGTGAATTAGAACAAGATGAATACAGGAAACATGCAAGAGAATGGTTCTACCAACACTGTAGATACTACACTATAGCTACACTCACACAAACCCTAAAAACCTGAAAGATTCTTTAACAAGCTTGGTGTCTTCATTAATGTTACATACAAGATTTGACCATGTGCCAAATTTTATCATGTATAAATGACCAAAACCTATAGGAAATTTAATTATAGGATTTTTTAAAGATCAATAATAGCTGACATATGTCTTGGCTGGATATTCAAAATGCCTTGATTATGGGTGTGGCTTTTGGAGCGGATAAAACACGCTATACTATACCAGTCTATACTATACTAAGTCTCCAAAGAACGATCTATGCTATGCTAACTACCTACTTAATACTCCACTATACCTCTCTATTCACAATTATGTCAATCCAACCTACTCGCCACAGATTGCAGAGTCCACTGGTGCTAATTTTCATTGGAGGGGCGGGGCCAACGGTGATGTAAGAAACTACCAAAATGTCACAAACTACCATTCTTAGCCAGTAGTGAAAGCCAGGTAGAGGGCAGTCACTCTTATATGTTTACAATTGTGCCAAAGTGAAATACTTTGACTAGAATGTCAAGAGTTGGAAAAGGATCAATCAGCAACAGTACTTCACACTCAAATATATTTGTTTTCAGCAGAAAACTAAACTTAAAGTTATGCTTTAAGTAATTGGCTTATGTTACACAGCCCAACAGAGTATTGTCCCAACCCGAATGAAGCCATTTTTTTTCAAGCCTGAGCCCATTACAACCTTACACTGTTCAAATTTATGAGTGCAAACAGCTCAAGAATGAGTTATGTTTTTCAAACTTCATTTACTCATTTTCCGCTGGCAAGCCTTTGATTTATCTCCTCAGCATCCATTTGTGGATCTTTATCGCACAGATCAAAACTCATCACCTTTCTGCTCATTTATAGCTCAGTGCACAAAACCCAACCTGAGCCTGTGCAAAATAATAGAAGTTAAGACTGAACCCAATCCGGCCCGGGAAAAGCTCTACAGCTCTAGCCTGTTGTACTGTTGGAGGAAGCTAACTTTGTGGCTTTGTAAATTGGATGAGTTAGTCATTACTCTTCATCAACCTTTCAGAAATGAAAATTTTGTAGACTAAAAACATCAGGGCCAGGAGTGTGTCTGTTATGATTTCAGGTGTAATTGAGATAACTGTCCTGATGGGATGGTGGATTTGCTGGTCTATGGTGGTAAAGCCATTACTCTTGGTAAATGTGGGTTGTTTTTTATAGAGTTGATTGCAGCAGTTTAATATTTTACTTCTCTTTGACGTGAAAACGTTGTTTACCAATTGCCCCTAAAAAGTAGTATTTACATGCTACAGCTCAATAAAACAGTGCAGCAGCAAATCCAGAAAAACTGTAGCTACCATAAACAGCTTAAGGTGGTAAGGATTTTAGATTCAGAATCACTGTCTAAAGATCCTCCTCATCAAAATAGCTCCTTTTTTTTTTTTTCCTTTTTTTTTAAGTAATATTGTGTTCACTCCGGTCAGACCAAACCATACTCTGAACAAGGTTTTAATTGAAATAAAGGAGGTCCTCCTGACATGCTGCAATACTAAATGAGCACAAATCTCTCACTTGGTTGGCCATATTCATCATTTTGTCACACAGCTGCTCGTATTTGACATGTCAGCGTATGTAAACAGCACTTTGTAATTGATTACATTTCATGCAAACAGTCAAGCTAAAGCCTTTAATTATGAAGAATTTTGCAATAATGCGAAAGGAGGGTTTATGCAACTATGGTTCCTTCAGTAATTTAAGTCGTTCTCAAATTATGAACATCATCCTTTTAAATTAACTCTCAGGTAGTTGGGTCTAAATTAGATATATTACCCTGCTTTGATAATGACAGTCTTGGGTATGCTACGAAGCTAGATAGTTTTATCCTGGATTTATCTCCATTTGTGCACGCTCCCTTAAAAGGGGTGGACATTGAAGTGTCTGACCTACAATGACTGCAATGGAGAAACCTGGCAGAGCAACCTTTTTTACAATGGAAGAACAGTTTATGATTTCAAACAAATATAATGGATTCAAAACCATGATGACAGTGAAGAGCAACACTGTTAGTGCAGCACGCACCAGAAGGGATTGTTTAGGAGGGGGCACTTTTATACTCGCTTAGATCTGGCCCACTTCATAACCTGGTCCCGATGAAGTTAGGTGTTCAGCTTAAGTTTAAAATTATGAATAATTATAATCCATAATTTAGACAAAAAACACTGTTGCAGAAAAGGCAGGAATGTGAAGTCAGATTATTTATGATATTAATCCATTCAATGATAAACAGACAGCGCTCTGATCAGTTAAACTTTATTACAGCACACACGTTTTTCTATTCAGATAGACATCTACTGTATTTATCACACACTGGGATGAGACATGAGACCACATTGTTTCACTGTAGTGTGTTCCTGCTGATGCTGTCAGCTTCACTATAGCATATGAATGAACGAATTACTTAATCCATCTGCGCATACGGAGACACAGGCTTCATCAACTGACTGCAGATCAGTTCATCAGATATAAATCTATATCTTTCCTAAAGGATGTCATCAGTAAATGAAAGGATTGCATTTATCCATCAATAATCTTTCTCTCCTAAACACAGCTGTCAGATCTACACCAACCAGGGTCTTCTAACAATGGGCAGGTCAGTTTTCTAAGAGAACCGATTGGATAGGAGGCGGGGCTTTAGCACTCGCTCAGATCCTAGCCAGAACAAAACCTAGTCCTGACCAGGTTAGTCGTTCAGGCTAAGTTACCATGGTGATTTAGTTCCGTAAGACATCAGCGAGCTTCGTAGGACAGCACACACTGATTAAATCCCGGAAGTTGGTGTGACGCGAGCTAGAGGTAATCTAGCTTCGTAGCATTCCCCATTATAGAGCACAAGGTACAAACTCAAAAAGAGGATCTGCTAAACAATGCTTATTTCCTGTTCTACCAGGACAGTTTCTGTTGCCCATGGGTCAACATTTATTCACAGCACCCTTTGATGCTGCAAGGAAAACAGCCAATTACCCGAGTTACTCATCCATATCTAGAAGTTTCCTCTCTGAATCACCTACACTACTCTCTATAAGGGAAGTGTGATTGCAATACACTTTCTTGTTCTACTTTTAGGTTCCAGATGTTTTCAAATCCTCTTTGCTTATTCATCTTTACTTTTTCATCATACGCACTAAATGATGAAGCCTCTTATTACCATCTGCATTCTTCATAGTTACCGTATAACTTTTTTTTTTCCAGGTCATGTCTTGTCTTCTGTTTGTCCTTATCATTAGGACTTGATGCTTACTTAATGATGAGCAATGTTGGCGCTACATTTCTGGATCGATGTGACCTTGTGGAAATGACTGCTTTCCTTACAATAAAGCCTTTGTACTCTTCTGTAAAGTCTACAGATCAGTACAGAATGTGGCTTTACTGTTTACAGTGACTCACGTTTGTCATGCAACGCATGACATTAACTAATGTATGTATTTCTAAACCTGCACGACTGCAACAAATCCTTTTGATGTGTAGAAAACACAAAGCATATTTTTTTACTAATTCTAAAGGTCTGTGCTGGTGTGAGACAGTCGATAATGTAAAAACACGCCTAATGTCAAGTCACACTTTAGTGGCAGTGACACAAATCTCCAAGTGTGTGCAGTGAGCAACACTCGGTTAAGGCCAAACATTTTTGAATTTAAGTTGTCAACAGCCAATTTTTGGAAGCCCATCGGCCACAGGGACCTATCTTTATTTTATGTATATTCTCTGAACAAATGGCTTTACAGGCAGGCTTTGGTTGTCTGTCAGTTGGCAAACGAATGATGCTCAACAGACAATTACTAATGGTTATGTTTACCTCTCAAATTGGGGTTGTCCAACCCATGCATATTTAGCCATAGGCCTAACGGACAGTGTTTGTATGAAGCTTTTATGTCGTTAGTTTAAAAAATGCTTCAAACACAAAAATCCCTGTATAAGTTCATCTCTGGGTAAACCCAAGCAGTTACATTTTGACAACAAATTTTGATTTAGTTTTAGTCATAGTCTTTGGATTAAAATACAATTATTTATTCATTTACTTCAAGCAATTTAATGCAAACAAAAAAAGTTTTAGTAGTATGTGTACATAGTTTTTCCATGTGTAGCCTACACGGCTAATGATGTGATTTGTACAAACAAATATGGTAGATAACTTACACTTAAATACACTGCTTGAAATGGAGTGGGATGAAGTAGCACCTATAATCTCCCACCCCCATTTTTTTACTCAGTTTTCACATTTTCATCATTACTTGCATTAATTAATTATATATTAAGGGCGGCAGTGGCTTAGTCCGTAGGGACATCGGTTGGGAACCGGAGGGTCGCCGGTTCAAGACCCAGTACAGACCAAAAGAACAGAAGTTGTTCTGGTAGCTGGAGAGGTGCCAGGGCACTTTTCAAGCACTGCCGAGGTGCCCTTGAGCAAGGCACCGAGTCCCAACACTGCTCCCTTCATTGTAAAGCGACTTTGAGTACCCGGAAAAGTGCTATATAAAATTGATGAATAATAATATTTATATACAGTGACTTCATGCTTTCAGTTGCCATTTATCAACCATTTATCAACAATTGGATGTTATTAATGTTTATAAATACACAGGCAGATTTGATGTAATCACATGACATGAAATGAGTTCTAATTGGATTTCATCCCAAATGATGGAATTCTAGTTTCGTTTTTATTAGTTAACGAAAACAACAATATATTTTTGATATAGTATTTGTTCACATGTATTTTTTTTCTAATTAGTCATTTTCTCATTATTGTCACTCGACAGAAACTGACAAATCTTCAGTCAACAAAATCAACACTGAACCGAAGTCTTGTGGGTGTTGCCAAGAGACGTTCAGGTGGATGTAGTTTCTTCTGTGACATACTTCAGGTATTGACTTATTGCACTGCCTCCTGTTGAGCAATGACAAGTCATTTTTCCATAAGTAAACATTTAAATGCATCTGAGAGGAATATACATCTTTTGCGGTAACCTCAGCTTGGCATTTTATCTGATCATGTCACCGATTATGATTGACGGGCACTGCATTTTTATTTTTACTACAGGATGATGGGTGACAGTGACATGACAAAGTGTCTTCCATTCATTCACTTCACTCTGTAATCTCATTTTGATTGCAGTCTTGGTATGTCAGAGCTTTACTGGAGAGCCTGATAGCAGAGCAAGGTTATTGAATCACTTTTTGGCTTTTTTTTTGATTAATATCATGTTCGGTTTGGTGTAAATTTTTGGCCATAACTATCAAATTTAAACCCATAATTATTTAAACAAGTTAAGTTTCACAGTTTGTCTTTAAGGCTGCCAAAAAAAAACAAATATGTGTGTGTGTGTGTGTGTGTGTGTGTGTGTGTGTGTGTGTGTGTATATATATATATATATATATATATATATATTAAAGAATACAGGAGTATTACAAATCTACATCCTGTAAAAGTTTATTTATCTCTATTAGGACTAACTAAATATGAAGCTGTAATTTGTTTGAGCAGCAGCTGTATCTGTGTGTGAGTAAATGAACAACAAACACTTCTAAAGAGATTGGACTCGACTGCACATGATCCGTGACATTCCTTTTGTAACGTAACAAATTGAATATAAACTCGAGGGATAGAAAAACTGTAATGCAATTGATTTCATTATAAATGTATATATGTGGTTTTTACCTCTAATATGCTGGGACTTTTGTGCTTTTTTACTTATACTGTTACAATCGTGTCTCCAGTTACCGCAACAACAAAAAAAATCAATTTCAGTCCAAATCCTAGCTTGGTGGGAAACTCTGCACATGTGTGATCATTGTAATTCAACACTTGGTCTGTGCTGATATCAAGAGAGACTTAAATAATTCAGTGGACTAAAGCTGTAAAGAATTAGATTTGGGGACAATTTACCACTAAAGTAGTTTTTGGTGATGCTGGTTTATAAAATATATGAAATAAAAAATTATCCTTATTGCACAATAAATCTTGAAAAGTTTTTGGTGGGTGGCAGCTTTTTAAACTGATGGGACCAACTGTTGGTGATGAGCTGCTCTTTCGTTTCCAATCCTTAGCACAATTGGAATCATTCTGCTGCACTGATGTTTGTAACTGTCTTTAGGGGGATAAACCAATGGATTAGTCAATAATGAGTATAAACACATTGAGAACTTGTTGTACTAGTACTAGTACAACCAATGCATAAGTTAAAAGAAGGATCTAACCATCATACTATTCAGCCTACCTACAGACTGTTGCTGATTTATAAATCTGTGAATGGATCCAAGCTTTTCTTTTCTCTACTGCTAGTGACTGAAAGGGAGATTTGAAATCCTTTTATCGTTGATTTAATGTTTCTTTTAAATGTTGATTTCAAGCTCTGTTTAATGTTTTTAATATTGTTGATTTTTAAACTTCTGTTGAACTTTTTAATCATGTAAAGCAAATGTAATTGCTTTGTGTATGGAATGCACTATACAAATACATGTGCCTTGCCTATTCCAATAATGGAAAAAAAACATAATATTATTTATCATCTTAGAATTTTAAATTCTTAATTAAAATTTTAATTTCGTCAGCTGAATTAATATAATTGAAAAACATCACAATGCTTTATCTTCTTTAGTCATAATCTGTCAGTTCTTTTCTCATATAAGCTTTTCTGGGGCTCTTAAGTGAAACTTAATTAAATTAAATTTCCGGTGACAGAAGTTTCCAGATCTTTGTTGCTGTTCAACTGTATTTCCTAACCAATACCCTTTAGTTGTTTGTGTTTATAAAAGGGTGACAATGGTTATGTGCACAATAGACAGCGATCCCATTGAAGTCACATATTAGCTATTCATCCAACCAGCCACCCATCCATCCATCCGTACATCCTTTCTTACACCCACGTGATGTTCGAACGCTGCTAGTACGAAGACATTAAAACTCAAACCAGAGACAGAATGTGACGGGGATTAACACAGCTCTGCATTCAATCAAACAGTATTTCTGTAAGTATCATAAATAATGATGAGCTCTTAACTGGTAAAAATACAATCACAATAATCCAATCCTAACAGTGATAGTTAGAAAATACCAATGATTTTTGTCATGCACATTATTTTGAGTTGTTTCTGTTGTTTTGGATTAAGGAATCTCACCAGCGTCACAGTCTTGGCAACATCTTGATTCAAATCTGGGTCATGCTTTGCTGTCAGTTTTAGCTGTTATTATTATTTATTTGAACAATTTCACAATCTCCTCCAATTTTAATACATAAAACGGATTCCTTTGTTTTTAGAAGCAACAAATGGGCAGGTAAGGCAATTGTAAAAATACACAGGAATTGTAACCAGGATAGGTTATATAGTAGGAGTAGGAAAGCACAATGCAAAAACAAGTGAGTCCAGTGTGGCTCTTAAACGGATGGAAAATATTTAGAAATACTTTTGAGGGCATTGTGTTCCTTTTATCAGATAGAGAAGAACAGTTGGTGGAAGTGTTTGAGGGGGAGGCCACACAGCAAAGGTCGTCAGGAACTGTGGTGTTGGACCATCAACTTTAATCGCACAAGGCCACGAGCAATCAGTGAAGCTTACAAACAGTGCATTAGCTGTGCTGTGTGAGGACTGCAAGCATGCTGTGTAAAACTGACCAATTTTGACTTATTGGTCCAAAAAATGTGTTATTGATGCATTTGCTTCTTTTATGGATTAATTGGGGTGCACGCATAAGGATTTTCAAAATCTGAAGAGATTATCTTCTTTTACAGACGCCTCATATGAAGATATTAAATCAGGTGGGGAGCAGTTTTGAGCATCCTGTGTGTGCACTCTGATAATCACATCACATGCATATTAATTTTGTCTCACCATCGATATCTTTCTCCAAGTCAGAAATCTCTGTGATCTAATGCTGCATTCCAAGCAATTTGGAACTCTGGAATTTCCGACCTTTTACTTGAAATAGTGACTTGGAACGCTTTCTGAAGTCAGAGCTCCTACTTGGTAAAGTCACACAAGAAAGTCTAATATAATAGGGATCAGCCATGTTTGCAATATTTCGACATGCTGCCACTGAACTCGCAGATCAGAAATTTAAACTTGGAAAAGCAGGTTTCCGAGTTGCCTGGAACACAGTATTACATGTTTCTCAATCAGATTGATTCTTCATTGGCTGCATTTTGTTCTACTTCACAAACCACAAGGTCATGACTCGGGAGCATAGACTGTAAAAAGAATGGATAGGAGAAGCTGCTCCAAAAGTACAGCTTTTTTTTTTTTTTTTAGAGCTCCCCCTGCTGACATGCTGCAGTATAGGTCATTGGCCCCGCCTCCTCAATGTTAACGGATGGGATTTGGGTCGAACTAAGATTATAATTCTCGTCAAATAATTTTTTTCCAAACCTAAACTCTGCTGTGATCATTAGTTATCGCCATACATTGTGTTGAAGTGCAATTTTTTTTGTGAAGAACATATTGAGGTTGAAATACGGGATTTGACATATTACGATGATTGACAGCCGATGATTGGGCAGTACGCTAAATGGGCGGGACTTGTTACCAGGTCTTCTCCCGCAGGACCCTACTGCGCAGACTCTGGCTGCGTCCAAGTAGTCCCTCCTATCTCCTTTGTCCACTGTTCTTTAAACCCCGGAAGTGTTTAAGCGGTGGCCATGATAAGAGCATTCAAATTTTCTGAAGAAAGGAGGCGCAGCCGTAGGATTATTACATCACTCAGTGGAAGTGTCTGATCATCAAAAAAAACTTTATCACCTTTTTCTAACTTCTTCCCTTAACTGCGTGATGTCATCCATAGGCTTATGTTAAAGTGGATAGGAAAGGAGATAGGAGGGACTATTCGGACGCACCCTCTGACTCCAAATGATGTCAAATTTGCAAGATGGAAGCGTCCCAAGCGTTGTATTTTGGCCTCAAGAACGTTGAGTGGGCACTATGGAGGACGTCACGTTCATTCTTTTTACAGTCTATGGTCGGGAGTCGTCGGCTTTCCCCACACACGAGGAGTTTTGGTCGTAAATACTGTTCAGCTTTAATATTTATGCATGTTTGCCCCTAGCCGCCTCGAAGATAATTAATGGGAAAAAAATCACTCTTGACATACCTTAGACCACAGCATAATCTTATAAGAAAGAGGTGGCGTTTGCCATCTCTGGGGGAAATTCGTGACAAAACAGCCCCATTATCTTTGTGTGTGTAGCCACTAGCTTTAGCATTGGCATGTTTAGAATTCAAAGGCAAATGAGTACAACATCCCTCCTTTTAGAGGGTTTCCTCTCGAGCAGGGGTCACCAACCTTTCTCAAACTGAGTTACTTTGTAGGTACTGTATAGTCTGAAGGGCTACAGTTAGAAAAGCACTTTTTAAATACTAAATGTTCACTGTCTCACTTTAATTAGAGGATACGATTATAAGTAAGACTAGCAGTAACTTAAAAAGTTTGGAAATGTTTAAAGCCACACCGCAGACTGAGTGACCTAAAGAGTTGACACAAATGAGTTATTTTAGATGATTCCTCAGGCCAATATACAGCGCTTTGACAGTATAAATGCTCCGAGCAGGGCTGCCCTCTTGAAAAACTGCCCATGTAAGTTTGGAGAAGACGGATCGTCGTTGGCCAGGTCATGTGACCTGGACAATGCCTGTAGAACTAATCACTTTATGACAGTCACGTGAAAACAGGCTCTGATATACTGAAGGGGCTGCTGCCGCGGCTCTACAGACAGTGAAGGACGGGAGAGTTGTTGCTTGAAGTTGCTTAAAAAGTTAGATTTTTTTCAAATTTGAGCGACAAGGTTGCGCTTGACCTCGTCGCTCAAATCACACAAGTCACGTCGCTTGAGCGGATGTAACTTGAGGTTGCGTCACTTACATTGATTTGAATGTACTCTAGTCGGTTCAGTCACTTCAGTCGCGTTTGGTGTGAACGCACCTTCAGGCATTTCGTGCAAGTAACAGATTCCTACTTACATAAAACTCACTTTACTTTTTTTTAATAGTGAGTCGATGATCTCTCTTTAGCCAACAGGTCAACTACTGTCTGCATACACAATCAAAAGACAAGGGAGGCTGGCCCGCCCGACTGTTTGTTGATTTTTGCGACAGTGCTGCGGCGCTTGTGGCCACTAGGGGTGCTTGACAAGGAAGTTACAGATCTAGCACCCCTAGTGGTCAAAAAAATATGCGGCGTTGCTTTGAGTTTCAACATGCAACACTTTGTTTCTCCTAATTTATGCAGTTGTTTTATTTTCATTACATTTCATAGAAAATCATCTTCCTTTTTTACAAATTTTAACTGATCGTGTAACATGTAACAATTATGTCAAATTCTGAAAATCCATTTTGCGTTTTTAAAATGTTTTATATATATCATATTATATATACAGTAACATAGCACTGACCGTACACTAATACTGCAGCACTTAAAAACATTAGTCACAATGTTTTAGTGAAATAAAACATTTAAAGATGATTAATTTAATACTAAAACTTTATCAGGTGCAGCAGTATATACTGTAACTCTACTAAGTAATAACTACATCTGTCATGTATTTCTCTTTGTGAGTTTGAATCCTGGAATGTAAATCAGATCTTAGCTGGAGCTCATTGGTGACTAGAGCTCCTGAGGGCACCTCACATGGTCCATGCGGGCTACTTGGGGCCCGTGGGCATCATGTTGGTGACCTCTGCGCTAGAGATTAATGGGCAGGGTTTGTTTTAATGCAGAGGCTGGTTCTTTGACTTTTTACCACACATTAATACGTTGGCCATTCTGCTTTTTACTGCTAATGCTAAATCTAACATCAGCATCGCTTAAGCTGTATCGCAGTGCTTTTTTAAATGTCCAAACACTCGCATGCACACACTCGCACACTAGAAATGTTTGCTCATGGAGTCTCTCCACACAGAGCTGTGTTATTCTGAACACTTGCCTGAAGGACTGGGAGCTTTCTGTGTTGTGTGATGGGAAGAACATTCTTTCCAGTAACAGGCCTGTCTGCTGGTTATGTTGTGAGTGTGGTCAGTGGGTAAAATGCTTTTAAGATTCTTATCTGGTGGTTAAACAGATAATTATTTACTTATATTGAGGTCCCCTTTTTACCCTAAAGGCCAGTCTGAAGAATGTTGGTGTAAATGTAGAGACAAGCTGCATGTTAATAGCAGCTATGTGAGTACATTGTCTATAGCTGGGAGCCTACTATTTACAATGCAGTGCAGAACACATCCAGTTTGACATAACTGAGCCTCTGCTGATATCTTCCTTATCAAGACCTTTGTCAGCTGTATTGATTTCAGAGGAAAAAAAACTATGTAAATCAATTCTTTGTACCTGAACTACAATATTTACCAGCCTAATCCTTCTGTCCAAAAAGGATTTTGTTAAACCTCAGATGTGAAAATGTGGATATTTTTCCTCCAATACAGTTGCCATGCATCTAGAGGGCTCTGCTGCATTAATTACCTCCCAATGCTTTGTAAAAAAAAGTCTCTGCTTTGATTAGTTTTGTGATAACCCCCCCAAGCAATTACATTTACAAGCTCAATCAGACCTCTTTGTTGTAATTATAAGATAAGAATGTTAAGCCTTTTTGAAGAAAGCACAGTGTTTATTGCTATTTGTTTACATATTGTGTAGAAACCTTGCTGCGCTGTGGAAAAGGACATTTAGAATTTTTGGACCACTTCATAAAATACCTTACCTAACACATTTTAAAGATATTGTTACACGTTTACCAATCAAAATTTTCCTAACAATATATAGATAGACAAAAACACAGGTTATTTATAGAAAGGAAAACACTAAGAATAACCACAGCTAAGCTGATTTTGTCATTTGAATTGTAGACATATCAGCTGAGAATTTAACTAATATCTATAATAGAACATATTTGTATTCTAATGTACTGCTGCAGAGGCATTGTTCTTTCTTTTACCTTTTTAAACCAGTTTGTCTAAGTTCACTGTAAACATGTGACACGCCTCATGTTTAAATGTCCTGAAGCAAAGTATTTGCACGAGACCAGCACTGAAGTGCAGAGAGCCCGTTTTAACAGTTGAGTTTAACAGATAAAGAGAACTCGCTGAATATCTGTTGATTAAAGAAGACTGACGCGCATGGTCTGTGTGATAATCTATAGTTTTTACTCACTCCTCAAAAAGATGTTACGTTCATGCTTTAAATTTACTGATAAAGTGGAAGGATGGGTGGGTTTAAATTCCTTCTATTTTGTGACTTAAATCAAAAAGCGATTAAAGCCTAAATGTTAATTTGATGTATTCTTATAAAAATATTAAATATTGGGCTGAGGTTTAGTTTTGTGCATGGCAGAGTTAGTTAAAGTCTAAATTAAAGTTGCGTTGTCGTCATGCCTCCATGCCTTCTCTGGAACTTCTTTTCTTTTCTTATTATTGCTGTATAATACCAGTCCAACACCAGTCCTTCAACTTCATTAATTGTCCTGTGTTTATTTGCATAGTTGTTATACTTAAAGGGCTGCACAGTTCTTGTTTCCCAAAATTAGATAAAAGGGAGGTCACTGGGATTACTCATGAAATACCACTAAGAAAAAGCACAGGACAATAGTGCTGGTTGATATGGACCAAAACTTATATCTCAATATTTTTTCTCAAAATGGTGATATACGATATAAACCTCAGTATTTTTTTTTAACTCAAAGTCTTAACAGAAAGACAGTTATGGGTTAAATTTGCTGATGTAAAATTCCATACAGCAACATTTTATTGTCGTATGTGCCGCTTTTGACTTTTTCTCCTATAATGGACAGCATGTGTGAGTGACTTTTGCTTGTTTAGGAGAAGGTCTGGGTTAGAAAGCACTCTGCAAAAGCATCGACTCTTAAAACGATTATATTAATTAACACAAAATAAGCTATAACATAAAAACATCATCATAGACAATATTGTAATTTCCTATATTTCCAATTACCCAGGCCTACAGGATAGCACAAGTAAATAGTTGCACCAGTTGCACATTGTGGAAATGCATCATCATTGCATGTTTGAAATCCTTTCATCGTTTATCATTGTTTTGTCTCTCACTTCTTTCTAATAAAATAAAACCTTTTCGTCAATCGCCGAGATTTGAGTCTGTTTCAATTCAAAGCAAAAGCTACTTCAATTTTCTAGACAGCAAGTGTGTTCAGATCCCATCTCTGTTCTTGCGAATAATCACATCACATATAATAAAATTCGGGCAGCAAATAAAAGATAGGGGTGCTGTGTAGGTATTATTTTGATTATTTCTGCATGCAGTGTGAGAAGTCCTGGTAAACGGAGAGGAAACCCACTAGTATTCAGACCACACTTGTGCCAATAAAATCATGTAGCTCCATTTGAAATTATGGTAAGTTAAAATAATGCCATGGTAATTTATTCCCAGTTTGTTATAGAAAAGGTTTTTTAATTACCTGTTTTCATTCTTATGTGGATATGTGTAGTTAAGAAAAGTGCACAACAGAAATAAAAAGATAGCCAACATGTGAAAGTTTCACTGTTTTATCAAAACCCATAAAAATAAAATGAAAGGATTTTTTTCTCTTTTTGTATCAGAAAGAGAAGAAGCAGAAAAGCCAGTTTTATCCACAGGTCGGCTTTGCATTTTACTGCCATTGTGTGTGGAACTGGTTCCTGGCACGGCTAACACAGCTATAGCATCTGCGCCATGATTGGAAAAAAGTCTGTCTTCTCTACACTGACTGGTATTTCTCAGCAGTGGCACCAGTTCAACATTCAGCCTTATTTGTAGCTGTTTACTTTTTATGGAGCATTTTCCTCTCATAAAGCGATTCAATGACAATGTGTCACATCCCCAGAAGGAGCAGCAATAAAAGCAAGACAATTTTAAATCGTTTTTCTTTTGTACCTGCCGTGTCAACGCTGAATGTATCTGCTTCAGTGAAATGTATGTGAAAATTGTAATTAGTAGCGCCTCACAATGGACTGCATTAGTGCAATGACTTGTGCTGTCATATCTGGGTTATATGGATTATTACAGTAGCGTCTCTCTGAAGCTGTTTTGTCAGCACAAAGTTCCTCAAAAAAAAAACACAGAACAGACTGTGTTCAAAATCACATACTAATGTACTACTCATACTAAGTCTGATATCAAATTAGAATGTAGTGTGTTCACATTAAGTAGTATGGAAAGATTGAGTACGCCAGAAGTACCTGGATGTATACTATATCAGGACATTTAAGTATGCACGGTGGGCACACTAGTCATACTCAACCTTCCCATGATGCTTTGCGAGTGGAATGTAAAATCGTCTTGGGTGCGGCTTTAAACTAAAAATCAAAAATCCCCTTTTCAAAACAAAAGCATCTCTTTTTGTCTTCTATTAGTTTTTAACACTTTAGTTAAAAAAGTTAGGGCTTTTGTTTTGAAGTTAACCAGAAGTTTCGTCAGTAGCACAATGCCGGGTGTCCGAAAGTCTCAGATGTCGGCATGAAATGTGTTTCTGTGAGTTTTATGGATCAAATGACCAAATGATGATTTTCTACTTAATCACTTACTCACTTAAAATGCTTTCAGCGCTTTGAAAGGTGGAGAATCAACTGAGATATTTAGCCTCAATATGTTTCAGGTTTTTGTTGTTGTAGGTTTGAAATGCATCTTGGGAAACTCAGTAGGAATGATCACCATCCTAACCATTCTTATAGTATTTAGTAGACAGTATATACTCATTGAGTTTGTAGTGTGTAGTACAGATTATGTCAAATTATTTCTCTAATAATGAATAAAGGTATCTACTCTGTCAAGCTTTGGTTTGCTTATTTTGCGTAAGCATTAACCCTGCGGTAAGGCACCACCTTAGGTACAGGCATTAGGTTATCGTCCTGTATAGTTGGGATTGATTGATGCACTGCAGAGTTTTCTGCCTGGTTGAACGTCAGAACTGAGGTCAGGCTCTCGTCTGTATCTGTGGTCTGATCCGACAGCAGGGCCACACAGGGGCCTTCTGGCAAACTGACTAACTACGGCGCTCAGCTGAGCAGAACGCTGCGAGACACCGCTGTGATTTACCTGGCACAGGAGCAGAGAGCAGGAGAGCTGCAGGACAACATGTCTGTCTTTGGCATAAATTGATCTCATTGGGCTAGTGTGAGCTAATGTTTTGATGGCCTTGTCTTTGTGTATGGATCACTTGTGGTGAGGCCTGGATGAGTGCTGGACAATGAAATGCATCTTGGACCCAAATTTCATGTCTCTTTTTGTTAGTTTGGAATTTCCCTGGAATGATTTTTAGTGTAGAGATGTCAGGTCTCCCCTCATAATTATTCATGTGAAGAGACAACAGGCTATTAGAAATAAAACTCAATACTGAACAGAAGCACACAACACAACAAGATGAAGAAACCCACTTAAAATGTCCACAATTTCATTTAAAGCACTGTTGATTAATGCACTTATCATTGTGCTTTTGATGAATCCTCTTTGTGTTACAGAGGTAGTGCATGAGAACATAGTGCATCTATGAAATAGGCTTCAATCAACATCTGCCTCATATCATCTTATTCTCCCCATCTCTTCTTCGACCTGTCTTTTCCTTTTTATTACAACACATCCATCCTTGCTCTATCATTATTTCTCTCTCATGCTTGTATTTTTGTCATCACCATTAATTTTAATTAAATTTAATTAAATTGATTCCACACATTGTGATTTATACTCAATACACTAACTTTAACTCTTTTGTATCTAAACTGTTGTGCACTGAAAGATTTTGTTGCACAAGCTCATCTTCCCAATACAACAAAACAAAGAAGTGTGAATGATCGGCTCTTTTCTGAGACTTGATCACTAAATGTTTCAGAATAACCTATAAAGTTACAACATATTTTATAGCCTTAAAGCTGCAGTATGTAGAATCATCCAGGGTTCCTGTGGATCCTTAAACAGTCTGAAAAGGCATTAAATTCATGAATCTAAAAATAAGGCCTTAGTTGTCATGAAAATATCTTCAATAAAATTTTCAAAAGTCTTAAATTTTAACACGAGTATGATTTTATAATTGTAAATATTCTCACATTTCAAGATAAATGGTAACATTAGTTTAAAAAAACATCGCGCAATCATGACAGTGGAACAAACTACAAAACAGTGACGTGGTTGCTGCAGGACTTTATGCAGATGCACATCATCTTTGTAGCAACTTTCAACATCATGTGGAAATGTAAACAAAGATTTTTCTCAATGGCTTTTATTTTTTGTTCAATAGATTTCTGGCTAGTTTTGTAGTATTTTAGTTTGTTTTCTTCAGTAGTGAATGCAGCGACTCCCAAAATTAGTACTTTAATACAAAATAGGCAATAAATATATGTATATCAATATTGTATTTTTCTGAATCACCAAAATGGAAAACTCGCTATATCTTGAATATCGATATATTGCCCACCCCTACTAGACACTGGAAAAAAATACTCTACTGTGAAGTTGGTCTTAAATTTAATTTCAAAAGACATTTTGAAACTGAAATGTAATCTCCTCACCGGTGTCTTTGTGAACACGCTTACTACACTTTTGCAATCAATGGTATGTGAATGCGCCTGACTTCAGTCAAGCAACCAATAGAAACGCCCAAAACTGCTTATGGAGCACACGTGTTTGGAGACAGATCTCTGATTGGCTGAAGTCCAGCGTCACACTCCTGGATTTCTAAATGTCTTTTACAGAACCAAGAGAAGGATAAGAGATTCACTGTCTACTCAGAACACTTTGGATCACAAAATGCTCAAAGATGATTATGAATTTTTGACCAAATGATGAAAAAAAACCAATAAAGAAACTTACATACTGCAGCTTTAAGCAGAGAGACAGCTATGCTGATGTTTACTTTTGTATTTATATACTAATTTAAGATTTTATTTATTTGTTTACCTGGTTTTTGGTTAAAAACCGACCTCTCATTTCTCAACCTTAGACGAGCTGTCACTCACTGCATCCCATTTATACTGAGCTATCATCCCCTTCCAGCTTAAATTGACCTCTATAACCGCTACCATGGCAACAGGCCAAAGTTGAAATGGGACCATGGGAGGTCTGAAATTGCTTTGAGTGCATCTGGATTTGCAGCATACAATTGTGTGGCTGTGAACTAGTTAACTGGCACACACACACACACCGGCACATAGGCACACACTTGCCATGTACAAGTGTGTGTGCACAAACATTGGTGTCCATAACTGAAAATGGGCTGATCTTGGATCCAAATAACTTTCTGATGGCTTGATTGACAGATTGGGTTTATCTTTGATAATCCTAAGAATATTCATGCTGTTGTGCTGAACTCAGTGTTCTCTTATATGTGTTGTCGAAGCGTAATCCTTGTTGTGTGCCCGACACACTCTCGCCCCCATTAGTGCAACCTTTGCTTCTAGCAAGGACCTTAGGTTTGAAACACAATCCTAATTAACTGTGGGCTTTGCAGACAGTTTAGTGCAGTTTTTTTCATTCGATGTAAAGTAATGAGCTCCTGGGTGCGGCAGCAGTCGAGCAGTGGAGACCCTTCTCTTTACTCTTGGTTTATCTGATATTTGGGTGCACCATGGCTTTAAGAAAAAATTCTTCTCGAAAATCAGTCCTACATTTAATTAGAGTTCAATGACAATTTTTTTATATATTTGATTTTCATAATGATGGCAGTCATTAATGTCTTCACAAATATCAGCTACTTTATCGGCTCGTTAGTTGAGCAGTGGCACACAGGTCCAACCTTTGCTACACCATGTTAATAGTCATAACTGTGTGACTCACAAATGCATAATTGCGCATACAGTGTTGATTTCTTGAGCTTGCTTCAAGGTAATATCTTAGTCAGGACTCAGGGCTCAAATGGTTCTGAGATTTATCAGATAAAAACATCTAGGCTTCATAGATCAAAAAATCAAAGATTGATTAATCAAATATAAGATGTAAAACGTTGAAATTGCCTCTCAAAAGTTTGTTTTGATCTCCAAACACTCCGTTTATTGAAATTGTCGGAAATGTTTGCGCATTGCATTGTGGAATGTGGAGTCCTGTAGATTGAAATAGTTTTTAAATTTCATTTTTCCTGTGATTGCTTGTGTTTGCAACAAAAATGCTGGCAAAGTGACTTCCAAACACATTTCTGTTTTCAGGGAAAGGCAAAACAATGGTAAATGTTTATTTTAGGGTTTAAACCGATCCAAATCTGGCTGAAAATGGAATGCCTCGCAAAGTGAGGCGATATGACAAGGAACAAACTAGAATAGAACACTTCTATGCATCTGTTTATAGGACTCCATATCTTACAATGCAGTGTGCAAACCTTTTCCAAAAATCTCATTGACAGACTGTTCACAGTGGAGATCGAAACCGACTTTTGAATGACAATTTAAACTTTTTAAATCTTTTTTGAGCAAATGATCTATCTCTATCAGCTTTAAATTGCATTTTCAGTTTTAATGATGCTGTAGTTCCATTTCATAATTTTTCGTGAGACGGCTCACAATGGGATGCACTCCCATCTGCAGCCCACAGAAGCATTTCTTAAAATCTGCCAATCCTGATTGGCTGGTGAAACGTGTCCGTCCGTGAGGGACACTCCCGCCTCCTATAAGAGAAGGATGCGGACGGGCACACATTCAAACTACTGTTCACAGACGGATCTTTTTTTAGCCTCCGTCAACTGATGCTGATAGGACTTGCTTTTTTGTGGACCTCACCAGGTCAAAAGAAGCCAGCGCTTGATTAGCGCTCGACGCAACTTCCGCGCGTTGGCACACCAGCCAATGGCTTGGCTCCAACGCTGCCCCCAACGTCCCTGACAATCCAGCGCGTGTTGACCCACCTCGCAGGCGCTCACACAGCCCAGCGGCGGCACCACACCATGGTCCTGAGCTTCCAGACGTCAGCTCACAGCTGTCGGCTTGAGCCCAACGCTGCTCCGGTGCACGTTGGTTCTCCTTGCGGGCATTCACACACCAGTGAACGGCCTGTCTCCACACTCGATGCCACACCACGGTGTTCAAGCTCCCAGGCAATAGCAGACCAGCTGGCTGCTCGGATCCAACAGTGCCCTCAACGTCCTTCGACGGTCCGGTGCACGTTGGCCCGCATCACGACTAGCACATCTGCTAGCTGCCACATGGTAGCATCAAGCTATGAGCTCTGAGGCACACCTGTGGCAATGATGGCTGGAATATGCCCGGCTGGCTGTCAACGTCCCTGGCTAATGTCGACACTGTGCACCGTTCACTACCAAGAGCTTCCGCAGCAGGCTAATGCGTCAAGCTAGCCTGTCTGAGCAGGACCCCTTCCTTCCCCCTCATGGCACTCCCGCCGCAGTGAGAGAAGAGGTGGGCATCCTGATGGTGGCACACGGTTCCAGCTGGGGCTCCCAGCCCGACCTGGCTGCTATCCCCTCTGACCTCCTTGTGTCAGTAGAGGATGAGGAAGATGATACGTTCATCACTCCGGCCTGGGCTGCGCAGGGGTTCGATTTTCCACCCGCACCCAGAGCGCCTGTTGCTGTGTGTGCGCGTGTGATTTCCACTATAGAGTGCTTGAACCCCCTTCAATAGATCTCTATGATTGCAAGTGGAGGGTATTTGGGGGATGGTGTCTCCAGTGCCTAATAAGAGTGATTTTGTCATTCCTTTAGGATCAGATTGACGAGCGCAAAGCCTTTTCCACTGTCAAAGTATATTTGGCTGGGAAAAAACTGGCGCACCCACTGATCTGCCGCTTTATGAAGGGAGTGCGCGGGGTCCTCTCCGTGTCTAGACCACTGGGACCACTATGGAATTTGGCTGTGGTCCTAGAGGGACTTAAATGTCCTCCTTTCGAACCACTGGGGGAGAAGGTCCTGAAGTTTACCTCTCAAAAGGCTGTTTTGTTACTGGCTCTGGCATCAGCTAAGGGGTCAGTGACATCTATGCACTCTCGATGCACCCTTCATGGGCTCACCTCTTCCCGGGCGATGTGAGGATGATTTTAAAGCCCAACCTGGTCTTTGTGCCAAAGGTGGTGGGCTCATCTTCTCCCATTGACCTGTTGGGCTTTTCTGCCTCACAAGGTGAGCAGTGACCTCATGTGCTGTGTCCGGTTCATTCGGTACGCACTTACATGGACTTAACAAGGAGCCTCAGGAGGAGCGATCAGCTGGGCTAATCCCAGTAAGTGGAAGCATGTTACTAAGCATTCGCTCATACAAGTTAGGGTTTGCGGCCGCCTGAGTGTCTGCGCGCACACTCGACTCGGGTTCTCGCCACATCCTGGGCTTTCTTCAGGGGAGTGTCTGTTCAGGACATTTGTGCGGCGGCGGGTTGGACCTCGCCTCACGTTTGTCCGCTGCTGGACGTTTCCGCTCTGTGCGTGGCACGGATGGTTTTACTGTCCTAATGTGTACAGACCTTTGCCCTGTGGGCTGGTCTTCGATAAGCATGTCTGCAATACGGGAGCTACCACATCCCATAGTGAGACATCTTACTCATATTACTCAGAACCGGGGTTATGTAAATAACCTAAAGTTTTCACTTTGTCACTGACATTCACACATTTCCTGATACTCCTTAAAGACTGTGTAAAGAAAAATTATGTTTTCCTTTAAACACATTAAATAGGTCATACATGTATTCCTTAAAACATGTACAAAGCCACTCAACCATTTATAATTTAATTGTGGAGCTAGGCTTCAAAAACTGTTTCCAATTTCTGTGTTCAGGATTTCATGGGTGAGTCAGAAATCAGGGCCGTGTTACATAACGGAGCCATCATTGGCATAAACCCAACCCTGCTGCTGAAGCACACCAAACTTCTGCGGCCTCCTGCGAGAGCAATTCGGCCCCTCGCCGAAAACAAACCACATATTCCGACTCAGGGTAATTAAAACGCGTCCGCTGGTGCCACATTTTCCATGAAATTAGCACGTTTATACTCTGATTTAGTTTTTTGCCTCTAGCGGGCACAGATTTGACTCTACCCACAAATGATATACATATTTCGATTCGGGTGGGGCAGACCTTTCCACCGATCTGAGCACTTTCAAATTGCTCTTCCCATAGACACAGTAAGGAGGTGGCGCCCTTCCCGTGAGTAGGCGTGGTTCCTGCACCTCTGACACGCCTCCAGCATCTCAGAACAGAGAGAAGTACTTGTTTTTCCATGATTTTGAGACTAATTTTTATATACTTAGCGATTTTTTTCATCTTTCAAATTTGGCTCAGTGGTCAATGACATGTTTCTGTGGTGTAGCAAACTCAAAACATAAATTTATTTCTGCTTTACACAGACTTTACGTTTTGATTGCTCTTTGCTTTATTAAAGCAACCCATATTCTGTAGTTGGAGGCCTTGGATTGATAGTGCAGATTTATAGCTGATAAAGGATAAAAAGATTAAATAACTTCACAAAAAGATTGAAGTGCATTACCCTTGAAATAAGTCCCCCTATACAGAGACAAATTTAAAAACCTTTTTTGATATTTTTTGGTCATTGTATACAACAGTGAAATAATACATTGTAAATGTGTAGAATGGGGCTTTTGTAGCTTTGAATGAAAAACTGATGAGTCATCCTTGCCGCAGCTTTTCATGAACACTGCCATCCTGACCTGCACATATGCTAAAGGCTGTGTTTTTTCCAACTAATGCGTGGTAAATTGTGCACTGAATCATCAAATATAAATGCTTTATTTTCTCCCCGGAGACTGTACTTTGTATTCTTTGGTGCTTCACATCAAAGAGGCAAAAGGAAAAAATAAAAATAAAACCTGTTGTGTGAATCAGCTGTCCCATCCAGGATTTAATAATTTCTTTGAAGGCAGACTTCTGTTGTTGAAGATTTGACCTTGTTCTGATAAAAACTCAGAGGTTCATCCACATCATTGTTTAGGAAGGACAAAAAACAGAAGCTCAACAGGTCAATTTCTACATTGCGTGAATTTCCTGAAGTATGTCTCTGATAATGGATAAGTGATTTTTTTTTTTTTTGATTTTTTTTTTTTTTTATATTTTCTGGTTTAAAAAAAAAAAAGAATAAAAGTGTGTGGTCGCTGAGCCTGTGTGCACCACACACCTGTCTAGCCTAGTGCTGAGAAACAGGTGAATAGTGGTGAGTGATAGTACAGATGTCTGTATTAGGTGAAATGGCCTGTTTGTCAAAGCCTTTGTGTAACTCTCCCAGACAGCCTCACATGGCTGCTGCTGTTGTTTTCCTTCCTCTGTCAGTCTACATCTGGTCAGAAATGACAGAAACTACAGTCAAATCATCATGTACATTTCTGTATTTAAGGCTGTGGTATATAAAATACACTTCCATTGTTGTTGATGCATTATACATTCTGGGAATCACCTACAGTATGTGGTGGTTGTTTATGACTGTGCTGGAGCCATTCTTCAAAAAAATTGCCAATAGAACTGGATTTTTTTTTTTTTAAACCTCATTAAAATATAAGAAATCCAACAAAAAAGCTTTAAGTGGAGGATTTTACATTCTGGGAAAGTTGTCAGTTCATTACAAGGTTAACACGCAGAGAGACTAGTGTGTGTATGTGTATAATGAATCAGGACCTGGATTCATATTCACACTCTTATAGCAGAGATTAAAGCAGTTTTTTTTTAACCTTGGGGTTGGGATCACATGTGGGGTCACCTGGAGTTTAAATGGGGTCCCCTAAAATGTCTAATACTTCATATAAATTAATAAATAGAATTACTGATAACATTTTTTTTTAAATTTTTGAATGTTTTAAATTATTTTAATTTTACAAATTAAAACACAATCTTAAACAACGGTATTCTATACTTTCACATTGTCAAATATATAGTAAATCTAGTTAATAATGATAATAAAAAAATCCAGTATAAAAATATGAGCTGGCACAACTCTATTTGAAAGACAGCATAACAAACTTGATCATGACCTAATTCTAGAAAAAAAAAATGTCTTTAGGGTCGCCAGAAATTCTTGATCAAAATGGGGTCACGATCCAAAATTGGTTGGGAGCCAGTGTATGAAAGTAATGACCTTTTCCCCCCAAATCTGGCCTCAAATTGACAGTAGAACTAGTAGAAAGATCTTTTTTTAATGTAAGCACTTTAGTTTAACCCTAAAATAACAAAAAGTGACTCACTGTAGTTATAACTGGCAAGATCCACTTTTCTTGTCATAGTTTGAGCTTGGCTAATATCAAGCTGAATTGACTTTACTGTAGAGTGATCTAATAATGGGCTGGACACAACAAAGAAGTCATCCTGAGTTTTCTTGATTGTTAAACCTTTGTTTGTGTTGATTATTTTATCTGATTTTCTTTATCCCGCAGGTGCTTCAGGGCAGGGTGACACAGCTTCAGACCATCATGCCCTTTACTCTGGCAGCAGCGTGGGAAGTGTGTGTGTGAGTGTCCCCGGTCGCCTCTGCTGGGATGAATATGCCACTGCACCAAATCTCTGTCATCCCCCGGGATGTCACCTCATCGCGGGTGTCCGGCAGCGGAAAGGCAAAGGATAAAGACAAGCAGGTAAGTGAATAGTTAAACAGGGTGGGATATAGAGAGCTTCTATCTTCTATCTGCAGACATTTGTTTATCTTCCAGAGATAATTAACAGGAAGGAGGGCCACAGTTTGTGTCTTTAGTCTCAAGGTTTTTTCGTGCTATGATTAAAAAAAACAGAATGACATCAGATGGAATGGGATACTATTAGTTAATGCTTTTTTTCCAGCTAGGAATTTTCAGTTTTTATTCATTTTAATGAATAAATAAGTAATTCATCTGTTTGCACAATGTAGGGAAAGCATACATTTATATTTCCATATATGGAATATATTTTGATTGATTGTGATTCTGTAGTGATGATTATTGCAATTTAATTTTCTTCTTAGCACTGTGTGGTGTGTTATTTTGAGAGTTAGTCTTGTTTTTTTTTAGTTATTGAAGATTCGAAATTAACTGTAGAAATGAATGTGTTTGAATGAATGAAATAAGTGTTTGTGCTATGTGACCCCTGAAGTGTGTTTAATGCTCTATGGCCTCTGTGTCAGTGGGGATGGGCTCAAAGGCCCAGAAAGCAATCAGAAAGGTCATACTTTATAGACAAAGGTGGCATCCTCATCACAGCAACATAGATCCCGTATTACAAGCTCCAAAACACATTATTTCTGTGCAGCTTGTGTTGCATTTAATTTCACTTAATGTGTCTGGTTGAAAGCTGGGTCTCCTTTCTATATTTGCCCCATGATCTGAAATGCCTAAAATACACCAAAATATGTAATCTTTTTGTGTTTATCCTTCCTCTTCCCATAAGTCAGTTAGCTTAAAGTGTCCTTGACCTCAACAGACAGGAAGCTCATTGACTTACAAATTTTTTTTTTGTGTTTTTTATTTCACTACATCTAATGTTCTGAAGTTTGATGCATCAACAAAATGAAAATGATTGAATTTATGCAGTAGTTAGCTCTTTCCTGATTTCTATTTGTTATTGTGCATTTTCATCATTGTCAGGCTGCACTTCAGCACAGTCAAGTGCTTTCAGAGTGCAGTGGGCTTTTTATGTTCCAGAGGAACAAAGAGAAGTGCTAAGACAATATGTGGATGACCTGCTGTTTCACCTCCGTGATGTTACATCACAATAGAGTGTGGCTGAGTGCAGCAGCACAGGTGCTCGTGAGAGGCTTCTTTACCTTGCATATGGCATCACATTTTAAGCTTTTGTGTCATACACGAGACGTAAACTGGCCCTGTGTGTATCTCTTCTATATTATTATCAGATATTTTAAATGCTAATCATTATTTGGTGCAAATTCCAGCCTTAAAAACTTTTGTTTGTTGAAATTATTTATCACAATTCACCATTGATGCATGAAAAGAAAAGAAAAATCAGCAAAATCAGTTGCAAAAAAGGTTAATCTGGTAAATAATTAGATTTAACAATATTTCCTTTATAAATGCATTAATTTCACAGGCTTATTTCTGTCTATGGCTTTCAGCAGACCCTAGTCTGACTGTGTTGGTGAGTTTTGAGTGCAGTCATCCCAGCATCTCTAGCAGTGTTGGACATCAGGAGCAGTGATTAACATGATTGAATATAAGTGGCTGTTGGTGTCGTCCACTGAGGGTTACTCATCATATTAATTTAGCAATGTTTAATACAACTCCAGCCTAAAATTAGTCCTGCTTGCTTACAGTAAATATGGTGTGGGATGAGGGTCCCTTTTTGCTGCTACTCATTTCAGTTCTTAATCTTAGCAGCCACCTACACACAAGTACCTAAACCATGCAATTAAGCAGTGAATGCAAGTGAAGTGTTAATGTAAGTAGTTTGTTCAAAATATTCTGAAGCAAAAATTCTGCGTACACAAATTTCCTTTGTTTTTATGCGAGCAAAGTAATCTAAACCTATGAACGACTAAAGTAGGAGCTGCTACTAAACACTGACAATCTTTGATTACAATCACACAAAAATTTAAGCTGTCATGAACATTTTATTTACAAATGTTTCCGTGGACATATTCATCCACTTAGTTTCATGTCAGTGCTGCAAATTCTAGGTCCAAGCTGCCAAGTGCATATAACAAAAGTTACAAAACACACTTTTTGATTGTTGGCACTAAAAAAAAAAGCTTTGTGATTTCCTGTTTGTAATTCACTAAATGACAGATGCCCTCGTCATTTATATATTCCATAAATGAAAATGGCTTGTTTACATTTGAGGTTCATATTAGCTGCCTGTAACTTAATAAACGTATGTTTTCGTGAAGGGGTTGAGGGTAGAAAATGTATTATTTTCTCCTTTCCATTTCCACAGGACTCTGTAAGCGGTGAAGGTAGGAACTAGGGCTGCACAATTAATCAAATTTTAATCGTGATCATGGTTTTGGTTGCCACAATTAAATTAACCAAATTGTTGGCAATATTTACATTTAAAATACAGGCTCTGCACTCTGTAATAGTGTATTTCTTTAGTTGGCCTTTGGTGCATTTTAAATAATTGGGTTCCATTCATCTATCCATTAATTTTCTGACCCACTTGTTCCTTTTTTTCAGGGTCACAGGGCTTTGCTGGTGCCTATCTCCAGCTCTCATTGTGTTTTAGGTTGGGGTACACACTGGACAGGGAACCAGTCCATTGCAGTAAATTTTGGGATTTATTTTTCAAAGTTTAAAAAAAAAATTATAATTCCATTTTGAAGGTTAACATTACACTGTAAACTGTACACATATTGTTTGTTTATAATCAATGCAATAAAAACACAGAATTTTCCCTAATATGATAAGTAATTGTGATTACAATATTGATCAAAATAATTGTGATTATCATTTTGGCTGTAATCATGCAGCCCTAGTGGGAGGTGTTCTTTGCAAGTGTAATGTCCAGACCAAAAACTAATTTTGTTCTTATTGCATCAACAGGGCAAAAAATTAGGTCATGATTTGAGGGGAAAAAAGAAGAAAAACGGCGAGCGTTTAGTTAAAATGCTGATCAGTTTGTGTGTGCGAGTGTAGGCACAGCACCTCGACCCATTTGGACTTCTTAGACAACACAAGTGTTTTAGTGCCTGAAGGAAATAAAGCAGGTTTTTTTCTTTTCCACTTAGAATTCAGAGTTAGTCAGCTGCTTCTTTAGAGAGCAGCACATCTTTAACTGTTGCTGGCCTCTCTTTGGCCTCTTTCCACTACCTTCACTCAAGTTCGTTTGTCAGCTTTGAAATCTAGAGCACTTAGCTTGTGCTTGAGGGAATGTGTTTGGGTGGATATATTGAGGCTGAATAAATACTTGGAAAAAGAGAGCATCATTTCATGAGTAGGAGCAAATATGTGCTGACAGTTCCGCATTTTCAAATAACACGGTGGGGTATTGTCTGCGAGTTGTGATAAAGCATCCAGTAAATGCATTATGCATAACCTGAAAATAAAGCTCCACAGGATGGCTGCAAGAAACCCGAGGTTTAAAAGTCTTATCAGGCCTGCAGCCCAAAACTCTGTTTGTTCATCACCTTATCTCAATTGCTTGTTTCTTAGACTTCAAATGTAGTGCGTGTACATGATCAGCATGTGATTGGCGTGTTATTACATCTGGTATATTGAGGAACCCTGCAAAGGATCATCAGACCTGCATCCCACTATTTCACAGTAACAGGCCCACACCCTCACCAGCACTAGTTTTATATTTATATTTAGCATTTCCACTGTGAGCAGCCAAACTCAATATCTGCTCCTTTGATGCTGTATCTTTTTTTTTTTTCATATAAAGAATGGAAAGTGCTGGAGGCATTGTCCTTCAATAAGTGTGAGAAAAAGTCAAGGACATGCAGTGAAGACTGTTTTTCATCTGATGTTTGGTGCTTTGATAAAAGCCACAGTGGTAAAGCTCCTGGGCTCAGATGGCGCAACACCATCCTTTGTAGGATTCACATAAAACACTGACCCACGTTAAAAAAAAAAAAAAAAAGACTTTTGACACACAGCTTCAAGGCTAAACATGCACTGTTATGAGTCTGCTGTCTTGCAGACTCACTACAGACTTTCAACTCAACCGACTTGTATTATACAGCATGTCTTTGGTACTGGCTCATTCGTTCAGTTTTTAAGAGTAAAAACAAATGTGGGAGAAATAGTCGTCGAAGACATGTTTCTCTGCTCCAAGGCAGATTTAAGCATTCATTTTGTTTTATTAGAAAAGGTTGCTTGTGTCCATATTGGCATGTACGTTACATAAAGTAACACCTTGATAACATACCCCAAAATCCTAAAAAACAAACAAACTTGAGGCATTAAATGCAAATACATTATGTGTTGTGTAGATTATGGTAGATCCCTACGGTGTGTGTGCGCGCACGTGTGTTTTTTTTCCCAATTAAATGCAGTCTCATAGATTTCCTGACTCACCTTGTAGTTGCAAACTGGTTTGCTTTGTCATTTGTCAGCTGATTCTATTCATCTACAAATATCTCTTTTACAATTATGAGGAATTGAAGACGTGGATCCACTATCCATATAATGGTGGATCCATATAATCAAAATAATAGTCCATTTTGCTAAGATAGGCAGCAGTTTACCTCATCGTAGGAATGCTCAATTGATGGCCTTATACTTGGAGTTATAAAACTCATTTTGGTTCAGCAGCCAGACATACAGCTCTGTTGGTTTTTTCAAAACAGCATATAAAGTATATGTATAAATGCAACCAATATTTTAGTGCTAAGACACTGCACATTGTTGTTAAAAGGAGACAAATTGTACATTTCCTGATTGAGCGGTCAATTAGGATGCTATAGTTACAGTATACAGTTACTATCTGAAAATGCCATCAAGGGTTACTTGCTTTATAACATAGCAGGGACATGTGGGATATGTGAACATTTATTGCAATAAACTGCAAGTAATGACTTTCAAAGGGATGAATGAAAACAGTAACTTAAGCTTATGTGTAAAATAGAATCTGCAGAGAGAAGATAACGGTTGAGCAAAATGGGGTTCCCTCTTTGCCGCCTGCAGCCACCAAACGGGTATGAATGGTGTGTGTCAGCAAACGAATGAAGTTTATGACTGTGATGGATTTCTCTCGTCAGCATTTTATGTGACAACATTCAGTAAAAACTAATTTAAGGACAAAAATGGATACCAAAGTTGCTAAGTTGGATTCATGATTATTTGAAAGGTTAGCTTCATCAACGTCATGGTGATAATCAAACTCTAATACTGAAATAATGGTTTGGATTTAGGTTGTGCTTAATTGTTAAGGTCTAAACTCAAAGTTTGAACACAGAAGCAACAAACGCTCCTCCCACTAACATAGTCATTTGCAAACTGCTATTAACTTAATATCATGTTGATCTTTTGAATCCTCAATATTCTTGCATTGAGAAGACGATGCAATATAAGCAAATAGAAAGAAATAAAAATAAGTAACACTTTACTTGAAGGTTTATACATAAGGCTAACATTATGCTGTCATTATTATGACATGACACCTGTCATTAACACAAATAAGGTGTCAAGAAGGATGTCATTAAGTGTCGTTCATTACCTTTACCCTTTGTTACCCTACCCTACTAGATCCCTTCGCCTCCACCTAGCCCAAAAAATGCCAGCATAGCTCCAAAGGTGTCATAATTTAGTGAGCAACACTTCATGATATCCTATTCATGCTAATGGCAGATGATGAGAGCGTAATGTATAAAATTTCAAGTAAAGTGTTACCTAAAATTGTTGTCTGAACGCAATGCCTGTCATGGTATCAGTAGAAAAAGTTTTAATTGCGATTTAAGGCAGTGAAAAATCTGCTGTGGTGTATGTTTTGGCCTCCTTTGTCTCTCTGTCGCTCACTGATTTTTCAACATCTTGAGTCTGCGACGCAGGTAGTCACGTACACTTGCCAGCAGCTGGTCTTGTCAGTCAGTCTATCATTGGGAAAATACGCTTGAGTATGCAAGAGACCATGGCTGAATTGAGCCACTTGAGGTTGGAGTACTAAAAACATAATTTAGCTGTAGAAGAGCTGTCATGACTAGTTGCTTTTCTGGAGCCTGACTGCCTCGTGGAAGCCTCAGTAATTGTTCAACACAATCCAGGCTACATTAAGAGCTATATATGGATTATTGTTGACCCGCAACAGTAGAAATAGAAATTGAAACCCAGTGGGGAATAATTAAATTTTGCTCAGCTGCTCTTAATACTTATAGTTGCGACATAATGCTGCAGTGATGCACTGTGGTAACAGACTCGACTATCTCTGGTGTCTGGCTGTGAGTCTTTGTTTTATCATGAGGGGGAAAGCCCCTTGTTATAATCTTATATGGATGAACATATGTACGTATCATACGGTTTATCTAAGGTAACATTAGATGGGTGCACAGCTTGACAGATGAAATCTTTGAGTCATCCTCAGGCAGATGGGAGAAAACCGTGACTACAGGTGAGGAAAAGTGATATCACACATAAAAGCTTTGAGATGCCGCTGCCTTGCTCTTTGCTCAGTTTGTGCTTTAGAAGCTTTCTGTAGCTCCTCTCTTTGTGCAGCCATAGGGAGTATACTTGTCTATTACATGCTGATTTGACTTGGGTGATACGTCCTGAACACTCAGCCCCAGCAGTGAGATCAATAATGGAAAGTCTCTAAGCTCTTCCTCCTCACCCCAGTTTGATCTCCTAATAAAGAAGCTGCAGCAGGTTGGCTCAGTCTGGCACAAAGTGATTCTCAATCTGAAGTCTTTTGTAGAAGAAATTGAGGCTGTATTTATTTTTTTTCTCTAACAATTTTTCCCAAAATGACTTTTCCTGTCTTTTGGCTCACCTCCACACACACCTCCTACATCATCCTCTCATTATGCTATCGAGTGGAATATTAGCCTGGTTAATCTCTTCCTATAGGCTTACTGCTGTGACTCCACTATGAACTCTTCCTGGTTACGCTGTGCAGAAGGTTCAACGGCCGCTGTAGGTATGGACATAGTTATTCAACTTGAGTGAATCTTCCAACTGTTTGGAAGATGTTCACCATCCTCCAATCAGTGCAATCCTCAGTGATCCCACTCTCTGGTAGACCCATGTTGAAAGTTTCCAACAAAAAGCTTTCATGTTCTTTTAAAGGTGCAGTCCGCAATGTTGGAAATCTAGCAGTTGTTGAGCTAGCAGGACCTCCTCTAAGCTCCACCAGCATACGGGACAGGGAAGTTGGAACGCACATCTAATAAAAAAAATAACAATTCCCCTGAAGTAAAAAAAACAAAAAACAATGACATATTGAGCAAAAAGACAGAAACCACTGCATTACTTTTCAGATGCGTCATTTGTGCTCCAGATTTCTTGGAACAATATCACGTAATTATGCTTGCAGGCAAAGGGAGGGACTGTTGCAGTATCCTCAGGTGGACCCAAGAGCAACAAAACAGATGACGAAACTGAGTTCCAAAGGATTTATTGACTGATGGAGCTGGTATCAGAATCAGAACCAGATTTATTTGCCATGTATGTTTAACACACAAGGAATTTGACTTCGGTAGACTGTGCTCTCTTTCTCTCCAATATAAACAATCAATCTCGCAGCTGGTAGAGGAAAAGCCAGGGGTTCTTGTTGGCTGTGTTGATTTATGGGAGAAAGCTGAGGAACCAGGTGGGTTTGGGGCTGGAACCAGGAAGACGTTTTTGGTCCAAAAGATAATGGGCCACACCCCACAGGCACCAACAGGCAGGGGAAGAGAAATAGGGAAAAGAGTAGTTAAGGTGCCAGGGCCATAACAGTGACAGAGAGGGGTGTTGGCAGAATGAGACATTTGAAGGCATGTGATTGGTTCTTTCCATTCGGACCAAATGGCAGGGATTGGTCAGTTTTTACACAATTGTAGCTGCTACAGAAGTCTGACTCATTTTGGTCCCTTTTCTGAATACATACATGTATTCTCAGGTTGGAAGGACCATTTCACCCATTATAACAAAGTGTTTCTTAACAGTATTGGGGAACTCACCTTTAAATGTGCATGTTTGCAAATTAATGGACTGGCGGTTTGTCCAGGATGTGTCTGATCTTCCACCCTGAACAAGCTGGAATTGGTTTCAGCACCTCCTGAGACATAAGCTGATAGTTAATGAAGATGGAAAAATAATGGATCGGCCAATCACAAGAAATCTAAAAGCTTTGAGTCAAAAGTCCAGTTAATCTGCTCTGCTCCCCGAGAGCAGTGTTCTGTTGTTGCTCTGTGGGAAATACTGACAGCATCTATAAGGTTCATATACACCAATTAGAGAGCTGAAAGTTTGCAGCTTTGCGTTGGGAGAACATTCAGTTCAGTCTATAACATCATCTTCCTAGGATTGTGTAATAATAAGACACTGTCCTAATATTACAAGATAACAGGTATTAGCCATAATTCTGCAATACGTAAAGTAATAGATTAATTCATATTAAAATGTTTGATTTTCAATATCAAAATAATATATTTTTACATGAGTTTTTCCATTTCTGGTTACATATAGTATCTATACATGTCTATAATTTGGACACAATATATTACAAGCTAAGCGAAACGAAGCATTTTGAAAGACTTCAATTAGTAACAAATTAAACATAAATCTGAATATAGTGTAAGTTTAGATTTAGAATATATGTCTAACATAAACTTGCAGTAGATTCCAAAACTTTGAGCTGTCATGTGCCACCCAGGGTTTTCAGATTAAAAAAAAAAAAAGAAAAGAAAAAAAAGACAATGAACAAATTGAGATTAATATTGAATACATTTGTTTATGTTCAAATTCTGCCATTGAAACAGATTGAAGATTGAGTTTTGTTAGGATTGTAAGCAGCATCACAGACAGCCTTCAGAGACCGTGTGCACACCAGGGACATGTTGACTTCCAGCCGTGTTACCTCAATGATTATTCAGGCTGTGCTTCCTCTGAGGAACCTTACCTGCCACGCCCTAAATTGAAGCCCCATGTTGGACATCTTAAGCATTTTGAGAGAATGGTTTGAATGCAAGAAGTGTTTTCTCTGTTAAATTCAGTTGAAGCTATGTTGCACAGGTTCCAGGGTTACTCACTGTCAGCCTTAATAGTTGGATTTATGTCTGAATTCATAACTGTTGGAGCACATAAAGAGTTGGTGGCTGCACAAGAAAAACCCATGCTTTTAGGAGTGATACCAGTCAGGTTGCAATTGTTTTGTACACCGGTAGCACAGAAACCTTTTTTTACAGGTCTCATTTGGAGATATGACCTCTTTGGTTTACTAGTGGATTATATTGGTGCTCATTGTGTAAAACCTAAGCGGTGCAAATGTAAAGCCATTAAAACATGATGAGATTGGAAGACTGGCAAGGGATGGAGTATATTGGCTCAGTGGTCGAGTGGGTCGTCCAATAACCGAAGGAATGGAGGTTGGAATCCCGCTTTAGCCAAGTCATTGTCGTTGTGTCCTTATGCAAGGCACTTTACCCACATTGCCTTGTATGAATGGGTATAAATTGTGCATGAATGTTGGTGGTGGTCAGAGAGGCTGTAGGCGCAAAATGGCAGCCACGCTTCTTTGATTGCATTGTAGCTTACCACCACTGGTATGACTGATGTGAGTGACTGGTGTAAATGAGTAATGGTCTCTGTACACGCTTTGAGTCTACTAAAAAAAAGCGCTATATAAATCCAGTACCATAGAAACCCTATTCCAATGGCATTACTGCACTCTTGTTTGAACCTATGGTATATTTACATCATTAGTTTGCACCAATGGGATTTAATAAGTGTTTAAAGTGCCATTTTTTCTTTATTGCGCACGCGCACACACACACACACACACACACACACACACTATTGAAACCAGGATCCTTGTTTTAGGACTGGGGGCTAAACTTGAGTGCTGGATGAAAACCAAGATATAAAACTGGGTGGATTGAAATCTCTGTTTCAACTTTGTTTTTGCATGTTCTCTGAGCAGCTTTTCTGGAGCTGGAGGTGATGCATTACAACTGAAAAAAACAGGTTGCGTTTTCACAACAGGTCTGAGTTATGCCAAGAACAAACATCATTTGTAATGCAGAATAAATTGGTGCATACAGTCTATGCTGCTTGCTGCATATTCCCAATGGCCCAAATAAACCCTGAATCCGCTCACAGATACTGGCAAAAACAGAAGCCATTGCAGTCTACTGCATTATCAGTTTCCTTACACTGTCCATAAACATTTATTGTAAGGTTAACAAGACATTTTCTATGCGACTGAATTAGTGCATGATTCTGATTGTTTATCTGCCTGCAGCACAGGGACCTTAATCAGTGCAAGCAGGTATAGGCTATAGAAAATGTTGAATCTAGTTTGTGATGAATTCTGTTCCATTTGATGGTCATATTCTTATCTTAACTAATCAAATGGAAATGTCAATCCTCCTACATCACACCCCTGCTGATGTAGCAGCTGATCTGATGAAGGTTTTTAAATTCACTGCATTTTCGTAAACATACTAATCCTCAATCGACAGGTTAGAAGACACTGCTTTATTTCCATTTATCCATCCCAACCCTCATGTGTTCTTGTTCTCTGTTGTATGGGTGCTGCCCCCTTTGTACTACTTATAAAGCTGCAGCTGTCCTTACTTGAGTCTAATGATAAAACAAACAATAAGTGCATGAAAAAGGGTGAAACTGAACAATCATTTCATAACTACAATCTTGTGTTCAGATGGCATGTGTTCGAAGGTTGCTTTACTGTTACAATAAGATCAGACTCATAAAACTGTTGTTCTTGCCAGCCCCTGCAGCCTTTATTAAAGAGAGGAAAGCTTATTAAGAGCTGAGCCATTTTAAGTGAAGGCACTCTGAGGGAACAAGGCTGTCTCTGTGTGAGGAAAGTGCACGGCAAATCAAACCATAAATATTAGTCCAAGGTGACGTTCTTTACCTCTGGTAAGAAAGACATATTTTGAAGTGATAAGCGTGAATGTAAATCTCCATCCCTTCCAGCCCACTCTCATTTCAATTTCCATCTGCTGGCTTTAGGAACATATTTTGAGACTCCTCATCCTCCCCTATGTTCTCTGCCAACACTTTTTTTCAATTTTGTTTTAATTTGTTTTTTTACTTAGAACCAAAATTAAACACAATAACCAAAGCATACTTAAAACATAACATCAACTGAAATACACACAACATAGAAATAATGTGTATAATAATGATGGTTTAAAAAAGAACTCTACCTGTATGTAAAATTTTTAGGTATAAAATTATGCCATACATTACATATTAGGATCAGCACACAATACATAGTTTCATTATACATTAATTCATATTCTTGAATAAATATAAATAGTCTATCTCTTAAATCTATGGTAAACATGCTTGAAATTGACGTTTCCCCGACCACTGTTACAGCCTTGCTCAACCCTGCCAATGTTGGTCAGGTCAGGTACTGCATCTGTTCATTGGGATTAATGAGAGCACATTTTGTCAAAAGGCAGCTTAGTTTTTCAAAATGGTGATACTTTCATGTTGACATCCATTGACATTTTATGAAGGTCTCTTTTTCACAGATTTTGCTAATCATACAGGCGGATTATGTACATGCATGAGTCAACATCTTTAAAATCCCTTTTGGTGACAACACTGTGGCGAGTTAGCTCTAGGCTCTAAAACACACCCACTTTGTTTTAATATTAGAGCCAACAAGAAATCAGTGACTAACTTTTTATTTCTGCTGAGATCAACGTGTTAGTTTAGCAAATTTCAGAGATGAAAAACATCTATTCAGGATTTAGAAGAGGCAGCAATGCAATGAGACATCAATCAGCTACTAAGTAGGATTTCAAATGTCTTGAGGTGAGAAGCTATGATTGTATTTTACTAAGAAAGTATTTTAAATTCTCCTCTTGCACATAAACAGGTTTTTTTTTCTTTCCTGAATTCGGTTTTTCAAATAGTGAAAGAGTTGCTTGCTCAGTAGAGCAATCCATTTCCCTGTGGGTCCTCGCCCTGCTTTGGCTTTTGTATTCAGTTTGAGTAGCGCGAACGCTTCAAAGAAGTAACACCCACAGATTCTTTTCTATCAGTCACCAAAAATCACCAGTGTTGTCCTATTTCTTTGTCAAGCATAGTGGTTGTTTTCAGCCACACAGTTGGCAGTTTTGGTTTATTTGCTTTTACTGTTTGATTGTTGTGCAAAACCTTACATTAACTAGTTTCTGCTCAGATCTGCACATTTTATAGATTTAGTGTGCACAAAGTGGAAAATAGCTATTTTATAAGCCATTAATGGATAGTTGGCATTTCTCAAGAACTATTGCTGCATATTATTTAATCAATACATAGAAAGCCTCGTACATTTAGCTTAAATGTCAAAAAATGAAATGAAAAGAACAGGTCATTTTCATCATTTGTTCTCGTTTATCCAGATCTAAGCTGGCGGAAGAAACACACCATGGTAAACTAGAAGCATGTGCCAAAGGCGTTTGCTATTAAATATATATGTAGCACCTCTGAAAACAATATAAAAAGAGTAAGTTTGTTTGCAAATACCTTGGCACATGGTCAAAAATTACAGAAAAATTTTGGTAGAGGAGAACTGATCAACAGCTAAATTAAAACAAAAATTCAATTTCCATAGGATAAAAATGTATCTAAGGAAACATGATTTCCAGGAACAATATTTCACAGGAGAAAAAAAAAAAGTCAAATCGGGTGAGTTATTGTTTTTATTTATGCTTTTTTTAAACTGTATATGTTATGTAATTTTGATTATTTTAAGTAATCTATCGCTTATTTTACCTAAAAATAAAAAAAGCAAAAAAAGTATCTGCCAACAGAAGAGGAGCATTTTACTTACAAAGATTTTTTTCAAAAACAAGTACAAATTTCTTGAAGTAAAATATTTTTATACAAAAACTAACTGGAAAGAAGAAATATTGATCAGGCAAAAATTTGGCAAGTGTATTGCCTTTATTTAAGATGTTTTGTCTGATTAAGATTTCACTTTTTGTAGTGATTTTTGCAGCACCTAAAGTCAGACAGCTTTGAGCTCGCCGATGTAAGCTGCATATTTTTAAATTTGAGAAATTTCAGATGTACAAAATGTAAAAATGTGCCTTTTAGGAGATTTCAGGCATGAGTTATGTAAGATCAAATGCCTTTAAATGCAAATCGCTGCTGCTGCTGCTGCTGGGGACTATATTTATCTGGAAACTAAATAGGACTGAACCTTAAAATGGTGATTGGAGTAGGTGGGTGGAGGACTGATTCATTGCTTCATCCCCCATCTGTCATTAGTACACAGAGGTGGGAGAGCAGCAGTGAATATAAGTCCAAGTTTGCATATTTTTTTTGTGTGAGTAGAAGAAGAGTGAACGCTCCCTGGTTCAGTGAGGAATTGAGGATAAGTGAAGAGTGTCTGTCTGGGAAAATAGTCCCCATCATCAGCTGATGGTGTCTGATTACTGCACTTAGTGGAATCATTTATGCTTTCACCCTGTGTGGTGTGTTTTGTATAAAAAGATGCATGTGGACAGCACAGGCATTGTATATTAAAGCTGCTTCTTTCCACTCTCAGATGCAGGGGCAGTAGCTTTCAGACTCCAGGCATGTTGGTATGCCAGGAGGAGCCTGCAGAGGGTCTTGATTCTGCAGGGAAGCTGCTTACCACGTACAAATCCTTATCACGTCTTTAAAAAGAAAGAAAGAAAGACAAATCCCTGCAGAAAGATGCTTGATTCTAAATGCATTCATTCAAGTCTCCTCCATCAGTATGTGTGCAGACGCCTCCACCTGTCAGAGGTCAGTAACGAGGCACCATCTGTTAAACAGCAGGTTATGACTGATGATGTCACAGTTATTGGACACATCCCAAAACGAAGGATAGTGATAAGTAAAGGGAATGATGTATTAAAGATTGTAATATGCCGAGGTCATTCCTGCAGAGATGCATGTGAGATGATTAATTTAATGTAGAGTCACCATATTTTGACAACACTTAGGTTGACCTCGGCATTCTCAAAGTACTCTACGTTTTCTTAAATCTACCTTGTAATGGCGAAATACAATAAAATAAATGGTTGTTATTGTCAATAAGGTTTAAAAAAGATCTGTCTTTATAACAAAGACTTAAAATATATCTGAAGTCAGTGGTGACTCAAGTCAATCACCTTTATTATGCATTTTAACAGTCTTTGAAATTGCTCATATAAACCTTCTTAAAATCTCTCAATCATTGAAACGATTAGAAACATTGCCTCATAGACAATAACACTATAATTTAAAAAAACTCAAGGGAACAGTAAATATTAAATATACACCTCAGCAAATAATCTTTTCAATTAAATCCAATGTTATTTGGTCTCTTTTAATCTCCCTCTCTCTCTCGCTTTTCCTTGAGTGTGACGATTATGTCAAAGCAAAGTCTTCAATGATTCCATCAAGTGTGAGTAAAATTACCGTAATGGCACCTTCTTGTCTGTAAATAGCAACTCCTTAGCTTTCAGAAACTGGTGGAATTTCTCAGAGCAAATATTAGTGGAGTTACGGTCTTCTATATTAACGTGTTCCCAGAGATGCATTCGAGGTCCAATCCAGACTAATATCATCTAATCTATTTGTGTTTGAGTAAGTGGGTTGGACATGATGGTAAACAAGTGAATCAGAAGTAACTTAGTTAGAACTTAGAAATGGTGCTGGGATAATACACATAAGAGATGTAAATAAAAGACATTCTGGACCCCTGCCTGCAGCTAAAACTACCACATCACAGTATCTCTAAAACAGAAGAGCATATGTCTGCTCCGGAAAGCGAGACTTCTAAAATTTTATAAGTCTTATGGTTTAAACTAGATTTTCAGGCTTTTCAGTCAGCACCTAAAATGTTAGATTTGACCTCTAATATGAAACCTTTTTTGGGAAATGGTGACTTTTGCCAATCTAGAAGCACTAACTACAGATCTGAAACATTTAACATTTCCCTTTTTTGACCTTATGAAAGTGTTATAAATTAACTGACAGTGATTTTTTTCCCCAAACAGTAAATTACGTGTTTATGACTCTGGGAAGATTTACAAATATAATTAGCGTAAATTGTTTTTAATGCTCTCATCTCTGTTGGTAGATGTCAAAGAGAATAAACAAACAAAACAGCTAACATGAAAGAATTCAGAAGTTCATTGAATTTCCAGAAAAATCTGAAATTTATAGTCATGTAATATTGCATGAAGTAATGAGGAGAAAATGGCATCTGGGGATCAAACTATATCCGTTTTGTCAGGCAAACGACTCTGAACAAACGTTATGTGATGGAAGACTCAACATAACAGTTAAAGTTTGATCCTTTGATTTGATGTTAGAATCTCAGATCCAGCTGAAATCCTGCCCAGTGTTACCAAACGAACACGAGAGAAAAGTTACCACTTTTGGAACGGAACTCTTGTTCTGCTTTTACCAGTGGCCAGATTTCAAGTATGAGATCCAAGTGGGTGGTTTTGGCAGATGGACTTCACCTCAGCGATGTCCATCTGCCACAATGTGTCCCAGAGTTTGATACTTTGTTCAGCATTTTAGCTCCAGTAATTTATTAAATTACAGACATGAAATTCATATGTGAGGATTAATGGCTGTTTTTCATTTTTTATGAACTATGGAGTGCAGCATAGCCGCAGGCAGTGGGTGTTGATTGGAGATCTGATACTGAGCAGAGTTTCTGTTCTTGTCTTTCCTCTGCACAGCATGTGTGCAGAACCAAACATACTTAGAGATTAAAAAGACTGCATTAGGACTTTTGTTTGTAAGTCAAGTTAGGGGAAGAACACTACTTTTCCTAATTTTGGAGGAATGGCCCACATTCAGCTGCATTTATTTTGTCCTTAATTGTCACGCGTGAAGGTGGAAAAACATGTTGATGGGAAAATCAAGTTCCTAAAATCATATTTTTTGTTCCCCACATTGCTAGATTAAGATTCATTTTAGATTATAAACATTAATTTTCATTGGTTTGGTTCATTTCCTTGCATGTAACTTCGAGCACTAGAAACTTTAGGTTATGTATATAGCCCCGGTTCTATGAGTAATATGACTGAGATGTCTCACTATGGGATGCACACTCCCTCTAGCCCTCAGAAGCTCTTTTTTCAATCCGCCAAGCACTGATTGGCTGGAAAAAACTGTCCATCCGCCAGGGACACTCTCACCCTCTAGAAGAGGGAGGGCGGATGTACAGTTCCTCATTCAAAATAATTTCCTCTTCTCACTCGTTCGAGCAAGAAGGGTTGTCTGGTGAGACGTCTCACTCATATTACTCATAGAACCGGGGTTATATACATAACCTAAAGTTCTATTTCATAATAATTTGCGAGATGTCTCACTATGGGATATGGCAGCTCCCGTAGTGCAGACATGCTTATTGAGCAAATAAACAGCCCGCAGGGCACAGTCCGTTATACATCAGGACAGCAAAACAGTCCAGCATGTAAACCCGGACAAACGTGAGGGGCGAGGACCAACTTGCTGCTGCACAAATGTCCTGAACAGACACTCCCCTGAACAAGGCCCAGGACATGGCAAGACATCGAGTCGAGTGTGCTTGCAGGCCCTCAGGCAGCTGCAGACCCCAACCCTCGTAGGCCAAAACATTGACCCCATTGTCCTTGGTAAAGCCCCTTATGTGTTCATGTACATATTTAATGCATGTACTGCACACTACAAATTAGACTGCTGCTCATCCTGTGAGGCAGGAAGGCCAACAGGTCAAAGGGAGATGAAGAGTCTACCACCGTTGGCACAACGGTGAGTGAGATGTCTCAATCATATTATGAAATAGAACCTCCAACCAATAATAATCATTATTAATTAAAATAATTAATTATTATTAAGTTATTATGAGAACCATTGCCAGATCCCACGGTGGAACCAGCGGTAATAATTTTATGAAAGTGCTCCCTTCATAAAAAAAAGCCGATCAGCGGGAGCTGACTCACCGTTTTATCCCCAAAGCCCTCATGACGGGCTGCGATCGCCGCCAAATACACTTTCACAGTGGAACAGGCCACGCGCTTGTCTATCAGGTCCTGCAGGGATGGTAAGATCACTCCCCCAGGCCCTGAAAAGGGATGTGACACCCCTGGGGGAACCCAACCCTCGAAACACTGTAGGTTATTTACATAACCCCAGCTTCATGAGTAATATGATAGAGATGTCTCACTCATATTGATGACAAATAACCCTCCATTTGCAATCATACAGCGAGCTAGTGGAAGAGGCCCGGCCGCCCTGTAAGCTGGAGATCACACACTGTGAGGGTCCCACCGCTGACAGATCAGTGGCCAGGCAATTCAGGGGCCAAGCCCAGAGTCCCAGTCGCTCTGGGTGTGGGTGGAAGATTGTTCCTCTTGCCTGTGACAGCAGATCCCTGCGCAGCGGGAGCTGCCAAGTAGAAGTGCACAGCAGCTGGTAAATCTCTGAGAGGTGACCAGGATCAGTGCATGACCCTGCTCCCTCACCCTGAACAGAGTGGGGAGTATAAGGGCCAACGAGGAGCATCCATGCTGTGCAGGGAGAAAAACGCGCACTGCGTGTTTTCCTCCGTGGTGAACAGATCCACTTCGGCCTGTCCATAACGGTCCTACAACTGTTGCACCACCAGTGGGTCTAACCTCTAATCTCGGGAGCTGCCAAGTAGAAGTGCACAGCAGCTGATAAATCTCTGAGAGGCGACCAGGATCAGTGCATGACCCTGCTCCCTCACCCTGAACAGAGTGGGGAGTATATGGGCCAATGGGGATCGTCCGTGCCGCGCAGGGAGAAAAACAACGCGCACTGTTTTCCTAGGCGGCGAACAGATCCACCTTGGCCTGTCCATAACGGCCTACAACTGTTGCACCAGTGGGTCTAACCTCTATTCCTCGTACACCAGCACGCCCCTGGACAGCAGGTCTGCGCTGTCGTTCAGGACCCTTGGGAATGAGCGTTCCTCTCAGAGAGAGGAGATGATCTCTCCACAGGATCAGCCTGCGTGACAGCAGCAGTAGCCGACGGGAGCGTATAAGCCAGTTTAGTGGTTGATATATGCCACCACCGTGATACTGTCCGTCCTCACCAGGACATGATGTCCCCTAAGAGATGGGAGGAAGTGGATCAGCGAGAGGAACACAGCTGCCATTTCCAAATAATTTATGTGACAGCGTCAGAGGTCTGCGTCCCAGAAGCCTCTCGGCGACCTGCCCTCACACACTTCACCCCAGCCCAGCAGGCTGGCATCCATGGAGATCACCTTCCTGGACGTAAACGTCCCCATGGAGACACCGTGCGTCAGAAAATCCGAGGCCCGCCAGTGGCGCAGAGCTGTGCTGCACTCCGGTGTAACCAGAACCCCCCGTGGGCCATGACGCACAGGGCTGAGCCCATGAGAGGCCACCCACAACTGGAATTCCCTCATGTGGAGGCGGCCGAGGCGTATGATGTCATCAAGCCATTAGTCCGAGTAACCGGAGACATAATCTGAATTTAACAGATTTGCCCTGTCGAAACAGCGTGAGGCATGCCCTGAACGTCTCCACCCGCTGCGCCGACAGGTGCTCGGTGAGAGGCGCAGAGACAGTCCCAAAAGACAGTTTCCTGTGGAGGGGACAACATGTTCTTTTCCGCGTTTGTCACAAACCCTAGGTCGGATTGGTGATGTAAAAGAATGGGTGTGTGCACTGTGACCTCCAATTCAGATCGTGCCAAAAACAGTTCGTCAAAACAGGTGGCCAAGCGGAGGCCCCCCTTCTCAGCGGGGCTGTTGCTGCCTCCGCGGCTCGCACAAACGCCCTTGGGCTCAGTGAGAAGCCACACAGTATTCATGACATACCCACCGGAAAGCAAATCTCAGGTACTTTCTGTGAGGGGGATATAACGAAATGTGAAAATACGCCTCCTTCAGGTCCCCTTGACGCACCAAGAGTAAAAGGGAGTTGTGCGTAAGCATCCTCAACTTATATTTCCTGAGAAATCTGTTCAAAGCCTGTAGATCCAGGATAGGGAGAATGTTAGGGGCCCAGTATAAACCGCTCTGGGACAATGCGGGTGGAACAATAGAGATTGCTCCTCTGCTCAGCAGACAGCTGATCGCCTCCTGTAATAGTGTGTATTACATCGGCGAAACGGGGAGGGACAGCCGCAAACTGCAGCGTGTAACCCCTCGATATCGTCCGCAGCACCCATGATTGAGCTGCGATCGCTACCCATTTCTCTCTTAACGGAGAGGGTGGATAAGCGCTCCGGCTCGTTCAACCTGGGAGGCTCCGGCCATGGTATGGTGGTGCCCTCTCCCGCAGGCAGGCTGCCAGTGGCCTGAGAAACCATTTGTAATGACAGATTGCACACTGTCAGAAGGACCAACCGGAAGGCAGCGGAGCCCTGTCTGCGACAGTCTGCCTAACAGTAGAGGAGGCAACCCTGTTAGAGCAGAGCCATACCCCCAGGAACAAGCGTGCAGTACCACTCGTTCCTGAAACACCATGTTGCTCATCACGCCACCCAAGGCCTGCACGGAGCAGCGCTGTGCGCGGGGAGACACACCTGCTATGGGTGAAAATGTTCTCCACTGTCGCTGGATCCTGAGACCAAGCCAAAACCCTCACACAGTTCAGCTTGGAAAGCTGCAGCATATGCCCTGCTCGATGGGTCCGACTGAAGACAGTCCGTCCCAGTCAGTCGCATGGGTGTCTAGGGAGACGGAGCAGGCTGGCGTGGCAACAGGTGAGCCACAATTAGCGGCTCCACAGTCGGCATTCTGAGCAGCCCGAGGCTCTCCACATTCTCACAGTCGAGGGTGGATGAGACCGTCACATGAGACTTTCCACTGAAAGGGCGGTCCTTCCATGGATGCGCCACTTCCAGCAACAGCTAAGGGGGAATGGAGAGGATTTATCCCGGCGTACCCTCGGAGGTGGGATTCTTACTCGCATCGCGGGACCTAGTGGCCTCCGTTACAATGGTGGATCACAGGATGGAGAGGCACATCACTGCGGGCCTGCACAGCTCCACGGTGTCCAAGCTTGGGAGAGAGGAGAAAGGTGTGGCAACCTCCTCCTCCTCCTGAGAGGCAACAAAGGCAGCAGGCTGCTGGGAGCCCCAGCTGGGGCCATGGGCAGCAGCAGAGGCCATAAGAGCCTTGTTCTCTATGCTCGCTGCGGCACAAGCGCCGTGAGGAGGATGAAGGGGGGCCTGGACGGACATCAGATGCGCCGGCCTATGGCAGAGGTTGTGTGCATCGAACGCTGTGCAGCGAGCCTCAGTGCAACTCGTTTTCTCGGTGAGAGGAGCCTTGGTTTCTATCGCCGCTTGACGCAGGCAGGAAGAGCAGGTGGATTAGCTTTTATGCTACCACATGCCGGCTAACGCAGGTGCTAGCAGGACAACGTGTATCGGAAGCCTGAGATGTCGGGGGCAGCGTTGACTCTTTTTGGACGGCAGTTGGATTTCGGGAGCTTGGGTACCGTAGTACGGAGCTGGAACCAGGCCTTACATGGTGGTGAAGGCTCAGGAGAGAGACCTACGTGCGCGAGAGCCCGAAAGGTGTCGAGAGCCGTGGTCTGGGATGGCAACAGATGTGCTGGGGTCCGTAAGCTTTGGCCTTGTGGCACAGGAGTGAGAGGCTGCTGGAGGCCAAGGTGCGGCAACGTTGGAAGGAGCAGTCAGCCGGAGCTGAGGCTCGGGGTTTTCACGTCTTGCGGCAGTGAAGGACAGCACACACGAGCATGGAGGCATCAAGTGGTGATGTCTGGGAGCTCTGGACCTGTCGGTGCAGAGCTGGTAGCGGCTAACGGACACCGTGAGTGAGAGAGCCGTTCAAGGACCAACGTGCGCCGAAGCGAAAATGTTGGCGGAGAGCCGACAGCGAGAGCTGGGGCTCTGAATTTCACTTACCTGTGAAGGAGCAGCACCCACAGAGCAGAGCAAGGTAGGTGCCGGTTGCTTCTCGACTTGTCATGGTCCACGCAATGCGTTTATACTTACCAGCGCCCAGTGACCAGAAAACCCAAAGGAATCAATCTGTGGACAGTTTAGCTGATAAGAACGTGAGATGCGCATGAGAGAAAGAAAAGGTGTTTGAATGAGGAACTGTACATCTGCCCTCCCTGAGGGCTACATGGAGTGTGTATTCTATAGTGAGACATCTCACGAAATATTATGAAATAGAACTGCAGTTTAGAGTTGGTGTAGTTCTATTTTATTTTCACTTTTCTTAAACTTTTTCCAATTCGGGTGCCCCACATCTTTAGAGTAACTGAACCCTTGCTTTCTCCTCACCTGCCTCTAGAAGGGAAATTCCAAAAGTGCCTTGATAATGGGCGGGGCTCCTGGAGCAGTTAAGACATGCCCATGCTATAAAATCTCAAATGAACAATATATGCTAACTGGCTGCTCATTACTCAATATTCCTCTCTGTTCACTCTTCTCTCAATCCAACCTACTCACAACAGATCGTAAAGCCCACAAATGCTAGTTTTTATAAAAGGGGTGGGGATAACAGTGCTTATTTATGACGCAAGATGGTCCCAAAAAGTCACACGAACTTGTTCTCAGCCAATAGCAAAAATCTCACTCTGACATTTTACAGCGAAATATGCCAAATTGAAATACTTTGAGTAAAAGGTTGAGAGTTGGACCAGGATCAGTCAACAGTACTACTTCATACCCAAAAACATTTGTATTCAGCATAAAAAAGTGGTTTTAGGGTTTAGTTACTCTTTAACTATTAACTTTTTGTGCTATGCATCTGAATGCCATGTGTGTAAGGAGTTCTCTTCCTTCATCCACACTCCACATTTCTGTCCCTGTAGCTCGGACTGAAAAAGCCTCTTGAAATGATTGACTTTAAAGTAATTTTCACTTTAATCCTGTTTTTTATAGCAATTTTCACTCAATCTTTCAGTTATGGGATAATTATGATCTATATAGAGAACTGCAAATTAATAAATTTGGCACAGTCAGCCTCTTATTATAGGAAGAACTGATTGCTTTGGCCTGCGGCTGTGCTACTGCTGCACTAGTCCCGCTTGACATTTTGGCAAAATAAGTGCAAAATCCATGCAAAAGTCTATGACTTACTGTTGCATCACAGAGATTTACAAAGTAAATGCTAATAACTGGTATCCCAATCGCAGGGAAATTGGATGTCGATCCTGCTCGTGAGCTGCGAGACATCATATGTGATGAGGACATAACATCTCACATGTTAACCTTTGGTAATAATTTAGCTTCTCAGCAAACTGTGGCACTAGTGCACCAAGCTATTTAACAACCACCACTAAGCAGAAAAATCTCCCCCATCCTGGTCATACCAGTGCTTAAACCAAAGCAGCGTCTTAAAATCAAACAATGCATTTATGGGGAAGACTGTGGAGGTTTTCTAAAACATTTGAGTCTTATGATACCCTGTGCCTACTGCTCACCCGCTTTATAACCCCATGATAAGGCGCATATACACCATGGTCTGTTAACCTGATGGTTTGAGTGCTGCTTGTTTTCCTTTGTTAAATTCTATCATTGATGTGTTTTCCTTACTTGACATCCCTGGTGTATGAACTGTAGCCTCTTTTACGATTTGGGTTAATACAGACAAGCTCGGCATTTGTGAGTTCTGATTCAGTGGAAAGATTCAACTCTTTAACATTGGTCTGTCATGAACTTACCATGTGTTTGGTTGATTTGAACTGTGAGATGATTTGGTTTGGTTCTGCTTTGCTGAAAATGAAAGGCTATATTCTTGCTTGATATACTTTATATAGTTTGTTTTAGAGCTGCACGATTATGGCCAAAATGATTACGATTACTTTGATCAATATTTTAATCAGGATTTTTTTTTTTTTTGTCCTGTTAGGGTAAACAGTATTTGTATTTAACTACTTTTTAACAAACAATATGTGAACAGTTTAGAGTGCAAAAGAAAAGCTTTAAACAAGTATAGCAAAGGATTTGTAAATATTTGTAAATATCATTTTTGGTGACTTTTTGGGGTCTTACACTGTTGTCTTCAACATTATCTTGTACGTATGTTGCTTAGTAAAAAAAAATATATATATATATATATATATATCTTTATAAAAGATATGCTGTATAGCCTGCATTTTAAATGTAAGAATCACTGACGATCAGGTTAATTTAATCGTGGCTGCCAAAATCGAGCTCAAGGTTAAGACCCTCTGATTCAGCCTCTGATCTCTTCCAATCCCAAACCTCCCTGCCAATTACAGGGGTAGGAGGATTCATGAAGAGCCGTCAGTGGTGAAAGTAGCTTGAGAGCCTTAACAGTGTGAGCACCCCTGCTGTAATGGATCACAGGAAGTGAGAAACATCACTGGATCAGGCAAGCAAAGAAACTCTGGAAGTAGATTTTTACTTCTGTCCATCTTTCCCTTTCCTCATGACCCTCTCATTGCCCTTGTCTACCGCTCTTTAATTGGTGGAAAATGTGATTGATGCAACTGGCACACAAGCTGTCCAGTTATAGTTTTCAGTAAGCATGACTCTATTTGAATATGAACTGTAAAAGCTATTATAGCTTAATTTCACGCCCAGTAGGATATCTGCTGTTTCCGCTTCATCAGAAAAAGTAACTGTCAAGAGATCCCATTGTATTCTCTTTCTTTCTGTCTTTTCCTCTCCTCACAGTTTTGTCCTAAACCTTTGACTTTTTCTTGACCTCACTTTTTTTACCTTGTCTGAACGGCAGCAAATGAAACCTGTTCCTGTTTGTTCTTGGCTCAGATATTATCTGTAAACCATATTAATTTCAGTTTAATGCAGTCGACTTGAATAATTCTGTTGCCTAAAGTCTTGATTATTGTTTGAACTTGAAGTTAGTTACATATTCATTGGGTAAATCATCAATATGAGTTTAAATTCAAGTCAGCAAATAATGTGAAACTGTACATGTTAATTTTTCTTTTAAAGAAGCACTTAAATCGTGTACAGTTGCTAAATATCACACTAGACTTTCTGCTGTGCAAGCTCTTGTACTCTTTTCCTCAAAGTATCCTTAAGAGTTAAAATGTGAATTATGGCTAGTAAACCATATCATCCTGAATAATGTTAAAGCACTAACATTCTTTCTACATAAGCAAATCTATGTATATCAAATGTTACTGAATATTTAGCAAGTGGCTCATACAAAGAATGCTTGTGATTTACAGAACTTTATTAGAAATCTTTCTTTTGACATCGTGATACCCAAGTATCAGTAGTTTGATTGTTGATTTTGAGATCATTTTCCTTCATGTTCATATGTCTTTGAGTGACTCAAACTGTGGTCACTGCAGTTAATCATATTTTTGCAAAGTGACGAAATGCTTTGCATGTTTGACATTATGCCACCTCTACTTAACATTGCCTGGTGGTTATGCTCCATGGTCAAATCTTCTGTGATAAAATCTAAAATGGCCTGAGCCTGTCTGACTGGATTCATGAGGTAGTTTAAAAACCTCTGCACACTCGGAGAGAACAGCATCTTTCTTGTTGCTCGTGGTTGCCTCATTATTTACCAAAGCCTCTGTCTGCATCTAAATTCACTGTGTTCATTTTAGAAATACTGGTACTTGTTTTACTTAATAGAACTAGTTTTCTCCTGGATAGACGTACATAAAGATAATGAAAAGGATCATGCATCACAGCTGTTTTAGGGTGGCATTTTATGTAGGTTAAAGTGCAGGAATATGAACTGAATCATGAATGTGTTGTACTTCTGTGTACCATGTAAAAATATAGCTTATTATTGTGAATTTAACAATAACTGTCTCTCTATTCTAAATATGACAATAATCTGCTGTGAGCTGTCTTCAGAGAAACTCTGAGTCTAATTAGTTTTATGTTTTGTTTTTCTGTTGGTAAAATGTCAAAGCAGCTTAAATCCGCTCACGTGTTAAGCCACATTAAATTGGTGAAGGCTTTGCCCCCCTCTAAACTTAAAACATCCAAAATAAAAAAAGGCATGTTTGAAGTGTTAAAAGTGAGGATAAAAACATACATTAACAAACTTTTATCAGTCATTTGGTAGCAATGCATTGCACGCCTACCCTAATAATGTGGCAGTAATGAGTGATCTATTTGAACATTTACAAACTTTCACTTGTCTAGCAATGAAGCCGACCAACACAAAGTGGCTGATAGTGAAGTGAAAGTGTATTCTTCCACAAAGCGAAGGCCTGGTATCAGGAAGGTCACAAAAACCACCTCCTTTGACAGGAAGGCATTTCATGGCATATGTGTTGATAACACTAAATTGTGGATTACACCCACCACTGAGAACAGTGTGTGCTTGTGAAAATGACAATTTCATGTTGAATATGTAACTACTGCAGCAAAAATGAGTTCATTGCTTTAGCTGCACAAATTTGTCTTTCTTGAGAATAAATTGCTTCATTATTTCTGTTACCGTAGAAGTTGTGTGTACTGTAAGGTTTAAATGTTACGATTGTAACAAGGCTGAGTTTTTATAATTAATCTGTGTGAGAGCTATTCATTGAAAGTGTTGCACAAAATAAAATGGAAAAGACTCCATTCAGTGGGAATAAAAGAGAAAATTAGCCCCACCTCATCTCATTAGTAAGTGAAATGTTTGTTCTTTTTTAAAATTAGGACACTTTTTTTGTTTACACACAATGCTTCAACCTTGCTGAAGAATTAACAATTTTCTGTACATTACACAATATGGGCTTCAAAATGTATCTTTATTAGCAAACAGACACAGGCAACTGGTGGCCAGGGGGCTGATTATGGCCCTCGGTTAAATTTTGTGCGGCCCCCAAAGTGAACACACAAAATACCAATAAAAATACAAAAAAACAGCACTGTAAATTCACAAAATGACTACAAAAATACAAAAAAAAATACACAAACACAACAAAAAGCCTGTTACTTTTTTCCCAACCCTGACAATTCAGCTGCATTTTTCATCAAATGTTTAATTTCCTGTTGACAAACCTGTAAAAATAAATAATAGAAATAAATAAAACAAACTAATAACAAACAATGCTATAATAATATACTTTATTGCTTCTTTTTAAAAAATGTTTTATAGCAATGCAAAATTAGAGTGATCTTTTTTTATTAAGAGTAAATCGCTTATTGGACAACGTTGTTTTTCTTTTTTCCTTTTACAAAAAATGTGTGTATATATATTTGTGTGTGTGACTGTGTGTGTAATATATATACACAATGTATTTCTTGGTGTTACTTTCGTCCAGACGATGACAGACTAAAGTAACGATGTACAATGTCAAATTACACCACAGTCATCACACCTGGTATTGACAGACAAATTATGTAATTAGTAATACTAGTGTGAAGTTTTTTGGTTTTTTTTAAAATAACTCGTTTGAAAACTGTTACTTTCCTACCAACACTCCCCGACATCTCTGCAGGAATTTTTAAGCCATAAAAAAGTTTTATATTTTATATTCTGAATAAATCTTTGCCCCTCCACACACAATAAGAATCATGTTAAATGTCGTACAATGTGATGGACTTAGGGATGTTTACATCCATAGCCATCTTTCTCATGTCCTCTGATATCATAATACTGTTTTTATATAAATGCTCTGAATCACTTATTCTTAATGAACTGTAGCCTTCTTAGTCATAGGATATTGTGCTTAACTATAGATATGTCCTTGGATGCAGCCGTGGGTGTAATAAATAAACCCTGGCCATCTTTCACATCCCTCGCTGCCTGCCAGGGATTGGTGGAGACTGCAGCAACATCCTCTGTGATTGGTGGATGGTGATGTTGTAGTATAGCAGGCTTGTTGGGGGATTCTTTGTTTATAAAGAGAGATGGATGCTGCTGGAGGAGGTTGTGTGTGCGTGTATGTGTGTGCGTCTGTGCACTGCAGGCTTAAGCAGGGTCGTGGGGGAGGTACTTTGAGGTTAAACTCAGTGTGCAGCCTATTTAAAGAACACCTCCTCCCTCTTGAATGATTCAACAACAGTTTTGCCCCTCCCCCCCTCTTCTCATCAAGATCAGCTGGAGGAAGTGGTATCCCGGCCAATGGGATTACAGTAGCGGATTGTCTGTGTGTGCTCCTGCAGCTGAGAGGGAGAGCGACCCTCGACAAGCAGCAGCAGCAGCTCTTCCTGTGTTTGTATGTCTGTCAGCGTGCAGTGAAGAAAATGTAGGGCAGCCACTTGTTCTCTCTCCCTCCGCTGTCTCTCATCCTCTGCTCTCCTGTGCTTGTCTTTGTTTCTGTGCTGTGTAGCTGCTGTTGCCACGGTGAGGGCTGGCATTGTTGCTGCGGCACCACTTCCATATTTGCTCTCATCCCTCTCTTGCTCTGTTAGTTTCTCTCACCATTTCATCTCATCTGAAAGATATACAGAGAGGGCATGGGCGACCATTGTCTGTGATTGTATGTGTGCATTTGTGTGTGAGAGACAAGGAGGCGAGGTGGCTTCAGGACCCAGACATGAATTCCTGCTGGAAGATGAAGATTCAGGTACAGATTATTCTTTTTCTGGCCTGTTTATGTCTGCATTTTACCAAGGATGCCACAGTCGGTTTTATTTTCACCCCTCAGGGATGTACGATACATTGTTTTTGTGAAGCTTAACATACGTTTAATTCATAGTGCACAGAGCAGGTGTTCACATATTTCAGTCATTTGGAAAGAGAATAAAACAAAAGGGAAATGAGCCCATTGTAGTTTCCATTCAGCGGTTGTTATGCCGAGGCCTACCGTCTCCGTGGTGATGGTGGAGCGGTTTTGCTGCAGCAACCTAGCGATGAAAGAGCAATCAACCCCGTGTGTTGCTTTTGTCCCTCTGTGTGTGCAAATGAGGGGAAAAGTTAGTAAATACAGGGACAGGATTACCAGACAGTCTGTGTTGGATCACTTCCAGGAGAAGCAGCTGCATCACAATCTAGTTGGATGCTTGTGTAGCTTCATCACAACACAATGTGTGTGTGTCATCATGCGTGTGTTTCTGACAGTCATTTTTGTGTCTGTGTGTGAATGTTTGCATGCGTGTTTGTGCGGTTGAGAGGAACATCTGCCGCCTCTTTAGTGTGAATGGCTGACCCACTTTCTCCTGTGTCACTGGCCTTTGTTCTGGGGAGTGGGGGGTGCTGCACATACATGTAAACACTGTGTGTGCCATTTCGTCACTGGTATCTATACACGTGTCGTCGGTGTTTTTGCCTTAAGATCACATGAGCACAGGATGTCGCACTCCTCTATATCTGCTGCGGTCTAATACACATGAACTTGCACAACCCTCTGCATCACCATGACATGTTTCACTCATTTTTGATTAAACTACATGTGTGACGGTTGATTAGAAATTGTCTTTCGTAGTGTGTAGCTACTAAAAAAATGATGCAGCAATTTTGATTCTGCAAAACAGTCTTGTACATTAATTTATAATTTTTCCTCTCTGTCCACAGCTTAGTTTATCACATCATTGACTGATGCAACAGATCAGAGAGCTTTGTGTCAAATCTGCAGCTGGAGGGAGGGGAGGGGAAGATTAGCACAGTCACATGTCGTGGTGAAGCTTAAAACCAATTCTGATGGGGAGATGGATGGACAGATTTGACATTGGAGGCAAATGATATTTACAAACCTGATGGGAGATATCAGAAATGCCAATTGCTGTTAAGCCTCAAATACCTTTTTTAATTGACTTCATTTATATCATGCTCCAAACTACTGAGCCACGGACTCCATACCCATTAATTGTAAAGTTCCCCAATGTACCTCTTTTTTTCTTTAAAAACCTGAAGACTTGGCACTTATGTTCTTTTAGAAGTTGGAAACATTGAGAACATCTGCAGAGATATTATATTTTGTTTAGCAGCCACATAGGGCGACCGTGGCTCAGGTGGTAGTGGGTCGTCTTCTGATCGAGAGGTTAGGGGTTCGATCCCAGTACCTGACTATGTGTCGAAGTGTCCTTGGGCAAGACACTGAACCCTAAGTTGCTCCCAGTGGTCGACTAGCGCCTTGCATGGCAGTTCTGTCCCACTGGTGTGTGAATGTGAGAGTGATTGGGTGAATGAGCTGATATGTAAAGCTCTTTGAGACTGCTTCAGTGTGGGGATAAAGCGCTATATAAAATCAAGTCCATTTACCATTTACCATATGATTCAGTTTGGTAAAAACAATCTCAGTTTAATGTCTTCCTAAACCTATTACATCCTCAAATCTCAGAGGTGAAAGAAACGGATTACAAGTACTCACGTTACTGTAATTAAGTTGCTTTTATGGCCACTTGTACTTTTTTCAGTTTATTTCTAAATAAGTAATTGTTTTAAATGAAGCAAAATAATACGTTACATATCTCCACCCAACCGTTACTGAGTAAATTAATATTTTTTGTTTTGAAATGATCAACGGACATTGTGAAATTATTAAAAAATTAAATGGCCAGACAACAATCAAATGCATCACATCATAGTTCATCAACCAGAAGAAACGTAATGCATGGCACCAAAACAGCATTGAATGGAGGTTATTTTCTCAGTTTTAGCGTTAATAAATGTAGCTATACTTAAAGCCTGAGAATGTATTCTATTCCCTGTTATTTATTTATTTTAGGAATTGTACACTTAGACAAACCTTTTGTTTTATACAGATGCCTTTGTGGAAAATAAATTAAGTTCCAATTGTGCAAGATTTCATCTCTTCCTGTTTAAGCTGATACATGATTTACTGTATGCAAGGGAACCGTGGCAAGATTTATTACCAAAAATAAACGTAGGGGGTGAAAGTAACTAGTAACTTTTACTTTGAGTACTATTTAATTGAACCACATCTTACTTGTATTTGAGTATTTTATGTATGGCTTGTACTTGAGTACAATTTCAATCAAGTACTTCTACTTGAGTAGGACATATCAGTACTCTTTACACCCCTATCAAATCTACACATTACATTGTTTAGCTATACTTAGAGCCTGAGATGTGATTTTTTTTTTTATTTCAAATTTAATTCATTGGTTTATTTTATTTTAAAAAGAATTGTACATTTTGACAAACCTTGTATTTCATACAGATGCCTTTGTAAAAAAATAAATTAAGTTCCAATTGTGCAAGATTTGGTCTCTTACTTTTCACGTTTATACATGAGATGTTTACTGTATGCAAGGCAACCATGGCAAGATTTATTACCAAAAATAAACGTGGGGTGAAAGTAACTAATAACTTTTCCTTTAAGTATGATTTAATTGCACTACTTTTTACTTGTACTTGAGTACAATTTCAATCAAGTAACAGTACTTCTACTTGAGTAGAATATAGAGTAGGATATATCAGTACTCTTTAAACCTCTGTCAAATCTACACAGTGCATTTCTTCTGTTGGAATTAAAAGACTCTAGTCCCCTTATCACCTTTATAATTTACTGTAGAGTGTCTCATTCTTTTAGTTTTCCATCCCTTTTCCAATCCGTTTGCTTCTTTTTCAGGGTTGCATGGTTTCTTAGTTTTTGATTAATTAATTTATTTTTCCTGTGAACAAAAACGATGCAGCAGGTCTGATGTGGCCTGCCAGCCTTAAAGGTGTTTCTACTCCCTGCGGGGTGCTGTGGATAAAGCTTCCCTAAGTAGCTGCTAAGTGCTGCGAGCTATAAAGAAGCTGTTAGGTGGGCTTGAGCCTCATGTTGTTGTGGGACTCCTATTTTTAGAGCTGCCAGTGAACTTTGCAAGTTTCACATCTATTTCAACAACTTTCCCTGAATGGTTGTTCTTGAAGTTGACTTCTATCCACTGTTTTCTCTACTCAGTTGTTTTTTTTGAGAGAATTATAATGAAAGGACAGCAGATTTACTAAAAACACTGTAGACAGAAGCTGCAGTAAACGACTGTTGTAGTGGTTGATTATTCTATCCATTATTTAACAGATTAAACATTTAAGAGAAATCACACATTTGGAGTCTTTCTGCTCTTGATCTTATGTCATAATAAACAGATTGATGTGACACAAAAATCCCATTGTGCTATTTTTATTAAATGAAACAAATCAACAAAATAATCTAACAAAATAATTTCACATTTCTTACTTGAATAAAGGCCTAGTAAACATCATTGGCTAAATAAACTCAGCTACATTGCTAAATTGGGGTAAAGCAAAACTTCTTCCCTCAAGTTCAACCTTAAAAAAATGACATTTAAGTAAGTAAGTAAACTTTATTCATAAAGCCCTTTTCACAAATAAAAATCGCTAAGTGCTGTACAAAGCATAGGTGAGTTAAAAAAAAAAAAAAAAACAGGAGCAACATCATGAAATGGATAACAAAATTTAAAAAATCCATTAACCAAAAGCTTTTCTGAAAAGCGAAATTTTCAAATGCTTTTTAAAAGAGTCCACACAGTCAAGCTCACGGAGACACTAGTGCCAGTTTTTTCAGAGTCTGGGGGCTACAGCCTGGAATGTCAGATCTCCCCGGGTTTTAAAATTAGTTTTGGGGGTCTTTAGGAGACCCGAAGGGTGCACCCTGAAGTGTAGGGGCACACCAAATCAGCGATATACTGAGGAGCCTGACCATACAACGCACGGAAAGTCATGACTAAAATTTTAAACTTGATGCGAAATTTGACTGGAAGCCAGTGAAAACTTGATAGAATGGGGGGGTAATGTGGGCTGTTCTGGGTGCACCATTTAAAAGTCTGGCAGCAGCATTTTGTACAATCTAAAGTCTGTTTAGAGTCGACTTGTTTGAAACAAGTGAAAACAAAATTACAATAATCAATACTAGACAAGATAAACGTGTGGATTATCATTTTGATATCCGATTTTTGACAACAAATTCCTCACTTTACAGATATTTCTCAGGTGATAAAAACAGTTTTTGGTCAGTGACTCTCCAAAGACATTGACTGATTAAAGGCTGATTAAGGCTGGTTTTCACAGATGAGTCCAGAGCACCAAGGGAGTTCTTGGTCAGGGGGATCTTTTTATTGGGAGCAATGGTCAGAGTTTCTCTTTTATTATAATTTATCTAAAGATAAATTTAACTTAAAAAGTAAAACACAACAACTTAAATTTGACATTTTCAGCCTGTGATAATGTGCATTGCTTGTAGCTACAGTAAGTTTTAACACTGGTCTGTTGGAGGCTTGTCCCAACCACAATTTAACAGTGCACTCCACCCAGAGTACCAAAAATGAGACCCAGCGACTCCGGTAACACTAATTAAACAGTGCGTCAACTGGTTTTTGTAAGCGGTTTAGTAGTCAAATCATTCCAACCTTACTGTGGCTCACTAGTACAGTAATCTGTAACATCTTTTATCCATAAAGGGTTTGAATGATGACTGATGTCAGAAGGTCAGCTGCTGCAAAGGATAAAATTCAACTTTACTGTGGAGTCGCAGTATTTCACTGCATCTCTGCAGCTCCTCTGTTTAGTAGGCAGTGACCCTCTGCCTCTTTAGGAACAGCTCTTTGTAATCTGACCTGCTTTCATGGTCACTATCCCCCGTTTTCCAATTATGGATGTACTGTATTAACGCTTGAATTAATTGTTGCAACAGAAGTTTGTGGCGATGTGGAGACGATTGCGAGGCAAACGAAAAGCTCTAAATCTAGCCAACGAGAGCAAAGACAGATAAATGCATGCGCAAAGTCTGGGTGTGTTGCTTTCCTGCCTCAGGTCACCTCAGTACAATGGTTCCCAACCTTTTATGGGTATTCCCCACTTTGAAGGACTATGAACTTTCAAGCCCCACCAGTGTCCCCCCCCCAGCCCCCCAAATAATCCTGACAAAACACGATTTCAAATTCATTCAACTAAAATTTTAAACATTTAACTAATCACCTGCCTCGAAACATTGTTTGCAATCTGTGCCAAGAAGCAGAAATTCAGTGCACGTATGAAATTAATTTCATAATACATCAAAAACTAAACTAATCACCTGCATTAAAATTAAAAATGTAAAGTGCAGCAGTAAAAAAAGAAATAGTTTGCAATCTGTAACAAAAAGATTAGGAAAACCAAAAAAGGAAATAATTTTTTTAATCATCTATTGAAAGTTTGTTTATTGTTCCACTCCATGTGAAGTACATGCCAACGTAAATCAATATTTTGACACTTTAGTTCTACGTTACATTTTTTTCCCGATCCATATCTAATGCAGTCTAATGATTTAATGCTCTTTTAATTTCTGCTACATTTTTAGGTTTCTCATTATTACTTTCTTTGCGTGTTGGCATTTTTGTTTAGTGTCAATGATCTTTATTGTCAGTGAAGAATGTTTTTAAATAAGATTGGCTTAAAATGTAAAATGTCCTCCCATTTGTCGCGCCCCACCTCTCATACCTCCATTCCCCCCAGGGGGCGCACACATTTTGAGAAGCACTATGGTACAATGCAGGTTTACCCTAATACAATCACACACCTGCAGTTTGGCCCTTTTTTAAGTTGCTGTCCTTTTTTTGTATAACAGAAGCACATAGTTTATTCCCTACAGACTCAGTTTTTATTGTCCAATAGTCGCCCTCTGCCCGTTCACTGTATCCCTAAAGTCTCCTTAACAGCTACTCATCACAAACGGTCAAAGAAAACAATTTAGTGACCGACTTCTCCTCCCTATTACATTCCTTTTTTAACATAAAAACTGGATATGGAGGCGACGTGTCGACGTGTGAGTGTGACCACAGAGGAAATTTGATGTTTGCCACCCAGGAATTATTTACATGATTGTTTGCATGCCACTCATCATTTCCATTTGTGTTTTTTTTTTTTTTTTAATGGCCTTCTCCACACTGCTGACATTTCAATTATGATTCTTTTCTTAGGGCTTTCTCTTCTGACTTCAGGCAACACTGAAGAATCTCAGTTATTTGTGTCAAGGAAAGACGTCTTTTGAATGCTTATCTAAAAAAAAAGCTATTACAAGGTAACACAAATATTTAGTTTGACCTTTTTTTTTTTTTAGTTCCAGCTTTTCTTTAATGCACATGTTTTTTTAATTTTTTTTCTGGGCGTCATTGGAGGGAATAGCGACAAAGATTCATCCTTCGTCTTTTTTCTGCCAGCTGTCCACCCACAGATGACTGCAAGTGCTTCTCTGTGTTGTAGAAACCATTTTAAAATCTTTAATGTTGAGCTTTTCTGAGCATATAGAAGCCTCTTGGCCTCTTAGGATTGTCTGCTTCAAGAAAATTGTCTATTTTTGATTATTAGACCCTTGGGATAAAGTTTTTCAAAAATTCATTTCATGCTTGGACTGCTAAACTGATTTGGTGGGGGATTGTGTTTTCAGGCTTTGCCGTTTTATTGTTTGTGAAAGAGATTTGTTTTTACTATTTATATTAAGTTCTTTGAGGTTTTGTATTTTGCTTGATGATCATAAAAAAGAGTATACATACATTGGTTTCAGCATTGGTGGCTGTTAAAACTATTAGACATGCAGCTTGAGGTACAACGCGTGTAAGGATTCCTGAGTGGACCACTAGGCACAATCTCAGGGATCCAAAGGTTCAAAGGCCTCCTGGTTCAGTTTCAGGATGCTAAATGTGACTATTCATGCCTTTGGCTATTATTTCCTACGAGTTTGAGGGTAGTTTTACCAAAAGTTCCAAAACTCCTGTGAAGACACTCCAAGATGTCCAGGAGTCATTCAAAGATTGTTAAAGCACCTAAAGAGACACAAACTGAGGGAAAGTTGTTGGTAGATTTAGATACAATACAAAGAGATAAAAAGCTAACAGGTCCTCATGCTTCATGCGTACATAAATTGACATTTTGCATGTGCACTGTACATTGTCTAGTGATGCATGGCTACGGTTGTGTGGATGTACGATTATTAAAAGAAAGAAAAAAATAAAGCATTTAGCTTTGTCAGTGATGGTGTTGCCGTCAAAACAATAAGCTGTGGCTAACATGAGAGCTAATGTTAAATTCGGTTTATCTCCTTGTAGAACAGAATAGGTTTAGTTTTCTGGACAGTGTTGTGTTACACTATTCTTTTTTGTTGCTGCATTTATATTGGTTGCTAGGCAGGCTACAGGTTCTCTGGGTCTCAGCAGTTGTCACACAATAGGTTGTCTAGTTTTTATGCCTTTTGTGAATCTTCATCCTATTGTAAAGTTTTTGTCTTTGGATTTAGATTTACAATAAAAAGTTAATATGACAATTTCCACAGCTTTCATGTCTCTATGTGGACTCAACCCCAAAATGCCACAAATTGTGAAGCGTTATTATGACAAAATGTCAACATAAATGTTGCAGGTGTACGTGTCATGTGTAATTTATGTGCTTTGAAGGATCCTATATGTACCTTTACCCTCGCACTGCTTATGTGTCTGTCCATGAAGCTGTGATGATTAGTAAAGCATCGAGTAGAGCTTCTGCTAAATGGAAGCGTTTGGCAGCACCAAGAGGTCACTTGGAGATGTAATTAATGTAAAAAAGAAAAAACAAGTGACGCACGCACGCACGCACACACACACACACACACACAGACAGAGATCACTTTGTAAATTAATCAAACTAATTTAATTATTCCTACTCTCTCTACTAAATGTCATTTATTTAATGTCTCCAATATTTTTGTCTTAGATGATAAGAAAAGTATCAGTGTAAAATGTTTTCTCTCCATTGGTTCCAAATGTTGAAATTGGATTAGTCGGTTTCTATTTAATGTTGGTGGGGGGGGGGGGGGGGGGACTTATCTGAATTTGCAAATAATAGAAATACAGTTTTCAGGATGTATTTAGGATAAATATTTGTAAGAAATGTATGGGTTTTGAAAAATTTACCAACAATAGTGAACCATCTGGGATTAAGAACTAATAGAATAATGTAGGGATTTTACTACCCTCACGGTCGCTGCCATTTCAATTACTTAAAACAGTACACAGAGACTTGGTCACAGTGATCAAGTATTGAGGGAGTGTACTGTTGGTGCATTAATAGTCTTTTTTATTTGAACTGTCTGTGTTTTTTTGATTAATCGCTTGCTTGAAAAGCAGAACATTTTTTTTTATTGCTAATAGATTGAAATATCTAAGCTCAGTCCTGTTCAGGTTGATGCCTTTAGTGGCTGCTTTGTCCTTTGAATCTGTAGACTTACACAAATGTAATGTTTTTCTTGCTACAAAAGAGACATATTTTATCACAAATATAAAATCATCTCTATCTTTGCCTTTCAAGATAAATGTAAATTTTTGTTTTTAACAGATACTAATAATAACAAAATTTCAAATTGTTGTCAATAAAGGTATGTCTTCTGCAAAGATGTGAGGTATTGTTTTTTTCTGAGTCGTTAGGGGTATATTTTCTTTCTATATAAAATCTAACTGAACAGTTCAATAAATTTGAAAATCGCTTTTTATCATTTACGAAAAAGGACAAACAAGCAGGGTTATGTCCATAAAAGTTTGGTATTCAGCTAAGAGCAAACCTGACAAAAACACAGAGTCCTGATAAACACCATACAAGTACATCTGACCTCAATACTTCCTTTATTTTCTACCTTTTCTGTTCATTTATTTCCTCCTTGTCCAACTTCGAAATTGTGTTATCAATTTCAAACGTTGCGACTGCTTACGTCTCCACAGAGGAGGCGCTGAGAAGTGGGTACTGCAGATTGAAATCTGAGCATTGCCTCTGTATAAGAATAATGCATGAGCCCAGAATAGAGGGCATTTAGTCGTCTGCAGGTTGGCTCTGAAGGTGACTCCCACACTTTGTAGCTCCTGTTGGTAATAGTAAGAAGTAAGGGAGGAGAGCAGACAGTTGCAGACGTGTTTTCTTTCACGTGGGTCGATTTTTGAAGCTTGTCTTGTATAAACAGCAAGTTAATTTGTGGGTTTACTTTATATCCCAAAACTATCTGAGCCTACCTGCTCTTTGCTCCACTTTCCTACTAGGAATGATGGATTAAGATAAGAGATGGGAAAAAAAAAGACTTTTCTATTATCGTACAAATGTTAGGCTGTGTTAATTATAATCAAGCAGAATTTTTCTTGAGCCTTTTGTATCAATGTGTTGAATAAAACAAGTGCTCTATTTGAGTACAACCTAAGACTGTGATCTTAAAAAAGCCTAGACAGGAAGTAACTCCAGTGTGTTTTTCTCTAACTCCAGTTCAACTTTTTGTACAAAAACTGTTGGAGTTGTGTCACTGCTGCATTACCCTTGGGCTGGAATATTAAAATATGCAATAAATACAATTTTAAATTGGAAATAATGGCTGCACACTCAGAGCTGTCAATGTTAATCAAATCTTTAGCGCTTTTGTTGCATCATTGAATGTCAGCTATTTGTTTTTTCAGACAATGAATACGTTGGCTGTGCCTGTAAAAAAAAAAATTGTTGGTGTCATTTAAAATGATGCTGGACTAATTGTGTTCCACATGTGGCAACAATTTTTTTGTTTTTTTTTAGACTTAAATATATAGTTTTAAAGGTAAAAAAATAATATAAGACATGGGAATTTGGGCCAACTCTAGTCTCTAAAAGGTGTCATTACACAGTTTGATATAAAAAATAAAAAACTCCTAGATTATAAATGTCATCTAAGCGTGGTGCAGGAGAGGTGTGTATGCGCTTTTATTAAATTATTATTCATGTCCATGGGGGGTGGGTGAGTGGGACATAAAAAGTACAAAGATGGGGAAGAACCAGAGTGATGGAGAGTCTCACTACAAGCAGCAGTCATCCATCACCATGGCAACTAGTCACAGCAAGCACCGATGTGACTCGCGCACGTAAATGTTTTGTTTTGTAGTGCAGACGACATTAACAATGAGTTGTTTCTTTAATTCAAGATGGCGATAGTAGAAATTGTGTATTTATTAATGCATGAATGATCATTGTTAATAAATGGTCTATAGGAGATAAGGTAGATGCCTGATTGCATCTTTAAGGCAAGCTTTAGCATCCCCATTACACTTGTCCAGGACAAGTGTGTATAGAAGATAAATGAAAGAATGACAGAGATCTGGAATGCAGTTTATACATTTCATTTAGGGACCATGCACATTAATAGACAGACATGCTGTAAATGAGCCCTGGCTAGATTTGAAAGGCAACCTAAAATGTAAAAGGCCTTAAAATACAGAAGGAGAATACAAGATAACAAAAGAGAACAGGTATGACAAATGACAAAATAATTAGTGATATAACAAAGCACCAAGCCTGGACTAAAACTCTCCGAATTGCCACATTGGAAATTACAACTGGAATACAGTTTAAACAGAATAGTTACATCATATAACAATGTACAAAAATCGAAATAAAATAAAATACAAATTTGTCATTGTGTGAACGTAATTGGTGGTCAAGAAGCCATATTTTTAGCTGCTGAGAAAAGGAGATGTATGTGCTGAGTTGTCTGATGTGGTCTGAAAAAGCAGAGTGACTGAATGAATGAATGAGGAATACATTTACTTAGAACTTTAACATCTTACTGCTACATTTATTGTATATATAAAAACAGGAAAAAAATAGATTTTGGATTCATGATACACAGGTTTGTTAAAAATAACCTCCTGACTGATCAAACATCTATACATTATTTCATGGGAAAACTAACGTGGGGACATTGTGACAGAAGGGGAGATTTCCCTGAAGATAACCGTAACCCAGCCATGCAAGATCAGGCTTGCTATGTTCATGTTGGAAGTGTTGATTCATTAGTAGAAGTATTGACTGGTTTCTGAGTTTATTCACACAATTAAACCATCCTCTGCTGTCTCACACGGGCAAGATTTACCCCTAAGCAATATTCCCATGTCATACTTTTTTGTCATCATAAAGCTGATGAAATGAACAAACAAACTGCACGTCTGACCAGGTGTAAACTTAGCATGACGTAGCTTTGTATCTTTTTTTCAGTGCCTCAAAGCCCGTGTGGCACAGCATCCCAGCAGCCATTTTCTCTGAGTCACTGATTCAAGTCCAGTGCACAGATTGGAAAACAATTTCATTACATCTTAAAAATTATGAGCCGTCGGCTGTGTTTTCTGAAATATCACCCACAATTTGTGCCACAGTTTGATTTGAATGTCATGTTGACATACGTTTAATTTACAGTCTCACTTTTGGCTCACGGGCCTTTCTGGGCTGCTGAAGTGAAAATCAGGATTAAGCCCAACCTGATCCTCTCCTGTTTGTTTTCCTCTGTTGCTAACTCTACGTCAATGGTTTACAGTTGTGGTCTGGTGGATATTATAGAGACTTCTCCCAAACATTGTGTCCTACCTTCAGAATTTATTTTGGCTCTGAATTCCTGTTTGGGAGAGATTTTTTTTTTTGGTGTTTTGGAAGCTTGTGTGGTTATCACAGTGTCAAAGGAAAATATCCTGCTGCTTTTGATTATTTGTTAGAGGTTGGCCTGGTGTTCTTGTTGTTGTTTATACATTATACATTGTAGAGAGTGTGTTTTCAATAGCTTTATTAACTTGTGCTTCAGTCCATTTCGTAAAACCTGCATTTGCATTTATGATTCACTCACTGCTGCTGTTTTTCTTTTGTTTTTATCCACAGAATGAAAAGCCTCTGGGTCATTCAGCAAGCAGGTCTAGCAATATATCCAAGGTGAGAGCACACACACACACACACACACACACACACACACACACACACACACACACACACACACACACACACTCCAATCTGCCTCTGTGATGAACCTGAGGAAGGCTCTTTGTCCTTTCCTCTCCGTCATTCCTACTGGAAAAGCTACTGCCAGCACTGAATGTGATGGTCCGCTTTCAACCCTTGTCCTTCTGAGCCTCTTACAGGATAAACTCCTTACTTGTGCTAATAGATGTCAGGATCGTTTCATCAAAGCCGAGCAGTGCCAGTGAAAGTGTTTTGCATGTCGCTGAGGGTCAGTCGCTGTTAAAATGTGAGCAAGGTGAGGGGTTATTTCACCACAGTGACAGATATATGTTAATACTTTCATCTAAACCCCTTCCTCCAGCACTCTAGGGCAGTGGTTCCAAACCTTTCTTGTCTTGTGTCCCCCTTGAGCCTTTTTGTCATACCATGAGCACTCCCTCACTCATACGTGTTCATGATTCTCCAAAAGTAAAATGAATACAAGTCATTTTATTTCATCTTAAATTGAACAATTCATTTTCAGGCATTATCTTCTTATTTAACTCAAATTAAACATAAAATGATGTTGCCTTCAAGGCAATAAAATATAAATATAAGAAATAATATTTATAGTAAACGTTTGTATTATTAATACTGTATTATTAATACTGTATTATTAATACTGTATTATTAATACTAATATATTATGATTATATTGTTAATAAAGAAAAATAATAAAGTTGAAATTAGAAAAAATAAAAATAAGTCATATAAATAAATACATACAAAACAAATAATGAACCTGCCTGTGTTATATATAACTTTTTATTATAACTTTATTATTTACCACAAAAGGAGCTTCTTTGAATAGATCCCCTTTAAACAAGCATTTAAACTTTAATCTTACCTTTTTTTTGACGGACTTATTAAATGACTGAGAATATTTTTCATTTTCTTGGAAATAAATTCTTATTTTTCCACATACCCCCTGCAATGTGCTCACGTACCTCTAGGGGTACACATACCCCTGGTTGGGAAACACTGCTCTAGGGGATGCTTTATAAAACTTCATGCAGTTTACACTGTTTGGCCTGTCCATTTATTCACAGGAATCAAATTGTAGATATAGGTTGCATTGGTTTTGCATACATGAATACATAGAAATATTATTCCTTTTTTGAATATAGCTTACTTTAAATTTACACAGATAATGCTTTAGACTTTATGCACATGGCTTCAGTCCAGTCCATTTCTATATTTATATATGAATTTGATGATATGAAATAACTGACACCTTAAAGGAACAAGTGGGTTGGGAAATGGATGGATGAAATATGATATATTTTCTTGTTTTTAAAAGTATTTTATTTAATTCATGATAATGTGTCACATGTGGGTGTGGAAGTAATTTTTATTAGCAGAAGCAAAATTTGCATGAATCCAATTGTTTGCTGTGTTTGCTCACATTTATTTGGCCTTTGACAAACAGTCATTTTCTTCTTAAGTTGTAATTAACATCTATATTAAACTCTTGGCCCTAAAAAGCACAATATCATACAAAAACCTATTGTTGTTCTACCCATCTGTACTTTTTAAAGTAGAGACAGATCAATGTTTCGTGCACATATAGTCTTAGCTTGGCTTAATGTTGCAGTTTCTGATGTATTACACCTAAGAGAGAAAATACTAATAAACTCTTTTACAAATACATTTTTTTCCTCAAAATTTAAGGATTATCAGAGATACAGCATAATTTTTTTTATTATGATATTTGACTATTTTGAACAGCGTGTGTAGTGTTTACTTCATGAGACACATGCTGTTGTCTTATCAGGAAACATTTAGAAAGTGTCCAATGATAATCAAATTGTCTCCTCAACATTCTCGAGGGCTCTCTTGCTGTGACCATCCAATTACACAATCTTTCATGTTTCTGCTGAAGCTCTATAATTACACAGCCTCCACAATCTGGACAAAGTTGATGGGTGAGAACTTCTACAGGCCCTGAGTTTGCAGAATTCTTCTAGTGGTCTGCCTAAGTCATGATTTTCAACTTTTAATCACTGTCAATTCACTCCCACTTTATTTGAAGGGGTATACGTAAGGCTGACATTACGCATGTCATTATAATAGCATGATACCCTGACCCAAAAAATTGCCAACATAGCTCCAAAGGTGTAATAATTTAAGGAACAACACTTAATGTCAGACTTCATGACACCTTAAACACTGAAAGAAACCTGGATGATATAATTCATATGTCCGCTTGATACATTTGTAGCAGCAGCAGCTAGCTCTTGCTCTCGACTTACGTTTAAATGGTTTAAGCAGATGAAAAATGCAACTGATCGGTTTTGGACCATTTTAAACTGGATGGATGGATCGTACTTGGAATCTCTCTGCTTATGGTAGATTAATTGAAGAAATAGAAAATTTGATATAAACTAACTTTAAATGTTTGTATGAATACAGAGCAAGCATAATTTGAGGCAAACAAAGCTACCGGTAATAAAATGCTTGCATAAACATGAAGATTTTAAAATGTAATCTGCAAGCATCCAGTGAGCTGGTCGTCATTATGTAATATTTGACACAGGAAAAGAAAGGATTTTTAATTTTTAATTAATTGTCCATGGGGTGTTAGACAGCTGCTGTTTAAATAATGGTCCAGCTGAGTGGCACCTTTTCATTTCCTATTAAATGCTCTTTGGATGGACACATCTGCAGGGAGTCGCATTGAGACAGAGTTGGCCTGTAACTCAAAGGATTATGATATTTCATTCTTTCTTTCAATTCAAGTCAGAAAACTCCCGACGGATACTGTGAGATTGAGCTACTCAACGGCAGCACTTTGAACATGTCACTTTTTTCTAAATTACTTTTTGGGAGCTGCTTGAATAAGATGATCTGATTATTTTGTGCACATTATCATTTTACCCTGTTCTCTGAGATATTAGAGGTCTGATAAAAGATTTCCATAATTCTAGATTTTCCTTTTTTTTTTCCTACAGAAATGTGAAATAGGGGGAAATAAATTGCAGTTCTGAATGCCAGTAAAACATACAAAGTGTTCATTTAATTTACACACATATTTTTTAGCTGCTAATTAAGTTTTTTTGGTAGATTAAGTTATATGGACTCAGGCTATATAAGAAATAGGGACACCCAAACAAATGCTGCTGCTTTGGTCAACATGGTGCATAAATCTCATCGGCTCATGCCAGATTAAATCAAGAATGAATGTGCTGCGATCAGCCGCTGACCTACTTAAGATGTATCTGTGTTTAAATAACTACAGAATCAACCTAAGGGTGGGATTTCATATTGCACATTTAGTGTGAGGGTATGGCTTAGATAATGACAAAATGTTTGGCTCTGTCAAAGCATCAGCTCCCGTTTGACGATGATAACCGGCCTGTGTCCCTGTGCTCTGTTAGGCTGTCGCAGCGACTTTGGGGCAGACGGTTAACACGCTGTTAGTGTTTTTAGTTCTTAACCAGACAGAGCTCAGCTTTCACCAGGTGACTCAGTAAGGCATCTAATTTCTAGGTAACTATCTGACTGTGGTGCTTTCACTTCCTGCGTGAAAACGCACGCACGCTGTGTGAAATGCTGAATTTACTCTGACACTGTGCATTATTTGGGTTTATTTAAAAACTGTTTCCTTATTTTTGAATAGAACGAATTAAGGAGCTGATCATGCAGGTAATAGTTCATCAGTTAGTCAATTGTAATAAGTTGTTAGCACTTCGGCTTTCCAGCAAGAATGCCAAACGTTTCATTCCAAGAGCAGACCTATGAACTTTCTGTGTAGATTAATAATTTTCTCCTAATGCCAAGTGTTGCATCAACTTCTGATTTTCTGTTTTCCCAACAAAAATCATGTAGCCTATATATCTGCTTTATAGAGGCCTCAAAATAAGGACACATTAGCTTTAGATTCAAATTGAGCATTTTCGAATTTGTATGCTTGATTCAATGTGTTGGCTTTAAGATTGTGTGGCAAGCTTTTCAGACTGTCCCCCTTTCCTCAGGACTTTAATCGGCTAGGGATGGGTGGTTGGAATCAATAGCCTGTCAGTTTTGTTTCCATGGTGTTTGTAGGTGAAAAATTTCCTTGGGATTTTTCAACTGAACGTTTTTGTTGCCACAGTTAATTGCACGTGTCTCACTTATTGTTAAATAAAAGCAAGAGCTCTGGGAAATGGATAATATGAAGAGTCCCAAGGAAGGGTAATAATCTTAATTTAATAAAGTGACTCAGAATAATGTTTCTGAAGTCCTTTTTAATGTTTAATTCCTCGGTTTAGGCAGGAAGGGAATTTGTAGGAAAACCATGGTCACGTCTACGTATCAAGTTGCAGTGGTTGGCATTGTGACTGCATAAATAAAAGGTGGTTTTTTGCTGTAAACGGTGGTGTTAAAAGCTGTGAGTCTTCACCTAAAGGCAGCCAAACATCTGTTCACGGCTCCATTGCTGCTTTGCATGACTTGGTCTATCAGCTGGATATCTGCGTGATCAGCCTCTTCTGTCCCATTTAGTTTCACTGGCCACTGGTGCTAAAACATGCGGTAAGCAAAGCTGCTCTTTTATGATAGTGAAATCCATTATTTTTGCAGCGGAACATTTGTTGCCTTGATTCTTCCTCAATCTGGCAGCTAGAGTGTTTGGGCTGATGCAGGCCATGACCAAGTTCTGCTTTTTAGTGATGCTGTAAGTAAATTAGATGGTGATGAAGCAACAATTCTAAACAATATTTATCTCTGAGGCAACATGTTTATAACCTGATAAAAATGTTTGTGTATTTTCCAGCATATTTTAAACCTCAATGTATTTAGTTTGCCAAAACTCACAGTAATGCCAAAATCTGACAAAGCATAAAACTTTAAAATCTTTGTGGAAAAACAAAAATGAAATTATAAATGAGTCACCGTGAAAACTAAATAATGCTAAACATTTATCTCTAAATTTACAGGCATCTTGAATATAGTGATAATACAGTTGTTTAAACGGCATACACCCACAAGAGAGGTTGTTCTTTCAGACGTGTTTATTATTCCTTGTGTATTTGTTGTGGATTTAAATATAATGAAAAAACTTAACTAAAAGTGAAAGTCTCTTATACCGACTGCTTGGTATCACTGCTTTGAAACAATTCCAAGTATTGAGTCAGTTCCTCAAATTTGCCAGTTTGTGCAAGCCAGCCGTTACAGTCCCATTGACGCAGTTGGATGGACATGATTTAAGATGGGCTGAAGTGCCAGAGAAGTGATTGCTCAATCATTTCAGCCTGCCTTCCAACAGTTTCCTGCACAAAGAGTTCACAGACTATGGGGCTGCTCCAGTGCAAATATTCAAAAAGAAATGAAATAATAATAAAAAATAATAATGAAATTGCACAATTTCAAGCTACAGGTATTTCCTGTGTATTGCTTGGGCCTAAAACACACACTTTGTTTTAGCTGATGCAATTCATGTTAGAATTTGATTTCCATACACATTCTTACTCCCCTTAGTTGATGTTATTTTACTAAAAATTAAAGTAGTGGCAGCTGTTATTTTTATGAAAGTATGACATTCCTCGCTCTTTTATTTGTCAAACATTGGACATTATCAGAGTAAAATAAATCAAGTCTTACACTGTATTAGCACCAGGACTTAAGGAAACTTAGAGTAAGGTAGATAAACTCATACCTCCTTAGGAAAGACTGTCAGGATTTGTAGAGGAAAGAAAAATGAATAGTAAGAAAAGTTATTATCAAAATACATATAATAAATAAATAAATCATGTCACATACTGTATCCAAGTATGGCTGCTTGGGATACATTTAAAGTGTATATTTAAAGTGTTTTTTAACTATGTTTAACCAATGTAAAAAATGCCGATGCTATCCTAGAGTTAATCGGCTAAGAACTGTAGCTCGATGTATGATTTATAGCCTTTGAAGCTTATGAAATAAAGACATTATTGTTAGGTATTCATAATGTAAAACTTATTTCAAAGCTTGTTTTTTACTTTGAAATGATGTAATGATCTAACAGACCTCACACTTACACACGTTTCTGGCTATATGCGGACTAGGTAATTGTAAAGGGCCCAATGAGCCACTAGGGGGCCACAAAGCTGAATCAACTGCCTCTTCTGAAGAGAATGAAATTGGCCCGTCCTCATCCCTAATATGCGTGATATAAATGTAGGATATAAGAATAAAACAAATGGCTATATGTGCTTAGCATTAAAAGGTCCGTTTAGTTCTGCAGTGTGTGACATCAGTCGACATGTTCTATAGGAATAATTGACAGCTTCTGATTATTCAGCAGTTTAGGGACCATTTAATGGATTTGATCTCTACATGTAGAGATTAAATGTAGTACCAATCTGGGGGCGTCAAACAGCATCTTGCATTGGACCCTCACAACTGCTCACAACAAGTTTATTTCTGATTGAAAATGTTTAGTGAAGTTAATGTACATTAAGCTAAATTAGAAATGTAACAATGATCTTCATTTGTGACGTGACACAAAACTTTAATTTGCTCCTATTTAAAGCTCACTTCCTCTTTTGTACTTCTTTGTGATTCTTCCGCATTGTATTAAATTATGCCTGACCAAGGCTTGACCCCACTATAAGTAAAGTAAAACATGTGTGCTCTCTCAAAGGTAAAGAGTGACTCAGGGCTATCAAGTATTATTAACAGATGTAGGATGTTAGTCTGAGGAATAGCCAAACTTTAATGATGGATAATGTGAAGTCTGTGTGGGTAGAAGCTTGTTTGTCTTTCAAGGTTAAGCATCACCCTCAATTAATGGCTTTTACTGAGAGTGACTATGATGCGACTCTATGCTGAACTAACACATCAAAGCAACAAATTATCAACAAAATGCTAAATATATTCACAAATTTGCATTTGTTCCCTAAAATGGAGAGTTTCAAAGTCAAAGTGCAAAATTTATCAAGTCAATCTGATAATTTTTTTCCTCCTGTCATAGAATATCTGATTTCCAGCAGCAGTGTTTGAGTTATACATTAAACCCAGAATCAGGAGAGAGGGGGAGGGAGAGAAGTCTTCCATGCTGTTAAAATAAATTTAATCATTACTGTGTTGAGACTAAGTTCTAGCAGCCATGGCTTCCATCAGCACAGAGACAAGCTTGTTACCTATTAGTCAGTTTATAATAGGGTGGATTGGCTCAATAACAGGAAGAAGGTCCTGAGTTCAAGCCTCAGGATTTGTCGATTTGTCTTGTTCTCCCTTAGGATTTGTGTTCATACTATGGGTACTCTAGTTCTCCTCCACAAAGTAAACACGTGTGTTAAACCCTCTTCAATTGTATAAGAGTCCGTAAAGACCTCTATTCAATTTCTGCAGGTTCAGACTGAATGACTAAATGCCATCTCAGTGGATGTAAGTGTCGGAGAGTGTTTAAGTGCCTAAGAGCAGAAGATGTTAAAGTCAAAACACTGCACAAATACCATAATTAGGTGTTTCAAACAGGGTAGAGTTTAAATGATAATCAGTGGCTAACTACAGAGCCATAACTGTAGGCCGTGTCTTCACAGTATTTATGTGCTTGGAGAAACAGAAGGCAAGAGAAACTGAGGAAAATAATGCCTGCTTTATTGGCTCAATTAAATGAGCGAATTTACAACCACAACTGTACGAGCGCTAGTACTGCAGGGGCCTAATGTCTCTTTATTATGCTCCCACACTATATGTTTCAGTCGTGCATCTTTCTGATAAATGTATTTCTTCCATTTGTGTGTACACATTTACAGTTTATTTTGATCCAAGACTGACAGTCAGACTTTTAACCCCTTTTACTGTTATTATTTTTGACTGTGTTGTCTGATATAGGAAACATTATGGCTATTGCAGTTTCCGCTTGCCCATATACTGTGTGTGCCTGTGATGGGCTTTGTGTGTTATTCCTGCACAGGGTTGGACAGGGACCAAAACTTGGCTGTTGCGTTTTTTTGGCCTGGACCAGCCCCGTGTAATCCTTTGGCCACAACCAGTGGAAAACACACACCAGGGACTCTCAGATAACTGTAACTCACTATTCCAAAAATTCACAAATATCCTTGTGAAGTCTAGTGGTATTTATTCACTTTCTTTTCAACATGTAAATGATCAGATGTGTACATATCATCGTCCTGTAAATATCCAGTTTTTTAATGTGATCATAATGAAAAGATGCCTCTCTAAACTGAACGCCGCCACTCGCCTCGCGAGAACTGCCACTCAGGCCATTTCAGGTGGCAGTACTGACAGCGGCAACAACTCAGAAGAGGGATGGATGATTGTAAGAAGACGTTTCTGTGAAAAAAACAAAGAATTCGTGTAAATATGTTGTAAAATGTGACAGACAGTTTACCTTTATAAAGAGCAGCAGGATGGGACACAGTTACACGTTCTGTAAGATTAATAACTGAGATTTTAGCGGAAGTTCGTACGTCGTTCTTACCACAGCGGAAGTCACCACGAAAAATCAGCCAATCACAAGCGCCACAAATATACACTGCTTTAAAAAAGTGTTAAAGAATGTAGTCTGCAACAAACGTGTCTAATAAGTCATTCGTGAATACCAGAGAACCACATTAGTGAGCATGAGAAATCAAAAGAAAATATGTAATGAAAATAAAATATGCAATGTGTTAACTTGTATATGAACTGTAAGTATATTAAATAAACATTCATGCTGCATATACCCATTTATGTTTTAATTTAGCCCTCGGCTTGTTGCGGGCGCCTGAAAATTTCCCTTACTCCCCAAAACTTTACAGGTATGCATGTGTATGACTTGCCATGCTATTAAGCATGAGTAATTGTTGCACTCCATTGATTGTGTGATGTAAAACCAAATCCATGGTTCAGCTAGAGCTTCAGCATCTCTTTGGGAAATTGGGGAAACATCCTGCAACTACAAGTTTTGTTTTGTGTTGTACATTTTAACCAACTATCAAGTTGTGGTATTTTAACAAATGCAATACACATTTTAGTTTAAACACTTTTGTAAATTGTTTAAATTAGGAATGGTGGACACATTCAGATCACCCTGAACTTTATCCATCATGGAGCATTTTTATTGTCATGTAAAAAATCTGCTGAGCTAGTCATCTTTTTTTCTCAACCACAGCCTGCTTTCTCATCATTTAATGTTTAATGGTTGACAATGGTCTTTGTTTGTGTGGTGTTTTAGAAGCGACTCCTGCTTTTTTCTTCGCTAATGTAGTACTAATTTGACATTTTTTGTTCAGATATGACCTTCAGAAAATGCAAATCTGCTAAAAAAATCATATAAATATATTATAAAAGAAATGCAAGAGGGGAAAAAAACTTAATTAACACTGAAAAATAGATCAGAAAAGTGTGTGTGTGCGTGTGAAGGGAAAGGCTGTGAAAGCTATTATGTTCATGTTCAGGCTGAAGGACAAACTAAACATTGAATTTCCTATTGATTGATGTCAGGACATGAACTATAAATATTCCCTTAGTTGGAAATGTAATCAATAGGTAATTAGTCTCCTGTTTAAAATGACCAGCTCTACCATGACTTTGTTAGGCACCCACACACTCTCTGATCCTGATATATCTTCTCTGTCATCTCTGGAGTTGTATATCAATAGTTTAGCATTCTTTTTTAATTTGTGTATTAATTAAAACATAACTGAACTTTGATTTAGGTTTAGTCTTTAAACAGCTCAACACTAATCTTCTGAGGACACAATGAATACATCAGTCTATAGAAACTACAGTATAAAGACATGCACAGATGGAATACAAAGAGTGACTTCACCAGAAAATATAAGTTCCAGTTTTGCTCTTAAAAGAAGGGATCCTGATGACATGCAGGTCCTTATCTGGGAACTGTTTTTGGAATATAGGAGCCTGACGGGTCTGAGTTTTACCACTTGGTAACCATGCACTCTGGGAACAAAGTGATCAACTGAGAACAAATGGTACTTGTCGGCTTTAAGTGGCCAGTTGGTCTGTTTAGTACATTCATGTATAAAGATGATTTACATTGCACAAATCATTTCTAGATGATCAGAATCGTGTTTGACTTCTTGCTGTTGGTAAACTAATATCCTGACAAACATGAATCACTTTCAATAAACAGTGCTATGGACACAACAGAAGGTCCTTAATCTAGTCTTCATACCTGCATCTTCCAGTTCTGTTTTTCTCCTCTACTCAGGCTTTTTAACTCACCTTCTGTCCCGTGGATTGCCCAGTGTTTTGCCAGCTCAATGAAATTACACACTAAGATGATTTTTCTTCTTCTTGATTCAGATAGATTAACTGCCACTATTGTGTTTTTCCTGTTTGTTGCTCTGTGTGATTAGCATTTATTGTGCTTTCTGTAGAGTTTAGGTTCAGGAACAAACTGTGTGATAACTTTCATCACCCAAGATTAGCTCTGCTGATATAAGAGATTAGATTTTATTTCTGCATTTTCACTTAACGGGGTATTTGGGTGGATATACAGTATAATGGAAAAAACTAACACTCTCTGAACTGTCCCTAGGCGGGGAGCCCGACTTCAGTCAACGCTCCATGCAGCTTTTCAAGGACATCAGTTTCTCCCTCCAGCCAGGATATCTGCAGGTACAAAACACTTTAACCCAAGGTATGGCCAATAAGTCAGTGCTTTGTATCCACCCGGGGACAAAGAAGAGATTTTTTTGTCACAACAGTTAAAATACTTTATTGAGAGTTTGACAGATCACTAGAAGTGAGCTTTGTTTTGTGTAAACTGCTGCTTTAAATGAGACATGGATGTTCCACTCTGGGATGTTTTTGTGCAATCAAATCCCCCTGAAAATTTGTCTCCTTTTCACAAAATTAATTCAAGTGCATGATGTTTTTCCATTTCTCTTTTTGTCTTCTCCCTCACATTCTCCTGCTCGTCCTCACCACTGTGGTCTATCACACGCTCTTCTCTCATAAACACACAAACTGTCGGCAGTAGTCAGGATAATGACATGCAGAAGCAGACTGCAGTGGTCCTGTTGAACTCAAACAGTAAAACCTTTCAAAGATCAGGAGGTGTTTCAGTGGCGACCCTCTGTGTAGATGCACTTCCAGCCTCCAAACACAGCAAACAACGTGACTGGCTCTCTCTGCTGCAGCCCCCCTCCGTCAACATCAAACCTAACAGCTCACTCAGGTTTTCAGCCTCTCTGAATGATGTGGGTCAGCGTATGGACAGCCTGTGCCGTGGCCTGCACTTCATAGATCGCACGTGCTCTGAGGGAGAGCTGGAGCTAAAGCCTGAGCACGCTCCGCTTCCCGACTCGGATCGAAGGGCACAAACTCTTAACAGCAAGATGGTAGCAAGTCGAAATCAGGCCTTTTCAACACGTAACCAGCCTCACCTCGTCCCTGCTTTTGGCAACAACTACAAGTACACGTTAGGCACCTCACCCTCAACCTGCCTCCCCTTTGAATCTGCGGTCATTCATCCCCTTCCTACTCCTCACCAACCCAACACTAACTTCCTTCGCATCCTCCTTCCCTTTTCTCGATCACCCACGTCTGTGAGCCTCCAGTGCTCAGAGATGGGCAGCTATGCTTCGCACCTCCAAATCACCAAATCCTCCAGTACCCTGCTGGAGGGCAGTGAGCAAGGGTGTACCCCTGAGAGTCTGATGGGAGATGACGTGTTTGAGGTGGACCAGTCCAGTCTGGCTCCAAAGACAGTGGGACCACAAGTAACCACAGGAAAGGCCGCAGCACCTGGGACAGGCAGTTTCTTGGCACCTCTGTGCTACATGGACGAGGACAGTGACTTAGATGGCTGTCAGACCCCCTTGTCTGACAAAACAGGGCCTCTGTCACCCTATTCGCTCTCTGGGGACTGCTGCAGGTGGGTGACTGTCTGGAGTGTAATTCCCCACCTTTCCTGTGAGTCAGTAAAGCTCAGTCACTCCAGTGAACCCCAGAGACCTGTGGAGTAGTGGAGAACCTTTCATCCTGTAGTTCACAGCCGTATCTGTCCTGCTAAGAGTACAATTCATACTTGGTCCCTCACACTAAAATGCTTCAATCTACAACCACCCACTATCATTTCTCCTCCTCCTAATCCTTCCCCTCCTCCTCAGTTGTCCCGATTCACCCTCAGCGTGTGTTTATGGCTGATCTGTGTTTTTAATATAATTTCACACAGTCTGATTTCCCTTCACTCCCATGTGGGTGCTCTGCATGTTTTCCATGCTGTCAAATTGTGTTGTTTTTTTTTTTGTTTTGTTTTTTCAATGGTTCTATGTTTACTGAATTGGTGAGCCAGTAAAGTGTCTTGCACACACTGAACAAAAATGTGATTGATTCTGTTCATAAGTTTTATCTTTGCAGGAGAGGTAACAAATAGATGAAGGAGCACAGGTTAGGGTAGAAAATGTAATAATACAGAGGAGATGATCAATGTGTAAGAGTGAGTGCCGGGGAAATGGCAAAATGGTTAGAGGGATTGAACAACAAATGTGATCAACTGGTGTCTGACTGGGTCAACAGACCCATCGTTACCCTTTGTCACATGACTCACTATAAGTAGTCTGATTGCTAGAGGCAGGCTGAGATGGACCAGAAAGGTTGTGTGAATTATTTATGGACCCGGTAAAGGCTGCTCTGAGCTACAGTGTATGTCTCAATGCCACACTGAAGCAGACTTGAATGGACTCAAGAAAATGTCTCTCATATACATCTGTGCCCTCGTTTTATGGTCAACACGTGTTGCTTTCTGGATTAATAAGTTTACTCGTTCGACGCAAGCTGTGAGAAACACAAGCTTAGACTTGGCAAGGTGAAGTCCAGAGATCAAGAGCCAGATTAGCACCTCCAAATAGCCTGCATAGACTGTATGCACAAACACACAGGCACAAACGCATGGTGCCAGCTCATCCGTCATGTGGCTGGAAGCGTGAGGCTCAAGGCCAGGATCGCCCTCATCCAAACATAGAGAAATCATCATTTGACGCAGAAAACATTTGAATGAGAAATACCTAGAATTATAACAAGGGGTGCTTTGGCCGACTGCCACCTCATCAGAGATTCATTTTAGTTCCAGCGCCTTTCATTAAACACTTCATGAGAGTGTAGCTTGTTTTATTATTAAACATTACTCTACAGATATTTAGTTTGTGAAGAGAGAATTGAGGCCATTATCCAAGTTTTTTTAGGTTCTGCACTCTCTCAATGTGATGTATGTTACTAAAGTATATGTCTCTTTTAGAAAATAATTCTCCTTTTCTACATCAAAACAGACTGACACATTACACTTGAAAACATATAATTTATTGTCTGTCTACAGAAACACAGATTTTTTTTCCCACGAAAAAGAAAATCAGAACCTGTTGCCATTGGGATTGTCATTTCACTTTTATTAAAGTCACAAATTGAACACAACTGCTGCCCAAAGATCACAAAAGACATATTTAAAACTTTGATATGACATCCTCAGCAGATTTTTTTGCATTAAATTTCCACACCAAGTGCTTCCATTGCTCTAGTTCTTTTTCTTTGACCACCTTTTCACCATCCTCAGATCTTTTTGTCCCTTTGTATCTCATGTTTGTGGTGATTCTTGTAAATGTAGCTTTGCATTGAATGTGTTTTCCTGTGTTAAGGGAGCAGATGAAGTTCCCACTAATTGAATTTTATTTTTGCTGATCACAATGTTTCAAGCTGTTAAGTGCTTAAACAATTGTTCAAACAGCCACTGCACTGTGGCAATGCTTCAGATTTGAGTATTTTTTTTTTTTTTAAAGGGATCAAAAACTAATTACAGATTTTTTATTTTTTTCATTTTTTTTAAGAAAATCCATAAACATGAGGAATTAGTGAGAGTCGTGCAGTATCTTCAAACGAGACACTAAATGTGTGTTGCAAAAATTGGCTGAATGCCATCTGAGGAGAGAGAGGAAAAGGGAGCAGGAACGCCTCAGCGCGGCAGTGTGCTGCAGTGCGTGTTTCCTGCCCCTCCTGCCATTTACGACCCTATTTTGCTTCTTCTCTATTTTGATCATCATCCTTTGTCATCTTTATATGACTGGTTTAGGCTGCTTTAATGATACAACTTCATTTTGAGTCATTTATGCCTTAAAAAGGTTTGGAATAGTTCTCGAATCACTACTTTTTGATGTGTAAGAAAACTTTGATTATACAACTTCTTTCTGTTTTACCAATTAGGTTTATATATTCACCTAGGTGTTTGTTACACAAACTATACACACAAGTAATAGAAACAATGTTGGGTCAAGAGACGTTTTCATTGTCTTTCACCTTATTCTTTTCTGATCACTTTATTTTGCCTTCAGCCAAAGTTAAAATGTTTTGATCCCTTCCTATGATAAAAATCACCATCATTCAACATCTTTTCAATGTAATCCTTCATTAAAGACAGCCGAGTCCCCCGAGCGTTTCTTCTCTGTAATTGAAATATGATTAGTGTGTGTGGGCTGAGAATCTGCAATTCATCATCTTATTAAACAGGGAAGCAAACACCATCAAAGCAGCCTGTCCATAACTAACAATGAGAAAAAAAACCAGCTTTTGGAGTTAGTTCAACCTTTGTTCACACCATTGTTTTAATCTCCTTTAACCCTTTGTCCAGATCAGTGAGCTCTGTAAATAGACTGATCAGGCTCTCTTGCTCTCTAACGTGTGGACACATGTGGGCGTGCATGTGTCTCCTCACATGTACGGCTTAAAGACTATCCCGTCTCAACACATCGTGAGAGTTTCTTCAGCTTTATGGATCTCACCTACTGTGCATTTACGTACTTGAGGATTTTGCATTCATTGAGCTGTGATGCCTTTGCAGCAACAGATACTGTGTGCACCTCATTTACTGCTTAGCTCTAATTCGCCTTGCAGTGAGTTCAAAGCAGTACCTGATTTTGAAACTCATTGGGTGTTCAAAGGACTTGCTCTGCATTACCAGAACAATGTTTATTTGCCTTTGCATCCATGTAATACATGTTTTTATTATTATTATTAAAAAGCATCTCTTGAAGTACTGGTGCACTTTGGCTTCCTTGTGAAAGTGTCAGTGCATTTTATAATACAAATTGTGTAGAAACAGACACACACATACAATTGGGGATGACTAATAGCTGCCACTGGTGTCCTCCCACTGATTAGACAGTGTCCGTTATGTGTGACCTTTTAATGGAGCTGTCCTCTGCTACAGTATGAAGATTTATTCCTCTCCAATAAAAGTGTGCCCAGTCATCATGGACAGAGAAAGGGACTTACCACACTGTCCACGAAATATTAAATCACACATACATATCTAAAGACAGCAGGATGCAGACCAAAGTCTCTGTCCTCAAATGAGCAACAGAAATAAATAACTTGATTAAAATAACTTTGACAAAAATATTCTTTAAAGTCTAACAAGGTGCCTTGTTAGAGCCCGATATGTAACAACGACCCACATTGTTATAATTTTTTTTTTAAAATACAACCCGAAATGTAATAACTGGTCAATAATGTAACAAGATGCTGAGCCTTAAATGCAAAAATGTTTCACCGTTTTTATATATATATATATAAACTGTGTTATTGGCCTATATGAATAAAGTAAGAAAAATAAGTTACCAAAAATGTCAAGATTCTCCAAAAGGCTTTAATGATATATATATATATATATATATATATATATATACATATATTATTTCCACATAAGCATTTGTGTATGATATTACTCTCTACTTTGAAACAATAAGCCCTTTAATCTATAAATCATTGACTCACTATGATGTAACAAAATTCTTACTATTAAGGCAAAAATATTTTCTCCCCACAATATAGTGACGACGGCAAAACCTTTTGTTACATTTTGTGACATTATTGACCAGGTATTACATTTTTTTACTTTTTAATTAATAATAATTCGGTTCTTGTTATATTTCAGGTCGTTGTTACATATTGAGCTCTAACACTCCTCTCAGATAACATTTAACATGTATTGGGTCAGTAAAGATGGTTTTAAAAAATGGCATTGCATCATGCGTTATATTCTATAATTATTAGGTTAACAGGTTATATGATATATTTGAATCCTAAACATTGTTTTAGGATCAGGAAATTCATTGAAAAAAATTCTAATATTATGTTGTGACTGCATTGTTTTTCTTCCTGTAGGATTTGTCACTGTGAAGGCGATGATGAGAGTCCTTTGATCACACCGTGTCACTGCACAGGGAGCCTGCGCTTTGTCCACCAGGCCTGTTTGCAGCAGTGGATCAAAAGCTCTGACACTCGCTGTTGTGAACTCTGTAAATACGAGTTCATCATGGAGACCAAGCTGAAGCCGCTGCGCAAGGTATGACACCTCACGTGTCTAATTCATCTGAGGTAAAGCAGAACCCAAGAGCTTGTCGCATTTGTCGGCTTTGAAGACATTTTTTTTTTTTTTTTTTTTAACCATTGGAGCCAATCAGGTTGGTGAGATTTATTTCATTTATAGCAGCACGCTTCTCCTCGGGTCCTTATCAATCATTGCAGCCTTGAGATAGTGAGACACTCTAATTAGAATTTTTCCACCCTTCATTAGCTGCACAGAAGACCTTAAATAAACGCTCTGTCATTATTTTCTTCCCTGTCATGCAACAGAATGTGGAGGTTGTTCATTTGTGAGTGAACATTCAAGATGGGAGGCAGATCAATACACTCTGTGATAAGCGTTTATTAAAAGAAAATCCCACTCCACATCCAGTTGTGGTACTTTGTTGTTTAGTTTCTAACTAATCACATGTTGCGGGTGTGAACTCTCCTCATTGTGCCGAGTGCTTCATTTTATCTCCATCTCATTCACACTGCCAAGATATGTTTTGTAGCACTAAATGGCAAACACCATCGCTTAAATGTCACCATCAAATATTCAGCTTGACCGTCAGTCTGCTTCAGAAAATAGTCAGCGGGGGATAAAGAAGTTTAATTGCTTTAGGTGTTTGTGTGAGTGTGAGAGTGTTAGTGTTGTAGCACTTGGTCTCAAGACCAAAATTTAAAGGTCTTGGTCTTGTCTCAGACTTGAAAGCATTTTTACTTGGTCTTGTCTAGGTCTGTGTCCAAACTTTTTTGTCAAGACCAGCACTGATTTCTGCTATCCTTCAACTTTACTAATGTGATAATGAGGAGAAGAACTTGGTAAAATGATAAATATCTTTGATTCATGAGTTACGTTTTTTATTTGTCTGTTAAATAAGTCATGTTTATTTATATAGCACCTTTCTCAGACAGAGGTCACAAAGTGCTTTACATATCAGCTTACTCAGACTCACATTCACACACCAATGGGACAGAGCTGCCATGCAAGGCGCTTGTCAACCACTGGGAGCAACTTGGGGTTCCATGTCTTGCCCAAGGACACTTTGACACATAGACTGGTAAAGACTGGGATCAAACCCCGAACCTCTTGGTCAGAGGACAACCCCTCTACCACCTTGTCATGGTTTTTGAAATTGATTTTTATTGCCCCGGTCTTGTCTCGTTCTTGACTCGGTCTCGACTCCCAAAAGTCTTGATCTTGTTCCATTCTGGTTTTCGATAATGTAGTCTTGAGCACAACACTGGAGGCTAGATTTATCTGTGCTGCCTTTTAATAACGTTGCTTTTTTTTTCTCCCTCCTTTTGTTTGTCTTTCTGTAGTGGGAAAAATTACAGATGACTGCGAGTGAAAGAAGGAAGATCATGTGTTCCGTCACCTTCCACGTCATCGCCATAACCTGCGTGGTGTGGTCGCTCTACGTCCTCATCGACAGGACGGCAGAGGAAATCAGACAAGGTCAGCGCTCTCTCAGACTTCATTCATTCACCGCCTTCCACTGCGCAGCTGAAGGTTCCTGTCAGTGTTGTGAGCGGAGTACCTAGTTTGAAATGTAAAAAGCTGACATGTGTGGGTGTAATTAAGATGCTGAAGCTGAGATGGCATCAAAGGCAAGGCTGAGAGTGAGCAAATGTGTAGTGGAGTCGAGCACGTGCTGGAGACTTGGCTTTGTTAGGGGTTTAGATCTGTAATATCTGAAAACAAATCACATCCATAATACATCCAGTCCTTTTAAACTGAAGTTGTTTATTAAAGACTGGTGGAGTGGACATCATCTTAGCACACACGTCAAACTCAAGACCCAGGGGCCATATCAGGGGGTCCTTTAGAGCAGGGGTTCTCAACTGGTCTCACCCTGGGACCCACATTTTGCCACAGTCAATAAATCGTGACCCACTTTTTTTTTTTTTTAGAATTCAACCAAGCAAAATAGTTGTTGAAAACACACATATATATATATAATCTTTTTTTAAAACAGAAATCTATATATTTCCCTGTGAAACATGCATTTTACAGCATGCCTGTAAAAGGAAATGTTTCTTTCAAAATAAAGGACAAGTCCAACATCAGAGACATTAAGTATTTATTTATTTTTGACCAGCTGTCCACGACCCACCCAGTACAGGTCCGCGACCCACTTTTGGGTCTCGACCCACCAGTTGAGAATCGCTGCTTTAGAGCATCCAATTTGGCCCACATGAGAAAGTAAAAAAAAAAAATTTGAGAAACCATGAATCTTTGTGTAAATGACCAACTAATTCAGTTGTTGATATTTCAGCAAGGCATCACCAAAATAATACATAAATTCAATGAAACTCGACATTATTATCAGGGTTCACATTTTCCTTAGGCTTATATCACATGATGGCCGTCATTTTTAATCTCAAATTGTTCTAATTTAAAATTACGTAAAATTTAGCCACAAAATCTAAAAAAATATAAAGTGGAGATCTGTGATATGTGTCACTTAATGCTTTGATACTATCAGTGCCGTACATATTTTATAATTAATTTATACATTGAAGTGCAAACTAGAGTACAGTAATGTTCAAATTCCTAATTTTCCTGCCTAAAATCTGCAGCCTACCTAAAATCAACTTTCGTATTTGGCCCCTGAACTAGTGTTTAACATTAGAGCTAGAAGACCAGTGATTCTTTTTGTGGTCACTGCTGTTCACTCAATTCAAGTCATTTTAAATCAAGTTAATGCACATGGTGCACTTATCTTATTACTATGTTTCTATGCTTCCTGTCTTTCATAAAGATGGTAAAGTCACCACATTTTGACCTGAACAGCATCATGTTGCCGTCTCCACTGAAGTAAAAAGATGGGAGCTCTTAGCTGCTTAAAGCCCACTTCCTTCCTTTAAAAGGGCCAGAAATTGGAGACGTTGCACCAGCCATGAGTTGTTGTTGTAGCAGCGTCCGCTCCGCCCTCCCCGACATGTTTGGCGCCTCTGAGACAGTGTACAGATGGAGTAGCAGGCTGTCCCTGCTTAGCCCAACCTGATGATTCAGACCTGTTGGGGACCTGATGCCTGTCAGATTCAGTCGCCATGGTGACACCCAACCGATCCTCACCAGTCCAGCTCATCTCCTGCCAAGTCTCTGAACCACAGCAATGCTCTCCTGTGTTTGCTCACAAATCAGACACAAGTGTGCTGTCGTCGGCTTGTAAAGTGATTGGTTCTGATTTGTTGAAACCAGTTTGAATGGGTTACAAACCGTCGCCATGCCACTGTGACATGTGACTTCCTCCATAGTTTCTGAGCTTTACCTTTTTTGTGAACCTGTTTGTGTGTCTTTGGTAACACATGATACTTACACTCTCTTCACTCATGCAGCCGGAAGAATCCCAGGTAAACTTTTCCACTTTTTATTTACAAGTTGTTGTCCCCCCCCACCCAACCTCCGCCCCCCTCAGCCTTTGTGTCTGCCGTCTTTTTTTCCAACTGCACCTAAACGCACCCCGTCCTTCTCCCCTTTCTGCTCGATTTTAGGTCAGGAATAAGAATTTTTTCTGTTTAATAAATGCACAAATACAAAGACTGTAGGAAACTGCTGGCACACATTTCTTATGTTCAATTTTAATACTGAAGATTTTGAATCTACTCAACACTACTGACACGTTTTTCTCAATAAAAAACACCTTAACCTATTTTTTAAAGTCATACATAAAACACCTGACATTGCTATCCTGCATTGTTAGAGTAAATAAACTGCAAAGCCACTTTTTTTTTTTTGCTGAATACTGATGTATTTTAATATGAAGTAGTGCTGTTGATTGATCCTGGTCCAACCCCCAACATTTTAGTCAAAGTATTTCAATTTGGCATGTTTTGTTTTAAATTGTCAGACTGCCCTCTATTTCAGTTCAATTCAATTTAAAAAAAAACTTTATTTGTCCCCGTGGGGCAATTCAAAGGCACCTAAATTAACCTAATATAAAGTGTCAACAAAAGAATGTAGTGTCAAGATTTAAGTACAAAGTTAAATACAAAAATGAAGGTATAAGTGGACAGCGATCGGACTAAACAGACAGTGGTGAACAGATGTAAACAGAACTACAGTGCAGTAAATAGGAAATAAATATAAATATATATAGACATCTATAGCTATGTGCAAGTAGGCAGATAGTAAATAATAGTGATAGTGGTACATGGCAGATAATAGAACAACACTAAATATATACTAGAGCTACTGTATATAAACAAGATGAATACTGAAAGAATAAAGTAGCCGTAATGCAATGATGGATAAGATATGAGAACTGATATCAAACAGATTAAAGTGAGGTAGTGCATGAAGACCAATATAAACATAATTTAAAAAAGCATTTGGGGGCTACGGAGCAGGCTGAGGGAAAAAAACAAAACAAAAAGGAGGTAAAGTTCACAGCTTCGAAAGTCTGGGGTAGGGGGTTGTTTTTGATTGTTTGAGTTGCTAGTTAGCATAGCAGAGATTGTTCGTTGGAGATTATAGTATAGACTGGGCGTGTCTTAAGTGCTCCAGCAACCCAGCCCATAATCAAGGCCTTTTTTCATTTACATCCGAGTGGCAGGTCAGGAGAAAACAGGGGTTTAGTTATGAATCTTTCTCTTGTTTGGAAGCTTCTCGAGCAGCAATTCTTAACAAAAAGGTAACAAATAAATACTTAATGTATACTCTTATTTTGAAATAAGCTTTTCTTTTGACAGACATGCTGTGAAATGCATGTTCCACAGGAAAATATATAGATTGATGTTTTAAAAAAAAGATTATATATGTGTTTTCAACAGCTATTTTGGGAAAACTAAATTTGTTTTGACAAAATATGGGTCCTAGGGTGAGATCAGTTGAAAACCCCTGATTTAGAGTCACTTTGAGGTTTTAATCCAATAATCTAGTTTATTGTCATGGGGAAGATTTAGTAACGCACTATATAGAAGAGTCAGCTAACAGGAAGACTGACGCTCTGTCTGATGTCCTGCTTTTAAAAGACTTTCATCTCTCTATTTTTTTTTTTTTTTTTTTAACCAGTGTTTGAATTATGGAGGAGTAGGGTGTTTTGCTTTCTGCACAAATGTAGTAATTGCTGCTGTGACCAATCAAGGTTTGAGCAATTACTTACTATTTTGCAAAGCCTGCTGTTCTCTTTTTTGTGTTTCTTTTAATGAAGTGCACTGTTGGAAAAATGAGGCGAAATGAAGCTTCAGAAATCTCACGCAACAAGAAATACATTTTGATTTCATTAAAACAGCGACGGCTCAAACCTACAGAGTGAACAATGTGACTGTTATTAAGGTTTGTTATGCAGGTTTAAAGATAAGTGTTGGGTGATTTGAATAGCCTTCTCTGCCTCAGGGATGAGCTCTGGGTAAAAAAAAAAAAAAGACAATTCTGTGTCACACTATTGATCTGTGGTAGTGAATTTGTCTGTGGAGGACTGACTCATCAAGCAGATGCTTTTATCTTATGCTCCAGTTGAGCTGCTTATCCCCAAAGCTGAAAGTTTCAGCACAAAAGACTGGGAGATTGAATGTGATAAAAAAAAAAAAAAAAATGGAATGGATGTAAAAACATTTGTTTGAAAATGACACATTGGTGACCACTCAGTGCTATATTGGACCATGTTCATCCAATAGCATCTCAATAGACCAGTGGCAACACGATGGAACAAAGAGAAACTTGGAACCAACAAAACCTTCTAACACATCATAGAATACTGCAGTAATATTTTAAGGTTTCATTTATTCAGCCTTTTTTCAGGAAATTTACTTTGATCTCCTGACATGTTTCCAGGAGGAAGTATTTCAAACGAATGCTCAACACACACAATATCGCAATGAACTGCAACTAGGTCGAGTTTGAAGAAAAAAACTAAACGTTTTCTGGGTGTTTTTAGTGCTAAATTTGAAATAATTATGTAAATTAGTTATAACTCAAAATATCGCAGAATCTAAGCAGTGTTGTCTGGAACAACTTCACTCAAATCTAGGTTATAAATCCAATGTTGACTAATTCCTTTTAATCTGAATTTTCTAATTTCCATAGGCAGATCTAGAATCAATGAAATGAAAGCTCTTAATATTGATCCTGGTTTGTCAAAGTGTCCCTATCTTCGTTAAATTAAACTCTTTAGAAACTACAACAATAAAATGCAGACATCTCAACAGTAAGTGCACCACAGGTTTTCCACAAGCACACACTCCCTGTCATTGTACTGTTTGTCTAAAGTAGTTGATCCACCATTATTTACAGCAGTCTGTTATTGTTAAAGCAGCTTATCGAGCCATCATCCTTAGCTTTTGTTTTCCCACTCGTGTCCTGTTTTTATTAATTGTGCTAGGCATTTTTTCCTATTTAATCTTGATGCTGTTTAGTTGTTTGACTTTTGTAAGTTCCTTGTTTTTTCCTCTGCTCTCTGTTCCTCAGGGATCCTGGAATGGCCCTTCTGGACCAAGCTGGTGGTGGTGGCCATCGGTTTCACTGGTGGACTGGTTTTCATGTACGTCCAGTGTAAAGTCTACATCCACCTATGGAGGAGACTGAAGGCATACAACCGGGTCATATATGTGCAGAACCGGCCGGACACGTGTAAAAAGCTGGCTCTGGAGAAGCCACCTCTCATGGAGCCTAACCCGGAGAACAAGGAGGTTCTGGCTCCCACCCAATCGGAGACGAACTCCTCCCAGTACACGGAAACAGAGGATTACAGTGTGGAGGTACTTCATGTCTGACACTAGAGTTCATGCTGCTCAGTACCACAGTGATGGAGCAACTAAACTTTCCTGTTCTACATCAAAGGTGCACCTGTTGTCTTTTGATCTCTAAACTCCGCCCACAAAGACGGAGAGGCCATGACTCTACCCTCCGCTATTGTGAAATCTTTTCCTATCCAGGGGTTGGCTTGGTTATTCTGACTTTTCTAAATGTCAGGGGGGATCGTGAGCATATACCACACACACACACACACACACACACACCTGAGAGACAACAGACTCTTTAATGGCTCTGAAGGCTGATACGTTTTTCTAAGTGTGTGTTTTTCTTGGTTTTGCCTGTGAGTCTGTCAGTTTTGTGTGTTTTTACCTCCTGCCATCTTCAGGTCAACCTGGATCCGTGGATCAGTGAGTAATGTAATGATCTCCGGAGCATCCCAGTTACTGCCATCTCTGCTGCTGGGTTCGATCTGATGTTTTCATCTGGACACGCATCAAAGCACTTTGATTTCTCATTTCTCCACATCACATTCTTATCCTTTACCACAGGCCTCCTGTTTTCCTCTAAACTGTTTGTTGTACTCACAGAGAGGTCACACTTTAACATGTTTCTCATCCAATGCACACATGCTTTTAGATTAAAAAAAAACTGGGGGTTAAAAAAATGGAGCGTCACGGAAACGTCTCTCGTGGCTCTGAAGCAGCTCATGGGAAATTCAGTCACTTGACTTTTACCCAATAATAACTTTCTGAAAGCTTTGAGAATGTAAACTTTTTAAACCTAGATTTGAAAAAATAAATGAAAATAATCTTTTTTTTTTTTTTTTTTATCCTTTTTTTAAATTGCACACAGAAAAGTAATAGATAATTTCCATGCAGTTCTTGGAGCAAAACCAGTGTCGCGCTGTTGTTTTCTGCCAATTTGAATGACACGGTACTGAACTTGTGATGTGTTATGTGCAGGCTTTATGTTGATATGTTTGCTTAGTCATGGGATCTGCCTTAGTAAATCTCACAGTGGTTCGTTTGATCCCAACACACATAAATCAGCCTATTATTATTTACTTTGCAGGTCAGATCTTTTGGATTTGGTATTAAATTCTGAATCTCTTCATTAAGCAGATGTAAATGTATTTTAACATTGTTGCTAATGGTTACATTTTAGTTTGAGAAGTTAAATTTGTGCTGTTTTAGACATTTTTTTTTAAATTCTTCACATTTAGGCTCACATTTAAGTCATGTGTTTACTGATTTTTGTCACTGTTTATATTAAATACAAAAAATCAGTCTCTCCCATGGTTAAATCTGAGTTATTCAGGTGATTCAAGGTTGCCACCTGCTGGCGTGGAGCTGAATGTGCATCCTGAGATGAACAACTGTGGGTTTCCTGAAGCAGCCTGTTTGTATGTTAGTTTGCAATGCCAGGCTTATGTAAGGCATGTAGGCACAGTAACACACACACACACACACAATGTGTGTGATTGACGCTCCAAAACATCTGATGACGACTGCTCAGCAGCAGCAATAAAGTAAACCAGTGCTTTGTGTTAGTGCAGGAATGCACACCTGATTTATGTATGTGGTCTGAGGATTATTGTCTTTTTGTGAGCTGAGGAAGTTGTTTTGTGTCGACCTGATGTGGACAAAGTTGTCTTTAATGTTGGTACCCAGGAGGCTCAGTGCAATGAGACAGATTACAAAGTGCAATTACCCCTTTTGTTAGTTTTTGTTGTTCTATTCTGCAGTTGTGTACTGGTTTTTGATGTCCAGGGTAGTCCTCTGGATATGAAATTATTCACTTTATTTTGTGTTGTATTTATTTCTACTGGAAGACATAACAGTCTTCTATAATATGTAACATTATAGAAGATTACAGAATATAATTATTATTTTTTTGCAGCTTACACGCCGTTGTACCCCAGGCACTAATGAGTCAAAGCACTTCCTCTCTTTATTTTGCACTTTCTTTCTAACCTTCCCACTTTCAAATCGCTGGTTGCAACTTTATACATTCAAAAGAAAAATCCAGAGTCCTAAATCAACCTCAATGTCAGATTTGAATCCATTGAGATGGAGAAGGAAGGGCTCTGTTGGGGTATTTTCCTTTTTGTTTTTATTGTCTGCTCATAGGAGCTGGCTCCTGTCATTAAGCCTGATGGATGTTTAAATGTTGTGAATGAGACTGAGGCCATTTAAGGACACGTCTTCATTGAACTCAGCCATTTTTTTCAGCGTCTGTCTTTCTGAAGGGATTTTTTTTTTTTTTCTTCTCGTCATACTTTTGAAGGACAATAACTGAGATCCAGTCACTCGATCAGCCCCAGTCCTGAATACTTTGATTTATCTCTGTCATTACACTGTCACTTATATTTCTGTCATGGCTGGGAATAGTGTAACTTGCTTATGAGCTGAATTAGTTTACTACTGACTGGACTTGAATATTTGACTGTTCCCATGTCTGATATCATTCCACGGGTTTCTCTGTGAAATTACTTTGAAACGCAGTAACTGTCAATAATTTGGTAAAACAAAGTACGTATGTTTTTAAAGAGTAAAATTGATGTGTTTTCTGTTATTTTCCAATGTTTGAAAAAAAATGTGTAGAAAAAAGAACCAAATAAAAAATAAGTTGATTTTAACATATTTTTTTTGTCTTTAATCATGTAAATGTCCAAAAAACATTTGAGGTTGATCAAAATTACAATGGCTGACATGTTTGTGAACCAATGCGGTGCAGAGGTCAGACAAAATAATGGACTATCAATCAACCTTTAATCAATCAATCTTTATTGCAGACACAAAAAAAACGGTCCATGAAAATATAAAAGAGACAGAAAAAACAGAGTATATCACTATTGTGGTTTATTTATATGGTCAGTAGATGTGAGGAGGAGAAGAAAGACTGTTAATGATTTACTGCTGCTGTGATAAACCAGCATTGTTGTTTACACCCAGTCAGGCATATGCATGAAGGCCCAAAAAACAGCCTGTTTTGAGGAGTGGTCTTAAAGTGATTTTTCAAAGAAAATAAGCCTCAAATACATATGTTGTTGGGGTTCTTAGAATAAATGGAAATGGGTGAAAAATAGCATAATACTGGACCTTTAAAGCATTTGATTTGTTTTTTGTGTGAAATGGAAAAGCACCAAATGCAGATTTTTGCTCCTCAAATAGCGACACTGTTGGGGATTTTGTCTGGACGCAGGTAGTAGTATGGCATCCTCTTTTTCTCGTCTCTTATCTTGATGCTTTCAGATATTCCTGCCAGCTCCTTCCTGAACTTCTCCATGGCTGCTTTCACTCGTCCCTCTGTGAAGTGCTCATCAGGATACATGCCCAGGAACAGCTGCAGAGAAAAAGGGGATGGAACAGAACTTTCAACCCTCAAGATTTTTCTGAAATATTCAGTTTTTCTTTATTGAACCGTGGTGGGTGAAAAGCAGAGATGCTGCCCTGTGCTCACTTCATTCTCCTGGTACTGGCTCAGTGCCCACACAGCTCCCAGATGCCAGCTAGAACGTCCTCGATCTGGGAGACTCTCCATGATCAAACTCAGCGTTGCTAAGCCCTTCTGGTTGGGTGGGGGCTTTCTCATGGTGGCTGGAGCATTCGGGATCCAGGAGCACCAGTCATACTGCATCGAATACAGAAAGATTTAATTTGTGCAAGTAGTAAATTTATTAATGTACCGTGCAGTAGGGCTGCTCGATTATGGCAAAAATCATAATCACGATTATTTTGATTGATATTGTAATCACGATTATTAAAGACGATTATTCATTGATTTGACAAAAAGCATTTATTGATCTTTTAACTCTGGTATTTCTTTTAACACCATAAGCTTGAAGTGAAAAACAAGAAAAATGCAAATAATTAAGATAAAAAATATATTGATAAAATGAATTAAATAATATGTAAAAAATAAAAAAATAAACACTATCCCAGACTTAAAGTATTATACACTGAAACAAAATTACTTTACCATAAAAAAAATTCCAACTCCAACTCTGGTGTAATGCACTTGCTACAACAACCTTACCTAGTACTGCAAAAAAAAACACTGTCGTATTAATCAGTATATTAACGATATAACAGTTAACAAATTAAAACTATATTTGAGGTAAAGGCACACCCTTTTGGCCAAAATTAGTCTTAACAAGAATAAACGGACTGAATCGTACTCACAAACAAAATCAGCTGCCAAAACTTATTTTTAAACTCTTTTTAAAAACAAAACAACAGTAGTTGACACCTAGTCCCATACTCCCTCATCCAGGCTCCATGCAATCTGACACCTCTGACACCTCTTAAAGGTTTTTAGCCAGAAACACCAGTCTGTTAACTTGGTCTGGTTTCAGGGATGAGCGCAGGCAGGTGACGACATTACCACCTGTACTGAAAACCCTCTCTGACGAGGCACTTGTGGCTGGAATACAAAGATATTTCCTTGCCAGGTTGGAGAGCCGTGGGTAGAACTTCTGGGATACCTTCCACCACTCTAGTGGGTCCGCCTCAGTGTCCAGTGTCCCTGCCTGAAGGTAGGACTGTAGCTCAAAAGCTATGGCCTTGTCCTGGTCCTGGTCCGGTTGCAAAGCAGCGGATCTTGGAGCTGTGCCTTCAATGACCGGCTTGAAGAAGCTGCCCAGGGCTTTCTTCTTTCGTGCACCACCAGCAGCGGTGGCGTCAGTGTCATCAGCAGGAGTCACTGCTCTCTCAGGGGCCTTCTCCTGGGAAAAGGAGGAGGAGAATATTGTGAAGAGAAATGATTAAAATGTTTAATCTGACTAAATGGTTATGTCTATTCACAACTAGAAATATTAAAGTATAACTTAAACGACTTTTGTTTACATTAAATTACATTGTATTTACTGGTTGTTATTAGTACCATAGCATTGTTATTATTATTACAATTATAATTACCATGACAGCCTTCATCTCAGATGACAGTCTTTCTTCAATTGACCCATGCTTGTCTTCACTCACATATGTGAGCTTGAACCTTGGGTCCAGGGCTGAAGCCATGTCCAACAGCTCTTGTGTTGGTGCATCATCATATTTCTCATTGAGATAGCCCACGATCTTCTTCTTGATACACTTTGCAAGGTCTGTGTCGTCCTCCTGCACAGCCAATATGGATGTGTTGAAAAGGTGGAGAGTTGGCTTGACAAAAGACACACTCACATATTGCTCCCCAGAAAGTGCATCGGTAAATTCAACGAGAGGGCTTAGTGACTTGTTGATGGCCTCCAGTACATCGATGTCCTGCCATGAGGGGGTGAGGTGTCTGTTTCTTGTGTCATTGTAGAGGACCTCTGCAATGGCCTTCTGCTGCTCTAGGACCCTGCCAATCATAGCCTGCCGAGACCCCCACCTCGTTGGACACTCCGTCGTAAGAGAGTGTTCAGGCAAATTCAGCCTCTTCTGTACATCTGTCAGCTCCCTTTTTTTTTTCCAACTGTAGGAGAAGGCACTGACCAGTTTTTTGCAGACCCCCATTGCACGGCCAATCCTGTGGTCCTTCATTGCATTCTCTAAAAGTACAATAAATATAAACATTTATCATCATTACCATCATCATAATCTTCATCAATGTATCAATAGGCTGGGAAATATGAATTATTATTAGGAATTAAATACATTATCGTGTGTGTGATAGATGGATAGATAGATAGCTAACATGATATATTCTACATCCTAGATTCCCAAAGTGGGGAACGCAAATTGTCATAGAGGGTATGTGAATAAAAAAAATAAAAAATGGAAACTAGAATATAAATCGACCAGCAGTCAGGAGCCTCCATGCTTTGCCACAAATTACACATTAGCTGATGTAAGACAACCCATGGTTACAGAATATTATTATTATTTAATTTATTATTATTATTATTATATATTTCACTGTAGGGCTACATTGTTTATCAGTGGTTCCCAACTTTTTTGGGTTGTGACCCCATTTTAATCTCCAGAGACTTTTTTCTTTCTTTCTAGAATTAGCTTTTGATAATGTTTATTGTTTGTTTTTTATTCTGCAATTTATTTTGAACTAGATTTATATTTGAGAAAGTGAAAGTATACAATACAGTTTAAGATTGTTGTGTGATGTTAAAATTTGAAAAATAATAATTACAACATTTTTAAAAATACATTGATATTCAGCTTTGTTTTTTTTTTTTTTATCATTATAAACTATTAGACTTTTCAGGGGACCCCATTTGAATTCCAGGCGACCCCACATGGGGTCCTGACCCCAAAGTTGGAAAAAAACTGCATTTCATTATTATAATTTTTAAGTGTGCAGAAGTAGGGGCTACATGGCTTAAGATTACATGTCTGAAGGGGTACGGGACTGTGAAAAGTTTGAGAACCACTGTTGTACATGATTTGTTTAGTTATTAATAAATTGCATCACACAATCAGGAGAAGGAAACCTACTACTCACCTATGGCCAAGTGGAGTCTGTGCCCGAAGCACTGCAGCCTCATCCAGCCATTGAGTTCAGCTGCCAGCTTCATATTTGAGGCATTGTCTGTTGTGATACAGACGAGTTTCTCTTCGTTCAAGTCCCATGCAGCCATCGCTTGCCTCAGGCCATCGGCTATATTTTGCCCTGTGTGGTCTTCGGGGAAAAAAGCCGTTTGGAGACAATTCGTCTTTATGGTGAAATCCGCGTCGATGTAATGAAGTGTGAGGCTAATATATGGCTCCATGGTGCGGCTCGACCATAGGTCCGTTGTGGTGGCAAAATATACTGCTGTTGACACTTCTTTTGCAACTTTTCCACGACATTCGTCATAAAGTGCAGGCAGCGCAATTCTGCTAAAATGGTGACGTGATGGTAACACATACCGCTTGTCCATTGTGTTCATCAGTTTAATGAACCCCGGGTCGCTAACGGTGTTGATAGGGCTCATGTCTTTGGCAATCATGTATGTGACTGCATCAGTTATTTCTTTATGCCTGCGGGAGCTGGGTGGATATGCGGTGGCATTATAAAGCGTGTCCTTAATTGAGGACTGCGTGGCGGTGGCAGGAGTCGAGGAGCTTTTCATTTTTGAGTTTTGTTCCTTCACTGCTTGGTCATATATTATTCTGTGTGTGGACTTTAAATGGTTAAATAAATTGGTTGTGTTTCCTTGAGGTGCAGACACGGTCGCGTGACATATCTTGCACAATATCTTAGTTTGTTCCGAGTCAGACTCCTCAAAACCGAAGTGTTTCCACACCACAGAATTCACCTTTCCTTTCTTCACGACCAAAGGCTCCCTTTCTGCCATCTTCTACCGTCTCCTTCCACAAGATTTTTCTAAACACTCACTTGCACCGGGGACTGGGAAGGGGCGGGGCGGAGTGCACAGTTGGAAGGGTCGCTGCATTTATCACACAAGACGCGCCGCGCGGGCGGCAGAATGATCGTTTTATAACGATTATCTTGTTTTTGTAATCGAGGGCAGCCGAAATCGAAATCGAAATTCAATTAATCGCCCAGCCATACCGTGCAGCCTAAAAGTACATTAATCCAAGCTCAAGGCAAGAGGATTCTCTGCGATGACGGACAAAACGTGTTTGAAGATGAACTTCCATGCAAAGCTAACAAGGTTACATTCTTATTGATCACATGGTAACTGATTGGTGATCAAACCGTGATTAAACTCTACTGGTCTCACATCTAAAGCACATGGACCAGCTTCAGGTTCACAATGACACCAGTGCTACTAGTTGGCGTCATTTGCAAGATGTAATACATTACGTCTTGCAAAGATGACCAACACATTCCACTAAAGCAGTGTTTGGGTCAATTATGATTGTAATCGTGTAATTGTACATTAAAGGGGACATATCATGGTTTTAAATCATTTCTTTTTACATATAAATCATACAGTTGTGGTCTATATAAAGCGGAACTGCAATGCTTGGGTCTGAATTCCTCATTATTATAGCTCCACAGGCCCCTTTTCTACCCCTTTTCTGATGTGCTTCTGAGAGCAACTCGTTTTGGTGCGGTCTCTTTAAATGCAAATGAGACACTCCATACCCCGCCCCCTCCTCAGGAGACACTCGGTTCAACTCCATCCTGCTCGGCCATTTTTGTAGTTTTATAGAAGAGATACGGCTATGTAGCGGCGCATAAACTTTTTATTCACACGCTATTTACAAAATGTCAACAACAGAAGACTTGTCCATCCAGCCTTACATGTTCCAACCAGAGTCGGACCCGGCGGAGCGAGATGAAGATGATGAACCTGCAGAACCCTAACAAGTGAGCTAACACAAGCACCGAGCTAACGCTAGCGCCAAGCTAACATCACGAAATGTATTTTAATACAGTCTTTTCTGAGACAAAAACGGCAAAATGAAATGACTAATGAAAACTTTAGACTTAAAGTAAATCATGTAGGCCATATCATCAAGGATCTAAAACGAACACACAGCGCTAACATATGAAGTCTGAAGACGGTGCAACTGCTAATGCTAACAAAACAATGACAGGGACGTCTTATCACAGTTTTTAGCGTTATTTACAGCTTACCGAAGTGCTCTGTTCGTCGTCTCCAAAGATAGAAGGAATTGAACCCTCAATCAGACAAAGTCTTTCGGCAAATCCTTCTTTATACTGACGGAGGTTGCAGAAGCAGTCAACCTTGAAGTGCTTCGCGCACAAAAATGATCTTACCCACAGATGTGGTTACATTTCCGTGAAAAATAAAACTCAACCAGGCACTTTGAAAAGGTTCTGATGCTGGGAGACGTTGTAATGAAGCGTGTGGGTTACTACATCCAACAACCGAACAGTTTGACTTATCCTCTCGTAACTTCGGCATCCTTGAGCTTGGACTACAAAATAAAAGCGAGAAATAAAAATGGTGGATTGCTCGAAGTGTTGAACCTGGAGTTGATGTACTAATTTGGCAGTTCCGCTGCAAATACTGTGATGTAATAGCTCAAAAAACGCAATAGAGAATAGAAAAATCGAAACAGATTGAAAAATATGAGCAAAACAGAATATAAAGATATCTACGGAGCACCTGAAGAGACTAATTTGATTTTTTCTGTACTTCTAAGCACTCTAAATATACAACAAAATGCATTTAAGGGCTTAAAAAAGTGGATTTAGCACGATATGTCCCCTTTAATGACAATTATGACGTAATTGTAATTGGGAAAATCTGTTGTAATCTTATCTGAGTTGTAATTAAGGTCAGATAATTGACTTTTTAATTGTAATTGGCTTGAAAATTCTATAAAAACTCATTTACAATTTAAAGGCAAACCTGTGGAACAATGTTACAATTCGGTTTCATATCTACTTTTCCCACTACCTGTCAGTGAATCTTGAGGATCATTTTATCATTTAAAAAATTAGAAATCTCGTGGGTGGGTTCAGACAAAAGGTGCTCTGTCCTGAGTTGTTTAACACATCTAGATATAAATACCATAAAATAAAAGCTGGAATTCTGAACTTTTGTCTCGTATTCATGTTTTGATCTGAAACCCAAATGTCTTCAACAAAAACAATGGAATTGAGCTTGCCATTCCAATACTTTTGCCAGGGACTGTATGTTCTATTGGGTTATTTATTTCAGACTCCATAGTGATGATTAATTGAATTTGAACTTTAGTAATTAAGAACATAATTGTAGTTGACTTAATTTGAATTGAAATTCGAAAAAATGCCGGTCATCGTAATCGAACATGAAGAATTTAAGACGTGATTGACCTTTTGCAAAACCTCCACCCCCCTTATTTACTTTTACCCTCATGTTCCTAAGTTCGTCTTGTCTGTAATGGCTGGGAGAAGTCTCCTGGTACGTGTTAGTGACTCTTTTTGGAGCAATACCTGTGCGATATCCTCCAGATCCAGGCAAAAGGGGCTACAATATGCTTTGGAGGTATATATTCAACAACGAAGGGGACATTACAACTATCGAAGTGAAAGCATACCGGACCAGTCATGCTACTCCACTGCTGAGTAAGTTTTGTTATATTATATTGTTCGTATCCTCCTAAAGCTATGAGTGTTACTACAGCTAATGGGGATCTTAATAAAACAAACTCCTACATTAGCTTTATTTCGCGTTATTTATGTAACCCCGGTTCTCTGAGTAATATGAGTCAGATGTCTCACTATGGGATGCACGCTCTCCTGCAGACCTCAGAAGCAACGATCTCATTACGCCAATCCTAATTTGCTGATGAAACATGTCCGTCTGCCACAGGTAGTCCCACAAGTAGTGGAGGCGGAAGGCACTACGTCATTCAAAATAAGCACCTCTTCTCTCTTGCTCAAGCAAGAAGGATTGTCTGGCGAGATATCTCACTAAAATTACTCAGAGAACCAGGGTTATGTGAATAACCTAAAGTTCTCCTTCATAATGTTATGTTTGAGGTCTCACTGTTGGGTACGTAGCTCCCGTATTACAGACATGCTTTTCGAGACACTCCCAGAAATGTTCTGTATTTTAAATTAATTAATTAAAATTTAAACTTATTTTAGCCCTTAAATACAGTACATGAACAAAGTTTTAAGCAATTTTCAAACTATTTTCCTCTTCTCATATAAACAACTTAATTAACTCAGCAAAAGAATTGAGCAAATATATTATACAATGATGAGATCACATTTTAACAGTCCCGTCCTTATGAGCTCACCAGTAGCTCTTTTGGTTTCAGTCCTTTTCCCATGTGTATTGTGCAGTGCACGTTTCAGCTGTTGTCCCCATTCGCATCATACGCACGTCTAAAGCGAAGCCCCGCCCACCAGCGACACATCCAAGTCGGTGAGTTTCACTGCCTGCTGAAGCGAGGAGCTGCGTTCCTTTTTCTCCTCTCATAAACATAAACCACCAGTGAAAAAAGCCGGTGTGATTAGCAGCTAATGCTATCCTAGCTCATGCCTAATCCTTCCTAGTCCGGCCCTGGTTATAAAGGCCGTGTCATACAGAATATGATGGCCTAAAAACCTTTTTTGACAAGATTTCTACTTAGACCACCCTTTTCCTACCTGTCCAAAGTTGATGGCTGCGTGTTGTGCTGAAGCTGTGAACACGATGACAGTCAGGTACTCGATCAGCTCCTCACGAGAGTTCAGACACTTAGGAAATCCTTGAAAAAGAAGAGACCAGTGTTTGTTTATTTATTTTTATTTTGATAGTTCCCTCCACATTCTTCATCTTTTTCACTCTAGTTTTTTTTTCCAATAATGATTAAGTTACAATTATATTAAGAAGCTCAAATAGACACTCTCAGTCCTGTTGGCCTTCCGGTTTGTGCTACCGAACCACGACGCATTCAACACTGAAGCACAACACCAAATTTAATGGGATTCATAACATTGTTTTCTGAAACACTCAGGGGCGGTTCTACCAGGGTGGCATAGGGTGGCAAATGCCATCCGACAACAAAGCCTTGCCACCCCTGCTGCCACCCTAATTTATACACACGGGCATTGAACTATGCGGCCGCTTAAAAGTCCTCTTCCCTGCTCTTAACAGATCTCTCCTTATAGGAGCTCTCTTAAGAGCTAAAATTATTTAGGAATACCTTTTAACTTTACTAGTTAGTAGTTTACTAGATCTACTCTTCACTTTTAGGGGAAGTTCTAAGAAAACATCATGATTCTCAGAATGTTCTTAGAATCTGGCCACTAGGAGCAACTCTTTGCACTTAGAATCTTTAGGAATACATCCCCTGAAACATAATTAAATTAAGTGCTTGTGAAACTTTAAAGAATAGTAAAGTTTCATTTAGATCTCTTATACTGTAGTTGAGCAGCCTTCTAGCATTTCATAACTTTTTATGGCAAATTATGAATCATATTTAGGCTCATGAAACTTAATATTTACTGGTGAAAGTAAGGAAAGAACTCATTTAGGGTGTGCATTAATAATGTCAATTAGTGAATTTATTTGCATACATATTTGGTGAGCACTGTCTGGGATTCATAAATATTTTCAAGGTCTTCCTGCAAGGTGTTTAAGTACCCCTAGAAGTACAGGTAGGCCTACACTGTTCTAGATTGGAGCAAATAGCTTTTAAAATATCAAAATTTCCCAAGGGAGACTTTATTTATTTCATTTTAATCTCCAAGCGGGAAATGTCCCATAATTTTTTTCAGAAATCTGGTCACCTTACTATGTGTTGTTAAAGCGTGTAAAGGCATTGGATGCTTTGTAAATGTCTAAAATACTACTAGATCAGTACTTTACGTGAGTAGCTAAATGATTACTGCAGCACTACAGGAGATCAGATTAGTATTCACCAAATCAGTTGACCAGAACATTTTTATGTGTAGTCCTAAATGACAATAATGTGGTCAATCCCGCTGAATCTCACGCCAAGGTTTTATTAAAAGTTGGTAGCTCTGGGTAAAAATGATTAACTATATATCAGGAAATGAAATAATAATGAAAGCGCAGCGCTATAGTAGTGATGCTGATTTTAAGATGATAAGAATTGAATTGAAGAAGGGGTTTAGCCGGTCCATGCTCGTAAATGGGATGATTTATACAAACGCCACACAACAATGTCTTTTCGTGTGAAGAAACAGGACTACTGAATAACAAATGTCTGATTATAGAGATATTTAATATTAAATAAGAAAGTAATTGTATCAAAACCATATATGTAGCATCATAATCCGTGTACCCTTCGTTCTTTGGTTATTCAGTTTTAAAATCAAAACAAATAAACGGTGTGGCTGTTTTTGTTTTACACAAATTCATCATATGCCCCTTAAAATAAGTTTTTATACTTAGTTATGTTACAGTGTGGCATCATTAACATGTCAATGTTAAAATAATAACATGCCAGTCACACAATATGTTTTTAATATTACAAAAATGTGGCTTTAAATCAGTTGTTTTCACTGTAACAAACTGTAAGTAGATGGGGAAAAAGTATCACTGGCATGTTGTTATTATTAGAAAGTGTCTGAAGGTACTTTAAACGTAGCCAAAGCTCTCGGGACTAAAAAAGGGCTAAAATAAAGGAAGTCTAGTGGTCTAAGGCACCGCACTCACCGCTAACGTGGGTTTGATTCCAACATTTGTCAAATACATAGGGAGGGAGGGGAGGGAGAGTCCGGGGCCGTTACTCCGTTTTGGAACGACTGTTACTGATACAAATGTGTGCCCGCTGCTCACGGCAAATGTGTAAGTGTTGGCGGCTATGTTTTTGCCTCTTTCCTCTCTTGCGTCAATGTAAACAACGCACTTCCGTGCAGCTCTCGCGATACTTCCGCGTATTCTTCGTTGGTGTTTTAGAACGTTGGCTCCGCAGTCATGAAGCAGCAGCGGGGCATTACCGGTCGGCGGACCGCTGCCGCATAGATCTGTGCCCGTGTGTACAAATTAGGGTGGCAGCAGGGGGGCAAGGCTTTGTTGTGGGGTGGCATCTGCCACCCTATGCCACCCCGGTAGATCCGCCCCTGGCTAGGAGGTTCATGTCCATTCACTTCTGTGCATCTATAAATCAACATCTGTCAAAGAAAACATGGTGAAGCTACTTTGTGAATCTTACAGAAATGAAGAGGATATAATCATTCTGCTTGTTAAGCATCACTGATGTGTCCATGTTTACAGAGAAGTTGATAATACTAGCACTGAAATGAGTATTTTCTGCATTCATTTTGTTTTAATGATTTAAAGTTAATTTGCACAAACATTACCAATATTTTAGTGAAGCAATATTTTGTATCAGTCTTCCCTTAAAGACTTAAACATAACACAAGGACATGTGACTAGTTGTGGTCAGTGTGTGTTTAGAAGAGCCACTGTGCAGTACACACTTGGCTGTAATTCATGTGAAATTGATTGACAACGTTTTGTAATTCTTGTGAAATGGATTCAGTGCAGTCGAAAAGACAGTTGTCGTGATGTATCGTGGATTAATTTTCCTGCGATATATTGATTATTATCTGTAAACGGTCGCATTTACAGACATTGGAGTCGCTGTTAGCTTACCAATAAACGGGAAGAGATTCGCCACCTTTATAATAAGTGTTGACTAGGTCACTGGGAGTGAGGCCCAAGGTCAAGGCAGGTTGACTTGATAAAAGTGTATCATGTTTTTCTGCAGTCAGTGTCTTCTCCTCGTCCTTCTCTCTCTGCTCTGTTTCAGGTGTCGTGAAGCTGATGATGGCAGTTCCTGATCTGTGGTTCATGGCTCAACTAGTCTGAGACACTCTGATGTTCTATCTCTCTATCCTGTTCTGTGGGTCCTCCTGTCCACTAACCCCAACCAGTCAAAGCAGATGGCTTCCACCTCTGAACCTGGTTCTGCTGGAGATTTCTTCCTGTTAAAGGGAGTCGTTTCTTTCCACTGTCGCTGATGCTTGTTCATGTGAATCTTGTTGGGTTTTCTCTTTCTTATTATGAATTTTATATTTTGATAAGCACATTGAGATGACTTTGTTGTAAATTGCGCAATACAAATAAAGTTGAATTGAATTATTGCAATACTATCCTTATCGCGGGCAAAAGATATTGCAATATATAGCATCGCGAGGTACCTGGCGATGCCCAGCACTACAATTCAGTATGCTTTATGTACGTCTGCCATATGTTGCCACCTCTAAAAAAATTCATGCCCCCCTCTTGCCACCCCATTAAATTTTTTCTAGAAACACTGTCGGGTAGTTTGTTCTGCAGCACTATTGCTCGTCTTGCAGAACATAACTGGAAAGCAAAATTAAATGACTGCATTTTTATTCTTCTGAATGAAACTGAAACAACTTTTTTTGTGTGTTTTACTTTAATTAAGAAGAAAAAAAAAACCAAGCTACTAGTTCAGGTAGAGCCATCAACATAAGGAATTTCCAAAAGATCTGTTTTGTGCACCTACCGCAGGAATCAGAGTCCTGCATACCAAAGTCGCTCACATCCTTGACAAAAGCCTGAATCTCTCCATCTCCCTGCACCCTCTCATCATTGCTGTAGTATATACACATCACATCAGACACGAAGCTGCCAGAAAGAAAACAGAAGAACAATGGAGGGGAAAATGAAGAAATCCTATGACTTTAAATATTCTTGCAAACATAAAGGAGAACATGCTTTCAAATCTCTCTCAGACAGATTTACATGTTTGTTAAAGTACCAAATAACTTGGTCCACACCTTTTGGTGGCCTCCCACACCCTGTATCCATCATCCCTGTAGAAGTATTTGGGCATTTCTTCATTGTTGTCCATGCCGCGCATCCTGATCATGTCAGGGAAGCACAACGACCTGAAGGTCAGGGTCTTCATGACTTTCTGAATTATCTGCACATGACCTCCCCCACCTATTGCATTGGCCTGGATGAGAAAAAAAATGAAAACTTCCATAAAAGTAAATGCATGTTGCACAAGCTTTCTTTAGTTTTCTTTTTCCTGGGCAGAGTTTTCTGTTTGGATGGATGTGATCTCACCTTATCAAAGAGTCCACCCTCACAGATGAGTTCCTCTCTAGCTTTGGTGTTGATGGCGATGGTGAAACGAACATGTGGGATGAGTAGCTGGGAATTGGAGGAACAATCATTGAATTAAAATACAATTTTTTTATTTGGGGACGAAAATGTGGCACGCAATAATAAATGAATAAACTTTATTTATATAGAGCTAATTACAACAATAGTCATCTTGACAATTGTCAGACATGGCCATCGTTGTCATTACCCAGATTAGGTAGGAAGTTAGGATTAAATGGGGACTCAAAGTGGTCACAGGGCCCCACTGACAATACCACAACTCTTCACTTCAACAACATTAGCGACGCCATTTATGTTGCCTCACTCCTTGTAGGTTGTTAGCTACATGTTAAGTTAGCTGATCAGCTGTTATATTTGGTCAGTGTGTGTGGTTAATATCTCTAAAAACAACCTTTACATTTACTGTCTCTGTAATGGCCTTTTTCTCTTCGATTAAATAAATATTTTTACAGTGTGTTTTATAGCATCAATATTACTTTTGCTGCCTCTTGAAGCAATATGCAACTCATCACATGAATGCACTTAAGACGATGGGTCTAAAGCTGAACTTTGTTGATATTTTGTGTCAGAAATCTTTTTCAGTGATGTACATCAGTGATTCTCAAACTTTTTTGGCCCAAGTACCCCCTTTGTTAGACAACATTTTGCTCAGAATACTATGAAAAAACAACTATAGAGCATAATAATGGAATAAATTTGGTGATAACACACATATTAAATAATCCCATTCTAAATAAGTGGAATGAAACAGTATTTAGTTCCTCCTGAATAGATTTGTTTCTATAATTTTTATTGATTCTGGTCATCTCCTGCCTATTTTCAGTTCATGTTCTAATCAAAAGATCAGTTTCATCATTTCCAACTAAAAAGTGAACATTATAAATCCACATTATAAATCCTATCCGGGGCCTGCACGCCCCCGGATAGGAGGTAGGACTTAAGGGAGACGGGCCTCTACCAACGTTCATGGGGGCTGGAGAAGGCGGGCCCTCCATGACTTGTGCCCAGAGGCGGCCAGAGTATGAACAGTCACCCATCGTGCAGATTTATAAAGGGGTTATATAGACCCATTTTGTGTGACGTATGCATACTAAATGATGTGCTTGGTGCACAGGCTTGGTGCAAAACAACCAGAGGACTGCTAAGGTGATGGTGCACGGGAGCGGACCGAGCGTTATCTCAGTCTGGATCCAGTAAGATGTGACCATAAAAAGCTGTAAATGGACTGATATGCAGACGTTGGACAGTGAGGATGAGACTTAATGTAGAGATGGAAACTCATCCGTTGAAACTGATCAGAATACGCGGAAATACACGGAAACCCTCGGTAACAGGAGTACAGCAGCTCGCCTATCTGCCCGTTCATAACAGTTAAACAGAATTAATGCTTTTAGGTTTAGGTTTTTCTATCAGATATGTATAAATATCTGGTTATTGAACATTGGGCCAGGAGCCACATCAGATGACCACTTGTTTTCAGGAATGCTGCATGGGTCCCACAATCGTTCACCTGTACTAAAAGTGAATTTCCTTAAATAAGCAGCTGCATCCTCGGGTGACGAGCTTTCTACATACTACGAACTATTTACGACCCTTAACAGTGGTTCATTCGTTGCCATGTTTCAATTTTTCAAGTGTCACATATGTAAACAACATGGTTTCTGCACAGAGTATGCGCGCGCACGTCAGTCAAGTGTCCCGCTCATTCTCCAAGTTAAAACTTAAAAACCAGTTGAGGAGCACAGTGGGACAGGAGAGACTGAGTGGACTTGCCATGATGTCCATAGAGAATGAGAGAGCAAAGGAAACAGACATACAGAGCATCGTGGACAAGTTCACAGAGCGCAATGTTCATCGTATGCCCTTCAAATAGTGGTGATTAGGCCTATAGTACTTCATACTGAAATAGTGTTTGTGAACATGTGGACCGCTGTGCCAATTTTACTAAACATTATAGCTACTGATACAGGCTCTGAGTTGAAATGGTTAAAGTGGGTGTCAAAATAAAGCGCTCGCTATCCGTGGTGCTGAGATGCTTTGAATTTGTTAGTGACCATCTGGGTTGTCAAAGTTTGTAAGCCGCGCGGTTGGGGCCATGTGTATGTTGTAAAATGATGTTATTATGAGCTTTATTATTTGGGTTTAAAGGGCCCGGTCATTTGCCCCGCCCCCGGGGCTACTGCCCCCTGTTGTGCCATTGCATACCCCCATTTAAGAAATACTGATCTATATCAACTTTTAGCCTTCAAACACATAATGTTCCCTTTTATGTGAGCGTCGTCATTTTGTAGATTTCAGCCAATCAGCATTCCCATACCATGCGTTCACATACCACGTCATGATTACTTTTGTATCTCTGTTCCCATAGAGAGTCTATGCAGAGATAGCATTTTAATCTGTAGTTTTAGTGCTTAGTTTGATGTCATCCAGTTCCTTGGATGTTGTAATGTTATTGCTAAGAAGACCAGGAACATCAAAGTAGAAGGATTTTGAATTTGCACTAACCAGTAAACAAAGGACTTTAAAAATGCTGGTCAGTGCCGCATTTGGATTTCACTATCAGCCATTTTACTACAAATCTACACATGAAGAAACTACCTTTAGCAGCCTATATAACCTCATAAAACCAGTTAGAGTAACATAAGTGGAACTCTTCCTTGAGTAATCGCTATGTCACAGTTTGTAAACAAAAAAGGGTAATAATGTAATGTAATGTTGAATTGTACCTTAAAGACAGGATGAACAGCAGGAAGTTGCCTGAACATGGCGATGGCAAACATCTCAGAAATCAAATGCGTCCTGAGCATGTGTGTGACAGTCTGGTGGATTTGAAAATCAGATGAACGCACCCAGATCTTTGCCAGCAGCCAGTCATAGTGAGCATCAGAGGGCAGAAAGATGGGAGCGTCTTTACCACGAGTCTGGCTGAGCTATAAAATAAATAAAAGAAGCAAAAACAATGTTTTCACATGGTCTGAAAAAATCCCTGAAACTCCTTTTATACAGTATAACAACACTTCACCTGTATGGCGATGGGCACAATCTTGTTCTGAGTGTTTTTGTACAGCAGACAGATGGGAGCAATGAGATACTGCTGTGTATTGGGGTCTGTGGAGTTTGCACTGATGCCTTCTAACAATTCATAATCACATATGAAGATGTTACCAGCCTGGAACCAGAAGAATAAACACGTTTTAATGTTGATCCTTGTCAAAGTGAAGCCATAACAATAAATGAACAGAAACAACATGACAAAGTCTACCTCTAACTCCTGCTCCAACGTCAAATTCCTGTCAAGGCTCGAGGAAACCATCTCATGTGTAACAGGAAGTTTGTCAGGAAGTTTAAAGCACTTCTCGATCAGAACAGGATTGCAGCCATTCAAAAACTGGTACCCAAACATGGAGTCTTCTTCCCAGTGTTGCATCACATACTCTGAATGACATTGATAACGTATCATTTAAATAAAGGCACTGAATTTAAACAGAAATATTAAAAGATTGTGAAGCTGACCATTGTTTGAGTTTTTGATTGTGCGGAAGATGGACTCAAAATCAGCTAAGTCATTCCAGGAGGACTGGAACATGTTCATGAACGTGTTTAAACGCAGGTTTCCTATTCTGCAAACAAAATACAAACAATATTTGGTAACACTTTACTTCAAGTATACATAAGTCTGGCCTTCTCTGTCATTAGCATGAAGGTGTCATGAAGGCAGTCATTAAGTGTCATTTGCTAATTTATGACACATTTGGAGCTATGTTGGTATTTTTGGATTAGGTGGTAGGATCTGTGGGGTTAGTCAGAGGAGTTATCTGTAAATGCTCAGCCCTGTGCTAGCTCTGTCCTATCCTCCCCATTGTCTGAGCTCTTTAATCTGCCTTTTTTAACCTGTGAAGTGCCTCTGTTATGGAAGTGTACCAAAGTCATTCCATCGCATATAGGAGGAGATACCCAAAACATGAACAACTACATACCTATCCTATAGTATCGTGAAAAACTTTGAGAAAATGATCTTTGATCAGTTATCTTGCTATCTTTCTAATAACCATTTACTATCTCAATGCCAGTCAGGTTTCAGGAAATACTTTTCAACTCCCACTGCTCTTTTGAAATTTACAAATTATATTTTTTCTAGTTTTGATATGTGTACTGGTGTCATCTTCATAGATCTAACAAAAGCATTTGAGTTTGTTGATCACTACCTGCTCCTGGATAAATTACATTCAATTGGCCTTTCCCATTCATATCTTCTTTGGTTGAACTCTCATCTCCATCACTGCCGCCAGTGTGTGTCCTTCAGGTACAGTCGGTCGAATTTTAAAGGCATCGATAAAGGCATACGCCAAGGTTTTTCACTTGGGCCTTTATTATTCCACTCTGCTGCTCAAAATGAGATATTCATCTTTATGCGGATGATGCAATTATATATTGCTCTAAACCAGATATTTCTGACATAAATGACTCTACATTATGACTTTGATTCAGTACAGCAGTGGCTGTCATTTAATAAACTCCTGCTTAATAAATAAAAATCTTAATGCTTTTACAGAAAAAAGATAGCAATAATCTTAATATGCATTTTCTGGATTCTTCTACTCTGGAGCAAACTGAGAAATGTAAATGCCTTAGTGTTTGGCTTGAAATTCATCTTTCATTCAAAGCTCATGCACGCGCCATTACCTACCAACTTATGGTCAAAAGTTATGGCACTATAACCATGAATGTATAGTTCTTGTAGCTATGCGACTTTATGTTTTACAAGGCGCATGCACAAACGTAGAGGATAGCAGCTTTAAGGACAGCCTTCATGACAACTTACTCATGCTAATGACAGGTTTCATATCATAATAATAACAGCGTAATGTCGGCCTTTATGTATAAAACTTAAAGTGTTACCCAATATTTTAAATGATCATCATCTTTGCCAAAATGCAAATCATTGAATGTTTTATTCAACACAGAACGCAGCACTTCATCCTTCTTTGAAATAGCAACATGCTAAGTTACATTTAACTGTTTCAAAGTGCAGCACAAACATTTGCATTTCAAATCAGCATTCTTATCGTCTCAATGCAAACTGAAGGACTTGTATCTGTTATGTTTCCCTGGTGATACAAAAACAGTGACACCTCTAGGTTCCTGTCCCCTTAATATATGCAAACATCATTTTGCTAATGTTTAACCCTCCTATTATCCTTGGGGTCAATTTGACCCCATTTATATGTTTATCATTCAAATATTAATATTGGACTTTTTTACTGAATATTTAGTATTTATTTATTATTTATTACATTTCCTAATGTGATGGGTACATTTGATTAAGCATGAAATTATCATGATGCTATTTTATTCAGCGTGTTGAACGCATACAGCACGCATTGGTTTTCCCCTGTGGTCAGTTTAACCCCAAGCTGTTTTAGCTGTGTAAAACTTGTCTGTGTGACCCACCCATGGGTGACCTTACATACCCACACCACCAGGTGCAGAGTTGGTACTACTGAGTTGATACATGATGTGGGTGGTGGTGGGGAGGACAATATTCTCATTAGAACTTTCCCACACCATGGGCATGGATGTGTGTGTATGTGTGACATACTACTTACATCTGCCAAAGTAGAACTAATATTTAAAGTAGAAAAGATTTCGATGAATTATTACACTAACTCCAAAACTGAAAGTTTGACCTGATGGTAGCGCTGCAGAAAAAGTCATATCATCACCAACCAATAGGGTTCATTAATATTGTCAGTAAATTTGAGAAGATTTAGAAGAAAACTATTAATGATAAATAAATTCTAATTTAAAAGTTTGGCCTGATGGTGGTGCTAGAGCACAGGTCAAGTTTTCATCATTTTTGTATTAAACAAATACAGTACTTGACAAAAAAAACTTGGTCAACAATTTTCTGAAAATCATTTTCTGGAAGCAAATATCCCTGGGGTCAGATTGATGTGTTTACCCTTGGGGTCAATATTTGAGGATAATCGGAGGGTTAAGACCAGGGTTGCATAAGCTTTGCAGTTCTAGACAAAGCCAGATAACAAGCTATCCTTTAGAAACAGGGGAGGGGGTAGCAAACTGATGAATAATTGCTTTCCTTAATAATATAAATAACAAAGCAAACATACGCCTTGGTGTAATTCAGTACGAAGCTTATTCCTTTTTTAGTAGTAAACTGTATGTCCCAGGGAAGCTCTGTTTCTTTGTTAGCGTCGATGCTCATTGGAAAGCCTGGCTGCCACTCCTTCCACCTACAGACATCAGCAGAATCATCAGTTAGCATCTCTACTTCTATCACTGATTGTTTGTGTTAAAGTCTTGCCTGTAAGTCATCCTCCTTATCTCCAGCTCTTTCTGTCTCTGCTGCTTGAATAGAATGTTCTCATCATCCTGGGGCAGACGTGCTGCAGGAGACAAAGGTTAAAGGGAGAAATGGAGAGTACTTGGAGCATTAGTCTGTGTGTAAAACAGAGTAAACAGAACAAAGTAGACACTACAGTACGGCTTTTCTTTGTGTAGACAAATGAGACGAGTAGAACCTTTTCCATCCCGCAGCACCACATTCTTATCATCCACCAGCCAGCGGTAACAGGGGAACTCCACATGCTCTCCGGATGGTGTTTTGACTGTGATGTACCGGCAGTACCAGCTATCTTGCATCAAGTATTTCTGCTTCTCAATCTTTACCAACACAAGCTGACCCAGGTCTTGCCCCACTTTCACCTCATAGGAGTCCACCTGAAATGAAGTAAGAACTATGAAAACTGCGTGAGTTCTTATTAGTTCTCGTAGGACTGCACAACCTTGACATTGCCCCTATGAGATTACATATGTGTCATTAGTGCTGCATTAATAGCCTAGGAGGAGTTCTATAGAGGACAAAGGAGAAGAACAACTCCTACGAATTGTTCGTAAGAGTTCTTATTGTATTTGGCAATTAAAAATTCAGATTGGCAATTGAAAATTGCCAAATATATTGCAATATATTGTAGGAGTGTTTATTGGGGCCAAGCCCGCGGTGCCTGTATGCATACATACAGGCACCGCGCCTATAATTTTGTTGCCGAAAAATCGCAAGAACTTGTACGTATTTGCCTTGCGAATACAGGTCTTGCCTAGTTTATTGTGATTTTTTTTTAAATAACCAGTTGTTTTATCAATAGAAATATATGCTCCTAATAAATAAATAAATAAAAAAACAAGCACACAAAACATGTTTTACTCACACCCAATGATTCACAAACAAACAAAGAAACACAACAAAGAAAAACTGTGGCAAAATTTGTGGTACTAATTTTTCACCTTGCAGATCCACACACAAATGCCAGTACCTGCCCCACTTGGAATTATCAATTATGTTAGTTTGACCTCAGGCAACGATTGAATTTAACCACCTCTAATCCCTATTTCAATGGCAATCTGTACAAGGAGTGGCTAGGAAATGGGTAAAAAGTTGTTTGAGCGACAGAATACAGTGTGTCCAAATGGAGAAATGGGAGTTTTCTTCTTGATATCTCAATTCAGATGTCTTGACATTACTTGTTGTGTCCTCCAGGGGTCAGTATTGGGCCCTACATTATTTAACTTGTATAATGACGTGTTTAGTGTCTCTCAGTTGGTTAAATGTGTATTGTTTGCTGACGATACAAATATTTTCTATAACCACAAAAGCTTTGAAAGACTTATTAGCACTGTGAACACATAACTAAGTACATTTAAATAACGGATGGAAAGTAATAAATTATCCTTAAACTTAAATAAAACAAAAGTAAATTATAAACCCATCTCCCAAATACTGGTTGAGATAGATGGAGTGCAAATTGAAATTGCTACAGAATTGAACTTCTGCTGTTGGAATTATACACAAGGCTGCGTATCTTGAACACACAAATCCTCTCATTCTCAAATCAAAGTTATTAAAAATGTATGATATTGTAAAATGATTTAATGCACAGTTCATACTCAAAGCTTCTGATTATTTATTACCTGTTTATATTCAAAATATTTTTTCTCATAAATACAGTATCAGTCGAATGGATTGAGATGATTTGGGAACTTTGTGGTTCCAATGGTGGGATCCACCAGGAGAAGTTTTTCTATGTCTGTGTGTGGTGTTAAGTTGTGGAACAGTCTGGAGCTCGAACTAAAGCAATGTCGAAGCATTCTCCATTTCAAAGGTCTTTACAAACAAAATGTCTGGTCACAATACAAAGATAATGAGGTTTGATTGTCTTCATATTGTGTGAACAGTTGGATTATATGTTACTAACCCTTGTACCTACCCCTGGTATTTGAAAGTCATTATTATCCGTGCCAGTATTTGTATAATATGTGTCAGTATGTATGTGAGGTTTTGCACATGTGCAACCATAATACTGTTTCTTAAAGAGTTTTTTTTTTTTGAGAAAATTTCACAGCTGCTGGCTTTCACTTGTTGGCATAGTTCACTAAGTTCACTAAACATTAACAACAAAGTCATGCAAGATAACGTCCAACATGTATACATTTTCCTCATCAGGACTTTATCTTGTCATATGAAATATACTGTATATCATGACTTCAAAAGTTGTGTTTTCTATCAAAAGCAGATAAACAAACTCTTGCAGTCACGTGTTCTCCTGTTGCAACACAAACTTTGCAGAGAGCATCACTCACCTCCCCGCTCTCAAAGTCGTTGTAAAGACTCTTGTCCAGCAGTACTTTGTCGCTGCATTGCTCTGTGCCTATTAGCGTGATGTAGATGTAATTATCCGTGCCTGAAAACATCTGATGTCCTGTGGCGACATTCACTGTGTAAGAATTCATGTTGATCACAGCTTGAAACAGCTCCAAAACAAAACACTTCTGGAAAAGAACAATGCAGCCCAAAAAGATCTAACCAAATATATATGCTCAAAGACTGTTCCTTGACTGAGTTCTCTGATATTCACTCCTCCCTTTTTCTGAAGACAGAAAAGTAAATGTGATCACACATGGCTGAGATCCAGGGATGTGCTGTGAGAACTAGGGTTAGGTAGGCGGGGCGTTGCAAATTGAGACCAGAAATGTCAACACCAATGACAATTTCATATAATTTTCATAATAAATAGCAGCCTCCATACTCTCCCACCCAGATATATCTCATGACACGGCAGCGCATCAAGTTGTTTGTGTTGGAAACGCAGAAACACGGAGAAAATGACAACTCAGAACAGCCTCAATGAGGCGCAACCACAAAGTCAATCCTTCCTTTTGTACCATTCACAGTGGAAATTACAATTTTCTGACTTTCCTTTGCTGAAGGTCTGGTAGCTCAGGTGTTGGTCTCTCATCTTTTAAAAGCTGTCGTTTTTCCTCAAAAGAAAGTTTCTTTATCGTCTCTAGCGCTGCCATCCTGCCTGTAGTGTTATACCGCTTTTACCTAGAGAATGTCGCAGTGGCCACGTTGTATCAACTCACTAATGCACTGAACGTACGTATAGCATTTAGCAAAGCACGGTTACATCCAAAGGCAGCATAGCGAGCTTCCTTTTTACGTAAATGGTTTTCATATTGAGGAACTGACTGGGCATGTGCAAGCACATATATACACTGGCTATGAGGGCCAGAGGCAGAGCAGCCGTGTGCCTTTGGGAGAGGTTGTGGAATCCGCCATAAGACCTCCAAAGGCTCCAGTGTTGTTTTCCTGTGTGCTGTCCGAGAAATACAAGTTTTGTTTTACTCGTGTCAGTGAAATGTTAGTATCATGTTTGGCCTCACAAATCGTCACAGGGATGAAAAAACCTGTTTCACCATAGACTCAAAACATGCCAGAACAAAGGGCTAAATGGTATGAAGCTATCAGAAGAGAAAAATCTAGGAACCAGAAGAATATGCTGGCATTTCGCCATCTATGTACAGAAATATTGCACTTGCTAGGAAGATTTTAACAAATATTAACAGGAAAATGGTCAACCTACACCAACAGCGGGGAATGTGCTTTCTAACACTGGATATGGCCAGAACCCAATAAATCTGGAACAACAACTGGATGTCAGTGAAAATGAACTTGAAACCACTTAACTCAGTAAGGAAGCACTTGCACAAGTGTGCAGTGCACAATAGGGCTGGTCGATTATTGAAAAAATTAAAATCACAATAAATGTAGTCATAATTGAAATCATGATTATTCAAACAATTATTTGTCACCCAAAACGTTATTTATTTCTTGTACAAAAATATGTCAAACATTTTCCTTAAACATAAATAAAAACATTGTTTAAACTCATTTTATCAAAAGTGTTCCATCATCCACACAAACAAACCACATGCATCACTACTTTTTAGTGTCCAATTTTGTAAAACCCAGACTGACATTAAAATACCTGTTGTATAGCATATCGTACTGCCCCCATGGCTCAGTGCCTGTACGTTGGAGTTAACTCCAGTAAACAAGAGGGTAGCCTCCCTCTGCCTTCAGGTGGGGGGACGAATCCTAAATGTTGTTTGTGCCTATGGCCCGAACAACAGCTCAGAGAATCCACCTTTCCACTCCTTTGGTGGAGTACTGGAGAGTGCTTCTTCTGGGGGATTTCAACGCTCATATTGGCGACGACAGTGAGACCTGAAGCAGCATGACTGAGAGCAATGGCCCCCGCAATCTGAACCTGAGTGGTGCTTCGTTATTGGACTTCTGTGGTCATCATAGATGGTCCAGAGATCGAGTGGCAGAGATGTTAACCGATCACCACTTGGTGGTGAGTTGGCTCCAAAAGCGGGTGAGGATGCCAGTCAGATCTGACAGACCCATATTGTCATATTGTGACGGTCTGATGGGAACGTCTGGCAGAGTCTCCCATCAGCAGGAGCTTCAAGTTCCGTCTCCGAGAGAGCTTTGACCATGTGTCAGGGGAGGTGGAGGATATTGAGTCCAAGCAGTGGCGGCTCCAGAGATTAATTAGTGGGGGGTCCACGCGGGGGGGCGGATTGTTTATAGGAGGTGCTAGTGAATTCTGACACAACAAACACCAACAAATAATACCAATAGATTATAAGATTTATTGATCCCAGGCTAATATACTGTACAAAAGGGTTTTGTCATACAGTCAACACAGTTTTTATGTCCCCTAACCAATTAACATGACAGCACAAAACAAAAACAAACAGCAGCTGATCACCATCACTCCAAAACTAAATAGAAAAGGTTCCAGATCTTGTCCGACTTTTGTAACATCATAAGCACTGTGAATTATTTTCACAAGCACCACAGAGAACATCTGTAGATTAAGAAAAATAGTGCAAATGTGAGCAGCATCAAATGTAGCACAGTATATAGTTAAATATAACAAAATAAACTGTTACAGGCTGCATAACTTTAAGGCTCCACTGAAACTGACTGACACACACACACAGGTTTTTCATGTTGGAAAAGCACGAGGCCCTGAAAGCTTTCAACCGTTGCACCCTGAGGCGTGCCGTGAAAAGCATTGAGCGCAGGGGCTGCCCCCAGGAAAACAATTTGCTGTGCTGGGGAAAAACACCTTCTTGTTTTCCGTGTTTATCACCAAGCCCAGGTCGGACAGGTGACATAACAAAAGGCGTGTGTGCGCTCTGGCCTCCATTTGTGCCAAAAGCAGCCAATCTTCCAGATATGTGGCCAAGCGGATGACCATGTATTTATTTTTTGTATACATATAAATTCACATTTCGAGGTAAGGTGAGGCATGAGGGGGGTCCCATACGTTTACAGGAGGGTCTTAAGACCCTGCCTGCCTCTCCCTCCCACCGCCGGTGAGTCTGAGTGGAATTTACCTCTGTTGTTGAGGCGGCCGATCGATGCTGTGTGGCCGTAAAGGTAGCCGGTGATTGTCGTGGCGGCGATACTCAAACCCATTGGTGGACACTGGTGGTGAGGGATGCCACCAATATGGAGCAGTCGTCATTTCGAGCCTTCGTGGCACAAAATTTGTAAGGTTTTTCTCTATCTTCTTTCTGGATATTTTAATTTACTGGCTCCGAGGACAAATGACAAAAGTAGTATAATTTCAATGTAGTAAATTCTTACAGTCATTAGCAAAGTTTAGACTAAGCCCACGCTCAGGTGGTTTTCGTCCTGGGCATAAGACTGTAGACCAGCTCTGCATCCTATGTATGGTCCTTGAGGGGGCATGGGAGTTTTCCCAATCAGTCCATTTGGGCTTTGTGGACTTGGAGAAGGCATTCAACCATTTACCTTGAGAGGTCCTGTGGGTGTGTGTGTTTGTGGAGCGAATATCTCCCCGACGCAGTGTCTGTTTGACCTGAAACTTTGTCAACGGCTTCCACACACCCTCCCTCTCGGTATTGAGTGTGCGGTATTGAGCGCGGTAATTCCAGTTGTGGTTCATCGGTTCGTGACGTCACTGTGTCGCAGTTTGTTTATGATTAAAAAAGAAAGTCAATATTAAAAACAAATATTAAAAATGTTTTTGTACTGCTAAAAGTTATTTAAGTTAATATTCCATGGTTATTTAAAATGATTAAATGACTCACTCATGTAGTATGGAGCTTTACTTTTTGATTTTAGCAACTTTTCTGATTGGCGCTACAATGGCTGTGGAGTTTGGTCATCAGCGTGTCAAACATTTCACTAGAGCTCTCTGAACAGATCATTTGAAGCCACTGGTGAGTCTTTTGCCGACAAGTTTCATCTGGAAAACTGCGGATTGCCTGTGGTGTCGCGCATGGAAGCTTTTTCTCTCAAGTTTCAACAACCTGTGACGGAGTATGTGCATGCGCGTGGTTGATGTGCGCAGCTGATGCGTGCGGGTGTGTGTGAGAGAACCCACGGAGGAGATGGAGAGAGTCCCACACGGCAACCAGGAGGACAGGTAGCGAGTCACACATACAGACACGCGCACACACACACACGCAGGCACACACACACATCTCAAAACACACCCTCACCACACATAAAGTATTTATAATAAAAATATACTAAATGAGTAAAATGAAACAAAAAATGAAACAATATTTATACAAAAAAACTAAACAATATTTATACAAAAAACTAAACTATTTATACAAAAGGTACACAAAATGACTAAAAAAAAATACATTACAGGAAAACACACCAAACGATAGTAAAAATATGAAAATGACTCAAAATACACAAGACTAGATATTTATACAAAAAATACACAAAATGACAACAGAAATGCACAAAACTACACTAAAAAAGATATAAAAATACACATGATTCCAAAAACATACATTACAGAAAAATCCACCAAAAAATATATAAAAATTAGTAAAAAACACGCTATTTTACTTTGCACCCGCAAATATACCTCTTTATAACACTACAGCATATGTACACCTCTTTGTACATCTAACCTTCAAACACATACTCATTTGGCCATAATTGACAACTCTACTTAAGCTCCCACATGAATACATACTTTTGACGGGCACTGTACTAGTCTATTTATAATGACAGGTAGTGTGTTCCACTTTTAGTGAAGTAAAGACAAATGATCCTCAGCTTGTCTGTATTTTTACAAGTACAGTATCATAAACATTAGCACAGATGCCTATGTGTAAAACTTGAAACTAATTTCTGTTGAAGAGATTAAATTCAGGGAACGTTTATTGTCCATCTAAATGTATGAAACAGATTCTTTCGGCACTATTTTGTCTTTCTGAGGTAAATGTGTCAGTGTAGAAGTCTAGCAAAAAAAATGCTTCTGGCTTTAAGACAAAAATAATAACAATTTAAAAAAAAAAAAGAATGGATATTTTTTTAAAGATCAGTCATCACAAGAATTGGCTTGTAACAGACATTGCGTTGGTTAACATGGAAACATAAAATGCACCCAGTGCTAACAGTAAGTTAATGTTTGACCTCTCTGCTTTTACAGCATTTCCATGGAATGTTGACTCAAACAATTATTCATCATTAATAGGCCGCCTGCTTTATTCTGTTCATTCAGTCGAATCTGAAAGACCCTGCATGTTGTACATATGCATGTGGTCTGTATAAACCTCAAATATGAATATTTAAGGTAGTGGAAGTGTGTTTTGGGCTTTTTCTATTGTGAATTATTAAGGTAATAAATGAAAAAAACATTTGTGTTAGCTAAAATTCCACCTCACGAGTTCGTCTTGTTTGATCCCCAAAAGAAAGAATAATAAAAGTACTTAAAAATTACAAAATAATATTTGACAAACTTTAAGGTATTGACACTTTTCCAAAAGATACAGGAACCAATAGCAATTGCTTTGGTTATTAGTTTGCAAGTTTTTTTTGTTTATTTTTTGGGCAGCAGCCACAAGTTTTATGATCAGTTTACAGTAAAGAATGGGTCACATCTTTACTAACTAATGGTTACATGTTGTTACATGGTAATCATAATGTCACATCACACCAGTGCCATGAAAGGCATGGAGTGCAGGGGCAGCCCCCAGGAAAACAATTTGCTGTTTGCTGTGTTTATCACAAAGCCCAAGTCGGACAGGTGACATAACAGAACGCTTGTGTGCGCTCTGGCCTCTGCTTGTGCCAAAAGCAGCGAAGCGGATGACCAGAGAGATGTATTTATTTTTTGTATACATACAATTTCACATTTCGGGGGGGGGGGGGCGTTTCAGAAACGGTCTCTTGTGGCTCTGAAGCAGCTCATGGGAAATTCAGCCACTTGACTTTTACCCAATAATAACTTTCTGGAAGCTTTGAGAATGTATACGTGGGGTGGCAGTAACCCCAGTGGTATCTGTCATTGTGTCCTTGGACAAGACACTTCACCCACATTGTCTCGTATGAATGTAGTGTGTGAGTGAGTGCTGGTGGTAGTCGGAGGAGCCGATGGCGCACTATGGCAGCCTTGTTTCTGCCCCAGGGCAGCTGTGGCTACAATAGTTGTTTACCACCACTAAGTGTGGAGTGTAAGAATAATCTCTTAATTCTGTAAAGTGACTTTGAGTGTCCAAAAAAGCGCTATCTAAAATTGATGTCTTCTTCTTCTTCTTCTTCTTCTTCTTCTACTTCTTCTTCTTCTTCTTCTTCTTCTTCTTCATAATAATACACTTTTAAAACCTGAATGACACGGTACTGAACTTGTGATGTGTTATGTGCAGGCTTTATGTTGATATGTTTGCTTAGTCATGAGATCTGCCTTAGTAAATCTCACAGTGGTTCGTTTGATCCCAACACACATAAATCAGCCTATTATTATTTACTTTGCAGGTCAGATCTTTTGGATTTGGTATTAAATTCTGAATCTCTTCATTAAGCAGATGTAAATGTATTTTAACATTGTTGCTAATGGTTACATTTTAGTTTGAGAAGTTAAATTTGTGCTGTTTTAGACATTTTTTTTTTAAATTCTTCACATTTAGGCTCACATTTAAGTCATGTGTTTACTGATTTTTGTCACCGTTTATATTAAATACAAAAAATCAGTCTCTCCCATGGTTAAATCTGAGTTATTCAGGTGATTCAAGGTTGCCACCTGCTGGCGTGGAGCTGAATGTGCATCCTGAGATGAACAACTGTGGGTTTCCTGAAGCAGCCTGTTTGTATGTTAGTTTGCAATGCCAGGCTTATGTAAGGCATGTAGGCACAGTAACACACACACACACACACACACACAATGTGTGTGTGATTGACGCTCCAAAACATCTGATGACGACTGCTCAGCAGCAGCAATAAAGTAAACCAGTGCTTTGTGTTAGTGCAGGAATGCACACCTGATTTATGTATGTGGTCTGAGGATTATTGTCTTTTTGTGAGCTGAGGAAGTTGTTTTGTGTCGACCTGATGTGGACAAAGTTGTCTTTAATGTTGGTACCCAGGAGGCTCAGTGCAATGAGACGGATTACAAAGTGCAATTACCACTTTTGTTAGTTTTTGTTGTTCTATTCTGCAGTTGTGTACTGGTTTTTGATGTCCAGGGTAGTCCTCTGGATATGAAATTATTCACTTTATTTTGTGTTGTATTTATTTCTACTGGAAGACATAACAGTCTTCTATTATATGTAACTAGGGATGTAACGATTCACTCAACTCCCGATACGATTCGATTCACGATACTGGGTTCACGATACGATTCTCTCACAATTTATTTTACAAAATGGGACAGTAGACAAATTTTTTTTCTGGGAAAATGAACTAGAAATACGGTACTATTTTTCTTTTGTTTTTCATTGTGAAGAGAATTCCTTGATAAACTATTCAAAACAATGCAATTTAACTAAAAATAAATCTTGAATAAAATAAATAAAGGAATAATACAAATGAAAATGAAGCCTATTAATTTAAATTCTGGTTCTATAATAAACAATGCAAAACTGCATAATAGTTCTTTTTCTTTTTAAAAGTGCAACTGAAAATGTATTTTGTGCCTTAACAATTGGACTTTTAAAAAAAAAATTACGTCATATTTGTTTGGACCAGCAGAGGGCGCTGGTAACACAGTGGTCGGTTGGCATGCAGATATCTTGCAGTGAAGAAGAGAAGCTATGCTAGCAGACAGAGCTAATAGAAAAACGTGACTTTTACAGATATTCAAGTAATATTACAGATATTATTTCGGTGCTAAAGGGGTAATGAATCATTTATTAACATATTTAAGAGTAGAAGGCGGCCAGAAAGAAAGTATTAGCAGACTCCGCTCGCCCGCCTACACTTGTGGTTAAAAAAGTACTGCGATTCAATTTTCAGAAAATCGATATCAACCGTGATACCTATGAATCGATTTTTAACTGCCTTACGATTAATCGTTACATCTCTATATGTAACATTATAGAAGAGTACAGAATATAATTATTATTTTTTGCAGCTTACACGCCGTTGTACCCCCAGGCACTAATGAGTCCAAAGCACTTCCTCTCTTTATTTTGCACTTTCTTTCTAACCTTCCCACTTTCAAATCGCTGGTTGCAACTTTATACATTTAAAAGAAAAATCCAGAGTCCTAATTCAACCTCATTGTCAGATTTGAATCCATTGAGATGGAGAAGGAAGGGCTCTGTTGGGGTATTTTCCTTTTTGTTTTTATTATCTGCTCATAGGAGCTGGCTCCTGTCATTAAGCCTGATGGATGTTTAAATGTTGTGAATGAGACTGAGGCCATTTAAGGACACGTCTTCATTGAGCTCAGCCATTTTTTTCAAGCGTCTGTCTTTCTTGAAGTGATTTTTTTTTTCTTCTTCTCGTCATACTTTTGAAGGACAATAACTGAGATCCAGTCACTCGATCAGCCCCAGTCCTGAATACTTTGATTTATCTCTGTCATTACACTGTCACTTATATTTCTGTCATGGCTGGGAATAGTGTAACTTGCTTATGAGCTGCATTAGTTTACTACTGACTGGACTTGAAATATTTGACTGTTCCATGTCTGATATCATTCCACGGGTTTCTCTGTGAAATTACTTTGAACGCAGTAGTAAACTGTCAATAATTTGGTAAAACAAAGTACGTATGTTTGTTAAAGAGTAAAATTGACTGTGTTTCTGTTATTTTCCAATGTTTGAAAAAAAATGTGTAGAAAAAAGAACCAAATAAAAAATAAGTTGATTTTTAACATATTTTTTTTTGTCTTTAATCATGTAAATGTCCAAAAAACATTTGAGGTTGATCAAAATTACAATGGCTGACATGTTTGTGAACCAATGCGGTGCAGAGGTCAGACAAAATAATGGACTATCAATCAACCTTTAATCAATCAATCTTTATTGCAGACACAAAAAAAAACGGTCCATGAAAATATAAAAGAGACAGAAAAAACAGAGTATATCACTATTGTGGGTTATTTATATGGTCAGTAGATGTGAGGAGGAGAGAAGAAAGACTGTTAATGATTTACTGTTGCTGTGATAAACCAGCATTGTTGTTTACACCCAGTCAGGCATATGCATGAAGGCCCAAAAACAGCCTGTTTTGAGGAGTGGTCTTAAGTGATTTTCAGAGAAAATAAGCCTCAAATACATATGTTGTTGGGGTTCTTAGAATAAATGGAACTGGGGTGAAAAATAGCATAATACTGGACCTTTAAAGCATTGATTTGTTTTTTTTGTGTGAAATGGAAAAGCACCAAACGCAGATTTTTGCTCCTCAAATAGCGACACTGTTGGGGATTTTGTCTGGACGCAGGTAGTAGTATGGCATCCTTTTTTTTCTCGTCTCTATCTTGATGCTTGCAGAATTCCTGCCAGCTCCTTCCTGAACTTCTCCATGGCTGCTTTCACTCGTCCCTCGTGAAGTGCAAATCAGGATACATGCCCAGGAAACAGCTGCAGAGAAAAAGGGGATGGAAACAGAACTTTCAACCCTCAAGATTTTTTCTGAAATATTCAGTTTTTCTTTATTGAACCGTGGTGGGTGAAAGCAAGAGATGCTGCCCTGTGCTCACTTCATTCTCCTGGTACTGGCTCAGTGCCCACACAGCTCCCAGATGCCAGCAGGAACGTCCTCGATCTGGGAGACTCTCCATGATCAAACTCAGCGTTGCTAAGCCCTTCTGGTTGGGTGGGGGCTTTCTCATGGTGGATGGAGCGTTCGGGATCCAGGAGAACCAGTCAAACTGCATCGAATACAGAAAGATTTAATTTGTGCAAGTAGTAAATTTATTAATGTACCGTGCAGCCTAAAAGTACATTAATCCAAGCTCAAGGCAAGAGGATTCTGCGATGACTGACAAAACGTGTTTGAAGATGAACTTCCATGCAAAGCTAACAAGGTTACATTCTTATTGATCACATGGTAACTGATTGGTGATCAAACCGTGATTAAACTACTGGTCTCACATCTAAAGCACATGGACCAGCTTCAGGTTCACAATGACACCAGTGCTACTAGTTGGCGTCATTTGCAAGATGTAATACATTACGTCTTGCAAAGATGACCAACACATTCCACTAAAGCAGTGTTTGGGTCAATTATGATTGTAATCGTGTAATTGTACATTAAAGGGGACATATCATGGTTTTAAATCATTTCTTTTTACATATGAATCATACAGTTGTGGTCTATATAAAGCGGAACTGCAATGCTTGGGTCTGAATTCCTCATTATTATAGCTCCACAGGCCCCTTTTCTACCCCTTTTCTGATGTGCTTCTGAGAGCAACTCGTTTTGGTGCGGTCTCTTTAAATGCAAATGAGACACTCCATACCCCGCCCCCTCTTCAGGTGACACTCGGTTCAACTCCATCCTGCTCGGCCATTTTTGTAGTTTTATAGAAGAGATATGACTATGTAGCGGCGCATAAACTTTTTATTCACACGCTATTTACAAAATGTCAACGACAGAAGACTTGTCCATCCAGCCTTACATGTTCCAACCAGAGTCGGACCCGGCGGAGCGAGATGAAGATGATGAACCTGCAGAACCCTAACAAGTGAGCTAACACAAGCACCGAGCTAACGCTAGCACCAAGCTAACATCACGAAATGTATTTTAATACAATCTTTTCTGAGACAAAAACGGCAAAATGAAATGACTAATGAAAACTTTAGACTTAAAGTAAATCATGTAGGCCATATCATCAAGGATCTAAAACGAACACACAGCGCTAACATATGAAGTCTGAAGACGGTGCAACTGCTAATGCTAACAAAACAATGACAGGGACGTCTTATCACACTTTTTAGCGTTATTTACAGCTTACCGAAGTGCTCTGTTCGTCGTCTCCAAAGATAGAAGGAATTGAACCCTCAATCAGACGAAGTATTTCGGCAAATCCTTCTTTATACTGGCGGAGGTTGCAGAAGCAGTCAACCTTGAAGTACTTCGCGCACACAAAAATGACCTTACCCACAGATGTGGGTACATTTTCGTGAAAAATAAAACTCAACCAGGCACTTTGAAAAGGTTCTGATGCTGGGAGACGGTGTAATGAAGCGTGTGGGTTACTACATCCAACAACCGAACAGTTTGACTTATCCTCTCGTGACTTCGGCATCCTTGAGCTTGGACTACAAATAAAAGCGAGAAATAAAAATGGTGGATTGCTCGAAGTGTTGAACCTGGAGTTGATGTACTAATTTGGCAGTTCTGCTGCAAATACTGTGATGTAATAGCTCAAAAACGCAATAGAGAATAGAAAAATCGAAACCGATTGAAAAATAGAGCAAAACAGAATATAAAGATATCTACGGAGCACCTGAAGAGACTAATTTGATTTTTTTCTGTACTTCTAAGCACTCTAATATACAACAAAATGCATTTAAGGGCTAAAAAAGTGGATTTAGCACGATATGTCCCCTTTAATGACAATTATGACGTAATTGTAATTGGGAAAATCTGTTGTAATCTTATCTGAGTTGTAATTAAGGTCAGATAATTGACTTTTTAATTGTAATTGGCTTGAAAATTCTATAAAAACTCATTTACAATTTAAAGGCAAACCTGTGGAACAATGTTACAATTCGGTTTCATATCTACTTTTCCCACTACCTGTCAGTGAATCTTGAGGATCATTTTATCATTTAAAAATTAGAAAATCTCGGGTGGGTTCAGACAAAAGGTGCTCTGTCCTGAGTTGTTTAACACATCTAGATATAAATACCATAAAATAAAAGCTGGAATTCTGAACTTTGTCTCATATTCATGTTTTGATCTGAAACCCAAATGTCTTCAACAAAAACAATGGAATTGAGCTTGCCATTCCAATACTTTTGCCGGGACTGTATGTTCTATTGGGTTATTTATTTCAGACTCCATAGTGATGATTAATTGAATTTGAACTTTAGTAATTAAGAACATAATTGTAGTTGACTTAATTTGAATTGAAATTCGAAAAAATGCCGGTCATCGTAATCGAACATGAAGAATTTAAGACGTGATTGACCTTTTGCAAAACCTCCACCCCCCTTATTTACTTTTACCCTCATGTTCCTAAGTTCGTCTTGTCTGTAATGGCTGGGAGAAGTCTCCTGGTACGTGTTAGTGACTCTTTTTGGAGCAATACCTGTGCGATATCCTCCAGATCCAGGCAAAAGGGGCTACAATATGCTTTGGAGGTATATATTCAACAACGAAGGGGACATTACACTATCGAAGTGAAAGCATACCGGACCAGTCATGCTACTCCACTGCTGAGTAAGTTTTGTATTATATTGTTCGTATCCTCCTAAAGCTATGAGTGTTACTACAGCTAATGGGGATCTTAATAAAACAAACTCCTACATTAGTTTATTTCGCGTTATTTATGTAACCCCGGTTCTCTGAGTAATATGAGTCAGATGTCTCACTATGGGATGCACGCTCTCCTGCAGACCTCAGAAGCAACGATCTCATTACGCCAATCCTAATTTGCTGATGAAACATGTCCGTCTGCCACAGGTAGTCCCACAAGTAGTGGAGGCGGAAGGCACTACGTCATTCAAAATAAGCACCTCTTCTTCTCTTGCTCAAGCAAGAAGGATTGTCTGGCGAGATATCTCACTAAAATTACTCAGAGAACCAGGGTTATGTGAATAACCTAAAGTTCTCCTTCATAATGTTATGTTTGAGGTCTCACTGTTGGGTACGTAGCTCCCGTATTACAGACATGCTTTTCGAGACACTCCCAGAAATTTTCTGAAAATTAAAAAATTTAAACTTATTTTAGCCCTTAAATACAGTACATGAACAAAGTTTTAAGCAATTTTCAAACTATTTTCCTCTTCTCATATAAACAACTTAATTAACTCAGCAAAAGAATTGAGCAAAATATTATACAATGATGAGATCACATTTTAACAGTCCCGTCCTTATGAGCTCACCAGTAGCTCTTTTGGTTTCAGTCCTTTTCCCATGTGTATTGTGCAGTGCACGTTTCAGCTGTTGTCCCCATTCGCATCATACGCACGTCTAAAGCGAAGCCCCGCCCACCAGCGACACATCCAAGTCGGTGAGTTTCACTGCCTGCTGAAGCGAGGAGCTGCGTTCCTTTTTCTCTCATAAACATAAACCACCAGTGAAAAAAGCCGGTGTGATTAGCAGCTAATGCTATCCTAGCTCATGCCTAATCCTTCCTAGTCCGGCCCTGGTTATAAAGGCCGTGTCATACAGAATATGATGGCCTAAAAACCTTTTTTGACAAGATTTCTACTAGACCACCCTTTTCCTTACCTGTCCAAAGTTGATGGCTGCGTGTTGTGCTGAAGCTGTGAACACGATGACAGTCAGGTACTCGATCAGCTCCTCACGAGAGTTCAGACACTTAGGAAATCCTTGAAAAGAAGAGACCAGTGTTGTTTATTTATTTTTATTTTGATAGTTCCCTCCACATTCTTCATCTTTTTCACTCTAGTTTTTTTTCCAATAATGATTAAGTTACAATATATTAAGAAGCTCAAATAGACACTCTCAGTCCTGTTGGCCTTCCGGTTTGTGCTACCGAACCACGACGCATTCAACACTGAAGCACAACACCAAATTTAATGGGATTCATAACATTGTTTTCTGAAACACTCAGGGCGCTCTACCAGGGTGGCAAATGCCATCCGACAACAAAGCCTTGCCACCCTGCTGCCACCCTAATTTATACACACGGGCATTGAACTATGCGGCCGCTTAAAAAGTCCTCTTCCCTGCTCTTAACAGATCTCTCCTTAGGAGCTCTCTTAAGAGCTAAAATTATTTAGGAATTACCTTTTAACTTTACTAGTTAGGTAGTTTACTAGATCTACTCTTCACTTTTAGGGGAAGTTCTAAGAAACATCATGATTCTCAGAATGTTCTTAGAATCTGGCCACTAGGAGCACACTCTTTGCACTTAGAATCTTTAGGAATACATCCCCTGAAACATAATTAAATTAAGTGCTTGTGAAACTTTAAAGAATAGTAAAGTTTCATTTAGATCTCTTATACTGTAGTTGAGCAGCCTTCTAGCATTTCATAACTTTTTATGGCAAATTATGAATCATATTTAGGCTCATGAAACTTAATATTTACTGGTGAAAGTAAGGAAAGAACTCATTTAGGGTGTGCATAATAATGTCAATTAGTGAATTTATTTGCATACATATTTGGTGAGCACTGTCTGGGATTCATAAATATTTTCAAGGTCTTCCTGCAAGGTGTTTAAGTACCCCTAGAAGTACAGGTAGGCCTACACTGTTCTAGATTGGAGCAAATAGCTTTTAAAATATCAAAATTTCCCAAGGGAGACTTTATTTATTTCATTTTAATCTCCAAGCGGGAAATGTCCCATAATTTTTTTCAGAAATCTGGTCACCTTACTATGTTGTTAAAGCGTGTAAAGGCATTGGATGCTTTGTAAATGTCTAAAATGCTACTAGATCAGTACTTTACGTGAGTAGCTAAATGATTACTGCAGCACTACAGGAGATCAGATTAGTATTCACCAAATCAGTTGACCAGAACATTTTTATGTGTAGTCCTAAATGACAATAATGTGGTCAATCCCACTGAATCTCACGCCAAGGTTTTATTAAAGTTGGTAGCTCTGGGTAAAAATGATTAACTATATATCAGGAAATGAAATAATAATGAAAGCGCAGCGCTATAGTAGTGATGCTGATTTTAAGATGATAAGAATGGAATTGAAGAAGGGGTTTAGCCGGTCCATGCTCGTAAATGGGATGATTTATACAAACGCCACACAACAATGTCTTTTCGTGTGAAGAAACAGGACTACTGAATAACAAATGTCTGATTATAGAGATATTAATATAAATAAGAAAGTAATTGTATCAAAACATATATGTAGCATCATAATCCGTGTACCCTTCGTTCTTTGGTTATTCAGTTTTAAAATCAAAACAAATAAACGGTGTGGCTGTTTTTGTTTTACACAAATTCATCATATGCCCCTTAAAATAAGTTTTTATACTTAGTTATGTTACAGTGTGGCATCATTAACATGTCAATGTTAAAATAATAACATGCCAGTCACACAATATGTTTTTAATATTACAAAAATGTGGCTTTAAATCAGTTGTTTTCACTGTAACAAACTGTAAGTAGATGGGGAAAAAGTATCACTGGCATGTTGTTAATTAGAAAGTGTCTGAAGGTACTTTAACGTAGCCAAAGCTCTCGGGACTAAAAAAGGGCTAAAATAAAGGAAGTCTAGTGGTCTAAGGCACCGCACTCACCGCTAACGTGGGTTTGATTCCAACAGTCAAATACATAGGGAGGGAGGGGAGGGAGAGTCCGGGGCCGTTACTCCGTTTTGGAACGACTGTTACTGATACAAATGTGTGCCCGCTGCTCACGGCAAATGTGTAAGTGTTGGCGGCTATGTTTTTGCCTCTTTCCTCTCTTGCGTCAATGTAAACAACGCACTTCCGTGCAGCTCTCGCGATACTTCCGCGTATTCTTCGTTGGTGTTTTAGAACGTTGGCTCCGCAGTCATGAAGCAACAGCGGGGCATTACCGGTCGGCGGACCGCTGCCGCATAGTCTGTGCCCATGTGTACAAATTAGGGTGGCAGCAGGGGGCAAGGCTTTGTTGTGGGGTGGCATCTGCCACCCTATGCCACCCCGGTAGATCCGCCCCTGGCTAGGAGGTTCATGTCCATTCACTTCTGTGCATCTATAAATCAACATCTGTCAAAGAAAACATGGTGAAGCTACTTTGTGAATCTTACAGAAATGAAGAGGATATAATCATTCTGCTTGTTAAGCATCACTGATGTGTCCATGTTTACAGAGAAGTTGATAATACTAGCACTGAAATGAGTATTTTCTGCATTCATTTTGTTTTAATGATTTAAAGTTAATTTGCACAAACATTACCAATATTTTCGTGAAGCAATATTTTGTATCAGTCTTCTCTTAAAGACTTAAACATAACACAAGGACATGTGACTAGTTGTGGTCAGTGTGTGTTTAGAAGAGCCACTGTGCAGTATACACTTGGCTGTAATTCATGTGAAATTGATTGACAACGTTTTGTAATTCTTGTGAAATGGATTCAGTGCAGTCGAAAACAGTTGTCGTGATGTATCGTGGATTAATTTTCCTGCAATATAATTATTATCTGTAAACGGTCGCATTTACAGACATTGGAGTCGCTGTTAGCTTACCAATAAACGGGAAGAGATTCGCCACCTTTATAATAAGTGTTGACTAGGTCACTGGGGTGAGGCCCAAGGTCAAGGCAGGTTGACTTGATAAAAGTGTATCATGTTTTTCTGCAGTCAGTGTCTTCTCCTCGTCCTTCTCTCTCTGCTCTGTTTCAGGTGTCGTGAAGCTGATGATGGCAGTTCCTGATCTGTGGTTCATGGCTCAACTAGTCTGAGACACTCTGATGTTCTAGCTCTCTATCCTGTTCTGTGGGTCCTCCTGTCCACTAACCCCAACCAGTCAAAGCAGATGGCTTCCACCTCTGAACCTGGTTCTGCTGGAGATTTCTTCCTGTTAAAGGGAGTCGTTTCTTTCCACTGTCGCTATGCTTGTTCATGTGAATCTTGTTGGGTTTTCTCTTTCTTATTATGAATTTTATATTTTGATAAGCACATTGAGATGACTTTGTTGTAAATTGCGCAATACAAATAAAGTTGAATTGAATTATTGCAATACTATCCTTATCGCGGGCAAAAGATATTGCAATATATAGCATCGCGAGGTACCTGGCGATGCCCAGCACTACAATTCAGTATGCTTTATGTACGTCTGCCATATGTTGCCACCTCTAAAAAAATTCATGCCCCCCTCTTGCCACCCCATTAAATTTTTTCTAGAAACACTGTCGGGTAGTTTGTTCTGCAGCACTATTGCTCGTCTTGCAGAACATAACTGGAAAGCAAAATTAAATGACTGCATTTTTTATTCTTCTGAATGAAACTGAAACAACTTTTTTTGTGTGTTTTACTTTAATTAAGAAGAAAAAAAAAACCAAGCTACTAGTTCAGGTAGAGCCATCAACATAAGGAATTTCCAAAAGACTGTTTTGTGCACCTACCGCAGGAATCAGAGTCCTGCATACCAAAGTCGCTCACATCCTTGACAAAAGCCTGAATCTCTCCATCTCCCTGCACCCTCTCATCATTGCTGTAGTATATACACATCACATCAGACACGAAGCTGCAGAAAGAAAACAGAAGAACAATGGAGGGGAAAATGAAGAAATCCTATGACTTTAAATATTCTTGCAAACATAAAGGAGAACATGCTTTCAAATCTCTCTCAGACAGATTTACATGTTTGTTAAAGTACCAAATAACTTGGTCCACACCTTTTGGTGGCCTCCCACACCCTGTATCCATCATCCCTGTAGAAGTATTTGGGCATTTCTTCATTGTTGTCCATGCCGCGCATCCTGATCATGTCAGGGAAGCACAACGACCTGAAGGTCAGGGTCTTCATGACTTTCTGAATTATCTGCACATGACCTCCCCCACCTATTGCATTGGCCTGGATGAGAAAAAAAATGAAAACTTCCATAAAAGTAAATGCATGTTGCACAAGCTTTCTTTAGTTTTCTTTTTCCTGGGCAGAGTTTTCTGTTTGGATGGATGTGATCTCACCTTATCAAAGAGTCCACCCTCACAGATGAGTTCCTCTCTAGCTTTGGTGTTGATGGCGATGGTGAAACGAACATGTGGGATGAGTAGCTGGGAATTGGAGGAACAATCATTGAATTAAAATACAATTTTTTTATTTGGGGACGAAAATGTGGCACGCAATAATAAATGAATAAACTTTATTTATATAGAGCTAATTACAACAATAGTCATCTTGACAATTGTCAGACATGGCCATCGTTGTCATTACCCAGATTAGGTAGGAAGTTAGGATTAAATGGGGACTCAAAGTGGTCACAGGGCCCCACTGACAATACCACAACTCTTCACTTCAACAACATTAGCGACGCCATTTATGTTGCCTCACTCCTTGTAGGTTGTTAGCTACATGTTAAGTTAGCTGATCAGCTGTTATATTTGGTCAGTGTGTGTGGTTAATATCTCTAAAAACAACCTTTACATTTACTGTCTCTGTAATGGCCTTTTTCTCTTCGATTAAATAAATATTTTTACAGTGTGTTTTATAGCATCAATATTACTTTTGCTGCCTCTTGAAGCAATATGCAACTCATCACATGAATGCACTTAAGACGATGGGTCTAAAGCTGAACTTTGTTGATATTTTGTGTCAGAAATCTTTTTCAGTGATGTACATCAGTGATTCTCAAACTTTTTTGGCCCAAGTACCCCCTTTGTTAGACAACATTTTGCTCAGAATACTATGAAAAACAACTATAGAGCATAATAATGGAATAAATTTGGTGATAACACACATATTAAATAATCCCATTCTAAATAAGTGGAATGAAACAGTATTTAGTTCCTCCTGAATAGATTTGTTTCTATAATTTTTATTGATTCTGGTCATCTCCTGCCTATTTTCAGTTCATGTTCTAATCAAAAGATCAGTTTCATCATTTCCAACTAAAAAGTGAACATTATAAATCCACATTATAAATCCTATCCGGGGCCTGCACGCCCCCGGATAGGAGGTAGGACTTAAGGGAGACGGGCCTCTACCAACGTTCATGGGGGCTGGAGAAGGCGGGCCCTCCATGACTTGTGCCCAGAGGCGGCCAGAGTATGAAACAGTCACCCATCGTGCAGATTTATAAAGGGGTTATATAGACCCATTTTGTGTGACGTATGCATACTAAATGATGTGCTTGGTGCACAGGCTTGGTGCAAAACAACCAGAGGACTGCTAAGGTGATGGTGCACGGGAGCGGACCGAGCGTTATCTCAGTCTGGATCCAGTAAGATGTGACCATAAAAAGCTGTAAATGGACTGATATGCAGACGTTGGACAGTGAGGATGAGACTTAATGTAGAGATGGAAACTCATCCGTTGAAACTGATCAGAATACGCGGAAATACACGGAAACCCTCGGTAACAGGAGTACAGCAGCTCGCCTATCTGCCGTTCATAACAGTTAAACAGAATTAATGCTTTTAGGTTTAGGTTTTCTATCAGATATGTATAAATATCTGGTTATTGAACATTGGGCCAGGAGCCACATCAGATGACCACTTGTTTCAGGAATGCTGCATGGGTCCCACAATCGTTCACCTGTACTAAAAGTGAATTTCCTTAAATAAGCAGCTGCATCCTCGGGTGACGAGCTTTCTACATACTACGAACTATTTACGACCCTTAACAGTGGTTCATTCGTTGCCATGTTTCAATTTTTCAAGTGTCACATATGTAAACAACATGGTTTCTGCACAGAGTATGCGCGCGCACGTCAGTCAGTGTCCCGCTCATTCTCCCAAGTTAAAACTTAAAAACCAGTTGAGGAGCACAGTGGGACAGGAGAGACTGAGTGGACTTGCCATGATGTCCATAGAGAATGAGAGAGCAAAGGAAACAGACATACAGAGCATCGTGACAAGTTCACAGAGCGCAATGTTCATCGTATGCCCTTCAAATAGTGGTGATTAGGCCTATAGTACTTCATACTGAAATAGTGTTTGTGAACATGTGGACCGCTGTGCCAATTTTACTAAACATTATAGCTACTGATACAGGCTCTGAGTTGAAATGGTTAAAGTGGGTGTCAAAATAAAGCGCTCGCTATCCGTGGTGCTGAGATGCTTTGAATTGTTAGTGACCATCTGGGTTGTCAAAGTTTGTAAGCCGCGCGGTGGGGGCCATGTGTATGTTGTAAAATGATGTATTATGAGCTTTATATTTGGGTTTAAAGGGCCCGGTCATTTGCCCCGCCCCCGGGGCTACTGCCCCCTGTTGTGCATTGCATACCCCATTTAAGAAATACTGATCTATATCCAACTTTTAGCCTTCAAACACATAATGTTCCCTTTTATGTGAGCGTCGTCATTTTGTAGATTTCAGCCAATCAGCATTCCCATACCATGCGTTCACATACCACGTCATGATTACTTTTGTATCTCTGTTCCCATAGAGAGTCTATGCAGAGATAGCATTTTAATCTGTAGTTTTAGTGCTTAGTTTGATGTCATCCAGTTCCTTGGATGTTGTAATGTTATTGCTAAGAAGACCAGGAACATCAAAGTAGAAGGATTTTGAATTTGCACTAACCAGTAAACAAAGGACTTTAAAAATGCTGGTCAGTGCCGCATTTGGATTTCACTATCAGCCATTTTACTACAAATCTACACATGAAGAAACTACCTTTAGCAGCCTATATAACCTCATAAAACCAGTTAGAGTAACATAAGTGGAACTCTTCCTTGAGTATCGCTATGTCACAGTTTGTAAACAAAAAAGGGTAATAATGTAATGTAATGTTGATTGTACCTTAAAGACAGGATGAACAGCAGGAAGTTGCCTGAACATGGCGATGGCAAACATCTCAGAAATCAATGCGTCCTGAGCATGTGTGTGACAGTCTGGTGGATTTGAAAATCAGATGAACGCACCCAGATCTTTGCCAGCAGCCAGTCATAGTGAGCATCAGAGGGCAGAAAGATGGGAGCGTCTTTACCACGAGTCTGGCTGAGCTATAAAATAATAAAAGAAGCAAAAACAATGTTTTCACATGGTCTGAAAAAATCCCTGAAACTCCTTTTATACAGTATAACAACACTTCACCTGTATGGCGATGGGCACAATCTTGTTCTGAGTGTTTTTGTACAGCAGACAGATGGGAGCAATGAGATACTGCTGTGTATTGGGGTCTGTGGAGTTTGCACTGATGCCTTCTAACAATTCATAATCACATATGAAGATGTTACCAGCCTGGAACCAGAAGAATAAACACGTTTTAATGTTGATCCTTGTCAAAGTGAAGCCATAACAATAAATGAACAGAAACAACATGACAAAGTCTACCTCTAACTCCTGCTCCAACGTCAAATTCCTGTCAAGGCTCGAGGAAACCATCTCATGTGTAACAGGAAGTTTGTCAGGAAGTTTAAAGCACTTCTCGATCAGAACAGGATTGCAGCCATTCAAAAACTGGTACCCAAACATGGAGTCTTCTTCCCAGTGTTGCATCACATACTCTGAATGACATTGATAACGTATCATTTAAATAAAGGCACTGAATTTAAACAGAAATATTAAAAGATTGTGAAGCTGACCATTGTTTGAGTTTTTGATTGTGCGGAAGATGGACTCAAAATCAGCTAAGTCATTCCAGGAGGACTGGAACATGTTCATGAACGTGTTTAAACGCAGGTTTCCTATTCTGCAAACAAAATACAAACAATATTTGGTAACACTTTACTTCAAGTATACATAAGTCTGGCCTTCTCTGTCATTAGCATGAAGGTGTCATGAAGGCAGTCATTAAGTGTCATTTGCTAATTTATGACACATTGGAGCTATGTTGGTATTTTTGGATTAGGTGGTAGGATCTGTGGGGTTAGTCAGAGGAGTTATCTGTAAATGCTCAGCCCTGTGCTAGCTCTGTCCTATCCTCCCCATTGTCTGAGCTCTTTAATCTGCCTTTTTTAACCTGTGAAGTGCCTCTGTTATGGAAGTGTACCAAAGTCATTCCATCGCATATAGGAGGAGATACCCAAAACATGAACAACTACATACCTATCCTATAGTATCGTGAAAACTTTGAGAAAATGATCTTTGATCAGTTATCTTGCTATCTTTCTAATAACCATTTACTATCTCAATGCCAGTCAGGTTTCAGGAAATACTTTTCAACTCCCACTGCTCTTTTGAAATTTACAAATTATATTTTTTCTAGTTTTGATATGTGTACTGGTGTCATCTTCATAGATCTAACAAAAGCATTTGAGTTTGTTGATCACTACCTGCTCCTGGATAAATTACATTCAATTGGCCTTTCCATTCATATCTTCTTTGGTTGAACTCTCATCTCCATCACTGCCGCCAGTGTGTGTCCTTCAGGTACAGTCGGTCGAATTTTAAAGGCATCGATAAAGGCATACGCCAAGGTTTTTCACTTGGGCCTTTATTATTCCACTCTGCTGCTCAAAATGAGATATTCATCTTTATGCGGATGATGCAATTATATATTGCTCTAAACCAGATATTTCTGACATAAATGACTCTACATTATGACTTTGATTCAGTACAGCAGTGGCTGTCATTTAATAAACTCCTGCTTAATAAATAAAAATCTTAATGCTTTTACAGAAAAAAGATAGCAATAATCTTAATATGCATTTTCTGGATTCTTCTACTCTGGAGCAAAACTGAGAAATGTAAATGCCTTAGTGTTTGGCTTGAAATTCATCTTTCATTCAAAGCTCATGCACGCGCCATTACCTACCAACTTATGGTCAAAAGTTATGGCACTATAACCATGAATGTATAGTTCTTGTAGCTATGCGACTTTATGTTTTACAAGGCGCATGCACAAACGTAGAGGATAGCAGCTTTAAGGACAGCCTTCATGACAACTTACTCATGCTAATGACAGGTTTCATATCATAATAATAACAGCGTAATGTCGGCCTTTATGTATAAAACTTAAAGTGTTACCCAATATTTTAAATGATCATCATCTTTGCCAAAATGCAAATCATTGAATGTTTTATTCAACACAGAACGCAGCACTTCATCCTTCTTTGAAATAGCAACATGCTAAGTTACATTTAACTGTTTCAAAGTGCAGCACAAACATTTGCATTTCAAATCAGCATTCTTATCGTCTCAATGCAAACTGAAGGACTTGTATCTGTTATGTTTCCCTGGTGATACAAAAACAGTGACACCTCTAGGTTCCTGTCCCCTTAATATATGCAAACATCATTTTGCTAATGTTTAACCCTCCTATTATCCTTGGGGTCAATTTGACCCCATTTATATGTTTATCATTCAAATATTAATATTGGACTTTTTACTGAATATTTAGTATTTATTTATTATTTATTACATTTCCTAATGTGATGGGTACATTTGATTAAGCATGAAATTATCATGATGCTATTTTATTCAGCGTGTTGAACGCATACAGCACGCATTGGTTTTCCCCTGTGGTCAGTTTAACCCCAAGCTGTTTTAGCTGTGTAAAACTTGTCTGTGTGACCCACCCATGGGTGACCTTACATACCCACACCACCAGGTGCAGAGTTGGTACTACTGAGTTGATACATGATGTGGGTGGTGGTGGGGAGGACAATATTCTCATTAGAACTTTCCCACACCATGGGCATGGATGTGTGTGTATGTGTGACATACTACTTACATCTGCCAAAGTAGAACTAATATTTAAAGTAGAAAAGATTTCGATGAATTATTACACTAACTCCAAAACTGAAAGTTGACCTGATGGTAGCGCTGCAGAAAAAGTCATATCATCACCAACCATAGGGTTCATTAATATTGTCAGTAAATTTGAGAAGATTTAGAAGAAAACTATTAATGATAAATAAATTCTAATTTAAAAGTTTGGCCTGATGGTGGTGCTAGAGCACAGGTCAAGTTTTCATCATTTTTGTATTAAACAAATACAGTACTTGACAAAAAAAACTTGGTCAACAATTTTCTGAAAATCATTTTCTGGAAGCAAATATCCCTGGGGTCAGATTGATGTGTTTACCCTTGGGGTCAATATTTGAGGATAATCGGAGGGTTAAGACCAGGGTTGCATAAGCTTTGCAGTTCTAGACAAAGCCAGATAACAAGCTATCCTTTAGAAACAGGGGAGGGGGTAGCAAACTGATGAATAATTGCTTTCCTTAATAATATAAATAACAAAGCAAACATACGCCTTGGTGTAATTCAGTACGAAGCTTATTCCTTTTTAGTAGTAAACTGTATGTCCCAGGGAAGCTCTGTTTCTTTGTTAGCGTCGATGCTCATTGGAAAGCCTGGCTGCCACTCCTTCCACCTACAGACATCAGCAGAATCATCAGTTAGCATCTCTACTTCTATCACTGATTGTTTGTGTTAAAGTCTTGCCTGTAAGTCATCCTCCTTATCTCCAGCTCTTTCTGTCTCTGCTGCTTGAATAGAATGTTCTCATCATCCTGGGGCAGACGTGCTGCAGGAGACAAAGGTTAAAGGGAGAAATGGAGAGTACTTGGAGCATTAGTCTGTGTGTAAAACAGAGTAAACAGAACAAAGTAGACACTACAGTACGGCTTTTCTTTGTGTAGACAAATGAGACGAGTAGAACCTTTTCCATCCCGCAGCACCACATTCTTATCATCCACCAGCCAGCGGTAACAGGGGAACTCCACATGCTCTCCGGATGGTGTTTTGACTGTGATGTACCGGCAGTACCAGCTATCTTGCATCAAGTATTTCTGCTTCTCAATCTTTACCAACACAAGCTGACCCAGGTCTTGCCCCACTTTCACCTCATAGGAGTCCACCTGAAATGAAGTAAGAACTATGAAAACTGCGTGAGTTCTTATTAGTTCTCGTAGGACTGCACAACCTTGACATTGCCCCTATGAGATTACATATGTGTCATTAGTGCTGCATTAATAGCCTAGGAGGAGTTCTATAGAGGACAAAGGAGAAGAACAACTCCTACGAATTGTTCGTAAGAGTTCTTATTGTATTTGGCAATTAAAAATTCAGATTGGCAATTGAAAATTGCCAAATATATTGCAATATATTGTAGGAGTGTTTATTGGGGCCAAGCCCGCGGTGCCTGTATGCATACATACAGGCACCGCGCCTATAATTTTGTTGCCGAAAAATCGCAAGAACTTGTACGTATTTGCCTTGCGAATACAGGTCTTGCCTAGTTTATTGTGATTTTTTTTTAAATAACCAGTTGTTTTATCAATAGAAATATATGCTCCTAATAAATAAATAAATAAAAAAACAAGCACACAAAACATGTTTTACTCACACCCAATGATTCACAAACAAACAAAGAAACACAACAAAGAAAAACTGTGGCAAAATTTGTGGTACTAATTTTTCACCTTGCAGATCCACACACAAATGCCAGTACCTGCCCCACTTGGAATTATCAATTATGTTAGTTTGACCTCAGGCAACGATTGAATTTAACCACCTCTAATCCCTATTTCAATGGCAATCTGTACAAGGAGTGGCTAGGAAATGGGTAAAAAGTTGTTTGAGCGACAGAATACAGTGTGTCCAAATGGAGAAATGGGAGTTTTCTTCTTGATATCTCAATTCAGATGTCTTGACATTACTTGTTGTGTCCTCCAGGGGTCAGTATTGGGCCCTACATTATTTAACTTGTATAATGACGTGTTTAGTGTCTCTCAGTTGGTTAAATGTGTATTGTTTGCTGACGATACAAATATTTTCTATAACCACAAAAGCTTTGAAAGACTTATTAGCACTGTGAACACATAACTAAGTACATTTAAATAACGGATGGAAAGTAATAAATTATCCTTAAACTTAAATAAAACAAAAGTAAATTATAAACCCATCTCCCAAATACTGGTTGAGATAGATGGAGTGCAAATTGAAATTGCTACAGAATTGAACTTCTGCTGTTGGAATTATACACAAGGCTGCGTATCTTGAACACACAAATCCTCTCATTCTCAAATCAAAGTTATTAAAAATGTATGATATTGTAAAATGATTTAATGCACAGTTCATACTCAAAGCTTCTGATTATTTATTACCTGTTTATATTCAAAATATTTTTTCTCATAAATACAGTATCAGTCGAATGGATTGAGATGATTTGGGAACTTTGTGGTTCCAATGGTGGGATCCACCAGGAGAAGTTTTTCTATGTCTGTGTGTGGTGTTAAGTTGTGGAACAGTCTGGAGCTCGAACTAAAGCAATGTCGAAGCATTCTCCATTTCAAAGGTCTTTACAAACAAAATGTCTGGTCACAATACAAAGATAATGAGGTTTGATTGTCTTCATATTGTGTGAACAGTTGGATTATATGTTACTAACCCTTGTACCTACCCCTGGTATTTGAAAGTCATTATTATCCGTGCCAGTATTTGTATAATATGTGTCAGTATGTATGTGAGGTTTTGCACATGTGCAACCATAATACTGTTTCTTAAAGAGTTTTTTTTTTTTTAGAAAATTTCACAGCTGCTGGCTTTCACTTGTTGGCATAGTTCACTAAGTTCACTAAACATTAACAACAAAGTCATGCAAGATAACGTCCAACATGTATACATTTTCCTCATCAGGACTTTATCTTGTCATATGAAATATACTGTATATCATGACTTCAAAAGTTGTGTTTTCTATCAAAAGCAGATAAACAAACTCTTGCAGTCACGTGTTCTCCTGTTGCAACACAAACTTTGCAGAGAGCATCACTCACCTCCCCGCTCTCAAAGTCGTTGTAAAGACTCTTGTCCAGCAGTACTTTGTCGCTGCATTGCTCTGTGCCTATTAGCGTGATGTAGATGTAATTATCCGTGCCTGAAAACATCTGATGTCCTGTGGCGACAGTCACTGTGTAAGAATTCATGTTGATCACAGCTTGAAACAGCTCCAAAACAAAACACTTCTGGAAAAGAACAATGCAGCCCAAAAAGATCTAACCAAATATATATGCTCAAAGACTGTTCCTTGACTGAGTTCTCTGATATTCACTCCTCCCTTTTTCTGAAGACAGAAAAGTAAATGTGATCACACATGGCTGAGATCCAGGGATGTGCTGTGAGAACTAGGGTTAGGTAGGCGGGGCGTTGCAAATTGAGACCAGAAATGTCAACACCAATGACAATTTCATATAATTTTCATAATAAATAGCAGCCTCCATACTCTCCCACCCAGATATATCTCATGACACGGCAGCGCATCAAGTTGTTTGTGTTGGAAACGCAGAAACACGGAGAAAATGACAACTCAGAACAGCCTCAATGAGGCGCAACCACAAAGTCAATCCTTCCTTTTGTACCATTCACAGTGGAAATTACAATTTTCTGACTTTCCTTTGCTGAAGGTCTGGTAGCTCAGGTGTTGGTCTCTCATCTTTTAAAAGCTGTCGTTTTTCCTCAAAAGAAAGTTTCTTTATCGTCTCTAGCGCTGCCATCCTGCCTGTAGTGTTATACCGCTTTTACCTAGAGAATGTCGCAGTGGCCACGTTGTATCAACTCACTAATGCACTGAACGTACGTATAGCATTTAGCAAAGCACGGTTACATCCAAAGGCAGCATAGCGAGCTTCCTTTTTACGTAAATGGTTTTCATATTGAGGAACTGACTGGGCATGTGCAAGCACATATATACACTGGCTATGAGGGCCAGAGGCAGAGCAGCCGTGTGCCTTTGGGAGAGGTTGTGGAATCCGCCATAAGACCTCCAAAGGCTCCAGTGTTGTTTTCCTGTGTGCTGTCCGAGAAATACAAGTTTTGTTTTACTCGTGTCAGTGAAATGTTAGTATCATGTTTGGCCTCACAAATCGTCACAGGGATGAAAAAACCTGTTTCACCATAGACTCAAAACATGCCAGAACAAAGGGCTAAATGGTATGAAGCTATCAGAAGAGAAAAATCTAGGAACCAGAAGAATATGCTCGCATTTCGCCATCTATGTACAGAAATATTGCACTTGCTAGGAAGATTTTAACAAATATTAACAGGAAAATGGTCAACCTACACCAACAGCGGGGAATGTGCTTTCTAACACTGGATATGGCCAGAACCCAATAAATCTGGAACAACAACTGGATGTCAGTGAAAATGAACTTGAAACCACTTAACTCAGTAAGGAAGCACTTGCACAAGTGTGCAGTGCACAATAGGGCTGGTCGATTATTGAAAAAATTAAAATCACAATAAATGTAGTCATAATTGAAATCATGATTATTCAAACAATTATTTGTCACCCAAAACGTTATTTATTTCTTGTACAAAAATATGTCAAACATTTTCCTTAAACATAAATAAAAACATTGTTTAAACTCATTTTATCAAAAGTGTTCCATCATCCACACAAACAAACCACATGCATCACTACTTTTTAGTGTCCAATTTTGTAAAACCCAGACTGACATTAAAATACCTGTTGTATAGCATATCGTACTGCCCCCATGGCTCAGTGCCTGTACGTTGGAGTTAACTCCAGTAAACAAGAGGGTAGCCTCCCTCTGCCTTCAGGTGGGGGGACGAATCCTAAATGTTGTTTGTGCCTATGGCCCGAACAACAGCTCAGAGAATCCACCTTTCCACTCCTTTGGTGGAGTACTGGAGAGTGCTTCTTCTGGGGGATTTCAACGCTCATATTGGCGACGACAGTGAGACCTGAAGCAGCATGACTGAGAGCAATGGCCCCCGCAATCTGAACCTGAGTGGTGCTTCGTTATTGGACTTCTGTGGTCATCATAGATGGTCCAGAGATCGAGTGGCAGAGATGTTAACCGATCACCACTTGGTGGTGAGTTGGCTCCAAAAGCGGGTGAGGATGCCAGTCAGATCTGACAGACCCATATTGTCATATTGTGACGGTCTGATGGGAACGTCTGGCAGAGTCTCCCATCAGCAGGAGCTTCAAGTTCCGTCTCCGAGAGAGCTTTGACCATGTGTCAGGGGAGGTGGAGGATATTGAGTCCAAGCAGTGGCGGCTCCAGAGATTAATTAGTGGGGGGTCCACGCGGGGGGGCGGATTGTTTATAGGAGGTGCTAGTGAATTCTGACACAACAAACACCAACAAATAATACCAATAGATTATAAGATTTATTGATCCCAGGCTAATATACTGTACAAAAGGGTTTTGTCATACAGTCAACACAGTTTTTATGTCCCCTAACCAATTAACATGACAGCACAAAACAAAAACAAACAGCAGCTGATCACCATCACTCCAAAACTAAATAGAAAAGGTTCCAGATCTTGTCCGACTTTTGTAACATCATAAGCACTGTGAATTATTTTCACAAGCACCACAGAGAACATCTGTAGATTAAGAAAAATAGTGCAAATGTGAGCAGCATCAAATGTAGCACAGTATATAGTTAAATATAACAAAATAAACTGTTACAGGCTGCATAACTTTAAGGCTCCACTGAAACTGACTGACACACACACACAGGTTTTTCATGTTGGAAAAGCACGAGGCCCTGAAAGCTTTCAACCGTTGCACCCTGAGGCGTGCCGTGAAAAGCATTGAGCGCAGGGGCTGCCCCCAGGAAAACAATTTGCTGTGCTGGGGAAAAACACCTTCTTGTTTTCCGTGTTTATCACCAAGCCCAGGTCGGACAGGTGACATAACAAAAGGCGTGTGTGCGCTCTGGCCTCCATTTGTGCCAAAAGCAGCCAATCTTCCAGATATGTGGCCAAGCGGATGACCATGTATTTATTTTTTGTATACATATAAATTCACATTTCGAGGTAAGGTGAGGCATGAGGGGGGTCCCATACGTTTACAGGAGGGTCTTAAGACCCTGCCTGCCTCTCCCTCCCACCGCCGGTGAGTCTGAGTGGAATTTACCTCTGTTGTTGAGGCGGCCGATCGATGCTGTGTGGCCGTAAAGGTAGCCGGTGATTGTCGTGGCGGCGATACTCAAACCCATTGGTGGACACTGGTGGTGAGGGATGCCACCAATATGGAGCAGTCGTCATTTCGAGCCTTCGTGGCACAAAATTTGTAAGGTTTTTCTCTATCTTCTTTCTGGATATTTTAATTTACTGGCTCCGAGGACAAATGACAAAAGTAGTATAATTTCAATGTAGTAAATTCTTACAGTCATTAGCAAAGTTTAGACTAAGCCCACGCTCAGGTGGTTTTCGTCCTGGGCATAAGACTGTAGACCAGCTCTGCATCCTATGTATGGTCCTTGAGGGGGCATGGGAGTTTTCCCAATCAGTCCATTTGGGCTTTGTGGACTTGGAGAAGGCATTCAACCATTTACCTTGAGAGGTCCTGTGGGTGTGTGTGTTTGTGGAGCGAATATCTCCCCGACGCAGTGTCTGTTTGACCTGAAACTTTGTCAACGGCTTCCACACACCCTCCCTCTCGGTATTGAGTGTGCGGTATTGAGCGCGGTAATTCCAGTTGTGGTTCATCGGTTCGTGACGTCACTGTGTCGCAGTTTGTTTATGATTAAAAAAGAAAGTCAATATTAAAAACAAATATTAAAAATGTTTTTGTACTGCTAAAAGTTATTTAAGTTAATATTCCATGGTTATTTAAAATGATTAAATGACTCACTCATGTAGTATGGAGCTTTACTTTTTGATTTTAGCAACTTTTCTGATTGGCGCTACAATGGCTGTGGAGTTTGGTCATCAGCGTGTCAAACATTTCACTAGAGCTCTCTGAACAGATCATTTGAAGCCACTGGTGAGTCTTTTGCCGACAAGTTTCATCTGGAAAACTGCGGATTGCCTGTGGTGTCGCGCATGGAAGCTTTTTCTCTCAAGTTTCAACAACCTGTGACGGAGTATGTGCATGCGCGTGGTTGATGTGCGCAGCTGATGCGTGCGGGTGTGTGTGAGAGAACCCACGGAGGAGATGGAGAGAGTCCCACACGGCAACCAGGAGGACAGGTAGCGAGTCACACATACAGACACGCGCACACACACACACGCAGGCACACACACACATCTCAAAACACACCCTCACCACACATAAAGTATTTATAATAAAAATATACTAAATGAGTAAAATGAAACAAAAAATGAAACAATATTTATACAAAAAAACTAAACAATATTTATACAAAAAACTAAACTATTTATACAAAAGGTACACAAAATGACTAAAAAAAAATACATTACAGGAAAACACACCAAACGATAGTAAAAATATGAAAATGACTCAAAATACACAAGACTAGATATTTATACAAAAAATACACAAAATGACAACAGAAATGCACAAAACTACACTAAAAAAGATATAAAAATACACATGATTCCAAAAACATACATTACAGAAAAATCCACCAAAAAATATATAAAAATTAGTAAAAAACACGCTATTTTACTTTGCACCCGCAAATATACCTCTTTATAACACTACAGCATATGTACACCTCTTTGTACATCTAACCTTCAAACGCATACTCATTTGGCCATAATTGACAACTCTACTTAAGCTCCCACATGAATACATACTTTTGACGGGCACTGTACTAGTCTATTTATAATGACAGGTAGTGTGTTCCACTTTTAGTGAAGTAAAGACAAATGATCCTCAGCTTGTCTGTATTTTTACAAGTACAGTATCATAAACATTAGCACAGATGCCTATGTGTAAAACTTGAAACTAATTTCTGTTGAAGAGATTAAATTCAGGGAACGTTTATTGTCCATCTAAATGTATGAAACAGATTCTTTCGGCACTATTTTGTCTTTCTGAGGTAAATGTGTCAGTGTAGAAGTCTAGCAAAAAAAATGCTTCTGGCTTTAAGACAAAAATAATAACAATTTAAAAAAAAAAAGAATGGATATTTTTTTAAAGATCAGTCATCACAAGAATTGGCTTGTAACAGACATTGCGTTGGTTAACATGGAAACATAAAATGCACCCAGTGCTAACAGTAAGTTAATGTTTGACCTCTCTGCTTTTACAGCATTTCCATGGAATGTTGACTCAAACAATTATTCATCATTAATAGGCCGCCTGCTTTATTCTGTTCATTCAGTCGAATCTGAAAGACCCTGCATGTTGTACATATGCATGTGGTCTGTATAAACCTCAAATATGAATATTTAAGGTAGTGGAAGTGTGTTTTGGGCTTTTTCTATTGTGAATTATTAAGGTAATAAATGAAAAAAACATTTGTGTTAGCTAAAATTCCACCTCACGAGTTCGTCTTGTTTGATCCCCAAAAGAAAGAATAATAAAAGTACTTAAAAATTACAAAATAATATTTGACAAACTTTAAGGTATTGACACTTTTCCAAAAGATACAGGAACCAATAGCAATTGCTTTGGTTATTAGTTTGCAAGTTTTTTTTGTTTATTTTTTGGGCAGCAGCCACAAGTTTTATGATCAGTTTACAGTAAAGAATGGGTCACATCTTTACTAACTAATGGTTACATGTTGTTACATGGTAATCATAATGTCACATCACACCAGTGCCATGAAAGGCATGGAGTGCAGGGGCAGCCCCCAGGAAAACAATTTGCTGTTTGCTGTGTTTATCACAAAGCCCAAGTCGGACAGGTGACATAACAGAACGCTTGTGTGCGCTCTGGCCTCTGCTTGTGCCAAAAGCAGCGAAGCGGATGACCAGAGAGATGTATTTATTTTTTGTATACATACAATTTCACATTTCGGGGGGGGGGGGCGTTTCAGAAACGGTCTCTTGTGGCTCTGAAGCAGCTCATGGGAAATTCAGCCACTTGACTTTTACCCAATAATAACTTTCTGGAAGCTTTGAGAATGTATACGTGGGGTGGCAGTAACCCCAGTGGTATCTGTCATTGTGTCCTTGGACAAGACACTTCACCCACATTGTCTCGTATGAATGTAGTGTGTGAGTGAGTGCTGGTGGTAGTCGGAGGAGCCGATGGCGCACTATGGCAGCCTTGTTTCTGCCCCAGAGCAGCTGTGGCTACAATAGTTGTTTACCACCACTAAGTGTGGAGTGTAAGAATAATCTCTTAATTCTGTAAAGTGACTTTGAGTGTCCAAAAAAGCGCTATCTAAAATTGATGTCTTCTTCTTCTTCTTCTTCTTCTTCTTCTACTTCTTCTTCTTCTTCTTCTTCTTCTTCTTCATAATAATACACTTTTAAAACCTGAATGACACGGTACTGAACTTGTGATGTGTTATGTGCAGGCTTTATGTTGATATGTTTGCTTAGTCATGAGATCTGCCTTAGTAAATCTCACAGTGGTTCGTTTGATCCCAACACACATAAATCAGCCTATTATTATTTACTTTGCAGGTCAGATCTTTTGGATTTGGTATTAAATTCTGAATCTCTTCATTAAGCAGATGTAAATGTATTTTAACATTGTTGCTAATGGTTACATTTTAGTTTGAGAAGTTAAATTTGTGCTGTTTTAGACATTTTTTTTTTAAATTCTTCACATTTAGGCTCACATTTAAGTCATGTGTTTACTGATTTTTGTCACCGTTTATATTAAATACAAAAAATCAGTCTCTCCCATGGTTAAATCTGAGTTATTCAGGTGATTCAAGGTTGCCACCTGCTGGCGTGGAGCTGAATGTGCATCCTGAGATGAACAACTGTGGGTTTCCTGAAGCAGCCTGTTTGTATGTTAGTTTGCAATGCCAGGCTTATGTAAGGCATGTAGGCACAGTAACACACACACACACACACACACACAATGTGTGTGATTGACGCTCCAAAACATCTGATGACGACTGCTCAGCAGCAGCAATAAAGTAAACCAGTGCTTTGTGTTAGTGCAGGAATGCACACCTGATTTATGTATGTGGTCTGAGGATTATTGTCTTTTTGTGAGCTGAGGAAGTTGTTTTGTGTCGACCTGATGTGGACAAAGTTGTCTTTAATGTTGGTACCCAGGAGGCTCAGTGCAATGAGACGGATTACAAAGTGCAATTACCACTTTTGTTAGTTTTTGTTGTTCTATTCTGCAGTTGTGTACTGGTTTTTGATGTCCAGGGTAGTCCTCTGGATATGAAATTATTCACTTTATTTTGTGTTGTATTTATTTCTACTGGAAGACATAACAGTCTTCTATTATATGTAACTAGGGATGTAACGATTCACTCAACTCCCGATACGATTCGATTCACGATACTGGGTTCACGATACGATTCTCTCACAATTTATTTTACAAAATGGGACAGTAGACAAATTTTTTTTCTGGGAAAATGAACTAGAAAATACGGTACTATTTTTCTTTTGTTTTTCATTGTGAAGAGAATTCCTTGATAAACTATTCAAAACAATGCAATTTAACTAAAAATAAATCTTGAATAAAATAAATAAAGGAATAATACAAATGAAAATGAAGCCTATTAATTTAAATTCTGGTTCTATAATAAACAATGCAAAACTGCATAATAGTTCTTTTTCTTTTTAAAAGTGCAACTGAAAATGTATTTTGTGCCTTAACAATTGGACTTTTAAAAAAAAAATTACGTCATATTTGTTTGGACCAGCAGAGGGCGCTGGTAACACAGTGGTCGGTTGGCATGCAGATATCTTGCAGTGAAGAAGAGAAGCTATGCTAGCAGACAGAGCTAATAGAAAAACGTGACTTTTACAGATATTCAAGTAATATTACAGATATTATTTCGGTGCTAAAGGGGTAATGAATCATTTATTAACATATTTAAGAGTAGAAGGCGGCCAGAAAGAAAGTATTAGCAGACTCCGCTCGCCGCCTACACTTGTGGTTAAAAAAAGTACTGCGATTCAATTTTCAGAAAATCGATATCAACCGTGATACCTATGAATCGATTTTTAACTGCCTTACGATTAATCGTTACATCTCTATATGTAACATTATAGAAGAGTACAGAATATAATTATTATTTTTTTGCAGCTTACACGCCGTTGTACCCCCAGGCACTAATGAGTCAAAGCACTTCCTCTCTTTATTTTGCACTTTCTTTCTAACCTTCCCACTTTCAAATCGCTGGTTGCAACTTTATACATTTAAAAGAAAAATCCAGAGTCCTAATTCAACCTCATTGTCAGATTTGAATCCATTGAGATGGAGAAGGAAGGGCTCTGTTGGGGTATTTTCCTTTTTGTTTTTATTATCTGCTCATAGGAGCTGGCTCCTGTCATTAAGCCTGATGGATGTTTAAATGTTGTGAATGAGACTGAGGCCATTTAAGGACACGTCTTCATTGAGCTCAGCCATTTTTTTCAGCGTCTGTCTTTCTGAAGTGATTTTTTTTTTCTTCTTCTCGTCATACTTTTGAAGGACAATAACTGAGATCCAGTCACTCGATCAGCCCCAGTCCTGAATACTTTGATTTATCTCTGTCATTACACTGTCACTTATATTTCTGTCATGGCTGGGAATAGTGTAACTTGCTTATGAGCTGAATTAGTTTACTACTGACTGGACTTGAATATTTGACTGTTCCCATGTCTGATATCATTCCACGGGTTTCTCTGTGAAATTACTTTGAAACGCAGTAACTGTCAATAATTTGGTAAAACAAAGTACGTATGTTTTTAAAGAGTAAAATTGATGTGTTTTCTGTTATTTTCCAATGTTTGAAAAAAAATGTGTAGAAAAAAGAACCAAATAAAAAATAAGTTGATTTTAACATATTTTTTTTGTCTTTAATCATGTAAATGTCCAAAAAACATTTGAGGTTGATCAAAATTACAATGGCTGACATGTTTGTGAACCAATGCGGTGCAGAGGTCAGACAAAATAATGGACTATCAATCAACCTTTAATCAATCAATCTTTATTGCAGACACAAAAAAAACGGTCCATGAAAATATAAAAGAGACAGAAAAAACAGAGTATATCACTATTGTGGTTTATTTATATGGTCAGTAGATGTGAGGAGGAGAAGAAAGACTGTTAATGATTTACTGTTGCTGTGATAAACCAGCATTGTTGTTTACACCCAGTCAGGCATATGCATGAAGGCCCAAAAAACAGCCTGTTTTGAGGAGTGGTCTTAAAGTGATTTTTCAGAGAAAATAAGCCTCAAATACATATGTTGTTGGGGTTCTTAGAATAAATGGAAATGGGTGAAAAATAGCATAATACTGGACCTTTAAAGCATTTGATTTGTTTTTTGTGTGAAATGGAAAAGCACCAAACGCAGATTTTTGCTCCTCAAATAGCGACACTGTTGGGGATTTTGTCTGGACGCAGGTAGTAGTATGGCATCCTTTTTTTCTCGTCTCTTATCTTGATGCTTTCAGATATTCCTGCCAGCTCCTTCCTGAACTTCTCCATGGCTGCTTTCACTCGTCCCTCTGTGAAGTGCACATCAGGATACATGCCCAGGAACAGCTGCAGAGAAAAAGGGGATGGAACAGAACTTTCAACCCTCAAGATTTTTCTGAAATATTCAGTTTTTCTTTATTGAACCGTGGTGGGTGAAAAGCAGAGATGCTGCCCTGTGCTCACTTCATTCTCCTGGTACTGGCTCAGTGCCCACACAGCTCCCAGATGCCAGCAGGAACGTCCTCGATCTGGGAGACTCTCCATGATCAAACTCAGCGTTGCTAAGCCCTTCTGGTTGGGTGGGGGCTTTCTCATGGTGGATGGAGCGTTCGGGATCCAGGAGAACCAGTCAAACTGCATCGAATACAGAAAGATTTAATTTGTGCAAGTAGTAAATTTATTAATGTACCGTGCAGCCTAAAAGTACATTAATCCAAGCTCAAGGCAAGAGGATTCTCTGCGATGACTGACAAAACGTGTTTGAAGATGAACTTCCATGCAAAGCTAACAAGGTTACATTCTTATTGATCACATGGTAACTGATTGGTGATCAAACCGTGATTAAACTACTGGTCTCACATCTAAAGCACATGGACCAGCTTCAGGTTCACAATGACACCAGTGCTACTAGTTGGCGTCATTTGCAAGATGTAATACATTACGTCTTGCAAAGATGACCAACACATTCCACTAAAGCAGTGTTTGGGTCAATTATGATTGTAATCGTGTAATTGTACATTAAAGGGGACATATCATGGTTTTAAATCATTTCTTTTTACATATGAATCATACAGTTGTGGTCTATATAAAGCGGAACTGCAATGCTTGGGTCTGAATTCCTCATTATTATAGCTCCACAGGCCCCTTTTCTACCCCTTTTCTGATGTGCTTCTGAGAGCAACTCGTTTTGGTGCGGTCTCTTTAAATGCAAATGAGACACTCCATACCCCGCCCCCTCTTCAGGTGACACTCGGTTCAACTCCATCCTGCTCGGCCATTTTTGTAGTTTTATAGAAGAGATATGACTATGTAGCGGCGCATAAACTTTTTATTCACACGCTATTTACAAAATGTCAACGACAGAAGACTTGTCCATCCAGCCTTACATGTTCCAACCAGAGTCGGACCCGGCGGAGCGAGATGAAGATGATGAACCTGCAGAACCCTAACAAGTGAGCTAACACAAGCACCGAGCTAACGCTAGCACCAAGCTAACATCACGAAATGTATTTTAATACAATCTTTTCTGAGACAAAAACGGCAAAATGAAATGACTAATGAAAACTTTAGACTTAAATTAAATCATATAGGCCATATCATCAAGGATCTAAAACGAACACACAGCGCTAACATATGAAGTCTGAAGACGGTGCAACTGCTAATGCTAACAAAACAATGACAGGGACGTCTTATCACACTTTTTAGCGTTATTTACAGCTTACCGAAGTGCTCTGTTCGTCGTCTCCAAAGATAGAAGGAATTGAACCCTCAATCAGACGAAGTATTTCGGCAAATCCTTCTTTATACTGGCGGAGGTTGCAGAAGCAGTCAACCTTGAAGTACTTCGCGCACACAAAAATGACCTTACCCACAGATGTGGGTACATTTTCGTGAAAAATAAAACTCAACCAGGCACTTTGAAAAGGTTCTGATGCTGGGAGACGGTGTAATGAAGCGTGTGGGTTACTACATCCAACAACCGAACAGTTTGACTTATCCTCTCGTGACTTCGGCATCCTTGAGCTTGGACTACAAAATAAAAGCGAGAAATAAAAATGGTGGATTGCTCGAAGTGTTGAACCTGGAGTTGATGTACTAATTTGGCAGTTCTGCTGCAAATACTGTGATGTAATAGCTCAAAAAACGCAATAGAGAATAGAAAAATCGAAACCGATTGAAAAATATGAGCAAAACAGAATATAAAGATATCTACGGAGCACCTGAAGAGACTAATTTGATTTTTTCTGTACTTCTAAGCACTCTAAATATACAACAAAATGCATTTAAGGGCTAAAAAAGTGGATTTAGCACGATATGTCCCCTTTAATGACAATTATGACGTAATTGTAATTGGGAAAATCTGTTGTAATCTTATCTGAGTTGTAATTAAGGTCAGATAATTGACTTTTTAATTGTAATTGGCTTGAAAATTCTATAAAAACTCATTTACAATTTAAAGGCAAACCTGTGGAACAATGTTACAATTCGGTTTCATATCTACTTTTCCCACTACCTGTCAGTGAATCTTGAGGATCATTTTATCATTTAAAAAATTAGAAATCTCGTGGGTGGGTTCAGACAAAAGGTGCTCTGTCCTGAGTTGTTTAACACATCTAGATATAAATACCATAAAATAAAAGCTGGAATTCTGAACTTTTGTCTCATATTCATGTTTTGATCTGAAACCCAAATGTCTTCAACAAAAACAATGGAATTGAGCTTGCCATTCCAATACTTTTGCCGGGGACTGTATGTTCTATTGGGTTATTTATTTCAGACTCCATAGTGATGATTAATTGAATTTGAACTTTAGTAATTAAGAACATAATTGTAGTTGACTTAATTTGAATTGAAATTCGAAAAAATGCCGGTCATCGTAATCGAACATGAAGAATTTAAGACGTGATTGACCTTTTGCAAAACCTCCACCCCCCTTATTTACTTTTACCCTCATGTTCCTAAGTTCGTCTTGTCTGTAATGGCTGGGAGAAGTCTCCTGGTACGTGTTAGTGACTCTTTTTGGAGCAATACCTGTGCGATATCCTCCAGATCCAGGCAAAAGGGGCTACAATATGCTTTGGAGGTATATATTCAACAACGAAGGGGACATTACAACTATCGAAGTGAAAGCATACCGGACCAGTCATGCTACTCCACTGCTGAGTAAGTTTTGTTATATTATATTGTTCGTATCCTCCTAAAGCTATAAGAGTGTTACTACAGCTAATGGGGATCTTAATAAAACAAACTCCTACATTAGTTTTATTTCGCGTTATTTATGTAACCCCGGTTCTCTGAGTAATATGAGTCAGATGTCTCACTATGGGATGCACGCTCTTCTGCAGACCTCAGAAGCAACGATCTCATTACGCCAATCCTAATTTGCTGATGAAACGTGTCCGTCTGCCACAGGTAGTCCCACAAGTAGTGGAGGCGGAAGGCACTACGTCATTCAAAATAAGCACCTCTTCTCTCTCGCTCAAGCAAGAAGGATTGTCTGGCGAGATATCTCACTAAAATTACTCAGAGAACCAGGGTTATGTGAATAACCTAAAGTTCTCCTTCATAATGTTATGTTTGAGGTCTCACTGTTGGATACGTAGCTCCCGTATTACAGACATGCTTATCGAGACACTCCCAGAAATTTTCTGTATTTTAAATTAATTAATTAAAATTTAAACTTATTTTAGCCCTTAAATACAGTACATGAACAAAGTTTTAAGTAATTTTCAAACTATTTTCCTCTTCTCATATAAACAACTTAATTAACTCAGCAAAAGAATTGAGCAAATATATTATACAATGATGAGATCACATTTTAACAGTCCAGTCCTTATGAGCTCACCAGTAGCTCTTTTGGTTTCAGTCCTTTTCCCATGTGTATTGTGCAGTGCACGTTTCAGCTGTTGTCCCCATTCGCATCATACGCACGTCTAAAGCGAAGCCCCGCCCACCAGCGACACATCCAAGTCGGTGAGTTTCACTGCCTGCTGAAGCGAGGAGCTGCGTTCCTTTTTCTCCTCTCATAAACATAAACCACCAGTGAAAAAAGCCGGTGTGATTAGCAGCTAATGCTATCCTAGCTCATGCCTAATCCTTCCTAGTCCGGCCCTGGTTATAAAGGCCGTGTCATACAGAATATGATGGCCTAAAAACCTTTTTTGACAAGATTTCTACTAAGATCACCCTTTTCTTACCTGTCCAAAGTTGACGGCTGCGTGTTGTGCTGAAGCTGTGAACACGATGACAGTCAGGTACTCGATCAGCTCCTCACGAGAGTTCAGACACTTAGGAAATCCTTGAAAAAGAAGAGATCAGTGTTTGTTTATTTATTTTTATTTTGATAGTTCCCTCCACATTCTTCATCTTTTTCACTATAGTTTTTTTTTCCAATAATGATTAAGTTACAATTATATTAAGAAGCTCAAATAGACACTCTCAGTCCTGTTGGCCTTCCGGTTTGTGCTACCGAACCACGACGCATTCAACACTGAAGCACAACACCAAATTTAATGGGATTCATAACATTGTTTTCTGAAACACTCAAGGGCGGCTCTACCAGGGTGGCAAATGCCATCCGACAACAAAGCCTTGCCACCCCTGCTGCCACCCTAATTTATACACACGGGCATTGAACTATGCAGCCGCTTAAAAGTCCTCTTCCCTGCTCTTAACAGATCTCACCTTAGGAGCTCTCTTAAGAGCTAAAATTATTTAGGAATTCCTTTTAACTTTACTAGTTAGTAGTTTACTAGATCTACTCTTCACTTTTAGGGGAAGTTCTAAGAAAACATCATGATTCTCAGAATGTTCTTAGAATCTGGCCACTAGGAGCAACTCTTTGCACTTAGAATCTTTAGGAATACATCCCCTGAAACATAATTAAATTAAGTGCTTGTGAAACTTTAAAGAATAGTAAAGTTTTTTTTCATTTAGATCTCTTATACTGTAGTTGAGCAGCCTTCTAGCATTTCATAACTTTTTATGGCAAATTATGAATCATATTTAGGCTCATGAAACTTAATATTTACTGGTGAAAGTAAGGAAAGAACTAATTTAGGGTGTGCATTAATAATGTCAATTAGTGAATTTATTTGCATACATATTTGGTGAGCACTGTCTGGGATTCATAAATATTTTCAAGGTCTTCCTGCAAGGTGTTTAAGTACCCCTAGAAGTACAGGTAGGCCTACACTGTTCTAGATTGGAGCAAATAGCTTTTAAAATATCAAAATTTCCCAAGGGAGACTTTATTTATTTCATTTTAATCTCCAAGCGGGAAATGTCCCATAATTTTTTTCAGAAATCTGGTCACCTTACTATGTTGTTAAAGCATGTAAAGGCATTGGACGCTTTGTAAATGTCTAAAATGCTACTAGATCAGTACTTTACGTGAGTAGCTAAATGATTACTGCAGCACTACAGGAGATCAGATTAGTATTCACCAAATCAGTTGACCAGCAACATTTTTATGTGTAGTCCTAAATGACAATAATGTGGTCAATCCCACTGAATCTCACGCCAAGGTTTTATTAAAAGTTGGTAGCTCTGGGTAAAAATGATTAACTATATATCAGGAAATGAAATAATAATGAAAGCGCAGCGCTATAGTAGTGATGCTGATTTTAAGATGATAAGAATGGAATTGAAGAAGGGGTTTAGCCGGTCCATGCTCGTAAATGGGATGATTTATACAAACGCCACACAACAATGTCTTTTCGTGTGAAGAAACAGGACTACTGAATAACAAATGTCTGATTATAGAGATATTTAATATTAAATAAGAAAGTAATTGTATCAAAACCATATATGTAGCATCATAATCCGTGTACCCTTCGTTCTTTGGTTATTCAGTTTTAAAATCAAAACAAATAAACGGTGTGGCTGTTTTTGTTTTACACAAATTCATCATATGCCCCTTAAAATAAGTTTTTATACTTAGTTATGTTACAGTGTGGCATCATTAACATGTCAATGTTAAAATAATAACATGCCAGTCACACAATATGTTTTTAATATTACAAAAATGTGGCTTTAAATCAGTTGTTTTCACTGTAACAAACTGTAAGTAGATGGGGAAAAAGTATCACTGGCATGTTGTTAATATTAGAAAGTGTCTGGAGGTACTTTTAACGTAGCCAAAGCTCTCGGGACTAAAAAAGGGCTAAAATAAAGGAAGTCTAGTGGTCTAAGGCACCGCACTCACCGCTAACGTGGGTTTGATTCCAACAGTTGACAAATACATAGGGAGGGAGGGGAGGGAGAGTCCGGGGCCGTTACTCCGTTTTGGAACGACTGTTACTGATACAAATGTGTGCCCGCTGCTCACGGCAAATGTGTAAGTGTTGGCGGCTATGTTTTTGCCTCTTTCCTCTCTTGCGTCAATGTAAACAACGCACTTCTGTGCAGCTCTCGCGATACTTCCGCGTATTCTTCGTTGGTGTTTTAGAACGTTGGCTCCGCAGTCATGAAGCAACAGCGGGGCATTACCGGTCGGCGGACCGCTGCCGCATAGTTCTGTGCCCATGTGTACAAATTAGGGTGGCAGCAGGAGGGCAAGGCTTTGTTGTGGGGTGGCATCTGCCACCCTATGCCACCCCGGTAGATCCGCCCCTGGCTAGGAGGTTCATGTCCATTCACTTCTGTGCATCTATAAATCAACGTCTGTCAAAGAAAACATGGTGAAGCTACTTTGTGAATCTTACAGAAATGAAGAGGATATAATCATTCTGCTTGTTAAGCATCACTGATGTGTCCATGTTTAAAGAGAAGTTGATAATACTAGCACTGAAATGAGTATTTTCTGCATTCATTTTGTTTTAATGATTTAAAGTTAATTTGCACAAACATTACCAATATTTTCGTGAAGCAATATTTTGTATCAGTCTTCTCTTAAAGACTTAAACATAACACAAGGACATGTGACTAGTTGTGGTCAGTGTGTGTTTAGAAGAGCCACTGTGCAGTATACACTTGGCTGTAATTCATGTGAAATTGATTGACAACATTTTGTAATTCTTGTGAAATGGATTCAGTGCAGTCGAAAACACAGTTGTCGTGATGTATCGTGGATTAATTTTCCTGCAATATATTGATTATTATCTGTAAACGGTCGCATTTACAGACATTGGAGTCGCTGTTAACTTACCAATAAACGGGAAGAGATTCGCCACCTTTATAATAAGTGTTGACTAGGTCACTGGGGGTGAGGCCCAAGGTCAAGGCAGGTTGACTTGATAAAAGTGTATCATGTTTTTCTACAGTCAGTGTCTTCTCCTCGTCCTTCTCTCTCTGCTCTGTTTCAGGTGTCGTGAAGCTGATGATGGCAGTTCCTGATCTGTGGTTCATGGCTCAACTAGTCTGAGACACTCTGATGTTCTAGCTCTCTATCCTGTTCTGTGGGTCCTCCTGTCCACTAACCCCAACCAGTCAAAGCAGATGGCTGCCACCTCTGAACCTGGTTCTGCTGGAGATTTCTTCCTGTTAAAGGGAGTTGTTTCTTTCCACTGTCGCTAAATGCTTGTTCATGTGGATCTTGTTGGGTTTTCTCTTTCTTATTATGAATTTTAATTTTGATAAGCACATTGAGATGACTTTGTTGTAAATTGCGCAATACAAATAAAGTTGAATTGAATTATTGCAATACTATCCTTATCGCGGGCAAAAGATATTGCAATATATAGCATCGCGAGGTACCTGGCGATGCCCAGCACTACAATTCAGTATGCTTTATGTACGTCTGCCATATGTTGCCACCTCTAAAAAAATTCATGCCCCCCTCTTGCCACCCCATTAAATTTTTTCTAGAAACACTGTCGGGTAGTTTGTTCTGCAGCACTATTGCTCGTCTTGCAGAACATAACTGGAAAGCAAAATTAAATGACTGCTTTTTTTATTCTTCTGAATGAAACTGAAACAACTTTTTTTTGTGTGTTTTACTTTAATTAAGAAGAAAAAAAAAACCAAGCTACTAGTTCAGGTAGAGCCATCAACATAAGGAATTTCCAAAAGACCTGTTTTGTGCACCTACCACCGGAATCAGAGTCCTGCATACCAAAGTCGCTCACATCCTTGACAAAAGCCTGAATCTCTCCATCTCCCTGCACCCTCTCATCATTGCTGTAGTATATACACATCACATCAGACACGAAGCTGCCAGAAAGAAAACAGAAGAACAATGGAGGGGAAAATGAAGAAATCCTATGACTTTAAATATTCTTGCAAACATAAAGGAGAACATGCTTTCAAATCTCTCTCAGACAGATTTACATGTTTGTTAAAGTACCAAATAACTTGGTCCACACCTTTTGGTGGCCTCCCACACCCTGTATCCATCATCCCTGTAAAAGTATTTGGGAATTTCTTCATTGTTGTCCATGCCGCGCATCCTGATCATGTCAGGGAAGCACAACGACCTGAAGGTCAGGGTCTTCATGACTTTCTGAATTATCTGCACATGACCTCCCCCACCTATTGCATTGGCCTGGATGAGAAAAAAAATGAAAACTTCCATAAAAGTAAATGCATGTTGCACAAGCTTTCTTTAGTTTTCTTTTTCCTGGGCAAAGTTTTCTGTTTGGATGGATGTGATCTCACCTTATCAAAGAGTCCACCCTCACAGATGAGTTCCTCTCTAGCTTTGGTGTTGATGGCGATGGTGAAACGAACATGTGGGATGAGTAGCTGGGAATTGGAGGAACAATCATTGAATTAAAATACAATTTTTTTATTTGGGGACGAAAATGTGGCACGCAATAATAAATGAATAAACTTTATTTATATAGAGCTAATTACAACAATAGTCATCTTGACAATAGTCAGACATGGCTATCATTGTCATTACCCAGATTAGGTAGGAAGTTAGGATTAAATGGGGAATCAAAGTGGTCACAGGGCCCCACTGACAATACCACAACTCTTCACTTCAACAACATTAGCGACGCCATTTATGTTGCCTCACTCCTTGTAGGTTGTTAGCTACATGTTAAGTTAGCTGATCAGCTGTTATATTTGGTCAGTGTGTGTGGTTAATATCTCTAAAAACAACATTTACATTTACTGTCTCTGCAATGGCCTTTTTCTCTTCGATTAAATAAATATTTTTACAGTGCGTTTTATAGCATCAATATTACTTTTGCTGCCTCTTGAAGCAATATGCAACTCATCACATGAATGCACTTAAGATGATGGGTCTAAAGCTGAACTTTGTTGATTTTTGTGTCAGATGTATTTTTTCAGTGATCTACATCAGTGATTCTCAAGCTTTTTTGGCCCAAGTACCCCCTTTGTTAGACAACATTTTGCTCAGAATACTACGAAAAAACAACTATAGAGCATAATAATAGAATAAATTTGGTGATAACACACATGTTAAATAATCCCATTCTAAATAAGTGGAATGAAACAGTATTTAGTTCCTCCTGAATAGATTTGTTTCTAACAGGTTCTCCCCCCTCTGTGAGGACAACACACTCACCGGGGAACAAACTCTGATAATTGGCGACTCCATAGTGAGAAACGTGAAGCTAGCGAAGTCAGCGGGCATTGTGAGGTGCATCCCAGGGGCCAGAGCGGGCGACATAGAATCAAATCTAAAGTTGCTGGCAAAGAGTAATCGTAAGTTTGATAGGATAGTCCTCCATGTCGGCACTAATGACTCCCGACGTCGCCAGTCGGAAGCAACCAAAGTGAACATTGAATCAGTTTGTGCTTATGCTAAAACAATGTCGGACTTTTCTCTGGTCCCTTACCAAATCTGACCAGTGATGACATGTATAGCCGCATGTCATCATTTAACCGCTGGCTATCGAGGTGGTGTCCAGAAAACGAGGTGGGCTTCATTGATAATTGGAGATCCTTCTGGGGAAAACCGAACCTGATAGGAAGAGATGGAATCCATCCTACTTTGGAGGGAGCATCTCTACTATCAGAAAACATGGCACATTTATGACATCTCATGAATGAGACCATGTTACAGAGGGGGAGTCCTCCACGCCCCTCTGCGCTTGCCTTAGGACAGTTTCCCTCCCATTGCTATCATGATAGCTGTGTTCATCGCCATGACAACTGTTGTGATGGTGATGAATATTATTTTATGGAGACGGTGTCAGTCCCCCGACCCATATTTCACAATGATTTTAGCATAAAATCAAATAAAAGAGCTATCAATTATAAAAATCTGAAAAAAATTAAAATCTCAAATCTAGAAACACCAAAACATAAAACCATTAGATGTGCTCTATTAAATATTAGATCACTGAGATCCAAATCTCTACTAGTAAATGACCTTATCTCAGAAAATAACTTTGATTTATTCTGTTTAACTGAAACATGGCTGTATCAAGATGAATATGTTAGTTTAAATGAAGCCACTCCTCCCAGTCATTTAAATACTCATATGCCACGAGACATAGGCCGTGGAGGTGGTGTAGCAGCTATTTATCATTCCTCTCTCCTAATCTATCCTAAACCAAAGGCCAGTTACACTTCCTTTGAAAGCCTGGTTCTAAATTTATCTCATATCGAATCAAAAACCTGCCAGCCAGTCTTATTTGCGATAATTTACCGTCCTCCAGGCCCTTATTCTGAATTTCTATCAGAATTCTCTGAGTTTATATCAAACTTAGTCCTCAGTTCTGATAAAATACTGATAGTAGGAGATTTTAATATCCATGTGGACAAAGATAGTGATAGCCTGAGCTCAGCCTTTATGTCCCTAATAGACTCAGTTGGCTTTTTTCAAACTATTAATGAAGCTACTCATCGTTTAAATCATACTCTTGATCTTGTTCTAACATATGGCCTTGATATTAATGAACTAAAAGTCTACCCTGAAAATCCTCTGCTATCAGATCACTTTTTAATATCTTTTAACATTATTTTAGAGGATCTCGCACTGTGCAATAAAATAGTTACGAGTAGAAATCTGTCCAACAGTGCTGTGGCTAAATTTAAAGAGGCCATTCCTGCTGCCTTACACTCAGTGCACCATCCAATAAATAACTATGACATTAATTATAACCCCTCTCAACTGGATCTGCTTGTCGATAGCTCTGCTAGTCTACTAAAATCCACCTTGGACTCAATTGCCCCATTGAGGGAAAAAACTATTAAACGTCAGAGGAAAGCTCCGTGGTTTAGCTCTGAAACTCACACACTCAAACAAACAACCCGTAAATTAGAGAGAATGTGGCGCTCCAATAAAACAGAGGAGTCACGAATACTTTGGCAAGAAAGCCATAGTAAATACATGACAGCCTTACGACATAGTCGATCTACATACTACTCCTCACTAATTGAAGAAAATAAAAATAATCCGAGGTACCTTTTCAGCACTGTAGCCAGGCTAACACAAAGTCAGAGCTCTATTGAGCCCATGATTCCTCTAGTCCTCAGCTGTGAGGACTTTATGACATTTTTTAACGATAAAATTCACAAGATTAGAGATAAAATTAGCCACTCCCTGCCTTCACCTGGGCCTGCTGTACCATTAAATGTAAATAGGCCTAACCTAAACTGTTTCACACATATAGGACTTCAGGAACTTAACTCTATTATTTCATCCTCCAAACCATCGACCTGCCTTTCAGATCCGATCCCAACTAAGCTGTTTAAAGAAGTTATTCCCCTAGTCTGCCCATCTTTGTTGGAGACAATAAATATATCCCTATCAATAGGCTACGTGCCACAGTCCTTTAAAGTAGCTGTAATCAAACCCCTTCTCAAAAAACCTACTCTTGATTCCAGCACTTTAGCAAACTACAGGCCTATATCTAATCTTCCTTTTATTTCAAAGATTCTTGAGAAAGTTGTGGCAGCTCAGCTCTGTGAATTCCTTCAAAACAACAGCCTGTTCGAGGACTTCCAGTCAGGCTTTAGAGCTCAACACAGCACAGAGACTGCTTTAGTTAAAGTAACTAATGATCTACTCTGGGATTCAGATGAAGGACGACTCTCAGTGCTGGTTTTATTAGATCTTAGTGCAGCTTTTGACACTATAGATCACTATATTCTACTAGAGAGATTAGAGAAATTACTTGGAATCACAGGGACTGCCCTAAACTGGTTTAAGTCCTACCTATCTGATAGGTACCAGTTTGTACACGTGAATAATAAGTCTTCTGTGTACACTAAAGTAAGCTACGGGGTTCCTCAGGGCTCTGTGCTAGGTCCAATCCTCTTCTGTATCTATATGATCCCCCTTGGTAATGTTATGAGAAAATACTCTGTTAACTTCCACTGCTATGCTGATGATACCCAACTGTATGTATCAATGAAGCCAGGTGAGACAAATCAGCTATCTAAACTTGAGGCCTGTCTAAAGGACATTAGGGCCTGGATGGACCAAAATCTTCTTCTTCTCAACTCAGACAAGACTGAGGTCATTGTACTGGGTCCGCGACACCTTAGAGAAACCTATGCTAGCCTAACTGCCCTAGATGGCATTACTCTGGCACAAAGCACAACTGTTAGAAACCTTGGGGTTCTATTTGATCAGGACTTATCCTTCAACTCTCACATAAAACAAACTTCAAGAAGTGCCTTCTTTCATCTCCGTAACATTGCTAAAATCAGATCTATCCTGTCTCAGGGCGACGCCGAAAAACTAGTTCATGCTTTTGTTACCTCTAGACTGGATTATTGTAATTCTCTTTTAGCAGGCTGCCCGAGCAAGTCGCTTAAGACACTTCAGCTGGTTCAAAATGCTGCAGCACGTGTACTGACTAAAACTAGGAGAAGAGATCACATTACTCCTGTATTAGCCTCTCTGCATTGGCTTCCCATAAAATATAGAATAGAATTCAAGATTCTTCTTCTCACTTATAAAGCCCTAAATGGACAGGCACCAGTCTATCTCAAGGAGCTTGTAGTGCCATACAATCCCCCCAGAACACTACGCTCTCAAAATGCTGGACTACTCGTTGTTCCATTCATCTCTAAAAGTAGTATAGGAGGAAGAGCTTTCAGTTATCAGGCCCCACTTCTCTGGAACCATCTACCAACCACGGTTCGGGGGGCAGACACCCTCTCTACCTTTAAGGTTAGGCTCAAAACATTCCTCTTTGATAAAGCTTTTAGTTAGGAACCAGCTCATAGCTCATAATTAAGATGCAATAGGCATAGACTGCCGGCGGGGGTGGGGGGGGGGGGTCTGGCATGCTCGGTTGGAGAGAGGTTGGAGAGGGCGTTAAGAGAGAGGTCATTTAGGTTAGAGAGGGACCGGAGAGAGTCCCATTCCTCTTTCAAACACTCCCTCTATGTCTGCTTCTTCCCTTGTGTGTTTGCTCCTGTACTCCTTCTGGCTTTTGTCTTGCAGGTCCGTGGGATCCTCAGTGTGGAGTTACAGAGACTCAGCGGCTCTGTCTCCACCCTTTTCTCTGCACACACCCAACACAGCATAACGTGGATGGCTGTTCATCATAGGAATGGGATCCACACAAGGTTCCTGCTGCTTAACAGAAGGTTTTCCTTGCCGCCATGATGAATTCATGTTGGGTGTGGGATAACATATGTATGTGTATATACGTATATATGCATATGTGTGTATCCATAAAATGAAGAGTCCGTCCCTAAGACTGCTCTACTGTAAAGTGCCTTGAGATACCATTGGTTATGATTTGGCGCTATACAAATAAAGATTGATTGATTGATGATTGATAATTTTTATTGATTCTGGTCATCTCCTGCCTATTTTCAGTTCATGTTCTAATCAAAAGATCAGTTTCATCATCAAAATTATGATTATCATTTCCTACTAAAAAGTGAACATTATAAATCCACATTATAAATCCTATCCGGGGCCTGCACGCCCCCGGATAGGAGGTAGGACTTAAGGGAGACGGGCCTCTACCAACGTTCATAGGGGCTGGAGAAGGCGGGCCCTCCATGACTTGTGCCCAGAGGCGGCCAGAGTATGAACAGTCACCCATCGTGCAGATTTATACAGGGGTTATATAGACCCATTTTGTGTGACGTATGCATACTAAATGATGTGCTTGGTGCAAAACAACTGGAGGACTGCTAAGCGGACCGAGCGTTATCTCAGTCTGGATCCAGTAAGATGTGACCATAAAAAGCTGTAAATGGACTGATATGCAGACGTTGGACAGTGAGGATGAGACTTAATGTAGAGATGAAAACTCATCCGTTGAAACTGATCAGAATACGTGGAAATACACGGAAACCCTCGGTAACAGGAGTACAGCAGCTCGCCTATCTGCCCGTTCATAACAGTTAAACAGAATTAATGCTTTTAGGTTTTCTTTTGTATGAACACTGGGTTTTTCTATCAGATATGTATAAATATCTTGTTATTGAACATTGGGCCAGGAGCCACATCAGATGACCACTTGTTTTCAGGAATGCTGCATAAGTCCCACAATCGTTCACCTGTACTAAAAGTGAATTTCCTTAAATAAGCAGCTGCATCCTCGGGTGACGAGCTTTCTACATACTACGAACTATTTACGACCCTTAACAGTGGTTCATTCATTGCCATGTTTCAATTTTTCAAGTGTCACATATGTAAACAACATGGTTTCTGCACAGAGTATGCGCGCGCACGTCAGTCACTATCCCGCTCATTCTCCAAGTTAAAACTTAAAAACCAGTTGAGGAGCACAGTGGGACAGGAGAGACTGAGTGGACATGCCATGATGTCCATAGAGAATGAGAGAGCAAAGGAAACAGACATACAGAGCATCGTGGACAAGTTCACAGAGCGCAATGTTCATCGTATGCCCTTCAAATAGTGGTGATTAGACCTATAGTACTTCATACTGAAATAGTGTTTGTGAACATGTGGACCGCTGTGCCAATTTTACTAAACATTATAGCTACTGATACAGTTGAAATGGTTAAAGTGGGTGTCAAAATAAAGCGCTCGCTATCCGTGGTGCTGAGATGCTTTGAATTTGTTAGTGACCATCTGGGTTGTCAAAGCTTGTAAGCCGCGCTGTTGCGGCCATGTGTATGTTGTAAAATGATGTTATTATGAGCTTTATTATTTGGGTCTAAAGGGCCCGGTCATTTGCCCCGCCCCCGGCCCGGCTCTGATTTGTTCCGCTACTGCCCCCTGTTGTGCCATTGCATACCCCCATTTAAGAAATACTGATCTATATCAACTTTTAGCCTTCAAACACATAATGTTCCCTTTTATGTGAGCATCGCCATTTTGTAGATTTCAGCCAATCAGCATTCACATACCATGCGTTCACATACCACGTCATGATTACTTTTTGTATCTCTGTTCCCATAGAGAGTCTATGCAGAAATAGCATTTTAATCTGTAGTTTTAGTGCTTAGTTAGATGTCATCCAGTTCCTTGGATGTTGTAATGTTATTGCTAAGAAGACCAGGAACATCAAAGTAGAAGGATTTTGAATTTGCACTAACCAGTAAACAAAGGACTTTAAAAATGCTGGTCAGTGCCGCATTTGGATTTCACTATCAGCCATTTTACTACAAATCTACACATGAAGAAACTACCTTTAGCAGCCTATATAACCTCATAAAACCGGTTAGAGTAACATTAGTGGAACTCTTCCTTGAGTAATCGCTATGTCACAGTTTGTAAACAAAAAAGGGTAATAATGTAATGTAGTGTTGAATTGTACCTTAAAGACAGGATGAACAGCAGGAAGTTGCCTGAACATGGCGATGGCAAACATCTCAGAAATCAAATGCGTCCTTAGCAGGTGTGTGACAGTCTGGTGGATTTGAAAATCAGATGAACGCACCCAGATCTTTGCCAGCAGCCAGTCATAGTGAGCATCAGAGGGCAGAAAGATGGGAGCGTCTTTACCAGGAGTCTGGCTGAGCTATAAAATAAATAAAAGAAGCAAAAACAATGTTTTCACATGGTCTGAAAAAATCCCTGAAACTCCTTTTATACAGTATAACAACACTTCACCTGTATGGCGATGGGCACAATCTTGTTCTGAGTGTTTTTGTACAGCAGACAGATGGGAGCAATGAGATACTGCTGTGTATTGGGGTCTGTGGAGTTTGCACTGATGCCGTCTAACAATTCATAATCACATATGAAGATGTTACCAGCCTGGAACCAGAAGAATAAACACGTTTTAATGTTGATCCTTGTCAAAGTGAAGCCATAACAATAAATGAACAGAAACAACATGACAAAGTCTACCTCTAACTCCTGCTCCAACGTCAAATTCCTCTCAAGGCTCGAGGAAACCATCTCATGTGTAACAGGAAGTTTGTCAGGAAGTTTAAAGCACTTCTCGATCAGAACAGGATTGCAGCCATTCAAAAACTGGTACCCAAACATGGAGTCTTCTTTCCAGTGTTGCATCACATACTCTGAATGACATTGATAACGTACCATTTAAATAAAGGCACTGAATTTAAACAGAAATATTAAAAGATTGTGAAGCTGACCAATGTTTGAGTTTTTGATTGTGAGGAAGATAGACTCAAAATCAGCTAAGTCATTCCAGGAGGACTGGAACATGTTCATGAACTTGTTTACACACAGGTTTCCTATTCTGCAAACAAAATACAAACAATATTTGGTAACACTTTACTTCAAGCATACGTAAGGCTGGCCTTATCTGTCATTAGCATGAAGGTGTCATGAAGGCTGTCATTAAGTGTCATTTGCTAATTTGACACATTTGGAGCTATGTTGGCATTTTTGGATTAGGTGGTAGGATCTGTGGGGTTAGTCAGAGGAGTTATCTGTAAATGCTCAGCCCTGTGCTAGCTCTGTCCTATCCTCCCCATTGTCTGAGCTCTTTAATCTGCCTTTTTTAACCTGTGAAGTGCCTCTGTTATGGAAGTGTACCAAAGTCATTCCATCGCATATAGGAGGAGATACCCAAAACATGAACAACTACATACCTATCCTATAGTATCGTGAAAAACTTTGAGAAAATGATCTTTGATCAGTTATCTTGCTATCTTTCTAATAACCATTTACTATCTCAATGCCAGTCAGGTTTCAGGAAATACTTTTCAACTCCCACTGCTCTTTTGAAATTTACAAATTACATTTTTTCTAGTTTTGATATGTGTACTGGTGCCATCTTCATAGATCTAACAAAAGCATTTGAGTTTGTTGATCACTACCTGCTCCTGGATAAATTACATTCAATTGGCCTTTCCCATTCATATCTTCTTTGGTTGAACTCTCATCTCCATCACTGCCGCCAGTGTGTGTCCTTCCGGTAAAGTCGGTCGAATTTTAAAGGCATAGATAAAGGCATACGCCAAGGTTTTTCACTTGGGCCTTTATTATTCCACTCTGCTGCTCAAAATGAAATATTCATCTTTATGTGGATGATACAATTATATATTGCTCTAAACCAGACATTTCTGACATAAATGACTCTTTACATTATGACTTTGATTCAGTACAGCAGTGGCTGTCATTTAATAAACTCCTGCTTAATAAATAAAAATCTTAATGCTTTTACAGAAAAAAGATAGAAATAATCTTAATATGCATTTTCTGGATTCTTCTACTCTGGAGCAAACTGAGAAATGTAAATGCCTTAGTGTTTGGCTTGAAATTCATCTTTCATTCAAAGCTCATGCACGCGCCATTACCTACCAACTTATGGTCAAAAGTTATGGCACTCTAACCATGAATGTATAGTTCTTGTAGCTATGCGACTTTATGTTTTACAAGGCGCATGCACAAACGTAGAGGATAGCAGCTTTAAGGACAGCCTTCATGACAACTTACTCATGCTAATGGCAGGTTTCGTGTCATAATAATGACAGCGTAATGTCGGCCTTTATGTATAAAACTTAAAGTGTTACCCAATATTTTAAAAGATCATCATCTTTGCCAAAATGCAAATCATTGAATGTTTTATTCAACACAGAACGCAGCACTTCATCCTTCTTTGAAATAGCAACATGCTAAGTTACATTTAACTGTTTCAAAGTGCAGCACAAACATTTGCATTTCAAATCAGCATTCTTATCGTCTCAATGCAAACTGAAGGACTTGTATCTGTTATGTTTCCCTGGTGATACAAAAACAGTGACACCTCTAGGTTCCTGTCCCCTTAATATATGCAAACATCATTTTGCTAATGTTTAACCCTCCTATTATCCTTGGGGTCAATTTGACCCCATTTATATGTTTATCATTCAAATATTAATATTGGACTTTATTTATTTTTTACTGAATATTTAGTATTTATTTATTATTTATTACATTTCCTAATGTGATGGGTACATTTGATTAAGCATGAAATTATCATGATGCTATTTTATTCAGCGTGTTGAACACATATTGCACGCATTGGTTTTCCCCTGTGGTCAGTTTAACCCCAAGCTGTTTTAGCTGTGTAAAACTTGTCTGTGTGACCCACCCATGGGTGACCTTACATACCCACACCACCAGGTGCAGTGTTGGTACTACTGAGTTGATACATGATGTGGGTGGTGGTGGGGAGGACAATATTCTCATTAGAACTTTCCCACACCATGGGCATGGATGTGTGTGTATGTGTGACATACTACTTACATCTGCCAAAGTAGAACTAATATTTAAAGTAGAAAAGATTTCGATGAATTATTACACTAACTCCAAAACTGAAAGTTTGACCTGATGGTAGCGCTGCAGAAAAAGTCATATCATCACCACAACCAATAGGGTTCATTAATATTGTCAGTAAATTTGAGAAGATTTAGAAGAAAACTATTAATGATAAATAAATTCTAATTTAAAAGTTTGGCCTGATGATGGCGCTAGAGCACAGCTCAAGTTTTCATCATTTATGTATTAAACAAATACAGTACTTGACAAAAAAAACTTTGTTGCATAAGCTTTGCAGTTCTAGACAAAGCCAGATAACAAGCTATCCTTTAGAAACAGGGGAGGGGGTAGCAAACTGATGAATAATTGCTTTCCTTAATAATATAAATAACAAAGCAAACATACGCCTTGGTGTAATTCAGTACGAAGCTTATTCCTTTTTTAGTAGTAAACTGTATGTCCCAGGGAAGCTCTGTTTCTTTGTTAGCGTCAATGCTCATTGGAAAGCCTGGCTGCCACTCCTTCCACCTACAGACATCAGCAGAATCATCAGTTAGCATCTCTACTTCTATCACTGATTGTTTGTGTTAAAGTCTTGCCTGTAAGTCATCCTCCTTATCTCCAGCTCTTTCTGTCTCTGCTGCTTGACTAGAATGTTCTCATCATCCTGGGGAAGACGTGCTGCAGGAGACAAAGGTTAAAGGGAGAAATGGAGAGTACTTGGAGCATTAGTCTGTGTGTAAAACAGAGTAAACAGAACAAAGTAGACACTACAGTACGGCTTTTCTTTGTGTAGACAAATGAGACGAGTAGAACCTTTTCCATCCCGCAGCACCACATTCTTATCATCCACCAGCCAGCGGTAACAGGGGAACTCCACATGCTCTCCGGATGGTGTTTTGACTGTGATGTACCGGCAGTACCAGGCATCTTGTATCCAGTAATTCTGCTTCTCAATCTTTACCAACACAAGCTGACCCAGGTCTTGCCCCACTTTCACCTCATAGGAGTCCACCTGAAATAAAGTAAGAACTATGAAAACTGCGTGAGTTCTTATTAGTTCTCGTAGGACTGCACAACCTTGACATTGCCCCTATGAGATTACATATGTGTCATTAGTGCTGCATTAATAGCCTAGGAGGAGTTCTATAGAGGACAAAGGAGAAGAACAACTCCTACGAAAACAATGTATTTGGCAATTTTCAATTGTTCGTAAGAGTTCTTATTGTATTTGGCAATTAAAAATTCAGATTGGCAATTGAAAATTGCCAAATATATTGCAATATATTGTAGGAGTGTTTATTAGGGGCCAAGCCCGCGGTGCCTGTATGCATACATACAGGCACCGCGCCTATAATTTTGTTGCCAAAAAATCGCAAAAACTCGTACGTATTTACCTTGCGAATACAGGTCTTGCCTAGTTTATTGTGATTTTTTTTTAAATAACCAGTTGTTTTATAAATAGAAATATATGCTCCTAATAAATAAATAAATAAAAAAACAAGCACACAAAACATGTTTTACTCACACCCAATGATTCACAAACAAACAAAGAAACACAACAAAGAAAAACTGTGGCAAAATTTGTGGTACTAATTTTTCACCTTGCAGATCCACACACAAATGCCAGTACCTGCCCCACTTGGAATCATCAATTATGTTAGTTTGACCTCAGGCAACGATTGACTTTAACCACCTCTAATCCCTATTTCAATGGCAATCTGTACAAGGAGTGGCTAGGAAATGGGTAAAAAGTTGTTTGAGCGACAGAACACAGTGTGTCCAAATGGAGAAATGGGAGTTTTCTTCTTGATATCTCAATTCAGATGTCATGACATTACTTGTTGTGTCCTCCAGGGGTCAGTATTGGGCCCTACATTATTTAACTTGTATAATGACGTGTTTAGTGTCTCTCAGTTGGTTAAATGTGTATTGTTTGCTGACGATACAAATATTTTCTATAACCACAAAAGCTTTGAAAGACTTATTAGCACTGTGAACACATAACTAAGTACATTTAAATAACGGATGGAAAGTAATAAATTATCCTTAAACTTAAATAAAACAAAAGTAAATTATAAACCCTTCTCCCAAATACTGGTTGAGATAGATGGAGTGCAAATTGAAATTGCTACAGAATTGAACTTCTGCTGTTGGAATTATACACAAGGCTGCGTATCTTGAACACACAAATCCTCTCATTCTCAAATCAAAGTTATTAAAAATGTATGATATTGTAAAATGATTTAATGCACAGTTCATACTCAAAGCTTCTGATTATTTATTACCTGTTTATATTCAAAATATGTTTTCTCATAAATACAGTACCAGTCGAATGGATTGAGATGATTTGGGAACTTTGTGGTTCCAATGGTGGGATCCACCAGGAGAAGTTTTTCTATGTCTGTGTGTGGTGTTAAGTTGTGGAACAGTCTGGAGCTCGAACTAAAGCAATGTCGAAGCATTCTCCATTTCAAAGGTCTTTACAAACAAAATGTCTGGTCACAATACAAAGATAATGAGGTTTGATTGTCTTCATATTGTGTGAACAGTTGGATTATATGTTACTAACCCTTGTACCTACCCCTGGTATTTGAAAGTCATTATTATCCGTGCCAGTATTTGTATAATATGTGTCAGTATGTATGTGAGGTTTTGCACATGTGCAACCATAATACTGTTTCTTAAAGAGTTTTTTTTTTTTTGAGAAAATTTCACAGCTGCTGGCTTTCACTTGTTGGCATAGTTCACTAAGTTCACTAAACATTAACAACAAAGTCATGCAAGATAACTTCCACCATGTATACATTTTACTCACGAGGACTTTATCTTGTCATATGAAATATATATCATGACTTCAAAAGTTGTGTTTTCTATCAAAAGCAGATAAACAAACTCTTGCAGTCACGTGTTCTCCTGTTGCAACACAAACTTTGCAGAGAGCGTCACTCACCGCCCCGCTCTCAAAGTCGTCGTAAAGACTCTTGTCCAGCAGTACTTTGTCGCTGCATTGCTCTGTGCCTATTAGCGTGATGTAGATGTAATTATCCGTGCCTGAAAACATCTGATGTCCTGTGGCGACATTCACTGTGTAAGAATTCATGTTGATCACAGCTTGAAACAGCTCCAAAACAAAACTATTCTGGAAAGGAACAATGCAGCCCAAAAAGATCTAACCAAATATATATGCTCAAAGACTGTTCCTTGATTGAGTTCTCTGATATTTACTCCTCCCTTTTTCTGAAGACAGAAATGTAAACGTGATCACAAGTTCATGGCTGAGATCCAGTGATGTGCTGTGAGAACTAGGGTTAGGTAGGCGGGGCGTTGCAAATTGAGACCAGAAATGTCAACACCAATGACAATTTCATATAAATTTCATAATAAATAGCAGCCTCCATACTCTCCCAACAAGATATATCTCATGACACGGCAGCGCATCAAGTTGTTTGTGTTGGAAACGCAGAAACACGGAGAAAATGACAACTCAGAACAGCCTCAATGAGGCGCAACCACAAAGTCAATCCTTCCTTTTGTACCATTCACAGTGGAAATTACAATGTTCTGACTTTCCTTTGCTGAAGGTCTGGTAGTTCAGGTGTTGGTCTCTCATCTTTTAAAAGCTGTCGTTTTTCCTCAAAAGAAAGTTTCTTTATCGTCTCTAGCTCTGCCATCCTGCCTGTAGTGTTATACCGCTTTTACCTAGAGAATGTCGCAGTGGCCATGTTGTATCAACTCACTAATGCACTGAACGTACGTATAGCATTTAGCAAAGCACGGTTACGTCCAAAGGCAGCATAGCGAGCTTCCTTTTTACGTAAATGGTTTTCATATTGAGGAACTGACTGCGCATGTGCAAACACATATATACACTGGCTATGAGGGCCAGAGGCAGAGCAGCCGTGTGCCTTTGGGAGAGGGTGTGGCCTCATCCTGCCTTACAGCAGAGTGAGACTTGTGCAGCGTCTCTGCTGTACCAGGAAATAGCGTGTTGAGTCATTTGGGTTATGAAAAGCACAAAATCCTGATACTTTCAAACTTATAGATACTGTAGGCTATCGGACATTGAAAAATAAATTATAATTATATTATAATTATAACAAATAATCAAAATATCAATTCACACCTGGGTAGGCACTGCCTAACTTGCCTACCCTGACTGCACATCACTGCTGCGATCAACCACAGCTCTCTAACCACCACATGAGAGAAGTTTAGCTTCTTCTTTTTCTGCTTTGAATAATGTCATCTATTTATGTTCTTACTGTATAAAACAGATCAACATGAATTTATCATAATGACACTTCACAAAAAATAGTCTGTATAAAGGACGTGCAGCTGACACATTATGTAACTATGTTTATCCGCCATATTGGATGGCAAGACCTCCAAAGGCTCCAGTGTTGTTTGCCTGTGTGCTGTCCGAGAAATACAAGTTTTGTTTTACTCGTGTCAGTGAAATGTTAGTATCATGTTTGGCCTCACAAATCGTCACAGGGATGAAAAAAACCTGTTTCACCATATACTCAAAACATGCCAGAACAAAGGGCTAAATGGTATGAAGCTATCAGAAGAGAAAAATCTAGGAACCAGAAGAACATGCTCGCATTTCACCATCTATGTACAGAAATATTGCACTTGCTTGGAAGATTTTAACAAATATTAACAGGAAAATGGTCAACCTACACCAACAGCGGAGAATGTGCTTTCTAACACTGGATATGGCCAGAACCCAATAAATCTGGAACAACAACTGGATGTCAGTGAAAATGAACTTGAAACCACTTAACTCAGTAAGGAAGCACTTGCACAAGTGTGCAGTGCACAATAGGGCTGGTCGATTATTGAAAAAATTAAAATCACAATAAATGTAGTCATAATTGAAATCATGATTATTCAAACAATTATTTGTCACCCAAAACGTTATTTATTTCTTGTACAAAAATATGTCAAACATTTTCCTTAAACATAAATAAAAACATTGTTTAAACTCATTTTATCAAAAGTGTTCCATCATCCACACAAACAAACCACATGCATCACTACTTTTTAGTGTCCAATTTTGTAAAACCCAGACTGACATTAAAATACCTATTGTATAGCAAATCGTACTGCCCCCATGGCTCAGTGCCTGTACGTTGGAGTTAACTCCAGTAAACAAGAGGGTAGCCTCCCTCTGCCTTCAGGTGGGGGGACGCATCCTAAATGTTGTTTGTGCCTATGGCCCGAACAACAGCTCAGAGAATCCACCTTTCCACTCCTTTGGTGGAGTACTGGAGAGTGCTTCTTCTGGGGGATTTCAACGCTCATATTGGCAATGACAGTGAGACCTGAAGCAGCATGACTGAGAGCAATGGCCCCCGCAATCTGAACCTGAGTGGTGCTTCGTTATTGGACTTCTGTGGTCATCATACGTAGATGGTCCAGAGATCGAGTGGCAGAGATGTTAACCGATCACCACTTGGTGGTGAGTTGGCTCCAAAAGCGGGTGAGGATGTCAGTCAGATCTGACAGACCCATATTGTCATATTGTGACGGTCTGATGGGAACGTCTGGCAGAGTCTCCCATCAGCAGGAGCTTCAAGTTCCGTCTCCGAGAGAGCTTTGACCATGTGCCAGGGGAGGTGGAGGATATTGAGTCCAAGCAGTGGCGGCTCCAGAGATTAATTAGTGGGGGGTCCATGCGGGGGGCGGATTGTTTATAGGAGGTGCTAGTGAATTCTGACACAACAAACACCAACAAATAATACCAATAGATTATAAGATTTATTGATCCCAGGCTAATATACTGTACAAAAGGGTTTTGTCATACAGTCAACACAGTTTTTATGTCCCCTAACCAATTAACATGACAGCACAAAACAAAAACAAACAGCAGCTGATCACCATCACTCCAAAACTAAATAGAAAAGGTTCCAGATCTTGTCCGACTTTTGTAACATCATAAGCACTGTGAATTATTTTCACAAGCACCACAGAGAACATCTGTAGATTAAGAAAAATAGTGCAATTGTGAGCAGCATCAAATGTAGCACAGTATATAGTTAAATATAACAAAATAAACTGTTACAGGCTGCATAACTTTAAGGCTCCACTGAAACTGACTGACACACACACACACACACACAGGTTTTTCATGTTGGAAAAGCACGAGGCCCTGAAAGCTTTCAACCATTGCACCCTGAGGCGTGCCGTGAAAAGCATTGAGCGCAGGGGCTGCCCCCAGGAAAACAATTTGCTGTGCTGGGGAAAAACACCTTCTTGTTTTCCGTGTTTATCACCAAGCCCAGGTCGGACAGGTGACATAACAAAAGGCGTGTGTGCGCTCTGGCCTCCATTTGTGCCAAAAGCAGCCAATCTTCCAGATATGTGGCCAAGCGGATGACCATATATTTATTTTTTGTATACATATAAATTCACATTTCGAGGTAATGAGGGGGTCCCATACGTTTACAGGAGGGTCTTAAGACCCTGCCTGCCTCTCCCTCCCACCGCCGGTGAGTCTGAGTGGAATTTACCTCTGTTGTTGAGGCGGCCGATCGATGCTGTGTGGCCGTAAGGTAGCCGGTGATTGTTGTGGCGGCGATACTCAAACCCATTGGTGGACACTGGTGGTGAGGGATGCCACCAATATGGAGGAGTCGTCATTTCGAGCCTTCGTGGCACAAAATTTGTAAGGTTTTTCTCTATCTTCTTTCTGGATATTTTAATTTACTGGCTCCGAGGACAAATGACAAAAGTAGTATAATTTCAATGTAGTAAATTCTTACAGTCATTAGCAAAGTTTAGACTAAGCCCACGCTCAGGTGGTTTTCGTCCTGGGCATAAGACTGTAGACCAGCTCTGCATCCTATGTATGGTCCTTGAGGGGGCATGGGAGTTTTCCCAATCAGTCCATTTGGGCTTTGTGGACTTGGAGAAGGCATTCAACCATTTACCTTGAGAGGTCCTGTTGGTGTGTGTGTTTGTGGAGCGAATATCTCCCCGACGCAGTGTCTGTTTGACCTGAAACTTTGTCAACGGCTTCCACACACCCTCCCTCTCGGTATTGAGTGTGCGGTATTGAGCGCGGTAATTCCAGTTGTGGTTCATCGGTTCGTGACGTCACTGTGTCGCAGTTTGTTTGGGATTAAAAAAGAAAGTCAATATTAAAAACAAATATTAAAAATGTTTTTGTACTGCTAAAAGTTATTTAAGTTAATATTCCATGGTTATTTAAAATGATTAAATGACTCACTCATGTAGTATGGAGCTTTACTTTTTGATTTTAGCAGTTTTGTTACTTTTCTGATTGGCGCTACAATGGCTGTGGAGTTTGGTCATCAGCGTGTCAAACATTTCACTAGAGCTCTCTGAACAGATCATTTGAAGCCACTGGTGAGTCTTTTGCCGACAAGTTTCATCTGGAAAACTGCGGATTGCCTGTGGTGTCGCGCATGGAAGCTTTTTCTCTCAAGTTTCAACAACCTGTGACGGAGTATGTGCATGCGCGTGGTTGATGTGCGCAGCTGATGCGTGCGGGTGTGTGTGAGAGAACCCACGGAGGAGATGGAGAGAGTCCCACACGGCAACCAGGAGGACAGGTAGCGAGTCACACATACAGACACGCGCACACACACACACGCAGGCACACACACACATCTCAAAACACACCCTCACCACACATAAAGTATTTATAATAAAAAATATACTAAATGAGTAAAATGAAACAAAAAACTAAACAATATTTATACAAAAAAAACTAAACAATATTTATACAAAAAACTAAACTATTTATACAAAAGGTACACAAAATGACTAAAAAAAAATACATTACAGAAAAACACACCAAACGACAGTAAAAATATGAAAATGACTCAAAATACACAAGACTTGATATTTATACAAAAAATACACAAAATGACAACAGAAATGCACAAAACTACACTAAAAAAAGATAATCAAAATATCAATTCACACCTGGGTAGGCACTGCTTAACTTGCCTACCCTGACTGCACATCACTGCTGCGATCAACCACAGCTCTCTAACCACCACATGAGAGAAGTTTAGCTTCTTCTTTTTCTACTTTGAATAATGTCATCTATTTATGTTCTTACTGTATAAAACAGATCAACATGAATTTATCATAATGACACTTCACAAAAAATAGTCTGTATAAAGGACGTGCAGCTGACACATTATGTAACTATGTTTATCCGCCATATTGGATGGCAAGACCTCCAAAGGCTCCAGTGTTGTTTGCCTGTGTGCTGTCCGAGAAATACAAGTTTTGTTTTACTCGTGTCAGTGAAATGTTAGTATCATGTTTGGCCTCACAAATCGTCACAGGGATGAAAAAACCTGTTTCACCATATACTCAAAGCATGCCAGAACAAAGGGCTAAATGGTATGAAGCTATCAGAAGAGAAAAATCTAGGAATCAGAAGAACATGCTCGCATTTCGCCATCTATGTACAGAAATATTGCACTTGCTAGGAAGATTTTAACAAATATTAACAGGAAAATGGTCAACCTACACCAACAGCGGGGAATGTGCTTTCTAACACTGGATATGGCCAGAACCCAATAAATCTGGAACAACAACTGGATGTCAGTGAAAATGAACTTGAAACCACTTAACTCAGTAAGGAAGCACTTGCACAAGTGTGCAGTGCACAATAGGGCTGCTCGATTATTGAAAAAATTAAAATCACAATAAATGTAGTCATAATTGAAATCATGATTATTCAAACAATTATTTGTCACCCAAAACGTTATTTATTTCTTGTACAAAATATGTCAAACGTTTTCCTTAAACATAAATAAAAACATTGTTTAAACTCATTTTATCAAAAGTGTTCCATCATCCACACGAACAAACCACATGCATCACTACTTTTTAGTGTCCAATTTTGTAAAACCCAGACTGACATTAAAATACCTATTGTATAGCATATCGTATTGCCCCCATGGCTCAGTGCCTGTATGTTGGAGTTAACTCCAGTAAACAAGAGGGTAGCCTCCCTCTGCCTTCAGGTGGGGGGACGAATCCTAAATGTTGTTTGTGCCTATGGCCCGAACAACAGCTCAGAGAATCCACCTTTCCACTCCTTTGGTGGAGTACTGGAGAGTGCTTCTTCTGGGGGATTTCAACGCTCATATTGGCAATGACAGTGAGACCTGAAGCAGCATGACTGAGAGCAATGGCCCCCGCAATCTGAACCTGAGTGGTGCTTCGTTATTGGACTTCTGTGGTCATCATAGATGGTCCAGAGATCGAGGGGCAGAGATGTTAACCGATCACCACTTGGTGGTGAGTTGACTCCAAAAGCGGGTGAGGATGTCAGTCAGATCTGACAGACCCATATTGTCATATTGTGACGGTCTGATGGGAACGTCTGGCAGAGTCTCCCATCAGCAGGAGCTTCAAGTTCCGTCTCCGAGAGAGCTTTGACCATGTGCCAGGGGAGGTGGAGGATATTGAGTCCAAGCAGTGGCGGCTCCAGAGATTAATTAGTGGGGGGTCCATGCGGGGGGGCGGATTGTTTATAGGAGGTGCTAGTGAATTCTGACACAACAAACACCAACAAATAATACCAATAGATTATAAGATTTATTGATCCCAGGCTAATATACTGTACAAAAGGGTTTTGTCATACAGTCAACACAGTTTTTATGTCCCCTAACCAATTAACATGACAGCACAAAACAAAAACAAACAGCAGCTGATCACCATCACTCCAAAACTAAATAGAAAAGGTTCCAGATCTTGTCCGACTTTTGTAACATCATAAGCACTGTGAATTATTTTCACAAGCACCACAGAGAACATCTGTAGATTAAGAAAAATAGTGCAATTGTGAGCAGCATCAAATGTAGCACAGTATATAGTTAAATATAACAAAATAAACTGTTACAGGCTGCATAACTTTAAGGCTCCACTGAAACTGACTGACACACACACACACACACACAGGTTTTTCATGTTGGAAAAGCATTGCACCCTGAGGCGTGCCGTGAAAAGCATTGAGCGCAGGGGCTGCCCCCAGGAAAACAATTTGCTGTGCTGGGGAAAAACACCTTCTTGTTTTCCGTGTTTATCACCAAGCCCAGGTCGGACAGGTGACATAACAAAAGGCGTGTGTGCGCTCTGGCCTCCATTTGTGCCAAAAGCAGCCAATCTTCCAGATATGTGGCCAAGCGGATGACCATATATTTATTTTTTGTATACATATAAATTCACATTTCGAGGTAATGAGGGGGTCCCATACGTTTACAGGAGGGTCTTAAGACCCTGCCTGCCTCTCCCTCCCACCGCCGGTGAGTCTGAGTGGAATTTACCTCTGTTGTTGAGGCGGCCGATCGATGCTGTGTGGCCGTAAGGTAGCCGGTGATTGTTGTGGCGGCGATACTCAAACCCATTGGTGGACACTGGTGGTGAGGGATGCCACCAATATGGAGGAGTCGTCATTTCGAGCCTTCGTGGCACAAAATTTGTAAGGTTTTTCTCTATCTTCTTTCTGGATATTTTAATTTACTGGCTCCGAGGACAAATGACAAAAGTAGTATAATTTCAATGTAGTAAATTCTTACAGTCATTAGCAAAGTTTAGACTAAGCCCACGCTCAGGTGGTTTTCGTCCTGGGCATAAGACTGTAGACCAGCTCTGCATCCTATGTATGGTCCTTGAGGGGGCATGGGAGTTTTCCCAATCAGTCCATTTGGGCTTTGTGGACTTGGAGAAGGCATTCAACCATTTACCTTGAGAGGTCCTGTGGGTGTGTGTGTTTGTGGAGCGAATATCTCCCCGACGCAGTGTCTGTTTGACCTGAAACTTTGTCAACGGCTTCCACACACCCTCCCTCTCGGTATTGAGTGTGCGGTATTGAGCGCGGTAATTCCAGTTGTGGTTCATCGGTTCGTGACGTCACTGTGTCGCAGTTTGTTTGGGATTAAAAAAGAAAGTCAATATTAAAAACAAATATTAAAAATGTTTTTGTACTGCTAAAAGTTATTTAAGTTAATATTCCATGGTTATTTAAAATGATTAAATGACTCACTCATGTAGTATGGAGCTTTACTTTTTGATTTTAGCAGTTTTGTTACTTTTCTGATTGGCGCTACAATGGCTGTGGAGTTTGGTCATCAGCGTGTCAAACATTTCACTAGAGCTCTCTGAACAGATCATTTGAAGCCACTGGTGAGTCTTTTGCCGACAAGTTTCATCTGGAAAACTGCGGATTGCCTGTGGTGTCGCGCATGGAAGCTTTTTCTCTCAAGTTTCAACAACCTGTGACGGAGTATGTGCATGCGCGTGGTTGATGTGCGCAGCTGATGCGTGCGGGTGTGTGTGAGAGAACCCACGGAGGAGATGGAGAGAGTCCCACACGGCAACCAGGAGGACAGGTAGCGAGTCACACATACAGACACGCGCACACACACACACGCAGGCACACACACACATCTCAAAACACACCCTCACCACACATAAAGTATTTATAATAAAAAATATACTAAATGAGTAAAATGAAACAAAAAACTAAACAATATTTATACAAAAAAAACTAAACAATATTTATACAAAAAACTAAACTATTTATACAAAAGGTACACAAAATGACTAAAAAAAAATACATTACAGAAAAACACACCAAACGACAGTAAAAATATGAAAATGACTCAAAATACACAAGACTTGATATTTATACAAAAAATACACAAAATGACAACAGAAATGCACAAAACTACACTAAAAAAAGATAATCAAAATATCAATTCACACCTGGGTAGGCACTGCTTAACTTGCCTACCCTGACTGCACATCACTGCTGCGATCAACCACAGCTCTCTAACCACCACATGAGAGAAGTTTAGCTTCTTCTTTTTCTACTTTGAATAATGTCATCTATTTATGTTCTTACTGTATAAAACAGATCAACATGAATTTATCATAATGACACTTCACAAAAAATAGTCTGTATAAAGGACGTGCAGCTGACACATTATGTAACTATGTTTATCCGCCATATTGGATGGCAAGACCTCCAAAGGCTCCAGTGTTGTTTGCCTGTGTGCTGTCCGAGAAATACAAGTTTTGTTTTACTCGTGTCAGTGAAATGTTAGTATCATGTTTGGCCTCACAAATCGTCACAGGGATGAAAAAACCTGTTTCACCATAGACTCAAAGCATGCCAGAACAAAGGGCTAAATGGTATGAAGCTATCAGAAGAGAAAAATCTAGGAATCAGAAGAACATGCTCGCATTTCGCCATCTATGTACAGAAATATTGCACTTGCTAGGAAGATTTTAACAAATATTAACAGGAAAATGGTCAACCTACACCAACAGCGGGGAATGTGCTTTCTAACACTGGATATGGCCAGAACCCAATAAATCTGGAACAACAACTGGATGTCAGTGAAAATGAACTTGAAACCACTTAACTCAGTAAGGAAGCACTTGCACAAGTGTGCAGTGCACAATAGGGCTGCTCGATTATTGAAAAAATTAAAATCACAATAAATGTAGTCATAATTGAAATCATGATTATTCAAACAATTATTTGTCACCCAAAACGTTATTTATTTCTTGTACAAAATATGTCAAACGTTTTCCTTAAACATAAATAAAAACATTGTTTAAACTCATTTTATCAAAAGTGTTCCATCATCCACACAAACAAACCACATGCATCACTACTTTTTAGTGTCCAATTTTGTAAAACCCAGACTGACATTAAAATACCTATTGTATAGCATATCGTACTGCCCCCATGGCTCAGTGCCTGTATGTTGGAGTTAACTCCAGTAAACAAGAGGGTAGCCTCCCTCTGCCTTCAGGTGGGGGGACGAATCCTAAATGTTGTTTGTGCCTATGGCCCGAACAACAGCTCAGAGAATCCACCTTTCCACTCCTTTGGTGGAGTACTGGAGAGTGCTTCTTCTGGGGGATTTCAACGCTCATATTGGCAACGACAGTGAGACCTGAAGCAGCATGACTGAGAGCAATGGCCCCCGCAATCTGAACCTGAGTGGTGCTTCGTTATTGGACTTCTGTGGTCATCATAGATGGTCCAGAGATCGAGGGGCAGAGATGTTAACCGATCACCACTTGGTGGTGAGTTGACTCCAAAAGCGGGTGAGGATGTCAGTCAGATCTGACAGACCCATATTGTCATATTGTGACGGTCTGATGGGAACGTCTGGCAGAGTCTCCCATCAGCAGGAGCTTCAAGTTCCGTCTCCGAGAGAGCTTTGACCATGTGTCAGGGGAGGCGGAGGATATTGAGTCCAAGCAGTGGCGGCTCCAGAGATTTATTAGTGGGGGGTCCATGCGGGGGGGCGGATTGTTTATAGGAGGTGCTAGTGAATTCTGACACAAATAACACCAACAAATAATACCAATAGATTATAAGATTTATTGATCCCAGGCTAATATACTGTACAAAAAGGTTTTGTCATATAGTCAACACAGTTTTTATGTCCCCTAACCAATTAACATGACAGCACAAAACAAAAACAAACAGCAGCTGATCACCATCACTCCAAAACTAAATAGAAAAGGTTCCAGATCTTGTCCGACTTTTGTAACATCATAAACACTGTGAATTATTTTCACAAGCACCACAGAGAACATCTGTAGATTAAGAAAAATAGTGCAAATGTGAGCAGCATCAAATGTAGCACAGTATATAGTTAAATATAACAAAATAAACTGTTACAGGCTGCATAACTTTAAGGCTCCACTGAAACTGACTGACACACACACACAGGTTTTTCATGTTGGAAAAGCACGAGGCCCTGAAAGCTTTCAACCATTGCACCCTGAGGCGTGCCGTGAAAAGCATTGAGCGCAGGGGCTGCCCCCAGGAAAACAATTTGCTGTGCTGGGGAAAAACACCTTCTTGTTTTCCGTGTTTATCACCAAGCCCAGGTCGGACAGGTGACATAACAAAAGGCGTGTGTGCGCTCTGGCCTCCATTTGTGCCAAAAGCAGCCAATCTTCCAGATATGTGGCGAAGCGGATGACCATGTATTTATTTTTTGTATACATATAAATTCACATTTCGAGGTAAGGTGAGGCATGAGGGGGGTCCCATACGTTTACAGGAGGGTCTTAAGACCCTGCCTGCCTCTCCCTCCCACCGCCGGTGAGTCTGAGTGGAATTTACCTCTGTTGTTGAGGCGGCCGATCGATGCTGTGTGGCCGTAAGGTAGCCGGTGATTGTCGTGGCGGCGATACTCAAACCCATTGGTGGACACTGGTGGTGAGGGATGCCACCAATATGGAGGAGTCGTCATTTCGAGCCTTCGTGGCACAAAATTTGTAAGGTTTTTCTCTATCTTCTTTCTGGATATTTTAATTTACTGGCTCCGAGGACAAATGACAAAAGTAGTATAATTTCAATGTAGTAAATTCTTACAGTCATTAGCAAAGTTTAGACTAAGCCCACGCTCAGGTGGTTTTCGTCCTGGGCATAAGACTGTAGACCAGCTCTGCATCCTATGTATGGTCCTTGAGGGGGCATGGGAGTTTTCCCAATCAGTCCATTTGGGCTTTGTGGACTTGGAGAAGGCATTCAACCATTTACCTTGAGAGGTCCTGTGGGTGTGTGTGTTTGTGGAGCGAATATCTCCCCGACGCAGTGTCTGTTTGACCTGAAACTTTGTCAACGGCTTCCACACACCCTCCCTCTCGGTATTGAGTGTGCGGTATTGAGCGCGGTAATTCCAGTTGTGGTTCATCGGTTCGTGACGTCACTGTGTCGCAGTTTGTTTATGATTAAAAAAGAAAGTCAATATTAAAAACAAATATTAAAAATGTTTTTGTACTGCTAAAAGTTATTTAAGTTAATATTCCATGGTTATTTAAAATGATTAAATGACTCACTCATGTAGTATGGAGCTTTACTTTTTGATTTTAGCAGTTTTGTTACTTTTCTGATTGGCGCTACAATGGCTGTGGAGTTTGGTCATCAGCGTGTCAAACATTTCACTAGAGCTCTCTGAACAGATCATTTGAAGCCACTGGTGAGTCTTTTGCCGACAAGTTTCATCTGGAAAACTGCGGATTGCCTGTGGTGTCGTGCATGGAAGCTTTTTCTCTCAAGTTTCAACAACCTGTGACGGAGTATGTGCATGCGCGTGGTTGATGTGCGCAGCTGATGCGTGCGGGTGTGTGTGAGAGAACCCACGGAGGAGATGGAGAGAGTCCCACACGGCAACCAGGAGGACAGGTAGCGAGTCACACATACAGACACGCGCACACACACACACGCAGGCACACACACACATCTCAAAACACACCCTCACCACACATAAAGTATTTATAATAAAAATATACTAAATGAGTAAAATGAAACAAAAAATGAAACAATATTTATACAAAAAACTAAACTATTTATACAAAAGGTACACAAAATGACTAAAAAAAAATACATTACAGGAAAACACACCAAACGATAGTAAAAATATGAAAATGACTCAAAATACACAAGACTAGATATTTATACAAAAAATACACAAAATGACAACAGAAATGCACAAAACTACACTAAAAAAGATATAAAAATACACATGATTCCAAAAACATACATTACAGAAAAATCCACCAAAAAATATATAAAAATTAGTAAAAAACACGCTATTTTACTTTGCACCCGCAAATATACCTCTTTATAACACTACAGCATATGTACACCTCTTTGTACATCTAACCTTCAAACACATACTCATTTGGCCATAATTGACAACTCTACTTAAGCTCCCACATGAATACATACTTTTGACGGGCACTGTACTAGTCTATTTATAATGACAGGTAGTGTGTTCCACTTTTAGTGAAGTAAAGACAAATGATCCTCAGCTTGTCTGTATTTTTACAAGTACAGTATCATAAACATTAGCACAGATGCCTATGTGTAAAACTTGAAACTAATTTCTGTTGAAGAGATTAAATTCAGGGAACGTTTATTGTCCATCTAAATGTATGAAACAGATTCTTTCGGCACTATTTTGTCTTTCTGAGGTAAATGTGTCAGTGTAGAAGTCTAGCAAAAAAAATGCTTCTGGCTTTAAGACAAAAATAATAACAATTTAAAAAAAAAAAAGAATGGATATTTTTTTAAAGATCAGTCATCACAAGAATTGGCTTGTAACAGACATTGCGTTGGTTAACATGGAAACATAAAATGCACCCAGTGCAAACAGTAAGTTAATGTTTAACCTCTCTGCTTTTACAGCATTTCCATGGAATGTTGACTCAAACAATTATTCATCATTAATAGGCCGCCTGCTTTATTCTGTTCATTCAGTCGAATCTGAAAGGTCCTGTGTGTTGTACATATGCATGTGGTCTGTATAAACCTCAAATATGAATATTTAAGGTAGTGGAAGTGTGTTTTGGGCTTTTTCTATTGTGAATTATTAAGGTAATAAATGAAAAAAACATTTGTGTTAGCTAAAATTCCACCTCACGAGTTCGTCTTGTTTGATCCCCAAAAGAAAGAATAATAAAAGTACTTAAAAATTACAAAATAATATTTGACAAACTTTAAGGTATTGACACTTTTCCAAAAGATGCAGGAACCAATAGCAATTGCTTTCAATTGCAGGAATAAGTCTTTGGTTATTAGTTTGCAAGTTTTTTTTGTTTATTTTTTGGGCAGCAGCCACAAGTTTTATGATCAGTTTACAGTAAAGAATGGGTCACATCTTTACTAACTAATGGTTACATGTTGTTACATGGTAATCATAATGTCACATCACACCAGTGCCATGAAAGGCATGGAGTGCAGGGGCAGCCCCCAGGAAAACAATTTGCTGTTTGCTGTGTTTATCACAAAGCCCAAGTCGGACAGGTGACATAACAGAACGCTTGTGTGCGCTCTGGCCTCTGCTTGTGCCAAAAGCAGCGAAGCGGATGACCAGAGAGATGTATTTATTTTTTGTATACATACAATTTCACATTTCGGGGGGGGGGGGGGCGTTTCAGAAACGGTCTCTCGTGGCTCTGAAGCAGCTCATGGGAAATTCAGCCACTTGACTTTTACCCAATAATAACTTTCTGGAAGCTTTGAGAATGTATACGTGGGGTGGCAGTAACCCCAGTGGTATCTGTCATTGTGTCCTTGGACAAGACACTTCACCCACATTGTCTCGTATGAATGTAGTGTGTGAGTGAGTGCTGGTGGTAGTCGGAGGAGCCGATGGCGCACTATGGCAGCCTTGTTTCTTTAATAGTTGTTTACCACCACTAAGTGTGGAGTGTAAGAATAATCTCTTAATTCTGTAAAGTGGCTTTGAGTGTCCAAAAAAGCGCTATCTAAAATTGATGTATTATTGTTATTATTATTATTATTATTATTATTATTAATAATAATAATAATAATAATAATAATAATACACTTTTAAAACCTGAATTTAAAAAAAGAAATTAAAAAAAAGAATTTTTTTTTTCTTTTTTTTTTTAAATTGCACACAGAAAAGTAATAGATAATTTCCATGCAGTTCTTGGAGCAAAACCAGTGTTGTGCTGTTGTTTTCTGCCAATTTGAATGACATTTGTGATGTGTTATGTGCAGGCTTTATGTTGATATGTTTGCTTAGTCATGAGATCTGCCTTAGTAAATCTCACAGTGGTTCGTTTGATCCCAACACACATAAATCAGCCTATTATTATTTACTCTGCAGGTCAGATCTTTTGGATTTGGTATTAAATTCTGAATCTCTTCATTAAGCAGATGCATAAATGTCTCAGATGTAAATGTATTTTAACATTGTTGCTAATGGTTACATTTTAGTTTGAAAAGTCAAATTTGTGCTGTTTTAGACATTTTTTTTTAAATTCTTCACATTTAGGCTCACATTTAAGTCATGTGTTTACTGATTTTTGTCACCGTTTATATTAAATACAAAAAATCAGTCTCTCCCATGGTTAAATCTGAGTTATTCAGGTGATTCAAGGTTGCCACCTGCTGGCGTGGAGCTGAATGTGCATCCTGAGATGAACAACTGTGGGTTTCCTGAAGCAGCCTGTTTGTATGTTAGTTTGCAATGCCAGGCTTATGTAAGGCATGTAGGCACAGTAACACATATAAAATAAATAAAGGAATAATACAAATGAAAATGAAGCCTATTAATTTAAATTCTGGTTCTATAATAAACAATGCAAAACTGCATAATAGTTCTTTTTCTTTTTAAAAGTGCAACTGAAAATGTATTTTGTGCCTTAACAATTGGACTTTTAAAAAAAAAAAAAATTACGTCATATTTGTTTGGACCAGCAGAGGGCGCTGGTAACACAGTGGTCGGTTGGCATGCAGATATCTTGCAGTGAGGAAGAGAAGCTATGCTAGCAGACAGAGCTAATAGAAAAACGTGACTTTTACAGATATTCAAGTAATATTACAGATATTCTTTCGGTGCTAAGCGGGTAATGAATCATTTATTAACATATTTAAGAGTAGAAGGCGGCCAGAAAGAAAGTATTAGCAGACTCCGCCCGCCGCCTACACTTGTGGTAAAAAAAGTACTGCGATTCAATTTTCAGAAAATCGATATCAACCGTGATACCTATGAATCGATTTTTAACTGCCTTACGATTAATCGTTACATCCCTATATGTAACATTATAGAAGATTACAGAATATAATTATTATTTTTTTGCAGCTTACACGCCGTTGTACCCCCAGGCACTAATGAGTCAAAGCACTTCCTCTCTTTATTTTGCACTTTCTTTCTAACCTTCCCACTTTCAAATCGCTGGTTGCAACTTTATACATTTAAAAGAAAAATCCAGAGTCCTAATTCAACCTCATTGTCAGATTTGAATCCATTGAGATGGAGAAGGAAGGGCTCTGTTGGGGTATTTTCCTTTTTGTTTTTATTATCTGCTCATAGGAGCTGGCTCCTGTCATTAAGCCTGATGGATGTTTAAATGTTGTGAATGAGACTGAGGCCATTTAAGGACACGTCTTCATTGAACTCAGCCATTTTTTTCAGCGTCTGTCTTTCTGAAGTGAATTTTTTTTTTTTTTTTCTTCTCGTCATACTTTTGAAGGACAATAACTGAGATCCAGCCACTCCATCAGCCCCAGTCCTGAATAATTAAAAAGTAAAATTGATGTGTTTTCTATTATTTTCCAATGTTTGAAAAAAAAATGTTTGAAAAAAGAGCCAAATATAAAATAAGTTGATTTTAACATATTTTTTTTGTCTTTAATTATGTAAATGTCCAAAAAACATTTGAGGTTGATCAAAATTACAATGGCTGACGTGTTTGTGAACCAATGCGGTGCAGAGGTCAGACAAAATAATGGACTATCAATCAACCTTTAATCAATCAATCAATCTTTATTGCAGACACAAAAAAAACGGTCCATGAAAATATGTAAAAGAGACAGAAAAAACAGAGTATATCACTATTGTGGTTTATTTATATGGTCAGTAGATGTGAGGAGGAGAAGAAAGACTGTTAATGATTTACTGCTGCTGTTGCTGTGATAAACCAGCATTGTTGTTTACACCCAGTCAGGCATATGGATGAAGGCCCAAAAAACAGCCTGTTTTGAGGAGTGGTCTTAAAGTGATTTTTCAGAGGATTCAAACTTGAGGCAAGTTTAAGAAAATAAGCCTCAAATACATATGTTGTTGGGGTTCTTAGAATAAATGGAGATGGGTGGAAAAATATAATACTGGACCTTTAAAGCATTTGATTTGTTTTTTGTGTGAAATGGAAAAGCACCAAATGCAGATTTTTGCTACTCAAACAGTGACACTGTTGGGGATTTTGTCTGGACGCAGGTAGCAGTATGGCATCCTCTTTTTCTCGTCTCTTATCTTGATGCTTTCAGATATTCCTGCCAGCTCCTTCCTGAACTTCTCCATGGCTGCTTTCACTCGTCCCTCTGTGAAGTGCTCATCAGGATACATGCCCAGGAACAGCTGCAGAGAAAAAGGGGATGGAACAGAACTTTCAACCCTCAAGATTTTTCTGAAATATTCAGTTTTTTTTTTTTGAACCGTGGTGGGTGAAAAGCAGAGATGCTGCCCTGTGCTCACTTCATTCTCCTGGTACTGGCTCAGTGCCCACACAGCTCCCAGATGCCAGCTAGAACGTCCTCGATCTGGGAGACTCTCCATGATCAAACTCAGCGTTGCTAAGCCCTTCTGGTTGGGTGGGGGCTTTCTCATGGTGGCTGGAGCATTCGGGATCCAGGAGCACCAGTCATACTGCATCGAATACAGAAAGATTTAATTTGTGCAAGTAGTAAATTTAACGTCTGTGTGTGTGTATGTAGAGCTAATATCTCCCCGACGCAGTATCTGCTCGACCTGATACTTTGTCAACGGCTTGTGCATACCTCAAGTGTGTGCAACCGTTATTTTGGAGTAATTCGGACAGAGCTGAGAGGGCATGGGGGTGGGCTCTCCAGTGATTGAATAACATTGGAACATAGGGATGACATCTAGGTCCTCAGCTCCTTGGGGCTTTCTCGGGTTTGAATGTGGTGGGCGGTGGCTGCCTCTCGGCTTGGGATCTCAGGGGTGTCTGGGGGGCTGCTCAGTAGTGGAAGGGTGGCCTGGGGCTCCTTGGCCCCCACTCTTTCTGCTGACCGTGCTGCATCTTGGGCCCGGTGCGGCACTTGGATTTGCAGAAGCAGTTCTTGCACACACAATGGTCATGGATGCACTGGCATGTCTTGGGCTGTGGGATAAACTCGTATTGGGCTTAACTTTAGACATGTTGATCCCAAACACCTGTTTTAGGTATTATCACTCACTCCTTCCCTCTGTTCACGGCCACCACCATTATACTTAAGCTCCACACTTGCCACCAGACTGGCTGAACGGATTACACAACACAATAAGCACAATATACACAACTATAACATCACATCTCACTCTCACTATAAGTTAACTCTTCCCCACTCTTTCCATGTCCTACCCTGACCCCTGTTCCCTTCCCCCCACCTAGGTGCCTAGGTGTAACACTGATCTCTCTTTTTATATCCTCCCTATAATAAAGTGTCTTACCCTTCCGTAGGGAGGGCTGGTCACAATTATGCAATAAAATAAATGAATTTATTTAATTGCAATAACAAAACATGCATTGCTGTCTTTAAAAGATTGCCTTCTTGTAGTGTTGACCTTAGACAGCATGTGCAGACAAAGTAAAGAAAAAAACAGAACCTCATTTGGCCATCCATGAAAAAGCAACACCTCCCACTTTTCTATAGCAATACTTTTTCTTCCTACGGGCACTGCACTAGTTGTAATTAAAAATGTAATTGACGCCAATCCTGCACAAAAGTAAACAAAGTGTTTGGTTTTAAGTACTACTTATTTTTAGATAGTTTTTAGATGCCGTGAAACGATCATTACATTATGGTGCATTATTGGTCTTTGCATCTATCATTTAGATTTTTGTAACAAATATTGTGTGATCAAACCTCAAGTTGCCTGTCTCCCTCTATGCCAGGCCTAAAAACCTTTTTTTTTGACAAGATTTCTACTAAGATCACCCTTTTCTTACCTGTCCAAAGTTGACGGCTGCGTGTTGTGCTGAAGCTGTGAACACGATGACAGTCAGGTACTCGATCAGCTCCTCACGAGAGTTCAGACACTTAGGAAATCCTTGAAAAAGAAGAGACCAGTGTTTGTTTATTTATTTTTATTCTAATAGTACCCTCCACAGTCTTCATCTTTTTTACTTTAGTTTTTTTCACATTTAGTTTCCAATAATGATTAAGTTACATTATTATATTAACTGAAATACAATGTATTTTTTAACTTATAAGCAGGACTATGAAAGATTGTGAAAGATTAGAAGCCTTTTTGTGTATGTTTGCGGTGAGGCGATGAAATGATGAAACAAAGGAAGTTGATGGAGGTGAAATTACAACAGAGACGCTCAAATTGAGACACTATCAGTCTTGTTTGCCTTCCAGGCTGTACTATCTAACCACAATGCACCAAACACTGAAGCACAACACCAAATTTAATTGGATTCATGACGTGGTTTTCTGAAACTGTTGGGTAGTTTGTTCTTGAGCTAAATTAAATTAATGCTTTTTTTTCATCTTCTAATCTAAATTAAACTAAAAGTAGCTATTTTTTGTGTTTCACTTCAGTTAGGAAGAAAAAAACCAAGCTACTAGTTCAGGTAGAGCCATCAACATAAGGAATTTCCAAAAGATCTGTTTTGTGCACCTACCGCAATGATCAGAGTCCTGCATACCAAAGTTGCGCACATCCTTGACAAAAGCCTGAATCTCTCCATCTCCCTGCACCCTCTCATCATTGCTGTAGTATATACACATCACATCAGACACGAAGCTGCCAGAAAGAAAACAGAAGAACAATGGAGGGGAAAATGAAGAAATCCTATGACTTTAAATATTCTTGCAAACATAAAGGAGAACATGCTTTCAAATCTCTCTCAGACAGATTTACATGTTTGTTAAAGTACCAAATAACTTGGTCCACACCTTTTGGTGGCCTCCCACACCCTGTATCCATCATCCCTGTAGAAGTATTTGGGCATTTCTTCATTGTTGTCCATGCATCGCATCCTGATCATGTCAGGGAAGCACAACGACCTGAAGGTCAGAGTCTTCATGGCTTTCTGAACCAGCTGCACATGACCTCCCCCACCTGTTCCATTGGCCTGGATGAAGAAAAGATGAAAACTTTTGATAAAATTAAATGCATGTTGCACAAGCTTTCTTTAGTTTTCTTTTTCCTGGGCAAAGTTTTCTGTTTGGATGGATGTGATCTCACCTTATCAAAGATTCCACCCTCACAGATGAGTTCCTCTCTAGCTTTGGTGTTGATGGCGATGGTGAAACGAACATGTGGGAGGAGTAGCTGGGAATTGGAGGAACAATCATTGATACAATTTTTAATTGGGGAGAAAAATGTGGCACTCCGTAAGAAATGAATGAATTTTATTTAATTCAACTTTTTTTATATATAATTACAACAATAGTCAGACATGGCCATCGTTGTCATTACCCAGATTAGGTAGGAAGTTAGGATTAAATGGGGACTCAAAGTGGTCACAGGGCCCCACTGACAATACCACAACTCTTCACTTCAACAACATTAGTGACACCATTTATGTTGCCTCACTCCTTGTAGGTTGTTAGCTACATGTTAAGTTAGCTGATCAGCTGTTATATTTGGTCAGTGTGTGTGGTTAATATCTCTAAAAACAACCTTTACATTTACTGTCTCTGCAATGGCCTTTTTCTCTTCGATTAAATAAATAGTTTTACAGTGCGTTTTATAGCATCAATATTACTTTTGCTGCCTCTTGAAGCAATATGCAACTCATCACATGAATGCACTTAAGACGATGGGTCTAAAGCTGAACTTTGTTGATATTTTGTATCAGATGTATTTTTTCAGTGATCTACATCAGTGATTCTCAAACTTTTTTGGCCCAAGTACCCCCTTTGTTAGACAACATTTTGCTCAGAATACTACGAAAAAACAACTATAGAGCATAATAATAGAATAAATTTGGTGATAACACACATGTTAAATAATCCCATTCTAAATAAGTGGAATGAAACAGTATTTAGTTCCTCTTAAATAGATTTGTTTCTGTAGTTTTTATTGATTTTGGTCATCTCCTGCCTATTTTTAGTTCACGTTCTAATCAAAAGATCAGTTACATCATCAAAATTATGATGATCATTTCTAACTAAAAAGTAAACATTAATAAACAACATATTTTTCCTGCTTTCATTTGTTAAATTTCCAAATTTTCTCTCTCAAGTACCCCCTGTAGTGCCATTGCATACCCCCATTTAATAAATATTGATCTATATCAACTTTTAGCCTTCAAACACATAATGTTCCCTTTTATGTGAGCATCGCCATTTTGTAGATTTCAGCCAATCAGCATTCACATACCATGCGTTCACATACCACGTCATGATTACTTTTGTATCTCTGTTCCCATAGAGAGTCTATGCAGAGATAGCATTTTAATCTGTAGTTTTAGTGCTTAGTTAGATGTCATCCAGTTCCTTGGATGTTGTAATGTTATTGCTAAGAAGACCAGGAACATCAAAGGATTTTGAATTTGCACTAACCAGTAAACAAAAAAAGGACTTTAAAAATTTGGATTTCACTATCAGCCATTTTACTACAAATCCACACATGAAGAAACTACCTTTAGCAGCCTATATAACCTCATAAAACCAGTTAGAGTAACATAAGTGGAACTCTTCCTTGAGTAATCGCTATGTCACAGTTTGTAAACAAAAAAGGGTAATAATGTAATGTAATGTTGAATTGTACCTTAAAGACAGGATGAACAGCAGGAAGTTGCCTGAACATGGCGATGGCAAACATCTCAGAAATCAAATGCGTCCTTAGCAGGTGTGTGACAGTCTGGTGGATTTGAAAATCAGATGAACGCACCCAGATCTTTGCCAGCAGCCAGTCATAGTGAGCATCAGAGGGCAGAAAGATGGGAGCGTCTTTACCAGGAGTCTGGCTGAGCTATAAAATAAATAAAAGAAGCAAAAACAATGTTTTCGCATGGTCTGAAAAAATCCCTGAAACTCCTTTTATACAGTATAACAACACTTCACCTGTATGGCGATGGGCACAATCTTGTTCTGAGTGTTTTTGTACAGCAGACAGATGGGAGCAGCGAGATACTGCTGTGTACAGAGGTCTGTGCAGTTTGCACTGACGCCTTCTAACAATTCATAATCACATATGAAGATGTTACCAGCCTGGAACCAGAAGAATAAACACGTTTTAATGTTGATCCTTGTCAAAGTGAAGCCATAACAATAAATGAACAGAAACAACATGACAAAGTCTACCTCTAACTCCTGCTCCAATGTCAAATTCCTGTCAAGGCTCGAGGAAACCATCTCATGTGTAACAGGAAGTTTGTCAGGAAGTTTAAAGCACTTCTCGATCAGAACAGGATTGCAGCCATTCAAAAACTGGTACCCAAACATGGAGTCTTCTTTCCAGTGTTGCATCACATACTCTGAATGACATCGATAACGTATCATTTAAATAAATGCACTGAATTTAAACAGAAATATTAAAAGATTGTGAAGCTGACCAATGTTTGTATTTTTGATTCTGAGGAAGATAGACTCAAAATCAGCTAAGTCATTCCAGGAGGACTGGAACATGTTCATGAACTTGTTTACACACAGGTTTTCTATTCTGCAAACAAAATAAAGACATTATTTGGTAACATTTTACTTGAAGTTTTATACATAAGGCTGGCCTTATCTGTCATTAGCATGAATAAGGTGTCATGAAGGCTGTCATTAAGTGTCATTCGCTAAATTATGACGCCTTTTTGGAGCTATCTTGGCATTTTTGGGTTAGGTGGTGGGATCTATGGGGTTAGGGAAGGGTAGGGTTAGGGTAACGGACAGCCTTCATGACAACTTACTCATGCTAATGACAGGTTTCATATCATAATAATAACAGCGTAATGTCGGCCTTTATGTATAAAACTTAAAGTGTTACCCAATATTTTAAAAGATCATCATCTTTGCCAAAATGCAAATCATTGAATGTTTTATTCAACACAGAACGCAGCACTTCATCCTTCTTTGAAATAGCAACATGCTAAGTTACATTTAACTGTTTCAAAGTGCAGCACAAACATTTGCATTTCAAATCAGCATTCTTATCGTCTCAATGCAAACTGAAGGACTTGTATCTGTTATGTTTCCCTGGTGATACAAAAACAGTGACACCTCTAGGTTCCTGTCCCCTTAATATATGCAAACATCATTTTGCTAATGTTTAACCCTCCTATTATCCTTGGGGTCAATTTGACCCCATTTAAATGTTTATCATTCAAAAAATAATATTAGACTTTATTTATTTTTGGGTTTTTTGCAGAATATTTCATGACATTTCCTAATGTGATGGGTACATTTGATTAAGCATGAAATTATCATGATGCTATTTTATTCAGCGTGTTGAACGCATACAGCACGCATTGGTTTTCCCCTGTGGTCAGTTTAACCCCAAGCTGTTTTAGCTGTGTAAAACTTGTCTGTGTGACCCACCCATGGGTGACCTTACATACCCACACCACCAGGTGCAGTGTTGGTACTACTGAGTTGATACATGATGTGGGTGGTGGTGGGGAGGACAATATTCTCATTAGAACTTTCCCACACCATGGGCATGGATGTGTGTGTATGTGTGACATACTACTTACATCTGCCAAAGTAGAACTAATATTTAAAGTAGAAAAGATTTCGATGAATTATTACACTAACTCCAAAACTGAAAGTTTGACCTGATGGTAGCGCTGCAGAAAAAGTCATATCATCACCACAACCAATAGGGTTCATTAATATTGTCAGTAAGATTTAGAAGAAATATATTCGAGATAAATTAATTCTAATTTAAAAGTTTGGCCTGATGGTGGCGCTAGAGAACAGGTCAATGTTTCATTATCAAGCAGTTATTTATGTATTCAGCAAATTAACAAAGTACCTGACACAAAACTTGGTCAACAATTTTCTGAAAATCATTTTCTGGAAGCAAATATCCCTGGGGTCAGATTGATGTGTTTACCCTTGGGGTCAATATTTGAGGATAATCGGAGGGTTAAGACCAGGGTTGCATAAGCTTTGCAGTTCTAGACAAAGCCAGATAACAAGCTATCCTTTAGAAACAGGGGAGGGGGTAGCAAACTGATGAATAATTGCTTTCCTTAATAATATAAATAACAAAGCAAACATACGCCTTGGTGTAATTCAGTACGAAGTTCACTTCCTTTTCACTATCAAACTGTATGTCCCGGGGAAGGTCTTTGTGTCTGTTAGCGTCGATGCTCATTGGAAAGCCTGGCTGCCACTCCTTCCACCTACAGACATCAGCAGAATCATCAGTTAGCATCTCTACTTCTATCACTGATTGTTTGTGTTAAAGTCTTGCCTGTAAGTCATCCTCCTTATCTCCAGCTCTTTCTGTCTCTGCTGCTTGACTAGAATGTTCTCATCATCCTGGGGCAGACGTGCTGCAGGAGACAAAGGTTAAAGGGAGAAATGGAGAGTACTTGGAGCATTAGTCTGTGTGTAAAACAGAGTAAACAGAACAAAGTAGACACTACAGTACGGCTTTTCTTTGTGTAGACAAATGAGACGAGTAGAACCTTTTCCATCCCGCAGCACCACATTCTTATCATCCACCAGCCAGCGGTAACAGGGGAACTCCACGTGCTCTCCGGATGGTGTTTTGACTGTGACGTACCGGCAGTACCAGCTATCTTGCATCCAGTATTTCTGCTTCTCAATCTTTACCAACACAAGCTGACCCAGGTCTTGCCCCACTTTCACCTCATAGGAGTCCACCTGAAATGAAGTAAGAACTATGAAAACTGCGTGATGGTTATTTATTGTGATTTTTTTTTTTTTTAAAGAACATGTTCTTATTAGAAATACATGCTCCTAAACAAACCTCACAAGCACATGTTGCATCTTGTGGTGTGGATGATAATGACAAAAATATGGTGTAGAAAAAGTCTTCGGGACAAGTGATTTGTAAATAATAGGCAGTTTATTAATGCAATCAATGTCCTAAACAAGTAACAAAAAATGAGACCTGCTGAGAGCTGCGGCCCGATCGATGCAAACACACATTGAGAAGCAGAATAAACATAGTCTTCTCCTAGGAGCGCTACACATCATTTTAGTGTAAACTTCACATATCCAGAGCCTTAAGATTTACTGAACAAAGATGGAATTTGTAGACATAAAGTCTGAAGATAATGTTGTTCCAACATTATCATAACACTCCCAAATTCTTGTCACTCATATGCATTTTATTCAAAAAGTGTATAAACCTTTAATATCAAATGTTAAATTTAATGCACTTCACACCCAACATGTTTTACTCACACCCTACGATTCATACAACAACAAAACTCAATGTGGTTTGTAAATACCAAATACATAATTCAAAAACAACTGCATTTTGTTTCACAAATAGAAAACATACCTATCAAATATATTATGCTTCAGTTCAGAAACAAACACAGCATCTTTTACACATACAAAGAAACAATTCTTCAAATACACAAATATATCCTGCAGGTTAAAAAAAGATGTGTCTACAACAAAGAAATAATGTCACAATTTTTGGCACTGATTTTCCACCTTGTACATCCACACAAAAATGCCAGTAAATTCTATCCTGATGTTTATAGAGCCCGCCCCACCTGGAATCATCAATTACAGTATGTTAGTTTCCCCTCAGGCCAGGATTGAACTTAACCACCTCTAATCCCTACTTCGATGACAATCTGTACCGTTACCAGTATCAAGCTGTCATCTTTTAATGTTGCAAATTGAGCATGAACATGGGTTCTATTGTATGGCCTTTTTCTCAGCATTTTTACTAAATTGGAGAAAAAAAGTGTAGCTGCCATCAGAGATTCTCTCATAAAATGCAATTAATTGTTTTCATTGTTTCAATTGTGTCCTGTGGGGTTCCTCAGGGATCTGTTCTTGGACCCCTTCTGTTTAACCTTTACATGCTTCCTTTAGGACAAATTTTACAGAACTGTAAGATTGATTATCAGAGCTATGCAGATGACACGCAACTATATCTATCACTGAACCCAGATGACCATGGTCCCATTGAGGTGTTGTGTGACTGTTTAGAAAAAATAAACTGCTGGATGAGTGAAAACTTCCTTCAACTAAACCATGACAAGATGGAGGTGATTGTCTTTGGTAACAAGGAAAAGAGGACTGCTGTCAGCAATTATCTTGAGTCTCGATCTTTAAAAGCTAAAGACCAAGTCAAAAACCTTGGTGTTCTGATTGACTCAGATCTTACATTCAGCAGTCAGATCAAATCTATCACAAAAACAGCCTTCTACCACCTAAAGAACATCTCCAGAGTGAAAGGTTTAATGGCTCAGAAAGATCAGGAAAAACTGGTCCATGCTTTTATCTCCAGCAGACTGGACTATTGTAATGGTCTTCTGACAGGAATCCCCCAAAAGAGCATCAAACAGCTACAGCTGGTTCAGAACGCTGCAGCTCGGGTCTTAACCAGAACAAAGAGGTCAGAGCACATTACTCCAGTTTTAAAGTCTTTACACTGGCTCCCAGTCAGCCTCAGAATAGACTTTAAAGTTCTGCTGCTGGTGTATAAATCTGTGAATGGGTTTGGTCCAGAATACATCAGTGACATGTTAGTCAGGTATGAACCCAGCAGGTCTCTCAGATCTATGGACACAGATCAGATAGTGGAGCCCAGAGTTCACAGTAAACATGGTGATGCTGCTTTTAGTTGTTATGCTGCAAAGAAGTGGAACAAACTGCCAGCGGAGCTGAAGTCAGCATCCAATGTGAACATTTTTAAATCAAAGTTAAAGGCACTTTTTTTCTCTACTGCGTATGATTGAGAGAGAGATTTTTTGTCATGTTGTTGATGTAATGATGATTTTACTGATGATTTTAATTGATTTTACTGATGATTTTAAATGTTCTTATTGATTTTACTGATGATTTTAAACAATTGAATGTTTTATCATGTAAAGCACATTGAGTTGCCTTGAGTATGAAATGCGCTATATAAATAAATTTGCCTTGCCTTGCCTTGCCTTCATATTCAGTTAAAATATAATAAATACATTTAATAATTACACATTAATAATTCAGATAGATGTTCAATAAATAAACAAGTAATAATTCAGCTAATTCATGTAGACATAATTCATTTTTTAGGTTAAAGATATGGAGAGACACAAGGGGAGAACTTTTTTCTGCTTTATTGCGTTGCTGGGGGTAATAAGTAATTGTGGCACTCCAGAGCAGTACAAGGTGATGGAGAGCCTACCTGAAGGGTCTGAAAGAAGCTGATAAAACAACATTTAACGTTGTCATTTAGGAAGACTTCAGCTTTATTCCCTTGGAGTTGATGCGGCCAATGAGTTCTGACAGCATGGAATTTGACATGTTAAGAGATGTTATTAGGGATGTAACGATTAATCGTAAGGCAGTTAAAAATCAATTCATAGGTATCACGATTCACATCGATACTGTGAAAATTGAATCGCGGTACTTTTTTAACCAGCAGAGGGCGCTATCCAGAAGTGTTGGCGGTGGGTGCAATCTGTTAATACTTTCTTTCTGGCCACCTTCTACTTTTAAACATGTTCATAAATGATTCCTTACCCCTTTAGCACCAAAAAATATCTGTAATATTATGTGAATATCTGTAAAAGTCACGTTTTTCTATTAGCTCTGTCTACTAGCGTAGCTAGTGCAATGACTGTTTTTTTTTTCAAGTCCAATTGTTAAGGCACAAAATAAATTTTCAGTTGCACTTTTAAAAAAACACTATTATGCAGTTTTGCATTGTTTACTATAGAACCAGAATTTAAATTAATAGGCTTCTTCTTCATTTGTATTATTCCTTTATTTATTTCATTCAAGATTTATTTAGTTAAATTGCATTGTTTTGAATAGTTTATCAAGGGATTCTTTTGACAATGAAAAATAAAAGGAAAACGGTATAGTTTTTTTCCCCCCAAAACATAAAAGGAATATTTTTCAGTCATCATTTTTCCCTTTTGTAAAATAAATCGTGAGAGAATCATATCGTGAACCCAGTATCGTGAATTTAATCGTATCGGGAGTTGAGTGAATCGTTACATCCCTAGATGTTATTAAATGGCTGTTTAAAACATAAGAACTTGCCATGATCATGTCAACTGTATGACAACCTGGGGATAAATTAACAGCTCGTCATCAAAACTATTTGCAACACTTTACAAGAAAACCCTCAAAGTGATGGACCAGAAGCCCAACAGTTCACATCATTGTATTATAATAAATAGCTTTAAAATGCTGAGCTTGGAAAATGTAATCAAACACAAAAACATCTGACTGGTTTTGAAAATTCTGCATAATACCGCTCCTCCTCCTTTGAACTCATATATAACTCAACGTAACATCAGCAGTCAGTCCACTAGAAGCACCACACGAGGTGACCTTTTCATTCCATTTAGGAAAAGCACATTCAGTCAACTATCATTTTCTGTTCGAGCAATACAAAACTGGTATTGACTGCCCACCGCTATCAAAGATACAACACACCTTAAAACGTGTTTTCTGACACCTATAACTGCACACATTAATCTTGTCAGATGTGATATGTATGTTCGACGGGACACCATCTCTGCTGCCTGCCTCCATGTTATGTCTTGTATGTACCTGTACATTAAATGTGGCCTCGAATTGTTCTCATGTCTCCTCTGTGCTGTCTTTATTACATGCACTGTTTTGATATCTTTGTTCAAACTGTGCTTGTTCCAATTGTGTGCAACATATTATATGTCTGTATGCCTCACAAATGTATTGTAAATTATTGTATTTACATTTTTTAACTATGCACTTTAGGTTGCCGATTCACAACAGGACGGGGATCACAGCTGGAAATTAGCCGTAAAGGCTAAAGCTGCTATTCTAAAAAGGTATTGTTCACAAATTAATAAACTAATGAACTAAATTAAACTCTGCAGAGAGAGTCACTCACCGCCCCTCTCTCAAAGTCGTCGTAAAGAGGCTTGTCCAGCAGTGTTTTGTCGCTGCATTGCTCTGTGCCCACCAGCGTGATGTAGATGTAGTCATCCGTCCCTGCGAACCACTGATGTCCTGTGGCAACAGTCACTGTGTAAGAATTCATATTGATCACAGCTTGAAACAGCTCCAAAACTCCTCTGGGGAGGTAGAATGCAGCCCAAAGAGATCAAACCAGGAAAAAAATGCTCAAAGACAGTTCCTTGACTGAGTTCTCTGATGTGCACTCCTCCCTTTCTCTGCATCACTTACATGAAGACAGAAAAGTCGATGTGATCACACAGGTGGGAGGTGCATGGCTGAGATCAACCACAGCTCTCTAAACACCACATGAGAGAAGTTTAGCTTCCTTTTTTTCTACTTTGAATGGATGTTGTCATCTTTATATGTTCTTACTGTGTAAAACAGACCAACATTAATTTATCATATAATGATGAATGAACCTGTATAAAGGACGTGCAGGTGGCACGTTATGCAACTCTGTTTATTCGCCATATTCGACAGCAAAGGCTCCAGGCAGTGTTGTTTGCCTGTGTGCTCTCCAAGAAATACAAGTTTTGTTTACTCGTGTCAGCGAAATGTTAGTATCATTTTTTTGGCTGCACAAATTGTCAGATGGATAAAAAAAAAACTGTTTCACCGTATACCCAAAACCTGCCAGAACAAAGGGCTTAATGGATTGCAGCCATCAGGAGAATAAATCTGGGTCTGTCTACGTACAGAAACATTGGATTTGCTTGGAAGATTTTAACAAACATTAAAAGGAAAATGATCAACCTACATCAACAGCAGGGAATTAGCTTTCTAACACTGGAGATGGCCAGAACCCAATACATTTGAAGAAGAACTACAGTAGATGTCAGTGAAGATGAACCTGAAATCACTTAACTCAGTAAGGAAGCACTTACAAGTGTGCAGTGCCCTGCGTGAAGAGATGCAGTTGAAGAAGAAGAAGAAGAAGAAGAAGAAGAAGTTGTTTTTACTGTCACTAGATGAGGTTGGTTTCAGGGACAATGACGCCAAAGTGAAAGATCTAACTGCCCTGCTTTCATTTAAAGTATTGAAGTTTGTTGAAACTGTAATACTATACCTATAGTCAAAGTCTGTTGTGTCCACATTCCAAGAGTGATGCAGCTGCACCTCATGTGCAGCTGCAGCATGCAGCTGCTTGCATACATTTTTACATACATTTTTGGTCGGAGGGTGATTCATATAGCGAGACAAAAGTATACAGTGTTAGAAAAAAATACTGCATACTGTGATACCATTTGAATAAAAAACTAAACTTGGCCAAAAAGGTAGTGGCCTGCCTGGTTATGTAACTTACTAGTGTTATCATCTTAAAGTTAATAATGGCATGTAAATGGTGGTCCCTCACAGTAACATGACATGATCATGTTACTGTTGTTACAGTATGTCCCCAAAGACAATCAGGAGTCCATCTGTCCATTTTTTGACCTGCTTGGCCCTTTTTTCAGGGGGTCCGCTGGTGCCTATCTCCAGCTCTCAATGGGCATTAGGCAGGGGAAAAGCAGGAGTCATTTCTCACAAACATGTTAAGGATTAATGTTTTAATAATCTTCAGAATAATTCTACATTAAACATACACATGGCAGAAAATAAAGACATACAGTATGTTTAATGTGTAGTAGTAAAAGTGTCAAATGCAACTGGGTTCTACTTTACTTGAAAGTAGTGTAATTTCTGCACTTAAGATTAAGTTGGGAAACATTGTTTAAACTCATTTTATCAAAACTGTTCGGACGTCCACACAAAAAATCCACATGCATCACTACTTTTCAGTGTCCAGTTTTGCAAACGCCAGACTGACATTTTAAAATACCTACTGTGTAGCAAAGCTTATTGCCCCATCCACCCTTCCTGGACTCTTTAGGGGTAGTACTGGAGAGTGCTCCTTCTGAGGTTTACCTCATCCTCCTGGAGGATATCAATGCTCATATTGGCAACAACAGTGAGACCTGGTGGAGCCTGATTGAGCGCAATGGCCCCCGCGATCTGAACCCGAGTGGTCCTTTTTTATTGGACTTTTGTGGTTGTCATAGCTGGTTTGTAACGCACACCATGTTCAAGCATAAATCTTGAACATTTCACGGCCCTGACATTAAGGGGCAGAGATGTCAACCGGTCACCACCTGGTGGTGATTTGGCTCCGAAAGCCCGGGAGGATGCCGGTCATACCTGACAGACCCCAACACATTTACTTCTATAGCCCCTTTCATAGACAAAAAGCCACAAAGTGCAAAAACAGTACACAGTGTAAAAGGCCAAGACAACATAAAATCATAACAGCCCAGGAGTAGCTAATTAAAAGCTTGAACAAATAAATAGGTCTTAAGTTGGCTTTTGAAGGTGTCGACAGAGTCTGGCAGAGTCTCCCATCAGAAGGAGCTTCAACTTCCACCTACGGGAGAGCTTTGACCATGTCTCAGGGGAGGCGGAGGACATTGAGTCCGAGTGGACTTTGCCTCTGTTGTCAAGACGGCCGATTGGTGCTGTGTGGCCATAAGGTAGCTGGTGTTTGCTGTGGCGACGATACCCAAACCGACAGCTGCACAGCTAATTCCTGTCCTTGGAGACAGCCAATCCGAGTCACTGCACCAAATTTCTACCTTCTTTTAATTGAACAGCTCCGAGGACAGATGACAAGAGTAGTATAATTTCAATGTGGTTTATTCTCTTTACAGTCATAAGCAAAGTTTAGTAGACTAAGCCCACATGCAGGTAGTTTTTGTCCTGGGCGTAGAACTGTAGATTAGCTCTGTACTCTATGCAGGGTCCTTGAGGGGGCATGGGAGTTTGCCCAACCAGTCCTTTTGGGCTTTGTTGACTTGGAGAAGGCATTTAACAGTCTACCTTGGGAGGTCCTGTGGGAGACACCCTGATATGGCGGGCCGGCTGTTCCCTGTACAACAAGCGCCAGAACTTGGTCTGCATTGCTGGCAGTAAGTCACACTCGTTTTTGGTGAGGGTTGGACTAGGGCTGCACTTTCTCCCCAATTCTGTTCATATTCATAACTTGTATGGAGAACTGCTAGGCACAGCCAGGGCGTTAAGGGGGTCCGTTTTGGTAGCCTCATGATTGGATCACTGCTTTTTGCAGACGATGTGGTCCAGTTGGCTCCATCAAGCCGTGACATTCAGCTCTCACAGTGTGAGGCAGCCGGGATGAGAATCAGCACTTCCAAACCTAAGTCCATGGTGCTTGACCAGAAAAAGGTTGAGTGCCTTCTCCAGGTTGGGGATGAGATCATCAGTGTAGGAGTTCAAGTACCTCGGGATGAATGGAGGGTGAGATCGACAGTTTTTTGTGTGTGCTGGCACAAAGATGAGCACATAAAAAAATGTCTGTCATGCAAAATTACATTTTATGTCTCCAAACAACAGAAGCAGCTTTTAGAAAAGTTGAATAAGAGGCAACTCTTGCACTGCGTATATCCGAAAAGCTAAATTACCTGCATTTACTGATGATGCAGTCACAATGGAAAAAAATAATGCAAATTGGCATATTTTATGCATCACATTTCCTAGTCAAATGAGCACACATCTGTTTATGACAGGTAGTGTGTTCCACTTTTAGTGAAGTAAATACAAATGATCCTCAGCTTGTCTGTGTTTTTACAATTATCATAAACATGAGCACAGATACCTACATGTAAAACTTGAAACTAATTTCCGCTGAAGAGATTAGATTCAGGGAAGATTAATTCTCCATCTAAATCTATGAAACAAATTCTTTCGGCACTATTTTGTATTTCCGCGGTAAGTGTGTCCGTGTAGAATTCTGGCAAAAAAAAAAGGCTTCTGGCTTTAAAAGACAAATAATGATAATAAAAAATAAAAGGGTGGATGTTTTGTAAAGATCATTCATTAAAAAAAAAAATGGCTTGTAACAGACATTGCGTTGGTTAACACGGAAACATAAAATACAGCCAGTGCAAAAAGTTGATGTTTGACCTCTCTGCTTTTACAGCATTTCCATGGAATGTTGACTCAAACAATTATTCATCATTAATAGGCCGCCTGCTTTATTCTGTCCATTCATTCCAATCTGAAAGACCCTGTGTGTTGTACATATGCATGTTGTATGTTTATTGTTCATCAAATTAAATAAACCTCAAATATGAATATTTAAGGTAGTAGTGAGTTTTGTGCTTTTTCTCACTTCACTAGTTTAACTTGTTTTATCTCCAAAAGTAAGATGTACTAAAATATACATAATCTTTGACACTGGTGCAGTGACCACAAGAGTACCTGTACAAATATAAATGTAATCTAAGTGGTGTGGCATTAAATTCAACACAATAAAATCCCAAAACAGGGTTATTTTATTAACCACAACAATAAAATATTGCTGGTGGGGCCATTTATTGGAAGCGTGACGTCACACATCCTCTGCTGCATCTCCACCGGCTCCTGTCTGTGCTAAAGGCTCAAAGATGTGACCACCGTGGTTGTGACTGTTGGGAGGAACACACTGTTGGGAGGAACACACTGTCGGGAGGAACACACTGTCGGGAGGAACACACTGTCGGACTCGCTCATGTTTAACTCGTTAGCTAGCAGTTGTGATGGCTTTTGACTCTATGTGCGAGTACAAATGGGGAGGGGGCGGTTACTGAAAGTAGCGGGGCGTGTCTTACTGCTACAGTAGTGACGCCCACAATCAAGGCTTTTTTTTTTTTTTTTTTTTTTTAAATTTCCCCCCTAGTGGTAGCTCAGCAGAACGCATGGGTGTACTTACAGTGACACTAGCAATCGCTTTCAATTGCAGGAAGAAGCATTTGGTTATTAGTTTGGAAGTTTTTTTAATGAATTTTTTTGGGCAGCAGCCACAAGACTTATGATCTGTTTACAGTAAAGAATGGGTCACATCTTTACTGACTAATGGTTACATGCTGTTACATGCTAAATATAATGTCACAACACACCAGTGTTTGTCTTTGACACAAAAAAGAGCAGAAAGTGGAACAAAAAAAAAACAAAAACATTTTAATAATTTGTTTTTGTATGACTTTGTGGAGACATGCCACAAATGCATGTGCCTACATTCACATTCATGCTTTGAGTCTGTAGATAGTTGCAAGTTCTGCTGTATAACTGATTAGAATAAATAAACTGAATCTCATTCAATATGTCAGCAAAGTAAAAAAAAAAAAACAACAGGAGAAAAGATGACAAACCAATTAAAAAAGTACTTTTTATTGTTCTCTCTCAGTCACAACAATTCTGTACTGATAATAAATACAGATACAATATTGCCCACATGGAAGGAAGCAGCAATACAGCTGTTTAGAAGGGATTTGTTTTGGGTAATATTTAAATTATGACCATACCTTTTTTTAATTCATAACTGTGCAAAGTTGTGTTAGGATACCATCAGTTATTGCATAAGCCTCTGTAGAATACATGTAAATATCATGTAAATAAGCAGAAAATGTTTATATGGACACCAGCTCAGCCCCTGTGGTGGAACTTTAGGATCAAATGCCTTAAATAGTTGCTGAAATGAAGATCAAATGTTTTTTTTATTTAAGACTTCTGGAACAATAACATGTTGTGTTTGATAGATATTTTTTGATTGTTAAGTAAACTAATGCTAACACCTAGAGGCGAAAAGTCACCAATAAATTAATAATAAAAACACTTCAGGGATTAAGTGCAAATTAGTCCTCAGCCTGAATTTTGTAAAAATGTTTGACCAGCCAGTATTATCTATCTTAAAATCCAAAACTAATAGTTTGCAAACCTGAATCCCATAAAAAAAATAATGAAATAACAAAAGCAAACCAAAAACATCACATAAGGTATCCTGCATTTGAAGGTTTAAGCACACAGTACAGTAGCAGTTTGATTGGATGTCCGAACGCAGCCTGAAAGGCTTTAACTCAATTTTAAGGTCAATGCATTTTTTTAAAAAAGTGTGCAGTTCTTTATCTCGGCTTGGCTCAGACAGAAAGATGCACAAATAGCATAAATGCGTGTTTTCACTGCACAGAAAAAGCCACGCTGAGCTTTGAATTTAGAAATGTTTCAATTATTTACACAGCAGCACCACTTTATTTATAGCAGTCAGTGTGACAAGACACAAGTCTTTAGTGGATTTATATTATATTAATATAATATAACTGCCATATAAAATACAAATAAATGCATCTCAATAAATTCCCTCTTAAGTAGAAAACAAATAATGTCCTTTTTTTTTTAATCATTGTTCAACATAAATAGGTGATTCCACGTATTCAGAATTTGACTGCGCTGCAGTACAACAAAAAGCACAAGATCCTCATCTCAAGCTGAATAATAAAACAACTCAATTGATGTTGGCACTGTTGTACTCCAGAGACGCTGAAAAATAAATCCACATTCTGACACCATGAAGCTGAACTAAAAGAAACAATCTCTTAAGAGGTAGAAAGTCCCAAATCTAAGAGAGAAGAATGGGACGGATGCAGATGTCAGTTTTCTTTTCAGCAGTCAACACCACCAACGATGCCTTCAGTAAACTCAATAAGGAAACAGCTTCCACAACGTAGAGCTGAGTCTTAGACTAAAAGCATATTTTGGGCCGACTGACCATATGCAGTCCTCGGAAATGGGCCTAAAAGCTTTTACAACTAAAACATCTAGTTCAGGTGCAGGACCTGCTTCATGAACTCGTAGGTGGTGAAGGCCACGGCCTGAGAGGGGATGCAGCGGATGTAGTTCAGAGAAAGACCTCGGTACAATCCTTTCTTGATCCCATACGTCTCGTAGACATACTTCAGAGTCTTGGTCAGGGACCTGTTTCAGTGTGATACAGACAGAAAACTTTAAATGCCATCATCACAGTATTTGTCCTTCTAAAAAAATAGACAAAACAATCTTAAAGTAACTCAAGGTAGTGTTTAACCCTCCTATTATCTTCGGGGTCAATTGACCCCATTCAATTAACACTGAATGGGGTCAAATTAAATGTTTATTGAAAATAGAATGTTCATTCAAAAATAATAGTTTACTTTTTTGCATCAAATTTTATAATTTATCCTAATGTGATGGGTACAACTGATTACTGTCCTCTAGGAAAAGGTTAACTGTCAATGAGGTTTTGGAACAGCTCTTTCACAGTGAAAGTGACAGAAGAGAATGTGTCTGAGACAGAGTAGTGTGTTGAGGACAACACTCATTTTTAGGAATTTTAATCTGAACTAGTAAATACATGTTTGTGAGAGCAAAGGGGGCGTCACCAATATCACTCAATATGGTTCATTCTGCGAGAGTCATGAATGTGCACCTCAAATTAGAAAGTATTTGGAAGAAATATTTTTAAGATACACTAACTCTAAAATTGAACGTTTGACCTGATGGTGGCGATAAGAAAACAGGTTAAGGTTTCATTATCAAGGGGTTATTTATGTATTTAACAAATAAACAAAGTGCCTGACAAAAACTTGGTCAACAAATTTCTGAAAATCATTTTCTGGAGGCAAATATCCTTGGGGTCAGATTGACCCCAAGGATAAAATGTGTTAGTAATATTTGAGGATAATAGGAGGATTAACTTCAAGTTTGATCTATATTTTTGCATTTACATTGCAATTAAAAAGACAAAATAAAGGAACTTGTGCATTTTAAAAAAAATGTTCAGTAATCGATACCTGTTTTAAAGTTTTTGACTAGTAACTTTTTCAGAGCTTATTTAGTATAGCATTTTTTATCAATTCTATGTGTTAATAATGCTCACAATCATGTATCTTAGTAATTCACTCATCCATTGGTATATAATACTAAAATAAACATATGTAAAAAAAGGTATGCACTTTAATCCAGTCGTAACATTGCTTAACAACATCAAGCGACTGAGTTTTTGCAACTAGTGCAATCATTACGAGTGACCGCACTGCTGCGTGTTGTAACATGAGAGGAAACAATGTAATACTTACACACATTTCTCTGAGTCAGGAAGCACAGACCCTAACTGCATTCTTCTCCTCGCCACATCCAAAGGGTATCTAGTGGCAACACAGACAATGTAGCAGTTTTAAAAAAAAATGTTCATCAGTGGAATCAACCCCATAACAATATAGGAGTGTGCAGCACGTACGATATTGTCTGTGCAATAGCACCAGCTACCCCCCCACACAGCAGGTTCACTTGGGGCTTCAGAATGAGGACAGCGGGGTTGTCTGAAGAAGGGCGTCCAAGCAGCTCAGGGAAATGTTTCAGACCGAGGCTTTTCAGGGTGCCAAATGTGAAGAAAGACAGACCTGGGGGGGGGGTGTAACATTCAATTATCCTGTATTAAACTGCTACAATCCATGTCTAAAAAAAATTAAATAATAATAAATCCAGATAATCACCTGCATAAGGAGCCATTCCAATCAGGGTGGGAGTAAGTCCCCTGTAGAAGCCCCGGACCCCTCCCTCCTTAGATGGACAGAGACAAAGGCTGTGTTTAAAATTGCATACTAATGTAATACTCATACTAGGTTTGATGTCAAAATTAGTATGCAGTGCTTTCAAAATAGCTAAAAAACAAACATGCCCTTTTCAAAACAAAAGCACCTCTTTGGAATAGATGTCTGAATAAATAAAAACTTAACATAGTATTGAAAAAGAAAACAAAAAGCATCTTGCTGGAATTACTGCATGGAAGTCAAGGAAACTTCAAAAACATCAAAACAATCGACAGACGCCTCTAACGAAGACTGGCAGTTGTCAGTCCAAACATGTCAGGAGATCAAAGTGGATTTCCTAAGGAACAGTTGTCTGAGTAAATGAAACCTTAACATATTATTAAAAGCATCTCTTCTTGTCTTCTGTTAGTTTTTTAACGCTTTTGTAAATATAGCTCTTGTTTTGAAGTTAACCGGAAGTTTTGTCAGTAGCACAAAAATCCCTGAAATGTCGGAATGAAATGTGTATCCACAAGTTTTATGGATCCAGTGACCACATGTTCATAGTCTACTTAGTCACTTTCTCACTTTAAATGTTTTCAGAGCTTTCAAAAGTTACAAATCATTGGAGATATTTAGCCTCACTGTACTTCAGGTTTTTGTCGTTGTACAATAGGTTTGAAATGCATCTTGGGAAACTTGGAAGTATACTTCAGTGGGAAGTGCCATTATCCTTATCATACTTACAGTATATAGCAAACTTTACTCATTGAGTTTGTAGTGTGTAGTACATTAGTGTGACATTTCAAACACAACCAAAGTGATCAAATTTACACAGGAAGTCAAACTGATAATAGCTGATTTCACCGATATTACTTTACACGAGTTGATCACCTTAAGGTAGATGGTTTGAAAAGCGTTGATTATTCCTGTGTAGCGATGGTCTCCTTTCACCTGGAAGGCCAGCCTGGCTCGGACCACGTCCAGAGGGTACGTGCATATGACCGCAGACATCCCTGAACGACAAGCATTGGCAGGAAAAACCAAAAAAAACAGATATGATGACAGAAAGACGACATCGGGAAACATTTAAGAAGAACCCACAGAGTCAGACTTTAAATAGGGAACATTTGTCAATATAATTTAAAATATTAACTTATGGGGAGCACTGGCCTTAGCTGTGCAGTGCATTGATAAATAACACTCGGTCAGCACTAAATGAAAGTAAACTTTAATCAGTACCTGCCATAGATCCTGCCATGAGGCGATGAATGTGTCCAGAGATTCCTAGCTGTTTACTTAGTAGCTGTAATACAGACGTGTTCATAATAGTGAAGATAAGTCTGTCTGGAGTACCAATTAATTAAAAAAATTATATATATATAGGTGAACAACAAAAATGATAAAACAGGCACAAAATGTTGAATAAGGACAGTGTTAATGTATTTTATTCATCTGTGTTTATTATTATTCAATTATTTTGAACTAGGCAATAAAATAAACATAAAGGTTGTATTCTACGCAAATCAAGTCTATATCTGGCTCATGAAAAACAATACAGAAAATAAAACATAAATGCCTGAAATAAAGTGGGATAAAGTAAAAATTACTGGAACATACGCCATTGTAAAAAAAAAAAAAAAAAAAAAGACATTTGAGAAAAAAAAACAAGCATTAGTTAATCAATGGCTTATAAATAATACAACTTTTAATATCAATAAAGATGTTTTCTTGTACTATTCACTGTACTACATCATGCTCATGCATTTGGTTATTTAAACCTTCTTATATTTGCCATTCAAACCAGATTCATTACCTTTTTATATCTGTCAAAGGCCATAAACTGAATGGCTCCATAAGGAAATATCCGGACCATCATTGCACCGTTACCCTTGTACAACCCGAGAAGGCCTTCTTTCTTTGGCACAGCCGTCAGGGTGGAAAACACTCCTGCAGAAAAAAGGTCACACTTATTCAGGGACAAACTGTGAAAAAAAGAGAGAGAAAAAAAAAAAAAAAAACACAGCTCCATGGGAGGCTGCCTGAACTCAAGGCCAAAAATCTGGTTTGCCAGAGATTTTGTTCTACATTCACAAATTCAAATAAATTCCCCAAATTCTGAAAGTGCTTTCAACTTTTCTCTGCACGCAACATTTAAACCACATAATTTGCAAGAATTGCCAAACGATTCACACAATTTCCAACGAAATATTTAAAAAAAATTCAAGTAATTTTGAATTGAAGATCCACTAATATATGAGATAACCCTGGGTGGGATGTGGCCCCTAAACTAAAATGAGTTTCACACCCTTGCTCAATGCATCTCCTTGTTTGTGACACACATTGGTTTGTACCTAAATCAGTGTTTTTCAACCTTGGGGTCACCTGGAATTAAAATGGGTCTCCTGAAATGTCAAGTAATTATATAAACTGATTAAACTATATATTTTTAAAACTATTATTAAATTATTTTTTATTATTTTATCTCTAAAGTATTCTATACTTTCACTTTCTCATATATAACTTTAGTTTAGTTTAGTTCAAATAAAACGCAGTAAAAAAAAAAAAAATCTGAGCTGGCACATCTTGTCACTTTGTGCACTAATAACAAAATTTTAAAAAAACTAATTCTTGACAAAAAAAAAATGTCTCGGGGTCACCTGATAATTGTGATATAAAAATGGGGTCACGGCCTGAAAAAGGTTGGGAACCACGAACCTAGATGTTTGTAATGACGATTCTGGCCTTGGAGAAGAATCTTGACTCTGTCGAGGGGAGCAATGGTGGATTTGGCACAGCATCCTGCAACACCTGAACAAAAAAGAAATGAAAAACTTATTCAGTCGGACCATTCCACTCCTACCATCTGTACTGAACACAAAACCTCAGCTCTGCTCTGATGTGGATAAAAAAACAACAGTGGGATGTGCTTATATAACTGGTTTGAGTAGCTGTAGGCCTGAGGTGACAGTAAAACGATTTAGATGTTTTTATGACAACTAACAGTTATCTTCCCGTCTTATACAGAGTCCAAAAGTGAATTACACAAGCGTTCCAGGACAATGTGATCTGATTGTTTTCAAGAAGACAAAGTGAAAAAAAAAACAAACTGCAGGTAATTTCCAAAAAAAAAAAATCATTTACTTCTCAGAGCAATGTAAATAATACAGCAGAGACAGAAATGTGTTTCTTTATGTGGATAAAATGCTGAAAAGTGCATGTATTGGTCAAACTTGTATTGATTAAAATAATACAGTCCTAAAACAATGTTCCCACTTCCCACCTCCAGCTACAAAAGAGCGCAGCCAGTAGTAGTCCCTGTTAGCTGGGCTACTGCTGATGGAGACTGAAGCCTCCGATGTCATTCTCTCTGCTCAGGAATCCCTCACAGTCATGACCTCCCAATCTGGGAAAGACAAACAGACTTTATTTATTTTGAACAATTTAATATAAACAGAAAAAAAAACTCTCGTAGTATGTGAACATACATGTTTCCATGTGTAGCCTACATGGCTAATGACATGATATGTATCAACATAAATATTTTAAATAACATAAATAAATACAGTGCTTGAAAGGGAGTGGGATGAAGGTGTTGGATGTAAAAAAAATTAAAAAAAATACCCCCAAAAGACATGAATTTAGATACACCATTGGAAGATTAGGTTCAAGGGCTCAGAAAGTAAGTTACAAGGCTTAAAACGAAAAACACTGATAACTATCATATAATCAAGATACATAGCTCAAATAGACAAAATAAATAAATAAGAGATAAAAACTAAACCTGAAACTAAAACTCGACCTAAAATACAAACAAAAAAACACAGTGCAAAGTGGAACATGCCCACACAGACCAGTTGGCACCAAACTGTTGTATGACACAAGCATGACAGTGACAGAAAGAGCAAAATTAGAGAAAATCAACTCATTCTTGGACATTAAAACCTTATAATAAGGTTCCCAAAACAACATAACCTTTAGATAACCACTACAAATGAGTGATTTTAGAAGGTTCTTTGATTTAAAATGATATACCGGTGTTTATCGACCTCTGCTCCACTACAGCCTTCTTTAGTGATCCTGGAGGTGGTTGGTGAGTCGTATGAAAGTGACAGCAGCGGCTACATGTCTGTCAGTGTCAGAGAGTGTCTGTATGTCGGTGTGATCACTGATCGTTGCCCTTCGGCCGCACGCACTGACAGACAGCAGCAGCTAACTAGCATAGACATGTCTATGCTAACTAGCCTGAGACTGTCGCTGGATGATGACGTAACGCAACAGGAGGAAGGGGGCGTCATCAGTATTTCTATTTATTTAATTATATTATAGAATTAATTTTTATTTATTTTTTTTAAACATGTGTTTCATTATGAAACTTTTCCCCCCTTCCAAACTTTTATTTATGTTCAGACTTTTAATTTATATTTTGAAACTTTTCTTTGCAAATTCCTTCCTACTTTTGAACGGTAAATATTTTGTTGAAATCTTCTTACGTTGTGTTTTTTTTACTTGATTTGGAAAGCAACTTGTTTGTGACATTCCCTTTAATGTTATATGTATTGTTTTTGTTTTTACATGTTCAAAAATAAATAAATAAAATCAAGCATTGTACAAACAGTATATAACAACAACGCAACACCAGGGGTCATCCACATCACACAAACAGGTTATACATTTTTACAGAGGTCCAATGTTTTGACAGCCTTCTCATTAACTGACTTGGCAATGTAATTAAAATAAAGTTAAACATCTTTCTGGAAGAAAACAAATGAAGGAATTTTCTTAGTATATTTACATTTATGGATAAAAAATGTAACTAAAAACAAAAGTAGGTTTATTGAATAGTAACATATTTCTTCTTTTTTAGAAAAATTATGAAAACCAAGGACATCATTTTCCCAGTGTAAAATAAAATCCTTGGAGAGATAAACAATGATGAATACGGAAGCATAGAGCTGCCACAGGGGAAAATATATTTTGGATCAATATATTGTATGAACAATGTAAATGTTACTTATATTGTACGAACAATATAGTCTATTGTACAAACGTGATATTATGTTGTACGAACAATATACTTATATTGTACAAACATGATATTGTCTTGTACTAACAATATACTTATATTGTACGAACATGATATTATATTGTATGAAGACTATAGTATATTGTACAAATATTATATTATATCATAAAAACAATATACTTATATTGTACAAACAATATAATATCACCTCTCTGTACAGTATAATTATTAGGGGTGTCCCGATCCAATATAAATATTGGATATTGGTCCGATATTAGCCTGTAAATGGATATCCGGATTTTCTTCTTTTTTTTTTTTTCAATTCATTTTGTATTAATTTTACTCAATTGTAGAATACTGTAGATATCATGTTGAAGGTTAAAAATGATGTAACCATTGGTTAATAATAAATGGATCAGTTTTTCTCATACCTACTGTTGCTGACTATTGTTCTTTGTTTGAGTAACATCACTTGATCAAGACTTTTCTAACATTCCACACTACAAAATAAGTAATTATTATTTTTTTATTAAAGGAAAAAGAGAGAGAGAGAGAGAGAGAGAGAGAGAGAGAGAGAGAGAGAGAGAGAGAGAAAAGGTATTCATGCTGATATCGGATCAATATCGGTATTGGCCAATACGCAAAGCTGCAATATTGGTATCATATCGGAAATGAAAAAGTTGTATCATCTCTAATAATTATATTGTTCGTACAATATAATATCAAGTTTGTACAATATAATTATATTGTTCATAGAAAATAAGTATATTGTTTGTAGAATATAAGTATATTGTTTGTTCAATATAATATCATGTTTGTACAATATAATTATATTGTTTGTACAATATAGTGATCCAAAATCTATGTTTCCCTGAAGCAGCTCAATGCTTCTGTAGATTAATCCACAATCAATTTTTTAGTTTAAGGACAAAACCAAAATAGATGAACTACTGTTTCTGCATGTGAGTAGCCGAAGGACCAGTTCTATTAAACCACTGCCTGAGTATTTGAGATTAAATCACCTGGGGTGTCTTTTATAGAAGATCTGGCGCACTCTAGCGGGCACTCACTGTACAGCATCAGATGGATCCACTCCGGGTTTTCCTGGGCGCTCCGTCCTCCAGAGCCCGTGCCAGTGTCAGGCCAGCGCAGATTGTGGTGCGTCTGGTGGAGGGAGAGAGAGAGAGGGGGAGAACGCGGGGGAGAGAGCGGGGCTACCCTGGATGGACTTACAGAAGAAGAGGGATTTACATTTTAACCGGTGTCGCACTCCGCAGAAGGAGAAACCAACGCGGTTCGACTTTGGGAAAAACCTGCGCCTCGCCTCGATGTGCGTCCACGCCGCGGGTGTTCGTGCCATGTCCGTGTGTCATCGCCCTGAGAGGAGGAGAGGAGTGAACTTAGCACCAGTCCATATTTGCTGAGGGTGGGGGGACACCCAGACCAGGTCTAGCTGTCTCTGTGCTGCTGCTGGAGCGGAGTATTATTAGCAGTTCAGACAGTGCGACTGTCTCACCGTGGTATGTAAAGCATTTCACCCTTAAAGGAATATTTACTCTGCACAGGAAACGAAAAACAGCCAAAGTCAGGTTTACGGACCTCAACCACATGGAGGTGTGAATGACAGCGGTCAAGTGCATAATAATAAGATCAAACAGCGACGTCCAAGGCGTTTTTACACGGTAATAACATCGTCTTCCGCCAGGCAGAGTGACGAAAACAGGGCCAGAGCCCTGAGCTGAACCTCCCCTGCCCTTTAAACTGTTAAAGCCGTTTATCCACCACAGATCCCGTTTATGTACTTTATTATCGTCTCCTAACATTTCTACTGTGCAAAAGTGTTCATAGTTAATAATATACCATATATTTTAGGAAAGATTAAAAAACAAAAAACAGTTTTCAATTATTTTATATAAAATAACATAGTGAAAAGTTTGTCTGGGGGTTATTTTTCATTTATTTTTTAAATAAAAAATAATTTGGATACATGAAAAAGAATATCTTACACTTAGTTATTGTATTTTATGAATAAAGACCATGTGTATGATTTAGACTCGCTTGTTTATTCCAACAGGTTAAAATAAAAAACAGACATTGAATTTACAATGTGTTCAGGCTAAAATTAAAGAGACAGCTCTATAACAACATAGATCATATTAATCATACCTTGTTTCAAAGGGTGCAGGGTGAAGTTACTAAAATTGCTCTAGTCCTACCCCTCCATGTTTGCTTTTCCTCCTTTTTTGTTGTTTTTCCTTACTTTAATCAGTCAGAGCATGTGTGGGAAAACAAAACAGAAGGGGAAAAAATGAAAGTGCACTGGAAAGCAATCACATTCGTCATCGTGACAAGTTCATCTTTCTGTTTCTCTCTCGTATCCATTCAGAATGGGGTTTGTAAAAATGTGTTGAAGTTTTTAAATAATCTGCAGGTTTTCGTCTCTTTGTTGCAACTGTTCAATCGATTAACTCCTTTGACTAATACAGTGTATTTTTGTTTTGGTACGTACAGCCTGCTTATTTAAATACGCACGTACAAAATATTCATAAAAATGTTGCTAACACATTAGTGGCTCTGTGTTATTGTTTCCTGTCTGTTGTTCTTAACAACGAAAATAATTGTTGATTATCTGCTTTTAATTAATGTTATCACTCTGTGTCCCATCTCTTCTATAGGTCATGCAGAGGAATTACAGATCAATAAACCTCACTCAATGAAGCATGTAATGATTGAACGCAAAAAGACATATGGTAATTGTGCGCTTAGGAATAAAACAAAATAGCCTTGCTCCCATGCTGGCTGCCAGAAACCCTCCTCTTCACATCCTCAGCCATGCCTGCTTCCACCAAATCTACCAGGAGGCAGAAACTGAAAAAAGTCAAGAAAGAGACCAGTACCAAGAAGCAAACCTGCAAATCCAGTAAACCCAGAGGAAGGCCACCAAAAAAGCCTCGGAAAGCACCTTCGGAACCCAAACGGTCAGCACCCAGAGCTCAGGCGCAATCAGGCCAAAGCTCTCGAGAAAGATTGGAAAGCCAACATGTGGGTCGTGGTCCTGGAAGGCCTCCTGGTAAAGCTAAACGTGTCCAAACTGTAACACCATCCACAAGGCTGAAACGTTTATGCAATCAACCTGACCATTATGACAAGGTGGGAGATCCCCTGGTGCGGAGAAAGTCGCAGCGGGTTTCTAATGTGTTTTCTACTCCCTGTTTGCCTCCTAAACCATGCAGAGGAAGGAAAATTGGTAAGCGAAGCACTGAGAGGGAACCAGTGCTACACGAAAACACAACAAACCAGCCTTCAAACACCAGCATCACAGATTCAACTCATAACGATAACAATGAAAAACTGGCTGTCAATAACGAGGCAGAAATCCCACCAGGTCTTTCTAAAAGTGATGCTCCTGGAGTCGAAAATGTTGAAGGGGCCAGCTCTGGTAAAGCTCAGCCCCAACCATGTGATCCATGTGATGACACACTGGAAGACAGTGTGAACCACAGCGTGGACAGTCCTAAAACCCCTCAAAGCCGAGAGACTGTGACCCAAAGCAATGAGAGTGACCCGAGGTGTGAATCTGGCCCTGTTGTGTGTAATGACAGTGACGAAGAGCCTAGAGTCGGCACTGGTGGGAGTAAAGACGGTTCCTCTGTTTCCTCAGAGGCCGTTAGCGTTGGTTTGACTGATGGCCACAGAAGCTGCGAAAAGAGAGAACCTACATCAGCCGATGGAAATAAAGTTAATCATCTTACCGGTAACGGTAAGAAACAGGATACTCAATCAGATATCAACATCTTGAAAGAAAAAATGAGAGATGAGAAGGTAGAAGTTGCCACTGAGGAGTTGAATCATGACACAGGAGGGACAACAGCAGTGGTCAAGGAACAAGATGACACAAGGGAAAAAATTAATATAACTGTTGATACGATGGATGATGGTGAAGCTAAAGATGAGCAACACAACGCTGTTTCAAACAGTCCTGCTGACTGCCAAAGCAGCACTTTTACTTGCCCCACCTCTGATTTAGTGCATTCATTACCAGCACCGTCAGCATCACCTGTTGGCGTGTTACTGATCTCAAACACAGCTACCTCAAACCCCACCAAAGGGTTCTCCATCTCAGAGTCAATCGAGGACGAGGCTCTCAGCCAAGGCAAGAAAGATTTTCAACCTACTATTTCTGGTGCTAATTCTCTATGTCCTAAGGGCTCCCAGATGAGTACTGTAGTGACAAGAAACATGCCTGTTATTGTTTGTAGAGACTCACTCAAACCCAGAAGCTCTAGTGTATTAAACTACGGGGAAACAGCTCACCGGCAATCTCCGGAGGTTTCCCCAGCTGAGGGAGAAATACAAGCTGGTGTGCTACATGGGACACACATCCAAGACTGTGTGTCTACTCAAGCACTATTGGAGAACAATGAACATAAAAAGACATCATCGTCTTTAGGTGCTCAGTGGAGAATTGATCCTTCTGCTGCCGTGTATGAACCAAATGTCACCAAGGGAGGCGTTCAAGTAGCAGTACCAGAGCAGAACTCAGTGCCAAAGATCTCAACTGCTTCCCTGGACAGCAGCTCAACCATTTCCTGTAGTTCAGAAAGCACCCGCTCCTCTTTCTCCTTTGATACAGAATCTGACACAGGTTATGGAGAGACCAGCTGCTTTGATTTACCAGGATCATGGGGCACAGAGGGGGTCGAGCCATCCTCAGAAATGGCTACAAAACTACAGAGGAAGGAGAGAAAGAAGCGTAGCAGGTGTGGGACATGTGAGCCGTGCCTCAGGAAGAGCAGCTGTGGACAATGTAGCTGCTGCCTGAACCGCAGGACTGGCCATCAGATCTGTAAACTGAGGAAGTGCATAGAACTAAAAAGGAGAAGACCTTCAGTACTTTGTTCTACTGCTCAGGTGAGGCTTGTGTTACACTGCTTTTTAATGACAGCTTCAGCATCTCCTTTAAAGAATGCTCCTGCAGTAATTGGTGTTTAATATCTACACCAGGTGCATGTGGACACTTTTAGAAGCTGGTTTGAAACAATCTTCAGTGCAGTAGTTCCTCTCAGTGATTGACTTGTGGGGCTGTACGACGTAGTAGAGCCAGTAAGAAAACAGAAAGATTTTCACTTTTGCATTGTGTATAATCTCCTTTAGTTTTAACCGATGTTATACTCTACTCATGGTTGTATTTTCTCTCAGCAATGAATGAATAGGGAAGTGTGTGTGTGTGGTTGATGGCCAGTGATGGAGGGGAAGCTGCTGTCACATGACTGACAGCAGTTTAGCACAGGGTTAGATGATGTCCCTGAATGTGTGGCTGTATTTTAAAGAAGAGCGTTCTGTTTTTCCTTTTAGTCATTCATTAAGAAGAAAGTAGAAAATCTTAAGACACTGTAAAACCAAAACTACATCATTTCAGTCTGCCTGTTGTTGTTTTTTTACTCCTTTAGTGGCTGGCTACTCTCTCTTTGTATAATCTGAGATATATTTCTTTTGTTTCTGTAGTTTCAGGGTTAGTCTCTTGTAAGCAATGTCAGACTTTGTAATATTGAAATCAGAGCTCTGATGGGAGCTCATCATCTTCTTGGTTTGCTCTATTTTTGCACACCTTTTTGATGCTCCCTGTGCATTGCTGAAAAAGGTGGGTTGAGGTTATAAGACAGTCAAATGATTTTGATGAAGAACATTTGTCGTTATGTGAAATGAAGCATAGCCTTCACATTCAGATATTGAAATGTAGCACCCAGTAGCCCCTTGGCTCAGACCATTATTTCTTCATTTAAGCCCAAAAAATATAAAAAAAACTATCAATCATTGACCTTATATCCAGTCAGTGTCTTAGTGTGACAATAAAATAATGTTCTGTGCCACTATGTAACTTCTTTTACATGCATTTTTCAGACAAACAACATTGCTCAAGCTAATGCCCTATAAAATCTCCTTTATTTTTTTCCAAATTCCATGTTTTCCACATTAATCATAATTAAACAAAAATACAATTACATTAAATACAATTAAAAGGTAGATATACTGTAAGTTGTACTGACATGGATTATTCTGACTTCTCGTTTTTGTGATATTTGGATATTTAAGGGAAACTAAGACGACAGCTTGATGTTTTTATCTCACCACATAGAACGACCAACAGACGGACTTTTAGTCTGCTGCGTTTGATAAAAAATTATCTTGTATCATGTTTTCCACCTCACACTAATGACAGAGGTGTAATTTGTGTGTCGATGACGTTTCATTAAAGGGTTATTGATGCTGGAAGTCCCAATCTGTGAATATCTACCAACTATACCGAACAGTGTTATGGTCCAAATAGTATCCAGATAATCTGGTGACTTATTCTTCGGGTCCGGACATAAAAGGAAGCAACGCATAAGTCACATTACTGGTGAATTGAAACGTTATTAATACATGAATAAATCAAAACCCGAGAATGGATGTTACGTAAAACATGCACATATGTGGTGTAATAAATTGGTGTAATGAATCTACTGGTGCGTCTCATTTCTTATGACAACTCTGTTGACGGCTGCTGTTAGCAGTATTTATAAAGTGCAAAAAAAATTTTTACTACCCTAAAAAAAGCTGTAGTTCTAACACCTATTGTTCCTCACACCAGCCTCACAGTTAATAGCTAGTCACCAGTTTATATTGATACTATTTGGACTGTAACACCGTGAAACAAAACTACAGCGTGAGCAGCTTTTTACGAGCTAAAACATCCACACACTGAATGAAAACAGGAGCAGGACCAGAAAACTGCTGAAATAAATCCTAATCAGTCCTATTGTGTGAGGAGACCTGGTCCAGGACCTGGGGAGGGAAACCAGGTGCACCGGACTTTAGTTCTCGCTCTAATTTCTCCATAAATATCACACAAACAGAACAAGCTAAAAGAAGAAAAATGTTTTTGACAGTAATTCCAGGCCGTATTGATTAAACAAAAACAAATGGACGCATCAGTTATTTCACCACTAGGAGCCAGAATATTTGACAGTATTAGAAGCTATCAAGTTATCATGAACCAACGATGTTTCAGACTCTACAATCCCTGGCATCGGTGGTCTCGTCCACAACAATAGAACAACTTTATCCACAGATCTTCTGTTGCTCTGATGAAAGGTTGTTCAAACACTCATGTTTTCACTGAGCGCTGCAGCGCTACACGAGAAACGAGCAGCGCTTCACAGGCACAGTAAAGTTAAGCAGGCACTGGTGGCTCCGTATTTAGGAGTCAGTGATGATTTGCATAGTTTTTTTGGCAGTTTAGATGGTATTGCGGGTGGTTTAGAAGGTGTTTGATGCGGCCAGGATGGGAGGGGACGAGTAGTGCATTTAATGAGCGGTCCCCGGAAACATTTTCCCATAAAAAAACGTTCTTTTCCTCACGGTGACAATGTTTCATCCCGATACTGTCAATTTCCACATTCAATAGTGCATTCTGTTTTTATTGGTCGGTTCCGTGATTCCGTCTGTGAATACGTTAACGTGGATTTTATAGGGTCCTAGCTCAAGCCCATTGAAACATCCCTATTTTGCTGAGAGACCAGGGCTGGGCAATATTGACCAAAATTCATATCTCAATATTTTTTCTTAAAATGGCGATATACGATTTAAATCTCGATGTTTTTAACCTAAAGGCACACCGCAGACTTTTTGATCTAAAGAGTTGACCCATATTGTTTTAAATGATTCCTCAGGCCAATATACAGTGCTTGACAGTATCAATGCTCCGAGTGGGGCTTCCCTCTTGAAATACCGACTATGTAGGTTTGAAGAGACATGTGACCTGGAGAATGCCTTGAGAACGTTTCACTTTTTGGCAGTCATGTGACCACAGGCTCGACTATACTGTACATAGTTCCCACGTGACATCCCAACATACGGGTGTTTCCCGACCCGGCGCCATTGTTGTGGGCAGCTGAAACGAGTTAGCCTCTGTTCATAGCCATATGGTAGTTCCGTGTTGGGTTAATGGTGCACTAATCCCCGCCATAGAGTAGTTAAATAAGGGATTCTTAAGTAAGGGAAGTTGGCAAGTCAGAGCCGTAACTTTGGGATAAGGATTGGCTCTCAGGGCTGGGGTGCGAAGTGGGGCTGGGCTCGCGCCGCGGCTAGTCTATGGGCTGGAGTATAGGCTGGAGGAGCAGTTGCCATCTCCGCACTCTTCTCCCCGCCGCCGGAGACCTGGTGCTTGGCTTGCCTCGCCGCATTGGTGGCGCTTCCCCCCACTCCATGGCCTCGCCGCCATTGTCGGCCCCTTCGCCGGGGTCGGGCGGCCTGGCGTACACAAGGTTGCCCGTTCTCCGTACGCACTCACCCCGGCCGCCGCGAAGGGGGCCGACGACGACGACAGCCAACGATGCCGGCGAGGCCAGGGGGTAGGGGGGGAGCACCACCAACGAGGAGGGCCAAGCGCTGGGCCTCCAGTGGCGGGGAGAGGAGGGCTGGGCTCGTGCCGCTGCTGCTCCTCCAGTCGCGGCACAAGCCCAGCCTCGCTTCGCACCCCAGCCCTTAGAGCCAATCCTTATCCCAAAGTTACAGGTCAACTACTGTCTGCATACACAATCAAAAGACAAGGGAGACTGGCCTAACTGACTGTTGATTTTTGCAACAGTGCTGCAGCGCTTGTGGCCACTAGGGGCGCTTGACGTGAAGGTTACAGGTCTAGCTCCCCGAGTGGCCAAAAGTTACACAGTGTGCCTTTAATTAACTCTTACCAGAAAGACAATTCTGGTTTAAATCTGCTGATGCAAAATGCCACACAGGCACATTTATTAACAAACAGCTGCACCATATGTGCCACTTTTCTCTTTTCTCTCTCTTAAGGGACCGCATGTGTGAGTGAGTTCTGTAGTGTGGCTTGTTTAGGGGAAGGTATGGGTTAGGGCACACTGCAATCCATCTAACTGTGGTTTCCATGCTGTTCTGAGAAGTAGCAAATGCAGCAACTCCTAAAACATGTATTTTAATACAAAATAAGCTATAGAAATATATATATGTATATCATAATAATCAATATTGTAATTATATACTGCCAAAATAGAAAACTCAATATATTTTGAATCTTGATATATTGCCCAGGCCTATAAGAGACCAAACATTTAGATTAGATATTTACCAGCTAACTATTAAATCTTTTAATAAATGAGTGAGCACATTGACTTAGAGCCACAGACGTCCTTTCAGTCATTAATGTGAGTGAGAATAAGTGTCCTGCAACAGCTGTAGTCATAGAGCAACTACATAACCCTGGACATATTTCACTGGTGCCCATGTGGTTATGGGGGAGGTGTGTGAGTGAACAACTGTGTGCGAAGGTCCATGTGTACTCTGATGTGTTCAAGCGTGCATGCATGCACTAGTGGAGCCCTTTGACTTGTAGCTTTGGAAGATTAGCAATGATTATATAACACCTGCCGCATTAGTTGTGCAAAACTTTGTGTGCTTTTAGCAGGGTGTTGGAGAGTCCGAGCAGGGAATTTTGAAGCCAGCAGAGATTTGAAGTCATTATTTTTAGATTGCTTTCAATTGTGTGCCAGCATGCGCACATACTGACTCAGTAACACATTTACAGGCTATCTGGTTGTGACTCCTGATATTGCATAATGCACGTTTTCATCCATTGCGAATTACAAGGTTTTTTTTTTGGTTTTTTTAACAACACCGTTTGGGCAAGTAGTTTTAGCAATTATTTCTTATTTTTTGTAACTGTATAGAAGGATCGTGGACAGAGCTTTTCAGTTTTTCTAAACTCCATTGTTTATAAATTCCAAGACTTTGAGCTGGTCTAACAAAGGTATCTCGCATTTTGTGTCATAAAACCAGTGTGTTGTGCATGGAGGTGTGCTTTATGTGCTATTTAAGCATGAGTAACTAGGTAACATGCTTGGTGGCCAGTCTTGCTGATCAAGCTCACACACCCATCCAACGAATGTTTGCAACTCCAAAAGGAAGTGGAAAAAAAGGTGCAGGGGCCAAAGGGGAGTTCATGTAGGGACATGTGGATTCTGCTCCTGTGTCACCTTTGTGAGCTGCACTAGCAGATGTTTCCATGTAGTTTAATAATAATAGTAATAATAATAATTCATTTGATTTAAAAGCATCTTTCAGGCCACCCAAGGACACTCGACAGTAAAAACGGAATGATAAAAACAGTGCAATACATTAAAGTCAGTATAGTAGCAGTAGTAGTAGTTGTGAAGCAGTAAACTACACAGGAGCACAACTGTTGTAATGCATGGCATTGTGTCTTTGTAGTAACAGACTAAGAGGAGTGAATAGTAAGGGTGGAGCTTTCCTTTTAAAAATGTCAGTTTTTATGCCATCTTTGATGGCCCAATTGTGGCCTTGCTTTGTATCAAGTAATTGTAAAAACTGCGTAACAGTGAAACACAAGCTCAACAGAAATAAAATACTACAGTTCATAGAGTGCAAGGGCTCATGTGTTGCTGGAGTGTGTTTTACTAGAATAGTCCTGACATGTTTAGACCTCTAGGCTCTGTAACCTGATTCAGCGTTTATTGAGTGACAACAGCAATATGGTAAAAGCGCACTTAAGTGATGTTAATAAATGAGATGAGGCTTTTGGCTTTCTTCTTTAAATATACAATATAATTTGCAGATATGGATTTTACATATTATGAAAAGTTGGGTTGGTTAGGTTAACTATGTTGTCTTGGATTTGCCCTTTTTTTTTACTTTGTTTGCATATTGACAACAAGGCTTCAAAGTTTCCTATTGATTCTCTGTGCAGTTTTGACAAAATAGCTTTATATATAAATAGCTTAAAATAAATACTTATTTATATATATTAATAAATAAATTGTATCTATGGTAGGGCTGGGTGATATGGACCAAAACTATGTAGCGTGGTTTGTTTAGGGGAAGGTCTGGGTAAGGAGGCACTCAGCAATCCATCTACTGTAACTGTGCTTTTCAGCCTGTTCTGAGAAGTAGCAAACGCAGCAACTCCTAAAACAAGTATTTTGCTACAAAATAAGCTATAATATAATATATATGTCTATTTTGGTGATATTTCTATGTCGCCAAAATAGAAAACTTGATCTTGGAATCTCCATATACTGTATTGTCCAGGACTACTCTGTGGTATATTGCTACTATTATTGCACTTATGTATCTCAGACTGGCTGGTTTCCTGCTGCATTAAATTCATTATGACAGTGCACCTGTCGAGACACACTCAGGATAATTTGACATGCTCTATTGTAACACCATACAACATCATATTAATTCAGCTCCATACAACTGCAGCTGAGCACCACACTTTGCACACATATTAACCCGCTTGCTTCCAGACAGCCTGCCTGCTCCTCCCCCAGCCCCTCTTAAAGCTCATTTATCTCTTGGCTGCTCTGCTCCCACTTCTTCTTTTTCAGCCGTGATGCATTCACCAGAGGAGAAGCCCAGTTAAGAAAGCATGTGTGTCAGGAAATCTCCACTCCCTCACTCATAGCTCTGATAGGACCAAGAGGAAGCCTGCAGCACACTACAAAGCAGCGTGTGTGTGTGTATTTTTCCAGAGAGCAGTCCAGGCCATTCTCCAGCAACATGGCCATTGTTCTGAACTGGGATCAGTTTAGTGTAATGTGGTTCCCAGCAGACGCTCCTGTCAGGGCTGAGGCACTCTTTCCTGCTTTCACAGACAATGCTTGAGGTCTTGGGCACTAACGGTTGCTATGATGAGCTCTTTGTCTGTCTGTTGACCTTTGACATGCGGTGGTTGTCGGGTAGAGTATTCTCGAGGTCATAATGAGGATTAGCAGAGATAACCAGGCAATATTCACCACTGTGGGTTAAAGACTGAGCTCAGTAACCTACATTCTGGAAATTAGGTTTAGGTGGCTCTTAGAGTGGGTCAGCTGTATGGTTGGTCCATCTATGAGGGCTGATCACTTAAATGGTATTGTAAATACTTAATTTAAACCCAAATGACAAAGACTAGTTTATGTAAACTTTACTAATAGGAATGAGTTTACTGGATCAATGATCCTGATCATTTGATGGCGCACCGTGAAAATCCTCTAAAGAGTACAGATTTTGCATGGCTGATATTATATTATCGTCCAGCTGACAAACCAAACAGTATGAGTAACCACCAATGTAACAAGCAGGTGGACGACAAATGATCAGGAGGTAGAGTATGTCATCTAATAACTGGAAGGTTGACAGATTGTTTAAACCCATTCCTCCTTCATCGTGGCCATGTTTCCTTGTGTAAGACTCTGAATCTACAGTTCCTCATGCAAACATGAGAAATGAATAGATTTGGTGGAGGTGAGATTGGCTTTTATGTGCAGAGTGCTTAGCAACTTGACAGAGGAGATTTATGTTCTATTCAACTGGTTGATCAGTTATGTAGACACAACCAAATGTATATCAGAGCAAATGTAATGTATTGCACAATTTGTATCAGGTGTAAAACTTGGAATATTGATTTAATGAGGATTAAATCTATACTCATGCAAAACGTTGAATAATGATGAAATGCTTTATCATTAAAGCATTTGTAGCACATGTAGTTATGTGTTTTAACTACAATATTTAAAGAGTTATTGGTTGATACTGCTTTAACTTCATGACTGAGCTCTCCAAGAGATTTGGTCCACTTTAACTATTGCAAAGTCCTTGCACATGCTTTGATGTCCTGCCACTTTGTTTCCATGAAGAGAAATCCTGACTTTGCCTTGCAAAATAATGTGCTGTTTAAGTTGTACCAAGGACACCAACTGGGCTCCTTCTTAGGAAACTAGATTTTATTAAGTAATATCGTCCTCCTAAAAGTCCAATCTTTACACGTGGAAGTCATCAAAACTCTTCTTTAGACTGACGCAAACACTGTGTTTTAGCACGTGTGTGTGTACGTGTGTGTGCGCGCACGCACAACTCACAGTCATATGGCAGACATGCCTACTCAGCATATTGCACTCACACAAACTTAAGTAAGCTCTTTCCTGGCTCATTGTGAGAGGATCTGCCTACTCTGTGTTGATGTGTGTGTTTGGGTCAGCGTGCATGCGCTTGTGTGTTTACACAAACTGATGGACTCACTCACCTTTCTCTGCTAACCCCTCCCAAGGTAAAAGCACTTCCATATTTGCTCGAAGCTAATGTGAAACTTGACACTGCAGAACGAAGAAGAGCATTTAACACACAATTTAAAAAGTGTTCCAGTCATAAGAAATGCCTGTTCTACTTCAACTTCTTTGTACAAGACAATGCCAAAAAGTACAGGGCTTCAAAAAATCTGTTTAATTGTAAAAAGTTGCAGGGTTTTTTTGGACTATGAACTGTGACATTGTCTTCTTTTATTCAACGAGCAAAACAAATACTAAAAACTAAACAATTTTGATAATGAAGTTTAGAAATATTCTCAAATGCAATTTTAAATAGCCTGATTTGTCAATTTGAAATTCATGTACTTGCAAATGATTTGCACATCTAATTAGATTTGTATTTTTCCAATATTTACCAATTTCAGGTTTGTAAGTTTGGGATGTTAAATGGCGCACCTTTATTTCCAAGCGTGGGATCACAGTATGCTACTGTTGGAGCAATTTTCAAGGTTTAAATAATTTAATATTTTACCTTACAGTGGTTAATTAAGTTACTGTTCATTTAAATATAAACTTGTTTCTTTTTGTGGGATTAATTTATTTATAGTTTGCACTGGGTAAATTCTAAACGTTGACCAGGTGATCCTTCAATAACTGAATGGTTATTTACCTGAACCATGTCAATGAGGAATCGCTAAATTGATGGTGATTTGTGAAAGGAATAAAACAAAGAAAATGAAAAGATTGCTTGCAATGGTTACAAAAGTTGAAAGAAAATCAATAAAGACTTTTTCCTCAGGTCGAAAAGCGTTATATGTTTCTCATCCAATAGAATCTATCGTGAGTTTCAATCTAATGTGCAACAATGACACATTGACCCTCATTTACCAACTTTGTGTGAAAACGGGTGCAAATCTGAGTGCACTTTGTGTCATACGACTGGACCAACGTGGGACTTATGAAACATTCGTATCAGACCAATCCCAGCGTACCAATGATTGGGTGTTAATAAATGTCGCGGCTGACTTTGATCATCATTAACATGTTAGGCCCTCAAATATTCCAGGTTCGGAGGCCCCGCCCACTGAGGTCAAACAAAAATTTGCAAGGAAACAAACTTTTTCGAGATGAAAATCAACATTCTCACAGCTGAGATGAAGAAACACAAAAAAGATGTGCTTTTCGGTAGTGTGAAAACTGGAATTTAAGGAGCTCATTTAAACGCTTTGTGGAAGAGAATGGACTCAGGCTGAGGGTTGAATTAAATTCTCAATAACTGAAAATTATTGTTTAAATAAAATGTTACTCATCCTCAGCCTGAAATCGTAAATCCCTGCTATTTATTTATTTATTCAGTTTATTTCCGACATGGTTGCATTCACAGAAGTTTTGTTATTTTTTTTTTTGTTTTGTACATGTCGAAAAAGGAGACGAGAGAAGCAGTTTGCTTATCTAGGTCCCGTCCCCTGTTTAAAACACAGAAAATTTACATCAAAGCTTGTCTCTCTGGTCAAACAGTCTTTGGTTCTTCTGAGCACAATTACAATTTTTTTTTTTTTTTTTTGTTCCTCCTCTCCTTACATTGAACCAATTCTTGGAGGCTGAGCTGTCACTGGTTCAGCTTTGGCACCTCGCGCAGCACTGATATACGTACGTCAGACATCGCTCCATTCAACAATGAAATGTTATGCAAAACAGGTTGAAATAATGTCACACACTTTCACTGTACACATACTGCAGCGTTCCAACGCTCGTCCAACACAGCCCGAGCAGCCTCTGTGCTCCTGCCCGGTAGCAGAGTTTATCAGTGCATTTATTAAAGTAAAACAAAAAAAAGTGCAGGTATCAGTAATAACGTGGCCTTTTTTAAATGATGTTTATTTAATTTTAATAATCCGTTTTGATCTGTCCTGAATGTGTCTGCTAATGCTTAAATGACATTAAGTTGTGCTGCAGCACAAATTCACACTCTCAGGTTTGCGTACTCAAGGTCAGACCAGACGTGAGATCTGATCGTAGCGTACGATATCTTCAGAATTGATTAATGCAAATCAATGATGATTAATGCGTGAATTTGGTCAAACGCACATTGTACGCTCAGATACAGTATGAACGTACGACCATTTAATAAGTGAGGGCCATTTTGTGTTGCTTGACAAAACAGAAAAAACAAGAAACTCCATTGTGTCCCTAAATAGCCCTGACAAGTTGTTAGTGGTGCAAGAACTGCAGGAGCTAAAAGCTCTTCTGTTAGTGTATGAAAGATAGAGATCAAGAAAAGTGTTTTGACAATAGAGCATGTTGGGTTCACTTTAAAAAGTCTCGTGAAGGTGCTTAGTCATGGTTGCTTCAGATTGCTTCATGGTCTCCCAAAAACAATTTTTTCGCTGGCTTCTTCTACCTAAACTGAACGTTAAAGTATTAATCTGGTGTACATGCAGCAAGTGTGTGGAATTTAATTTTGTTTTGATTTATACATGCAATCACTTTTAAACTTTCATTTACATGCATGCATCCGTATGTGTTTGTATTGGAGTTTTCATTAGAATGTATTTGTTTAATTGGGGCAATGCATGCAACACAGTTTTCACACAGAATGTCTCTAGCAATATGTGCTACATACAGGTATAACTACAACTGATGCTTAATTAAGTGCAAGAATAACTTTTACAACATATATGAAATGATGAATAATTTCAGCTACATGAAATGGGAAAAAAATCACAACAAAAGTCATTTTGTACTTGTTAATCATGTTTTATGTTTACTTTAGCTGCAAGATTATGGCCTACAAACCTACACAGGACATGAAGCACCTCAAGCAGTCCTTCTTATGGTATATGCTAAAAGGCCTGCCCCACATGTGTCACAGACAGTTTTCGGGTGCGGTGCAGAAAAGCTTTCTCTACATTGCTTGCTTTATGCAATGTTGCTCAGGTGATTTATGTCCAAACTTCTCGTTCTAATGAGAGTCAGGCAGCTGTGTGAAAAACCCACGGACACTTAACAAGCTGAAAACTTAGAGTATGGTGGAATAACCTCAGTTGCTGGTGAGTTTGTTTGGATAGCTTGGTTACAAGAGGAGAAATGATGAAAAAATAAATAAAAAAGAGAGATTGAACTCTATTGTGCTCAAAGTCAGGATCTGGGATCCGTTGGGTATATGTTTATTTTCATGCTAATGTTTAACTTGTTGAGTGGTGCTTTGAGTTATGCTCTGTTCCATAGAACAGGTTGAGGGACTCTGTTCATTAGTTAGCAGCATGCTTTGATGGTTGTGGATTCAAGCGCTGATGAGGCTGTTTTTGAGTGAAAGATTTTTCGAGGTTTTGCTGTTTCTCCCAGTTTCTGCTTCTCATTATCGGTTTTAGGCCCTTCTTGTGTACAACACTACGCTGGATGTAAGTGCTGAGATTGTGTTGGTAGATTTCTCTTTTGTCTCCACACGGGTGAAGCTCATTTCCCTGATTGCCTTTGCTCACTATTTAGGGAGTGCTTGGGCATTGAGTGTTTGCTGGTGGATGGCCGTCAATGTTTCCGACGCCCCCGTGTGCTCATTTTCAGTTCTGACAGTTTGTTCCTTTGTGTTTTAGTTCCTGGATCCTCTTGATTTTATACTTTGGCTCAAATGTGAGTTTCATTAAAATATATTTGTTTTGCAGCCTTAGTCCTGCTGCCTCATTGCTGCATTTGGATCCTTTATTACTTCTACACCTCACCTCCCTGACACTCAAATGTCCAAGTGCTGAGATTTCTGATTTTATGATCTGACTCAATAATATAAATGGTACTGAAATACATGAACACTCACTTGTTATTGCACAACCACAGGGAGCATTGAAAATTGTGTAATCCAAACAGAATCACATTTTAGTTTTATCTCAAAAGGCTCCTGGGCACTACATCATCTATGTTTGATAATAAAACAAACACATTTCTGTTTACAAAAGGCGGTGTGAGGAGGACACTTCTACTTGTGTTCATATTTACTTTATTTGAACAGTGCTTTTGTTTTAAAGCCCTCTTTTTAATGCCAACCTGATCTTCATATTCTGCATCAAAAAAGAGGATCTTAACACAAAAGTCCCTTTTTATAACATCCAATGTGTTATTTGTTGTTTTATTCTAATTTGATTATGAACATTTTACCTTGAAAGGATAGGACTTAGGCTAGAACATGAATGTATAGCTTACCAGAGCATCTGTGCAGGATTGTCATGCTGTCTTGTTACATGTTTGATAGAGGGTAGTGCTCTGCTTATGTAGTTTTTATATTGAGTTTGGATGAAGTCACTCAATGTTCACTCATTGCATTGCAGCAAACAGTTGTTTTTGGCTGATAAAGTGTTAACTTCAAGCACAGGATCTGATCAAACTCAAGGTTGCCTTAAAAAGTGATCGAGTACTTAGCTCTCGCATAACATTCGTCTGTCTTTTCTGCTTTGTTTTTCAAGTGTTGTCACTGACCTTATCTTTTTTTGACAGAGATATATTTTAAAAGTATTAATTTTGACTTAGGGTGTGGATAAAAGAGAATAAAGTAAAGAGAAGTGGAGCTGTCTGGGTGCGTCCTCTCTACTAGTGCAGATTCCTACATTTTTAGATCATGAGGGGATTAAAGATGTAGCGTAAAATGATCCTGCCTCATGTTACTTCATACGTTGTGCGATTAAACTGATGACTACACTTCCTTAAAATGTTTAAGAGCACGTGGTTTTAAACACAAGGCACACTAACACAGACTGGTCAGTTTTTAATTGTCATGTGATGCAAACTTTTGTACTGAAAAATACATGTTTGCCTCATGAGATTTATTGGATTATTCTATTATTTTGTCATGCTCGGCTACACTAGAGCTGAACATGTCAAGTTTTATTGTATCCATTCAACCATAAAGTTAAAAAACTTAAAGTTTTTTTTATTATCTGCTTTGTTGTAAAGGTTATATCACATTGAAGCCACATTTTTATGGAGCAAAGTAGAGTATCCTTGAGCTTCCTTCAAAATACCACCATTAAAATCAACCGATCACTTACAGACTACAAATCCTAAAGCTTTGCTGAGCTGCCTCGGGGGGGGGGTTAATATCTTCAGTGGTGACGTGTTTGTTTTCCTGTGATCCAGATCCAGAATGTGTGCAGTGTCCACTCCACAGCTTGTCTCTTCTCCCTGTGCGTAGGGCTGGAGTAAAAAGCCCACATAGGGGATCCTTTGTTTAGGAGACTCTAGGCATGGAAGATAATTTACAAGCCGCTAAGGTCCTCAAGCCATTGGCTGATGAGTCTCAGTCTCTGTCTACGCAAGGCGAACCCATATGTGTGTTCATCTAATGTGTCTGTGTGTGTGTGTGTGTGTGTGCGTGTGTGTGTGTGTGTGTGTGTGTGTGTGTGTGTGTGTGTGTGTGTGTGTGCGTGTGTGTGTGTACTGTATAGCAGCACTTTCCTCCTGCCGCTACCAGTCACCCTAGTCATGACACTCAGGAGTTTGCCCTTCGCACAGTTTCTGTAATTCTGCCTTTTTTTTTTTTAAAGCTGGAGAAAGGCAAAGCAAGATGGCCACCGATACCTTTTAGGAAACTGCTTCCCAAAACGGAGGGTCTTCCTTTGAGGACAGACGAGGTAAAATCACCATGCTCACCCTGGGGTCTATTGTGTCGCTGCAGATGGATCAGCTAGAGTAGAGCTCTGATAGAGGTTATTCTCTCTCTCCCCCCCCCCTCTTCCCGTTCTCTGCTGCCTTTGATTTAGCTGATTGGCGTGCTTTTTGTGGAAGCTGTTGTTATTGTTACCACTAAGTCACAGAGGACCTCTGTGTACAAGTGCATAGCTTGTCTTTTTCAGGTGTCTCCAAAGGATGTGACAACAAAACTTAGCAAACAAAAGCTGGGTTTCCACAGAAACTGAAACTCTTTACGTCTTTTTGATCCACTTCACTGTGTGAGGAACCCAAGTTTAGTGTTTTTTAAGAGCCGTGTTCCTGCACCTGCTGTTTTGTGACTCCCTCGCAAGAAAGTGAAGCTTGTTGTATGCATCTTAACTTATAATTTTGGCAGGCTCTCATTGTTTGGCTGCAGCGGTGGTGCTTTTATTGTTATCGTGTAGTACGTAGTAAAAAATCTTTGATCAAAACCAGCTTAAACGTTTTATATTTAGAGCAGATTTACCTGTGATTCTGTTGTTTTGACCCAGTTTTTGTGCTGGCTCTGTTAAACTTTCATACTGGGTAGTTTTGTTTTTACGCAGCACGAGTGTAAAATACTCAACACCAAACTTACCGCAGACAGGAAACGTGCTCTCAATGAATGAAGAAAATCCTCACGTGGTCAGATAAACACAGAAACTACAGGATACGCTCTCAGCACTTGTTTTTTTAGAGCATCGTGAAATGGTTTGGGGTTTGGGGAAAATGCAGGGTAAAAATGTTACACATTTAATTGAAATGGTGAATGAATGGATCAATGTGTAGTATTTTAGTCAATAATGTATTGACATGTGGTACATTTTCTGAATATTCTATTGGGTGAGGTATTTTATTCAAAGAAACACATTTACTTAACACTTGTTAACATCCTTCTTCTTCCTTATTCAGCATTAGTCCCTATAATCTATTTCTCTCAATGGCAAACAAATAAAGACTTCTGACATTGACTTCAAAATGCTACATATGACACCAGTTAAGACAAATCCTTTGACTTACTGGTCCTTTATAATTACTCGACCACCAAACAACCATATATGTTGTCAAGTAGCAAAGCTAAACACATCTTCCACCCTCTTCTGGGATTAATTTGCCTCTTGAGAAAAGAAAAAGAGAGTCGTGAGGATTCGAGAAGTGGTCACACTTCTGTTGCTAGGTTCAGTTTCTAAAATCTCTGCAACTAAATGACACAATCTGTATGTTATGGTTTACAGATTTTGTTTTTTTTCACTTGTGCAGAAAGCTGTGTTTTGATTTATAGCTGAATATTACCCTGTGCATGTGACTAACTGTGGATTCCCAGTTACAACAGGAACAAAACACAGCCCCGAGACATCACAGACACAACTGTCTTTAGAGACCCACAAACTAAACGACAACACATGACTGCATTTACATCCTGCATGAAGCTTTGCTTTGCAATCATGAGCTTTAGTGTAACATCATAAAAAAAGCAGTTGTTGTTGTACTTTGATGTGAGTTTCAGATCATAAACACTTGGATGCACACATGCATTTATATGTGTGTGTGTGAGTGTTTGGTGCAGTGCTGGAGGACAGCCATGAGTCCTCCGTCATTGAAAGCAGTTTATTGTGACTTGCTACCTCTCACTTCTCATGGGGTTTTTTCTCCACAAAAGGTGAATTAGTACATGTAGGATAACAAGTCAATGCCTGGATTGAACAAGCTCTCTCTAAAAATGCTGGCTTTTCCCATTTTGTCAAAGCCAGCTCAGGCTGAAAAGATTCAACTATGACTAGAATAAGTGCACTGCAGCATGTACAGACAAAAAGAAAAAAAAGTAGAATAAGTGCACGTTCACATGTTTCTTCAGATGGTCGAGTAGTAGATAAACAGATTTAATGGTCAGAGACGCAAGAATGAATGCGTTGCAGGTACTTCTACCAGTAACAACGAATAACAAGCAGTAGAAAACGTTTCTTCATATTTCTCTTAAAATAAACTTTGGATGAAAACTTGTGGAAAAAATAAGTCTTATTTGGCAAAAAGGGAACATGACCAAGCTGACTAAGTTCTAACTGTGAGAACTTGTCTTAAGGCTGGAGTTTGACTGCAATATGATTTTTTTAAAGGTTTTCTCGGCCTCTGCATTGCATACCAAATCAGAGTAACTTTTCTAATTGGAACAATTGGGCCGTGTGTTAACAGCATAACCAGAAGCTTTTGTAATGAAACACTCGTTATTGCAATTTGTTGATCTTGCACTTAATTTGATTCATACATATGCAATTACACATGTTGGAAAAATTAACCCATGGATGGATGGATGAATGGATTTAGTTTGCGAAATGTTGATGTCATTAACAAAAGACTTCCAGAGAGGGCATTACTATTAATTCCCATTGTTTTTTTAACAGCCAACGCAGGAAATCTCCATGTAATAATCCTCTTAGCGCTGAGCACTACCCCAGACACCATTTTTTGTCAGAATTTCAACAAAGCATGTTTGGTTTCATTAGACTGCCCTGTCTACTATCATTTCAGCACTTATACAGTGTTCTTATTCTCCTAGAGTACCAAAGTTAGACAGCATGTCATTGTATTGCACTTAAGCAGCATTTACAACACATCTAGATCAGCATTTCTTTGAATATCTGTAGTGTTCCAATTGTTAAAATATCTTAAATATACAGTAGTTTACAACACAGTATTTATTGTTGTGGTTATTTCTTAATATCTGCTGTAGGACCATATTTAAAGACTTTAAATATTTGAGAAGTTAGTTACTAGGAAAAGGATTAATCGAAGATCCTGATAATGTGATTGTCTGATGAATGTAAATAATTGAATTCAAAGTGTATTATTTTGTTATCAAGTGTATTGCTGAGTCACTAGAACAAGATGTCACCCAGAAATGATAAAGTTAAAATCCTGAGGTGCTTTAGAGTAATACATCATTGCTAAAGTTGGAGTAAAGAATAAATTTTTTTGCTTTGAAAACAAATGATTCCATCTTTATCGTCATGAAATCAGCAGCAAACTATAAATACAATTAGTCTGAGTTGCTCCTGTTGTGTGCGTTATCCTGGAAGATCGCAGGGGTCTGTTGGAGCATATCCCAGTAGACATCTGGGAGAACTGGCCGTCGTATCAGGCTTTTGTCAGCTGAGTCTTGGCACATGATTTGGTTTTATCTTATCTTTCTCACTGTAACATTTTGAAAACATTGTCTATTGATGATTACATTAGCAGTGACCATTAATGAGCCAGATATAATTGATTTAAAAAGCTCCAACATTTGGCCTGTGTTGATCTGTGTTGATCCTTTCTAAAACTATGAAAAATGTAAAGTATTTTTTTACACGTCCAGTTGATGATAGAAAGCGCATTTGATGGACTGTACTCAGAAAAAGGTACCCTTTGATTTATAGGCTCGGATAAACCTAAATTCAGTGCTTGTAGAGTCGTTTTAAGCTTTCACTATATGTCGTGGAAGTCTTTGTTCATGGCTTTTTTTGGCTCTAGGAAAAATAATATGAATGAAATGCAACTCTGCATTTTTGTAATGTTTTTAAAGTATCCTTGTGTAAAAGGTCAGGCTATGCTTGACCAGCTTAGAGTAATCATTGGGTGGGTTAATCAATTACTTAACAAAGCTGGTGGTTGACATGGTTGAGCAGTTGTGTAATAAAACATACATGTTTGAATATATATAAATGCAATCTGCAGGAAGACAATTCTAAACGCAGCACAAATACGACATGTCCGTGCATGTTAAGCATATGCCCTCAGTGACCTGGCAGTTCTGATGAACTTGTGAACTTTGCATAGAAATGTTTACCAGTGTTTGTCTGTTGGCTCTGAGCTTTCAGTGTCTGTGTTTTCCCCTGTTTTTAAATGTGAAGCATTTCTGATTACATCAAATAATCAGTCTCATCAAGTTCAGAAGAAAGCAGATTTCCTTGTATTCTTATGATAGAATATTGTGCAATATTTTGATAGTGTCATATCGCAGAGCTTCTGGTATGCAGTCTGTTAGCTGTATGCCATCACAGTTAAAATGAATCACTGTACACAGCCTGTGTTCACTGACTCATTCTCTCTGTCCATTTTTCACAGGAGCTTCCAGAGAGTGGGTTGGTAAATGGCAAAGGAAAGCCACAGATGGATGACACCCACACGGCAGCAGAGGAGGATGAAGAGGAAGAAGGCCAAATACCTCATAACCTGGCTTCAGACCAAAGTGGACTGCCAATGCTTTTTGAAAGAAATCTTACTGATACTGCACTTAACCAACATGTGTACTCTTCTGAAACTTTTCAGAATGGTTCTTGTAAGAACCCTATGAAGCCTAATGGTGCTATTGTGACCACTGCGTCACACTCTGACCTCTCGTATGCATACAAACGATCGACAATAGAATCAGATTTTCAAAGGACTAACACCTCAAAGAACAAGCCCACAACTCCCTTAGAGAACACATTAGTTCCACTAAAGAAGATCAAACTAGAAGAGCCGTGGATGTGGATCACTGAACAGAACAACACACTGCCGAGTGATAAAGACAAAGTGTGCGAGGACCCGCTGTCTACACTGGCGGCTGTTGTGTGTCTTTCTGTCACAGAGAGGAAGGGTCTGGAAGAAAAACTCTTCAGCTCCCCTTCTTCTATTCTGTGCTCCATCAAAGCTGAGCCACCGGATATGCACTTTATCAAAAAAGAAAAAGAAGACCTAAACTATGGCTATAGCAAGAAAAACACTCCTGTTTACTTACAAACGACTCCTCAATCCATCAAAAGTGAACCTCTTTCAAGTGCTTTACCAACAAATGTGCAGACGTTGGCAGAAAAGCGAAATCTTAGTTTTGATCAGGTTATTGCAATTGAGGCTTTGACTCAACTGGCAGCTATTCCTCAAAGCACACCAGGAACCATTAAAGCTGAGTGTAAAAGTGATCCCATCTCTTCTGTACCTTCTAACCCAAATACAACCAAGCAAGAGTTCAAGCACATCACAGCGATTCGCACAAACAAAGTATCTGTCATCAGCTCACCACTGCACCAAGCATCAGTCATACGCCCTTCTGTGTTCAGACAAAGGAACGTCATCCAGTGTCCCCGGGGGTTAAACAATAACACCAAGTTTTCTCTACACAACCTTTTGAAGGCAAGCTCAGATGGTTCTAAAGCCACCTTCAGGCAAACAGAGTACAGCAATGGTTCTCACATCATCAAGTCAGAACGTAGCTATGAAGAGCCCAGTAATGTGAAGTACTATGGTGATGAGGACAGGAGTATGAGTAAAATCAGTAGAAACAGAGATGAGGAAGAAGTTGCCGCTCAGCTGGCCGATCTGGCCACCATTATCCAGTCCAGACACAACCAACTGTCAGAAAACAATCCTCCGAGAGGAACACCAGTGTCTGCTATCAAGTACAACTGCAAATTGGAGCCACTCTCCCATCAGAAAAAGCCCCTTATTAAAAAAACAAAAGCTACTCCTTCTAAGCCCAGGAGGAAGAAAAATGATGGATTACTTGAGGTACCCAATCGTAGTAGCCCCCTATCAAAACGCACTGCCAATGGAGAAACGATCAATCGAAGTCGAGGCCAGAAGGTTCACTCACAGGGAAAATCTGGCATCCCTTTCAGCAAAAACATATTTTTGCCTCAAGCTCAGATTGATCTAAAGAAATATTTGGCTGAGGCTCAAGAGGAAAGAAGGCAACTCATTCATCACAGCAACATACAAAACACAGCACTAAATGACCAGAAGCTTTACACCACCTTTAAAAGAATAGATAACTCTTTTGGTCTGGGGGCCCAACACTGGTCGCTTTCCAATGGTCCACCTTACCAACAAAATCCATGCAACGGATATGCTGCAGGACCAGGAGAATGTAAATTGCCTTTGTTATCTCAGGTAGAACAGCCACCATTTGGTGATTTTTTCAATCCTGCTCTTGGGTACCACTTACAGGCCAATGGCTTTTCAAGGGCTCGTCAGTCACCTCCTGTGAACCAACAGGGCTACTACAAGCTAGAGCGGTCAGGGTCAGTTACTGTACTTTCTACAGAAACGGATGGAGCCCTGGGCCTCTCTGCAGAGTCAACCCCAACAAAGGACAGTGTTAAAAGCTTCTTGGAGTCTCCAATGAGTTTTTTGGATACTCCTACCAAAAACATCCTAAACACACCTTCGAAGAAGTTGGCAGATCTTCCATCCTGTCAATGCGTTGGTGAGTGTTATTTAACAGAAGAAGCATATCCAAAGCATCTGGGTTTGTGTTGCCTTAAATATGAATCACCTTTAAGGAGAAACTGCATCTCTTTAACTTCAATCTGAACTCTTTTCAATTAACACAGGCACATGTATACAGTACACACAGTGGTGAGCTGTTATGTTCAGGTCAGTTGCACTGGTGTCTATGTATCAGAGAAAAGTAGCTTATGTAGAGAAGAGACACAAATAAAAACCTGAACATTTTTTTAAATATTGTGCAAAAAGTTTGAAATGTAAATTAAAAAAAAAACATTTAACCAATAAGATCACAAACCACAAACCTCCTCCAAGGAGCAAATGTCCTTTTTTCAGATATTGACAGTTATCTGGATCAGTGATCCTGATCACGGTACAATGATGATTTACAATTTAAAGGCTTATTACAAACTTTTATCCCCATTAACAACAATACACTAGGTCAAAAAGTATGGGCACCCCCTTTTTTTTCCTAAAGATTGCAAGGAAATGCGCAATCCATCTCCGATCTGTGGGGTAATTGAGGAGCCAATATGAGTCAAATTTCATTGAAATCTTTCTATTACGAACCAAATTTTTTTTTAATTTTGCTTATGATAAGAGACAGGGATTTTTCATTTAGGTCAATCTTTGGCGGACATTTCATTAAAATCCGTTGAATACTTTGATGTAATCCTGCTGACAGACAAACAAATGAACACCAGTAAAAATATTACAATTTTGCAAATTCCCTTCACCTTCAGTCCGTAAATTTCAAATACTCTTCTTTAGAGGTTTTATGTGTCTATCAGTTCTATCCTTACCTGTATTTAGTTTTTCAAATAAAGTATAATTGTGAATTTACTGATTAGAAATACACATTTTCAATATACTGCCTGTCTTAGATCATAACGTTTTTACATTTATAGCTATTGAAAGGGCAAGTGTTCTTTGTCACATGGAGCATGTCCCACTCATCTTGGTTTATGCTGACATATTAATCTGAGATATGTGTGTCAGGAATGGAATAATTGGTTTTCAATGTGTCTCAATATGTTTGAAGCTGGAAATATGAAATTTAACATATACTCTGAAATATGAAATGGGATTTAGTATAGGGACATGTGTGAGTCAGAACAACTGCTACTTCATGATGTCTGTAGATAATGGTCCAGTAAAGGGGAAAAACCACATGGTGATACAGTCATTGATATCCAAGCATTTTTGGTATAAAAAAGCCACTGCTTTAACTTAGGTTAATGCTGCTTCTTTTTGGGGTAAAGAGTTAATTTATAATTATAGGCTGGTGTTTATTATGTTATGGCTTAGAGGTGAATACATTAATTCAGCCAATGAAACAATTAACCAGGCAAATACATCAAGATTTAAAGTGTTTATTGTCATGTGCACAGTAAGGAAACTTAAAATTGCTGTCCACACTGGATTACACAAAGAAAAACAAAACACATTTGAAACAAAGAAAAGAACAGTATAATAACAATAATTCTAATAATTTAAAAAGTAATAAATATATATATATGTACAAGGTAGAAAAGATAGAAAAATCAAATATATTGTACGATATTGTTCAGTGGGAAAATTAATGGAGCTAAAGGTGAATCATATTCACTTCTAAGTCAAGTATTGATTTCAACAATATTCTTCGAGTAATCATTTTTGATCACTTTTTTTTTAATGAAATAATGAATGGTTCAATGGTAAGCGGGTAAGAAAATGGATGGATGGATGGATGGTTCAATGGTCAGTGTCATCCCCCCAACCCAAACTTTGTGCACAGCCCTTTGTAAATGTTTTGATGTTCTTTGAGTCCACATGATTTTTGTCAAAAATGTAATGTTTGTGTAACTATTATCTTGGATTTGTTTAAAAAATATTCTAACAGTCTTGTGTTTTTTTACAATGTGTCCCAAATAAATAGCACATTGCTGCCCTCAAATTTAAGGGACGTAAAGTATTTTGTCATTGAATTATCAGGGAAATCAAGAATCATTTGACAAGTGTTTGTTTTTTCACAGACCAAATCATCGAAAAGGAGGAAGGTCCTTACTATACCCATCTTGGAGCAGGACGCAGTGTGGCTGCAGTGAGGGAGTTGATGGAGAACAGGTAGAGTGACTATTGCTGCCACCTTGTTTACACTGTGTCGAGAACTCAGGCCGGTGGAATGGGGCGGGATCACAGCCACACTCTGTCATTAAAAGGAAACACTGCTGACACAGCTCAACACATGCAGTGTGTGTGTGTGTGTGTGTGTGTGTGTGTGTCACGTGCACAGAAATACACACTCGTACACAGCATGCTGAAACAGGAAACCCCTGGAGCTGAGACGAGTGAGTCAGATGACATGACACCATGTTTAAAACAACTCACAGTGCATGGCCGTCTTTCTGACAGAGCCCAAACTGAAAGAAGTTCATTCTGCAGTTTTCATAGATGACAATGATTTTCAATAAGCAAAATAAAATTAATTTTTTCTCTTTTATCTTAACTGGACAGTGCAGATGAGGTACATAAAACCAAAAACACATGTAATTTTAGAGACATTTAAAGACATGGTGTGTTACCTTTATGTGCGCCAACAGTGTTATAATGCATGTTGTGTGGCTAACAAAACTAATGCCCATTATCTGGTTGTGTTTTGTATCACAGGTATGGGGCCAAAGGAAGTGCAGTGAGGGTGGAGGTTGTTGACTACACTGGGAAAGAAGGCAAAAGCTCTCAAGGATGTCCAATAGCTAAATGGGTAGGTAGCAAGTGTTTGTAGCGCTCTTTGCAGTCTTAACCGTATTCTAAGGCTCCTTTACACAAATTAGGGTAGGTTTGTTATGTTACTGGAAGTGGAACCATGTTAAAGGTCAATAGTATTCATTGTTATCTGCTTGGTGCTTGAAATATGTAAGACCATCGTATTTTGTAAAACACACAAACAGCCATGGCAATGAGTTGGCTGACCATTTTTTTTATTTCCAAAGGCCTGACTTCCGTATACTCATAATGTACTCAACATTTTCTTAAATAGACTTTATAATAGAAACGTACAATGCAGTAGATAAGTAAGTAGTTATCCTCTGTAAACCTTAAAAACACTTTTTCTTTATAACTTTATAACAAAGACAAAACAAAAAATATAAAACCAGAGCTGACACAAGTCAACCACATGTATTATGAATAAAATAACTTGTTCTTGACAAATCTCAGAAATAACTTCAAAACCATGAATTTGTCAAAAAATGTATATTTCAAACAGTGTGTCATACATGCTCACAAACCAAAGCAGCTGATTCAAATGCTGCCCTCAAACGAGTGAGTGAAATTACCGTAAAGACGCATTTTAGCTGTAAAGCTCAGCATCATAGCTTTCATAAACTGTTGATTTTTTTTTTTTAATTTGATGGAGATAAGGCAGCCTAATTTAAAGTGTGCTTGTCCAAAAGTGTAGCCTGCAACATGTTTGATCGGCAAGATGGACATTACCATAAATTGAAAAAAAAAAAAAAAAAACGGACAGGATGTGAAAAAAGAACATGCCTATGATCACCCTAACAGAGAGATTCTCACTAACGCTGGTTACACACATTAAGGCTGTTTTTGAGCCGATTTACCCCTTTCTGACCAAGCACAGCAAACACCAGATTATCTTATGTCTTATCCACATGTCTTATCTTGTGGTCTAAGGTGTGTTAAGAGTGAATTTGTCCTAATAACTGGCTCTGGGATTTGCCGGGGCCGACAATCGTAGATATTAAACCTGTTCAATATTTACAACCAAAACTCCTGTGTGTGGTGTGTGTGTGTGTGGGGAAAGCCGACGAGTCTCGACTCATGACCCTATGATTTGTGAAGTGGGACAGAATGTAGCCAATCAAGAAGCGAGCTGACTGAGAAGCACTTAATGCTGTGTTCCAGGCAACTTGGAAATCTGCCTTTCCAATTCCAAACTCTGACTTCAGTATCAACATATCTCAAACACAGCCGTAAAGAAAATCCAGAATTGCTTCAAATGTAGCATTAGGTTACGTTGTTAGATCTTGTTTGATCATATGAGATGTCTGGTCTGGAAGAAGATTGGTGGTGGGGCGGAGTCATGTTTTTGTTCTGTTTGTGTTTGGCAGGTGATTCGGCGTGGCAGTGAGGAGGAGAAGCTGCTGTGTTTGGTGCGACAGAGACCAGGTCATCGCTGTGAAGCTGCTGTGTTGGTGATTCTCATCCTGGCATGGGAGGGAATCTCTCGGCCGGTGGCGGACCACCTCTACCATGATTTAACTCAGACACTCTTTAAATATGGCTCCCCCACCAGCCGCCGCTGTGCCCTCAATGAAGAGTAAGAACTTTATTCTTTCATTTGCACTGCCTTTAAAAAGGATTTTCTTCCTTTAACTTTAACTTTTAACCACTTTTCTACACAGTCGCACATGTGCATGCCAGGGTTTGGACCCAGACACTTGCGGTGCTTCATTTTCCTTTGGTTGCTCCTGGAGTATGTACTTCAATGGCTGCAAGTTTGCTCGCAGCAAAGTACCGCGCAAGTTTCGTCTGCTTGGAGACTTCCCAGAGCAGGTGATGTGTTTCTTTTTTGCAACATTTGCACCCACAAACAACAGTGTAAAATGTATATTTGATTGTAGTATTTTAATCTCAAAACCTTCTCAATCAATATATCTCTTTCAGGAGGAGAAGGTTGAAAGAAACCTTCAGAGTCTTGCGTCTGACCTTGCACCGCTGTACAAAAGACTGGCTCCTGAGGCCTACCAAAACCAGGTATGAATTAAATTTTACGCTGTAAATACTAAGAATGAAAATTGGCTGAACAGCAGTTTCTCTCCATAAAATCAATAATAACTTCATCGAAAGTGCATTGACAAAATAGGCCTGGCCTCATTTCACTATTATTTCTCCCCCTTTCTTAGGGTTTTATTTATTTATTTTTCTTACCCTCTCTTCTCTCAATTATATTACGTATAATACATATTTTGTATATGTGCAGTATGTATGTGTGTGCGTATGTATATATATATATATATATATATATATATATATATATATATATATATATATATATATACACACACACACACATATATTAGGGATGTCCGGGTACGATACCAATATTGCAACCTTGATTATTGGTCGATACCGATATCAGTACGAAATATTAATTATTTTATAGTGTGGAATGTTAGATAAGGCTTGATCTAGTGATGTTACGCAAACAGTAAACAATAGTCAGCAACAGTAGGTATGATAAAAACTGACTAATTTATTATTAACCAATTAGTTACATAAATTTTAACCTTCAACACAATATCTATGGTATTCTACAATTGAATAAATATAATATATATCGGAGATTTTAGACTCAGTTTGCTAAAATTCGATATTCATTTTCTGGCTGATACCGGACCGATATCCGATACCAATATCGGATTGGGACACCTCTAATATATATATATATATATATATATATATATATATGTATATATATCATTGTTCCTTTACCCCACATATTTGTCTATTATTAACTGAAACATTTTGTTTAAAAACAAAAAAAGAGTAAATAATTACTGCCATCTAGTGTTAGAACACAAATCCCCTCCAAAATAAAAGCACTTGAAAAAGTTAATGACCTACTGAAACGGGGTTGAAACCCAAAAATTAAAAATGTGTCAAAGCATTTTATTCATCACTTGCTTCAAAATAAGAAGTGTCCTCATTGGCCTGGAAATTGTAAATGTCTAATTTGAAAACTTGCTGACGTCTTGGTTGAACCACATTATGGTTTTTAACCCTCCTCAGGTGGAGAATGAGGCAGCTGGAGGGGACTGCCGTCTGGGCAGGAGGGAGGGACGTCCTTTCTCTGGGGTCACGGCCTGCGTTGATTTCTGTGCTCATGCTCACAAGGACACCAGCAACATGAATAATGGGAGCACCGTGGTAAGACTGGGTCACTGTTGACTTCGACTTCGTGCATACTTGAAGTAGATTATGTTGACTTTATCAGTCAGAGTTTCTTGATCTTAACTACTGTTTTATTGGCAGGTTTGCACTTTAACAAAGGAAGATAACCGTGCGGTGCGTAACATCCCTGAGGATGAGCAGCTCCACGTCCTTCCACTTTATAAGATCTCAGACTATGATGAGTTTGGTCAGGTTGAAGGACAGTGGGCCAAAATGCAGAGTGGGGCTCTGCAAGTATTGTCAGCATTTCCTCGAGAAGTGAGTGAAATCAAGCTGTTCTGTTATTTTCCTTGAGGCAAATGACAAAAACATGAATAAATAATTAATTGCTTCTGAACAGTAGCAATTACAGGGCCGTACCCTATAATTAATAGTATCAATTACAGGTTGACAATACATGAATTACAATCAATCATAATTGTAATAACTAATCAGCCACATTTGAGTTGATTATCTGGGATAAAGTCAGTGAAGCAAAAATGTTTTTCTTGTTTGTTGAGAGTTTTTCACTAAACATATTATCCTTAATCAAAACATCTAAAGATTCTTTTTAACTTCATATTTGTGTTTAGGCGTAATTTGGACTCGGAGGATAAAAGTCTTGCAAAAAGCTTCAGTAAAAGCTAGGGATGTAACTATTCACTCAACTCCCGACACGATTCGATTCACGATACTTGGTTCACGATACGATGTTTCTCTCACAATTTATTTTACAAAATGAGACTGTAGACAAATGATGACTGAAAAATATTCTTTTTTTTTCTCCGAAACTAAAAATATAAAATACTGTACTATTTTCTTTTATCTTTCATTGTCAAAAGAATCCCCTGATAAACTATGCAAAAAAATGCAATTTAATTAAAAATAAATCCTGAATGAAATAAATAAATAAATAAATAAATAGTACAAATGAAGAAGAAACCTTTTCATTTAAATTCTGGCTCTACAGTAAACTATGCAAAACTGCATTAATAGTTCCTTTTCTTTTTAAAAGTGCATCTGAAAATGTATTTGTGCCTTAACAATTGGACTTTAAAACAAATTCCATATCAAATAGATGATATAAATTAAAAAAAACTATGGCTTCTTGTTTCTTCCTTTCCTCTCTGTGCCCCTCTTACCTTGGATTTCACATGTTCTTTTTTTCTCACTTCTTTCATTTTGCCTTGGGGAAGCCAAAATACTTCCACACTTCTGATTTAAAACACGGTGGTGCGTCCTTAATTTCAAATTCGAAATAGATAGCGCCCTTTGCTGTAAAGTACTTCGGTTTCAATTTCAGAATATCAATGTGAACCGTGACACCTTTGAATGGATTTTTAACTGCCTCACGATTAGTCTTTACATCCCTAGTAAATGCTTGAATCTGTGACAGGATCAACAGAAAGACATTGATACTCTTGATTTGAATACTAAACTTGACAAAGCTTTGTCTGTGTGATTGTTGCTGCATCAGGTTCGTTTACTGGCCGAACCTGTGAAATCAGCTCGTAAAATCCGACAAGAGGCTCGGCAGAGGGCTCAGGCGGAGAAAATGGAGAAGAAGCTGGCCCTGACTCAACTCACTCCTGGAAAAGTTCAAACCGAAACACCAACCCGAGGTAGTGCATCCAAGTGCTATTTTCATATTCATGTTTAAATCATTTCAAACCATAATGACATGAGGCAAGAAGGATGAGGTTCTTCCTCCAAAAACGGTGTGGAAACAAAAAAGCTTGAGAACTATGACCTGAATATGATAATACTATTAATTATTTTTCACAATCACAATGTAGATAATTTAAATGCAACATCCAAACACATTTTTGAATAGAGTCAAATATGTGTCCATACTGTCAGTGATACTGATACATCTGCATCCGAATATCCAGTCACACAGATCCGCTTCTCTTTCTCGCACAACATTGTATCAACACTTCTCATTGTCCAACGCCTTCCTGGTTCTCGTGCCATCAAAAACTGGGATTTCATGAAGTTCAAGATGATGATGAAGAAACAACTCCAGTGACATGAGTATAGATAATAATAATAATAATAATAATAATAATAATAATAATAATAATAATAATAATAATAATAATAATAATAATAATGGCTTGGCTCTCAATAGCGCTTTTTTCGAGGAGACGCAAAGCACGTTATAGAAATCATTATTTATTCACATCAGTCATACTGGTTGTGGTAAGTTACATTGAAACCTTGCTGCCATTGGGGCGCCTACGGCCCCTCTGACCACCACCAACATTCATGCACAATTCATACTCATTCATACGCGGCATTGTGGGTAAAGTACCCTGCTCAAGGACACAACGACAATGACTGTGATAGAGCAGGATTCGAACCTTCAACCATTTGGTTATTAGATGACCCACTCTACCGCTGAGCCACGGTCGCTAAATCAATGTATCTATGGCAGCTTGTAGCCAACAAGTTGCGATACGGTAGACGCAAGAAGAAAGACTTCATCATGAGACCGGGTTGTGATTCTTTCTCTTGCTTTGACAGGGAAAATGCAAATGTCACTGTCACTGCTTATTGCATGCTACAAAGACTTATCCCAATAACGTCAGAACGTTTAGGTGACAATTCTATTAACCATGGTAACTCAACTAAAGTATTCCATGAGCATACAAGTATGGAGGAACACCCAATGAACACACGTCATTTGTAATGTTTGTACATTTTTCTTTAACATTTTTGCTGATTTCAGCTGAATAAAATACCACACATTTCAAATACCTTGAGCTACCTCTAAATATTGTTAAATAGTGCTCATATTTGACCAGCAACTTTGTTTTAGGTTTTGGAACAAATTTAGGGGATAAGACCTGGGTATTTCTGAACTTCAAAAATACGTACCACCCTAATATAAATGTGTTTTCTCTGTTCCAAAAAGAGCCTTCAGAATACTCCAGAGTACCACCCAGACATGCCAGTGTGGGGAAGTACCCCCCCGACAGAAATCCATCTAGCACTCACAACCAGAACACCAGCAGCTACCTTGCTTCAGGTCCAGGGCTCACCACTCAGAGATCAGTGATCTCCCCTAACCATCACAGGGTGTCTGGCCTCCAGTTTGCACAAAATGACTCAGCTCTCCACTATAAGACAATGAGGGACTCTATGAACGGCTACCCCCAAGGCTTCCCCAGTCCTTTTAAAACAGAGCCCAGTGACGTGCACTGCTCTGCTCTGCACAGAACCTTCCCTTTTGAGAGTGCTCCTTCTATTTCTCCTTCCACCTTTTCACCCCAACCTACCTCTGAGGGCCTCTTCAGTCGGCTCAACGGACTCCACAGGGTCGCAGGAGATGTCACAGCAGAGGTCAAGGGTCAAGGGCTCCCTTCAATTTCACCTCTCCCCGTTCCATTCCAATCTGAAGAAGTTCAACAGGAAGAGGTCTGGTCGGATAGCGAGCACAATTTTTTGGACGATGATATCGGCGGTGTCGCTGTGGCACCGTCACACGGCTCAATCCTGATTGAGTGTGCAAGGCGGGAGCTCCACGCCACTACCCCCATCCTCAGACCGAACCGCAGCCACCCAACTCGCATCTCTCTGGTCTTCTACCAGCATAAGTCCCTAAACGAGCCCGGCCATGGGATGGCAATGTGGGACGCTAAAATGGCAAAGAGGGAGCGAGAACGAGAGGAGGAGGCTGAGAGGTTAAGGATGGAAGGAAACCTCAGCAATGGAACGGGGAGTAACAGCAAAGAAAGGACGGAGGAGGATGTGAGGGAAGAGGTGGAGAAGATGGGGAGGTTTACTGGTGTCCCAACTCGTCAAGCGTGGACTATTCCCAGTGACAGCGCCCTCACCGTGTCTCCTTATGCTCTCACCCATGTGACGGGCCCTTACAACCGCTGGGCTTAATTGACATGTTACACACATGCACACAAACACACACACAAACTTCTTCTGCCTTACCTCATTAAAATTGCAAACTGCTGCGTTATGACGTAGATTTTAAGGAACTTTCCCAAAACCCTGTTCACTTTGTTCTTCTTCTTGTTAACTGTGAGTTTCGGTGTTGGTTTTTTTTTAATGTAAAAAGATGGTGCTCTGAAGCATTTTTATGACATTTCTAAACTGATTTTATATACCTGATTCAGATTAAAAAGATGTGATTATTTATTTTAATCATGTTGATTTCTATTTAAATTCTGATGTAAGCCTGTTTACTGCAAGATTTTATATCATATCCTATGTTTGTGTTGATGATCAAAGGATATATTGTGTAATTTGACTTATCGTTATAGCCGACTGTTCACTCTAATAAGATGAACCAGTTTGGCTCATTGGTGCCATTCTTGCTGTAACATCTTTTAATTCAACTGATAATGGTGCATAATGTAAAAATCCTTTATAATATTGTTTGTGTATTTACTACAGAGTGTAGCATTATGTTTCTCATTCTGCTGCCTTGGACTTCTTCTCCACCCCCCACCCCGTTGTTTTATTTTTTCCTAAATTGATTTCATTTACAGATATCTAAGAAACATAAAGAAGCACTTTTGTATTTTGAAAACCTGAACTTGAAAAATGTTCCTATTCATTGGCCTGAATATTTGTGTTTAGACAGATACAGTATATTTGACAGATCAGCAAAAGCACAGTGGGTTTTTTGTTTTTTATGAGACACTTCTGTAAACTTTAGTCCATATACACAATTATTGCATGACTGTAAAGTGTTAGTAAAGCAATTTCTTTAATTATATTTTTTCATATATTTTGAAAATTCCTTTATCCATTTATTAGCTGCTGTTATCATTAATGATAAAAGCATCATAATAATACATAAAAGGTCTGTTTTTTCCATTTAAGGATTTTTGTTCTGTTTTTGGTTGGTTTGTTTATCATAAAATGGGATTGCTGGTGTAATGAATGACTTAATTGTCATCGTTTGTTGTATTAAGCAGCACTATGGCTGTATGAGCCAAAATTCTAATATTCAGTGTGAAATAAAAGGTTTTTTTTTTTTACATTTTTAAATGCTATTATGTGGTTGGCTTTATTACATTTAGGTTGGCCAAAAATGATCACATTATTGATACGTATTACGATACTGATCATATTGAAATAATTTTTTTGCAACAATTGGGAATCATATAACGCTGCATCAATAAAACGTCTGTCATGGTTGACGCTAAATTTGAATTCAACATCTGGAAAAAATGATTTTACCAGTATTTCACTGGGAACGTGTGGGGTTTAAAATCCTACTTCGACTGCTTATTTCAATGGTGCTAATTAGACCTGTGTTTTTATACGCTGAAAACAAAGTGTGTATTATATCAACAGAATGTCACCACAGGCTTTCTGAACTTGAATAGCAACACCTCATCCCCCCCCCCCCCCCCCCCCCCCCCCCCCCAAAAAAAAAAAAAAAATAGTTCTGAACAGAGTCGAGAAGAGCCGTGTTGGTACCACATAGTGAAAATGCACTATCATGCAAATTATAGCAGTGTGTACAAGCTTTTTAATAGTTACAGACTTGCATTTGGTGCTAATAGGAAATGCTGAACTTAATTTTTTGTATAATCATCGAATTAAAGCTGCTGGGGGCAATAACTAATATTCTTATAACATAGATAAAGACATATAGGCTTCATAGATCAATAAATCAAAGGTATTTCTTATGAAAAATGTGAGTATTTACTCTCAAACAAATGTTGAAGGTTAAAATTGTGAGTATTTTGACGCCATCACAAACAATGGCTTTGTTTACTAATGGTCAAGTGACTTGAAGTTTAGAGCAGTGCATTGTGGGATTGGGGAACCTGTAGAAGAATGCAAAGAAAGCAAACATTTTTTTTGTTTGTTTGTTGTTTTTTGCCAGACAAGGAAGATAGTGTTTCATTTTGTTTTTATCTACATCCACTATTGTTTTGGCACAACTTTGAATTCGTGAAAACAGCAGAAATGTGACTTTAGCAGTGATTTTGGGGGGCAAATTTGTGTCAGTAGTGGATAAAAAAAAAAGAAAAAAAAACAGGTACAGTTTTAAAAATGTTATTGTTCCTGGCAGCTTTAACGTAGTTGTTCAATTCATTAAATGTAATTTATATAGTGACAAGTACAACAAGTCATCTCAAGTCACTCATTCAAAAAAAAAAAACAAAGTTGTGTTTTAATTAAAAAATGAAAATAGTTTTTAAAAAAAAAACATCCACAAGAGCAAACAGCATCAATGAAGAGGAACAAAAACAGGGAGAAACCTGCAGTAGAAGCAGACTCTGAGGTGGCAGCAGCTATCTGTAGGACTGGATGGAGTTAGTGGACAGGAAGAGGAAAAACAAACAGGATAGAGAGATAGAACATCAGAGCATAACAAACTGGTTGAACGTGAACCATAGATCACCTCCAACACTCCTAAAGAGAAAACCCTTACAACTCATTAATACAAAAAGTTTTATCACTATTACTCATCAACACTGAGCCGTAACATCTGAGAAGTATCTCCATGTACCACTTTGTAAGAGTAAATGACTACAAATTTCTGACATCATGTTTTTTTTTTTCAGATGTTACATGACAGAAAAACTTGTATAATTATTATAGATAGGATCTTACTGTGGAAGGGAACTTTATGTCCACTTTTTACATTTTTTTTTTAATCAACCAGGATCTAAAAACGAGCACCAGCACTCACAAGTTTTTTTTTTTTAGAAAAATGTATATTTAGATGAAATGTGTAAATATGTACATGTAAAACTAAATTGTTTTTACTGTTTTCATAATGGTCTGTAGAAAATGGGTAAACTGGGTTCTTATTAAATTGATTTACTGTACATTGTGGGTGTATATCCAGTTTTAGGCTTGGAAGAGACTAAATTTAGCATTCCTTTTTATGGAGGGCTGGTTTTTTTTGTTGTTTTTTTTTTGAGATTGTGAAATAAATTCATATTTACATTTTGAAGCATAACATGTTTTTGTCTTTATTCAGTGTGATGCAAACAGTTTGACTTGTGTTCATCAGATGTGGGAAGTTACAGTGTTAAGTGTTAAAAGTAAAGCTACACACAATATAATGGTATTTTTTGCAGTCTGAGAAAGCCTTGTTGTTTCCATCACCCCACCTCACCTCCATCTTGGACCACCGCAGCTTCCGTAGAATTGAGAGCGCTTGAGGGCTGCATGAATTTTTGATGCAGGGTTGCCAGATTGGGTGAATTCTACAACAAATGGGTTGATTCATAATTACATTTCCAGCAATAGTGAATTAGGCGCCCAAAATAAACACAAATGACGCCGTTTGAAAACAAATATTCTATTTTCAAATAAATATCTGGAGGTTTTGATTGATTTTCACACAAAAGTGTTCACTCCAGCTAAGCAACACAATCATTTACTTTAAATAATTATGCTCAATTGTGTTCCTTGCAACCTGTTTATCAATATATTTTAGCTTTCTATAACATTTTTCTCTTTATCCAGAGTAAAATAGTCACACTTCACACTAAAGTATCACATTTTAACCTTAATGAGGGATGGGTAAGGGGTTAATTTATTTTCCATTAAATGTTAATATGAGAAAATATAGACAGATAAGATAAGATCTTCACACCAAATATTGATCAGTGATCATGATAATTACGTATAAAATAATAAATTCATTATCAAAAAGCCTCGCTGTGTGTTTGTTTTTACACAAATAAAAACATAATTTTACAGTGACATTCTGAGCAATAAAAAAGTAACTTTAGCAACTAGAGATGCACAATATTTAATATTTTGGATGATATTTTACAACTCATTTTGCCGATGACTGATACCGATTTTTTTCCTACACCTCATTGCAGAGATTATCTCATTTATGTAGTGGAATTAACACAGAGAACTATTCTGAATACTCTTTATCATGTTTGCCCGATGGGCAAATGCAGAAAAAATCATTCCCTGTGCAAATCAAAAAAAAAATACTTTAACTCACGTCATTATGTAAACATGTCCTATTTAGTCATGACAATTGTTTTTAAACAAAACAATAAATGTACTTGCAGCCTATATACAGTAACTAGATTTGGTATTTGAATGGTAAAAATAGTAGTTTTACAAGAAGATTCAAGCTTTTTGTGTCATCGTTATTATTATGGTTAATTATATAGCGGATCGGCCGAAGTTGAAGAAGTCAGGAATCACAATGAACAATGACAGTTTTACAAGGAGCACATCTGAATTCAAACAAGCCCACACCCCACACCATCCCACCCAAACAAAATAACAAAAACAATAATAAATTAAATGAAATGTAAAAAAGAAATTAAAAAGAAGAAAATACAAATAAATAAATAAAACAGCCCACTTACGTTAATCGTCATCAGTTGTGACCACCCTTCTAGCCAGGGGGAAGATTAATACTTATTAATACCGATGCCGATAATGGGCCGATAATATCGTGCAATAGTAACCAATTTTTTTTACATATAATTCAATTTAATTGAGACAAATACTGTCAGACAACAAACAAGTGGTCTATTGAGCAGGTTTTATTTCCATTCACATATCATCTTTATTTTGTATAATTATGTGTTGATTTTGTTTAATACCTCCAAATAGCAGGTTTTTCTAATGTAAAGGGATGATACCGGTTCTTTGTGGGCGGGAAACCTTTGCTGTACCTGGCAACACCGGCTGGACGGACAGTTCACGTTTAACAATCAAGATGGCGACATCGGAGCCGGTAAGAGACGCTAGAGATAGCTGGAAAACGCGAAAAAAAAATGAATGGAAAAATGAGATAATTGGTCATTTTATTGGAGTATTTTGCAAACCATCTACACTCTACTAAGATGTTGTTAATATTTCTGTCGGAACGGGAGTGTTTGTGTTAGCCAGCGTCGGCGTGGATTAGCGTTAGCATGCGCAGCAAATTTGTGATGGATGAGGCTGACTTTGTTGGTTCATAGACATCCACTATCCGAGCGTGGTTCATTCACTGCACATACATTTAATACCTTCACTCCTCTCTGACATTCAGGTCATCGTCTAACAATGGTTTAAATCTACATGCGGGTCATTTTAGCCTCTTTACTGTGTTAATCTTTAATTGTTTTTTCCTCACAATTCATACACGTGTGTGCATAGCTTGTGGTTAGCCTCGTTCTTTCACTAAGGTTACATTGATTCATGGCTAAATAAATAGCTATGGTGCTTTCTGGAACTTTATCCTATCCTAGTTTGGATATATTTGTGATGTTAAGATGTTTCTCACAGTTCAGTCGCACTGATGCTTATCATTGTGAGGACATGATGGTCCACAAAGACGAGGCAACTTCCTCATTCTACATGCTAATTCCGTTTTAACCAGGGTAACATTACCACCTTAAAGAAGGGGTTTTTTTTTTGCATTTTTGTCAAATCATGTGTACCCCTTCATATCATAAATACAAATTTATAAATGCTTTTTCATTTGTGTAAGAGCAGGCCCTCCTTAACCCTGTCTACAAATGAAAAACAAGTGGAAATTTTTTATTTATTTTTTAATATATATATATATACTAAAGCAACTTTTATGTGACTACTTCAATAGTAAGTTAATATACTATTGAAATTAAAATGGCCTATCCAACTAAATAAATATTCTATTTTCAAATAAATATCTGGAGGTTTTGATTGATTTCTACACAATAAAGTGGGGAAATAGTTTCAATAAATTGCAAGCAAATATAGTATTTTATGTTTTTAAGTTTGTGGTGAATTTGTCTAAAAAATTGCCCAAGAAGAAACTAGGTGCATTTTCAGATTTTAAAAAAATAAATGAAAAATATCAAATATGTGCATTCAAAGTAACCTTTCATCGATCGAATCGGCTTGTAGTTGTTGATTTGTATGAGTAACATACAGTAAACCTGTTAAAAACTCAGCTCTTCTCATTTCTAAGACTCATAAAGTAGTAGTTTTATTATAGGCAGTGGCTATCAGTACGTAGCCGTATTAATATACCAACATTCTAACCGTCTTAGCCGTATTAATATACCAACATTCTAACCGTACTTATCGCCCCTCATTGGCCAGTTTAGGTGACGTGAGTACTTGTACTTCTGTTCATTATTAATACGTAGATTCTTAAACTACGTTACGGACTAACTAACCCTAACCTTCTGAAGTGGATTTAAACTTCTTGCACGGAATGGTCACATGACTTCCGGTAACGTCATAGGCCACGTACGAATAGCACCGGGGGGTTGTCCATACGGCTACGTACGGATAGCCACTTCGTTTATTATATGCTGACTGTCCTAACAAAGATAAATATAATTTACCATAAATGAAATTGACTAAAAAGTTTCAGCTGCTGCATTCTTGATAACAATCTTGTTGTGGCCAAAAGGCATTGTTTTAGGGCTACAATGATTCCTCGATTACAAAAAGAGATCCTTAATTTTCTCCATCTCTGAGCCTCTTTTAAAAAAAAAAAAAAGAAAAAGATTATTATTGTAATTTTCTATAAACATTTTTACTATTATTATTTTTTTTAACATGCTTGCATTTGACATCTTAGGTTAACATCTAGTGAATTCTTTTCATTAAAAAAAAATTAAGAAAAGAAAAAAATATTAAAAATTACATGTTTTTTTTGTGTGTTTTGCATATGTAATAAATAAATGTAGTTTTCTCCTAAAAAAGAAACACATTGGTTGGTATTATTAGGCAAGGTGTGATCAGTTTTATTTTCTGTTGTATATTAAATTTTAGTTTTAATAGTGCAAAAGTGTATTTTATCCGATTAATCGACGCAATAATCACTAGAATTCTCTATTACCCAAATGCCTAATAGCTGCAGACCTCAACAGTTTACCTTACCTCCACATCATTGCACAAAAAGAAAATATGCATGTGGTGCTTTTTCACTTTGTAGAAATAGTGCAACTTTTTCAAAGTCATGTTCTAACTTCTTTGTCTCCTCAGAAACCAGCTGAAACAGAAGAGCAGCAATCTGAAAGTCAGGTCGTGGCAAATCCTGAGCAGTATATAAAACTCCCTTTGCAAAACAAGTAAGTAACTAGCACTATTTATTCCTTTATGCACTGCAGCAATAAATGAAAATCTTCCACAAATTTCAAACCTAAAATGAATTAAATGTTTGAACTAAAGTCTCAGTCATGATCATGACTAATTAATAATTTAGATCATAAAAAGGGGTGGTACCAAACATCTATTAGATTAATAGAATTACTTGAACCAAATGTAATGTGTCAAAGTTTTGTTTTATGTGTCTGGTTGGTTTTTTATTTATTCATTCATTCATTCATTCATTCATTCATTCATTTTCAATGCTCTGATCATGTGCTACAGGCTACAAGAAAGTAAGTAGGAAATGACTTTAAACAGAAAGACTTTAAGGCAGTGTGCAATTTTAACAAAGCTTCAATATCCCACAAAAAGCCAATCCTCCGAACAACAACACCCAAGCATCACAGGTTTACTCATATTAAATTATTTAATTTCAAACACTGGTCACAATGTTAAGTAGCATTAATAAATTGTAATGTGTAAATCCACAGTTTTTTTTATTTAGTCCACATGGACAACTTATAAATGTGACAACAGGTTTATATTTTTGTGTTTTTGTATTTGGTGCACATGTTTGTTGTTACGGTGAGTTGATGTTAAAACTGAAATGAAGCTGGGCTACATGTGGATGGGGGTCCCAGAGTTCAGCTGATGTTGCCTTTCACTCCTCCTCCTGAATAGATGAAAAGAGTCATAGTAAACAAAGGCTGCATTTGTATTTCTGGCAATGTCCAGCTTTCTCTGCTCCTTTACTGCAGAACAAATGCTGTTTTATCTAGTTGGGGGAGAATGTGTGTTAACGCTGGTATGCCAAGTCGCAAAAATGTTCACTAAATGTAAGGATTATTAATACCAGTTTCTTATTCATACAAATTTAAAATGGTTCCGAGTTAGTTTTACAAGTGGCAACATTTAAAAAAATGTTCAACACTAAATATTTAATATGTTGCTTCTTTTGTTGCAGGTGGGCCCTGTGGTATTTCAAAAACGACAAGAGCAAAAGCTGGACAGAGAACCTGCGTCTCATTTCTAAGTTTGACACAGTGGAGGATTTCTGGGCGTAAGTTTTATTCATTCATGGCCTGTTGTAGAAGTAAAAAAAATTCACTGGATCTACTTGTGATTTGCCATTCTTTGGTTATTCCAGGTTATACAACCACATACAACAACCAAGCAAACTTGGCTTTGGCTGTGATTATTGCCTATTTAAGGTGAGACTTCTTTCTGTTGTTTTGTATCGTTCTTCTCCAACAGTTTTGACTGATTAGGGATTTTGGCACTGAATCCAGTTCCACCAGACTCGACTCAATGCAGGGCAAACAAGGCACTGAAACTATCACTTGTTCACACAGTTTCACTTCTATGAGTAATTCACACTCTGGAAGGCAAATGAAGAATCAGCCCATGCAAATTAGGAGAAACCTGCCTCTGACTGGAATGGAACTCAAAGCAGCTCTGCCATCCTAAGCATCATCAAGCTTTTATTTTGAAATTAAGAACAATCACTTTAATCAACAAACTACAACCACTGAGACTATAGGTGTAAGAAAAAATATATATGGCAACATTTCACTGTGCAATGATCTTATCAATCCAAAAAATGTCCAAATCGACTTTGTTTAATCATGTTTTTTTTAAGAAAAAACACTTTAAATTGTGCTAACATATGTATAGCGTGTAAACGCCCAGTCACTAGTTGTCAGTGAACCACATCAGACCTAGTTAAACTACCTCACTCATCAATGCGTTTTAGCATGGAAGTTGATTGCACTTTATTTTCATAAAACATACTGGGAACTTTTATAGATGTATGTGGTTACTTTTTTTTTTTTTTTTTTTTTAAAAAAGAATTTAAGAACTTAACAGAATCAGAATCTGTTGTAGAAGGAAAAACTGAAACTTTTTTGTAAAACGTAATTTAACAGTTTGATAAACATATACCACTTGTTTTTGATGTTGGTACTTGAATTACAGTTAGTTACCATTTACTTGTTCTCGCAAGTTTGAAAAAAAAATCTAGTTTAATTGTATTTCATACCATTTTGTACTAAAATTAGTACATTTTGACATTGCGATACATCGCAATGTATATCGTATAGCAATACATCGTATTGTGACATGCAAATTGTCAATCATATCATCACATTCATGGCACTGTACACCCCTACTTTGAACAGGAAGTAGTACTTTGATCCTGCTGATTTGATCAACAAAATAAGATACCTGTCCTCCAAAGTAAAACCATTGATTGATTTGTTTGTGTCGTCTGTGCTTGGATGCAGGATGGGATTAAGCCGATGTGGGAGGACGACAGGAACAAGCTGGGAGGTCGGTGGCTAATGACTCTCAATAAACAGCAAAGGCACAATGACCTTGACCGCTACTGGATGGAAACGGTACGACGGTTCAACCACTGTGCAACACCAAAGTCAAAAAGCCCAAGCGTTTTTATAATGAATAATTGTATGCCGACTAAATGTATGTATTATATTTTTTTTTACAGCTACTGTGTTTAGTGGGAGAGTCGTTTGATGAAGCCAGCGAGGATGTGTGTGGAGCCGTGGTCAACGTCAGACCTAAAGGTGACAAAATATCCATCTGGACGAGCAACTGTCAAAACAGGGAAGTCATCATGACGATAGGGTAAGTTGTGCTAGCAACACTTACAGCAGGGTTGGGCTCAATTATAATGGTATTTGTGTAATTAATAATTAATTACAATTATAACGTAATTCTAATTCTAATGGTAACTTAAAAATGCTGTTGCCGTTGTAATCGTAATTGAGTTCAGATAATTTACTTAAAAACTCAATTATAATTCAATTAAAGGCAAAAGTGGGGAACCATGTTACAGCTGTAGTTTATACACATACGAGGTTAACAATTATTAAACAATGTTTCATATCAAGTTTACCTATGAGTTCCCTTTTATTATTTGTTTTATAAATTTAAATCTAGTGGTATAATGGCAGAACAAAGGCCCAGACGCCAGCACCAAAAACATTAATACCAATATTTTTCATTGATTAGGAAGCCTAAGAAGGTAACCAAGAGATGAGAAACAATTTGGTTGATAGATAATACTTTTTACTGTATTTTACAGCTGGTTAAAGATATGAGTCAAACTGACCCATTATCATATTTATTAAAGGCTCAGTAATTATGATTAATTGTAATTGAAGTTAAGTAATTGAGAACGTAACTGTAATTGATTTTCTTAATTCTCTCGTCATCGTAATTAGAATTGAGTTGTAATTGAACATGGATAATTGAAGATGTAATTGTAATTGACCACAACCCTGACTTACAGTAACCAAAGCTGTCCACTAGGGGGAGGCAGCACATTATCAACAATCGTTACCTTTTCTTCTTTTCACAGACAACTTTACAAAGAGCGACTTAACTTGTCCATCAAAGCAATGATTGGTTACCAGTCGCATGACGACACGTCCAGTAAGAGCGGCTCCACCACCAAAAACATGTACTCTGTTTAAAAACTTTTCACTCATTCCAACTCACAGTAGATTTAACAATTACAGAAATCTCTGTTGTCACAGAGATTTTGAGTTATCAACTACTGTAGTGTTCTTTGTTTTTTGTTTTTTCTTTTTTTTTTTATTGCAAAGATAATTGTTCCTAGTTCGTTACAGTTGGATCTTCCCCCAACACTAGAGGTCCTTGGAGCAATTGTTATTATAAAGGGAGGAGGCTGGAATTAAGATGTTCTATCCTGAGATGTCTTAACTTGAGTGAGGGAACAAAGTGTTATGTATTTAGTGTGGAAAGAGTTCTATGAATAATATCCCTGCTTTCCTTTAGCTTAGCTGAGAACAAGCTTCTTTTTTTTCCTCTAATACCTAATGACCAATAACCAGACATGTGTGTTTCTCATACTGGGTTCACTCCTCGCTGACAAAACCGTTTCTCACCTCACATGCCATGACCTCAAATAACTTATGACGCTGAACATTTTTTTTTTAAAGAGTCGTTTTAACTGGATGTAACCAGAAGTGTTAAGCATGAGTTCAGAGGCACCAGCTTGATGAGTCATCAGTATCTTAAAGGTTTTTTTGTAAAAGTTGAACTCATACTCCTCAGTACTGGGCTTTGGATTCAAGGACACTTTGTTTCAGCCTGCTGAAATTGTGACATATTGGTTGTACTAGTTTTTGAACTTGTTCTCTTCTATTTACATTTATTTATAATGTATACATTGCAGTTACTTAGTTGAAAGGTCATGTTTTCAAAGCTATTTCTTCTTATTTCTTTTTTTACTAAGATTGTTTATGTGGGATATTTCTTGACAATGTTTTTTTTTTCTTTTTTACATTATAATGACAGTAACTATGCTGACAGATTTAGGTGTGCTCTTTGTTTTGTTTTTTTTCTGTCCTAACATAAAAACTGTAGATAACGTTACACTCCTCTTGATTGATGCAAAAGAAAGAAGATATTAATTGTGAAATGACTTGCTCATAATGTATCTTTATTATTTGTAATTTCAGGATGTATATTACCTTCTTTCAAGTAAAAGATAAAGTGCTTTGCATTAAAACAAGAAAGATGTCATGTCAATTTGTTGGAGTTCATAAATGCACAAGGACTGTTTACACTGAATCAGTGAGAGATTTAGCATTAAATAGGTCTGTGGCCAGCATCAGAAAAAAAATCAAATGCCCCTCCCCATGGTAGAACAAAAAAAAACTGTATTTTTTTAAGTATAATATATAAGAAGTAAGAAAATTATTCTTTTTCTATTTTCCAGCATTAGCGATGGGTGTTTTCGGGCACATTTTAGCGATATACCCTGGTGACGATTTTTGTGATTTCAGAATCAGAATTTCTTTATTAATCCCAGGGGGAAATTGCTTTCATTACAGCCACTTAAGAAAAAAATCACAAATAAAAAAATAAAAAGACAAAAGAAAGAATAAATGTTAAATAAGTGTATAATTAAGTAAAAGACTGTTAAAAAATAAGCATCAGATACACACACAGTACAGTAGTAAAAATAAAGTAAGATTGATAATATTTTGATTAATATCAGAAATACTTTATTAAATGAATATTTTTCAAAACATTTGTTATATTTGGTACAAAATGTCGACAATGAGACATCTTAGACAAATATTCTGACTTCGCAATTAATTTTAAGAATATTTTATGAGTTGGGGGAATGGATTGGGATGATTTTAAGTCTTTAAATAATACTCTGCCGTATTCACGATTTTACTTATTCACTTTTTTGTCTGATGACCAAAGTAGATTTAGTAGTGACCTAAATTGTTTTGCTAAATATGTCTCATCATTGTCTACATTTTGGTATCAAATATGACAAACAATTGTTTTAAAGTAAATTTATTTGACAATTATGTGTTTTTGATCAATCACAAAAATGTTCTTCAAAATATATCTCTAAAATGCGCTCAAAAACACCCCTGCCACCAAATACGGTAACCACAAGAATAATTTTTAAACTTTCTACATATATTACTTGTTCTACCATGGGTATATCTTTTGAGATATGGCCGTCAACCTAAAAAGAGCCTCATTTAGGAGTAATCAGTTCATTATACAGTCTTTCTCCCCAAAAATGCTTCCACTGTCTAAATAAGTTATTGTCTGATACTCTCGGGATACATGTTTTATATTAATAACAGGTTGGAAAGAGGGTGTAGCCTGACAACATGGTGTTTTAGTTTTGTAGATGGTTCCAATACCATCTCTTACAGTTGAATTAGGTGTAGGTTCAGGTCACGACCAGGCTTTTATTACCAGTAGATGGCTAGATAATAGATAATAGACTGGTACCGGGAAGGGAAGAAAAACCACAAACGGGCAAAACCTTGGAATGTCATCAGGTCGAGATCATCCTGTCAAACAGGATCCTGTTGCGTTAGAGTGACTAAAAGGGTGTGTCTTAATTCCTCCACCCGTCTCTGTGTGAATCAACACAACGAACCTGAAAGCATAGAATGTGGTCATATTTTTATTAAAGTGCTAAAGCTACTGGACATGCAAGTGTGAGAAGTGCTGTTTTTTAGATTATCCACCTCCAGTATTTTATTGTGTTTTATTAGAAATCTTCAATGTCAACAAAATACTTGCACACACACACACACACACACACACACACACACACACACACACACACACACACACCACACACACACACACACACACACACACACACACACACACACACACACACACACACACACACACACACAAAAAACAATATAAAGTAAGTCTTAGGTTGTTCTGGTGGCCAGGTTTCCATGTGTCCTGCTCAAAACTCCCTTTAGTCTGTGAATTTGTTCTTTGGCTGTGTCTTTCACTGTAATCCACAGTGTGATATTGAGGGGAAAATGAAATGAAAAAAAAAAACTAAAGGTCTTCCTGCCAAAATCCAGTGAAATAATTTTCAGATATCCTACTCAGTCCCTCCACACTGCTGTGTTCCAGCTGGACCTCGGCAGCCTCGTATCAGGACAACCTCAGCATTAGTGGTTTTTCCTCCTCGCGTGTATTCAGCAGATTGGACACCATGTAGGACGAGAAAAAGGCAAACTCCACAGCAAAGCTGATCTCAAACAGCTCCAGGTTGAAGCTCAGCATCCACTCAAACACAGCTGCAAGGTGGGAGTAGATGTAGTCGTCCTGGACGTATAGACAGGTGTCTGAAGTTGTTTCTGTTATGGATGAATCCAACATAGAAGGCAGGGCTTCAACTTGTCAAATATGCTAAATCATGTAAACTATTACGCTCTTTAAAAACATAAGTTTTGGGCAAAATAAAGGTTTTGCCCATCTACATGGACCTGGGTTTATCTCTTATCTATCTGTAGGACAGAAGCTCATGAACTTATAATGTAATGTTCTGTCTTATCAACCTCTGAAAGGTTACAGTGTAAGTAAAGATAGTAGGCTATAAATAGGAAAGATAAAGGCCACCAGTTGGGATATCATTTGGGTAATTAAGTAATAAAAGGATAGGAATTATCTGAAAAACAAAATATTGAAGTAATTGTTTAATGTTCTTTTAACACAATTACATTATTACTCATTGTCATTATTTGATATGATTAAAATACGCAGTACTTTATTAATAATTAGCTTGCAAACAATGCAAAGAAAAGAGTGAATTCAAGTGTTAGAAGTCAATTGCTTATAATAAAAGATTGATGTGTGGTTTGAAAGCTCTGGCCTGTCCCACTTTGTCAACAGAGCAGCAGACTGAATCAAACATTGTACTGTATGGCTGCTCTGGTGTTACCGTGGTAACCTCTAGCTATTGGTCCTGCAGTGTATGTCATTCTCATTGTATTGACCTGAGAAAACCTTAAAAGGCATATATATATATATATATATACACAGACCCTTTCCAAAATATTAGAATATCATGGAAAAGTTTAATTTCCATAATTCCATTCAAAAAGTTAAACTTTCATACTATACAGATTAAGGACCCACAATTTAAATCATTTAAAATATTTATTTATTTTTACACAATTTCTGTTTCCAGCTCATAAAACCCACGTAAACAGGATTTCAAAAAATTACTATGAAGAAATCACCATTTACTTTTCAAGAAAAAAGAGAAGAAGGACTGGACTGTTGGCCAGAGGTGCAAGGTCCTCTTTTCTGATGAAAGTAAAGTGTGCCTTTCATTCTGGAATCAAGGTGAAAGTGAAATCCTGTTTTTGTGGGTTTTATGAGCTGGAAGCCCAAATTATGTAAAACTAAACAAATAAATACTTTAAATCGCTTAAATTGTGGGCCCTGAATCTATAATCAATGAAATTAAACTTTTCCATCCATGATATTCTATTTTTTTTGGAAAGGGTCTGTCTAGTACTTTGTTGGAGCCATGCTTGAAAGGATACAACTGATGGTCATAATGACTTGAAGCACAGTGGAGACGATTCTCAGTGGGTAGAGAATCCACTCGTATCCTGAGAGCACATACCTCCCTGTGAGCGAGGTCAGCAGGGTGGAATAGAAGCAGATGCAAATGAAGCTGATGGCAGCTCCGAGGTTGTGGAGCAGTGTAAGGTAACCTGGCTGCAGAGGAGCATCAAAGAAATCCAACGTAAATAATAATATCAAAGAATGTAAATACTCAACGATTAATTCAGTGGCTTTGATCTCAGGTCACTCTGTGAGCTGATATGTACCATTATATATATATATATATATTAGAGTTTCTGCCTGATAAATTTAGGTTTTAGAGCATTTCACACAAAAAATAAAAACAAAATCTGCAAAATGTGAGTACCTACCCTGATTTATTTGACTGTGTAAACTTTGCTTTTTTTTTTTTTTTTTTAAATCAATTCATTTTTCCATCCATCCATCCATAACAGGTCTGTCCATCACAGACCTTATCGCACGAGCATTATTCACACACAGAGCTTTGTTTGTGCAAAGTCAACACTGTTGCGCTTTTGAAACACCTTCCCAAACAGATGACATTTGGCTTCCTTGCACTCCTTTGTAAAAACAACCCAAAGCTGGAGTATCTGCAGTTACTTACGTTACAGTTTCCAGCTGCAAACGCACCCAAGGATGACACAATACCAAAGACCAGTGCAGTGCGACTAATCAGTGAATGATGAGCGTGTTTCTCCATGATGTGAGCATGGTGGAAGATGGTGAACAGCAGGACTAGAGAAGAGATCTCAGTTGAGTATTTGTATCGTGTGTAATAAATAAATGGACTCTACAGCAGGTTCACTCACACAGAAAGGCTCCGGCGTTGATTGCGGCTGTGAAGAGGCTATTTTCTGGTGGGTGGATCCCACTTGAGCTGAAATCATGTCATATTATTGAGTGAATTACATTTATCTACTAAATATTAGTTAAAACTAGATGTGACAGTTAAAAGCAGTAATACCTTATGGTTGGAGGAAAACAGCAGTCTGTGGACCTATTCATTGTACAGCGAGAGGTGTTGGCACTCCTGGAATAAAAGATGATGTCAATTATTTTCATAAATCCATATCTTACGCTCTATATTATAACCATGACAATTACCAGTCAGTGAGGGAGCATACATGCTTGTTGGAGAAAGCCAGACCATAGCTGGAAGAAGAAGAAAAAGCACATTCATCTCATCAGTCACTTGATATAATGTTCAGTTTTCCACACACAGTTTAAACGCAGAGTGTTTTAAGGTACAACACCCAAGGCAAATAATGACATCAATATCCACCATTTGATCTTCTATACACATTTATCCCAATTGGGAATCTTGATCGTGATCCTGTTAAGCATTGGCAATATTCCTACAAAGACCTTAAAGGTTTCATTTCCAGCTACTTTCTTTTACCATTTTATGTACGGTTGCTGTTAAAATTCCTCAAATATGTCTGTAACACTCAACCATTATGGAGACCTGATGTTAGCCATGGCTGCTTAATGAAATTTAGATATAATGAATGGTTTGTCTTGTTTAGTTTTATTCGGTTTTTCAAAAATCAGTGTATTAACGAAGGTTTCAATGGTTTTTTGGCATTATTGAAGATGAATAATTGTTGGTAACATTCTATCAAAGTTGAATTTATTTCTTCTGACAAAATAAACTATTCTCCCAGCGGAGTGAAATTATTAAGGTGTGGATTTTTCAGAATATCTATTTCCATATTTAGGTCAGTTAGTAAGATTTTATTGTGTTCTGTAACGTTATCTATAGTCTCGTAACAAGTAATGTTTCAGCGTGTGTGTGTGTTTTGTTTAAAACTATATTTTGTAATAAAAGACAAGCATAAGGTGCCCGACACACAAATTTGGTTAAAACATTTCAACTAATTATTGAATGGTTGTTTAGAGTGCAGGGGTCAATTTGACCCCAAGGATAAAAGGTATGATTAAGATTTGAGGGTAAAGTGAGAAATTTCCCTGCTTTACTGTTAAGTAAAGAATGTTTTTGTCTAAATTGTTGGATAAAAATAGTTTTTGTAGGTGTATTTCTTCAATTCATATCAACAGTTTTGTCTCTGCTGAAGTGTTAATGAAGTCAGGTTTTTTTTGGTGTCTTTTTTACCTCCAGTGTTGCATTGTCTATTTCTTAAAAGAAAAAAGGTTCCCATTTATTTTCAGTGGTTATCTTGTATGTTTAAAAGTTTCGGCTCCCATTACACCCCCATAAACACGTGTTAAAGACACATTCAGATGCAAATGTATGAATCTGATAACAGCGGTGTGTGTCATGGGAGGAAATCGTTCTACTCAGAATGAACATGCAAATCTCAAAAAAAAAAAAAAAAAGATAATACTTGTATTGGTGATAGTGATCCTAATAAAAAACCCATCATGTGAGCATTATTATGTTTCCATAATGCTCACATGATTCAATTATAGCTGATGATGAAACCAGCAATTAGTTTACACATATTTGCTGACTCAATTGTAAACAAAACAAAAAAACCATTAGATATTCCTTTTAAAGTACACACACTCACCATGGTCTAAATAGGATTTCTGGGATATTTGGGACTTTATAGTCAGCATAAACACCAATTTCATTTGTGTACATGGTGGGTATGAGTTCATTATTGGAGCAAATGTCTTTTGTCGTTTCCTGAAAGTTGTACAGGTGTGAATGCCACAGAACTAGCCTGATCACATATTTGTGAAAGTACCTATTACGTCAGCTCATTTACCAATAACTGAATACCTAATGTTAATGTAATGTTAATGTAATTACCTCATCTAACCGCAGAGTCTCTGCTGTGATATATATATATATATATGATGTCATTTTGCTCCTTATTAAATTCCAGAAGTGTCTGTAGTGTCTCTCTGGCAGCTTTAAAGACCTGACTGCCAATTTATACGTGGCATTTGTGACAGCGCAAACACAAGAGCATATAAGTCAAAAACAAATACTTTCATGGCAGAGACACAGAGAGAAAAAAAGATACTTACACAGTCCAAGTGCCAATAAAAGAAGTGAGGGAGAGGCAGATAGGAAAGATGATCCAGACTACCATGTCTCTGTGAGAACGATGACCAGCAACAGATTGAAACAGGGATTCCACAAGTCCAGGTATCTTCAAAAACACTCAGCAGTCAATCTTCTCTGGGCTTCGTAGATTCCTCATGAAGTCTGTGTCATATCTTCAAAGCTAGAAATGAACTAAGCCACATGGATATAGGTGAACCAAAGACACTGTTACAGTTGGCGACGTCCTCCACCATCCAGTGTGTAACTGTGCTTTTATGTGTGACTCCTTCCTTCTGTCCCTTGGCCACTCCTTTGGAGCACCACCTTGTTCTCTCAGAACAACTATTGGGAAACATGGGGTTGGCCTTCCACACGTCAGGGGTTTTTTTTCCATTCTTTCTCGCTCACTCACATTTCTACCCCTTAAAAAACAGCCCAACAGAAGACTGTGAATGAGTAAAAGAAATCTGTACTGAGTCAATCTTGAGCCAAGCTGGAGTTCTGACAAAGGAGTTGTAGACCTTACTGGCAAGACAAACACGTTTCAAATATTTCAAATTTTTCACTTGTCTTCAGTATGTGGAAAGCTATAATTTAAACTATTTTAAACAGATTAATTACTAGAATACCTGCTAACAACAGCTCTGTTTATCTTTGAGCTAGAAACAACTGTTATTGTTTACTGAGAGAGAGGATTGTCATCTGAACTATGATCCGAGTAAAGATCAGGATGATCATGATCAGGACTGAGATTAGAATGATCAGTAATATGTTAAGGTTTCATTTCTTCACACAAACATTTTTCAGGAAATTCACGTTGATCTCCTGACATGTTTCGACTGCCAACTGTCAGTCTTCCTCAGAGGCATCATCGTCTGACTAAAAGAAACCTTTAACATATTATTTAAAAAAAAAAAAAAGAAGACAAAAGGAACTTGCTGGAATTAGAAGGATCAGTTCTGTGGTCCAGTGTGTGTTCTGGATATTTAAAGCTGAACTCTGATATACGACTGGAATGAGTGAAATCACAAACTGACATATTAATAATAAACAAGATAATAAACAAACAAAAGATGAGGAATGGACTTGGGTATCGGTATTGAAGGATATAATGGCATATTTATAATGATTTTTATTTTATTTTTTAATTATTGTAATTATTATTTTTACAATGGGCCATATATATGGAAATAGATTTGTGTCTTTATAATTCAATAACAAAAAGCTTTTCAATTTAAAGAAATCTTTTCAATCAAAAAAAAGTGTACTTCAATCAAAACAAAAACACACAAATGCAATTATTTGGGTCTCAAATATTATTTTGCATTTGAACACTTTTTTTTCTTTGATTGAAAATACTTTTTTATTGAAATAAACCTTTTTAATTGAAAATGTTTTTTTTTTAATTGAAAAGTTTTTGAGTTTTTTTTTCATCATTATTTTTAAATAATAAAGACAAAAATTCTACCTCCATACATATGGCGCTGATATGGAGAATATTAAAACTGAGCGTTGTGTGCCCTTAATGCCAGAAGGTGGCGGTAGTGCAGCGGTAACAGCACAAGCTGCCAGAAAACCCGATAGTCGAAGAACAAAGATGACGTCATCCGGGTTCTTTTCCCGAGGCCCTCTTCACTTTCAAAACAAACAAAATGGCAGCGCACATGAGATGGGGTCTGCGGCAGTTGTTACGGGGGGCTGACGCTGCTGGTTTTCGGTGTGTAGCCTTTCATGGTGACTCTCTGCTGGGTGTGGGGCTTTTGCTTGCACCCAGGACTCGCTGGGATAATTATAATGTGACCGATAATTGAGGCGTGTACCCGACAGGACGCTGGTTAGCTCCTGAGCTAACGGCTAACTGCGACAGAAAGAATCTCTGAGCCTATGATACTTTATTCCGGGAAATACTAATATTTACAGCTGTTTCGACATATTTAGATTGTTTACGGGGTTGTGCATAATCCTTCCTTAGCTGCTTGTTTAATATCTGTTCTTTTTTGAAAGCTATGTAAAGGTGGTGTAGCAGGACATTTTCCTTCACTAACCAATAGGTATAACATAAAAAGCTTCAAAAACAAAACAAAGACTATAATTGACTATTGTTGTTAAGTCACATTCAAAATCTTCAATTGTTAGGGCTGGGCAAAAAAAAAAAATCGATTTATAGAATTTGTAGATAAAAACAATTTTTATTTTGCAAATTCGAGTTTAAAAAAAAAAAAAAAATATATATATATATATATATATATATATATATATATATATATATATATTTCCCGCCACAGTTTTTTTGGACTTTTTCACATTCCGTCCTCGTGGGTTGCCGTAGAGCGACGTGAGCCAGACCCGTCTTTGTTTACCCGTTGAGTATGCTATATGTGTACCACAGACATGTTTAATTTTTTTATTCGCACTATACTGATATGCCAAGGGAAGAGTTTTTTTTTTTTTTTTTTAATTGTAATGTTTTGTAATGTCTTTTTTTATTTTGGAATTCTATGCATTTTAACTCTTAAGGACAATCACAGCAATAAAGTTGAACTTTTGACAATATATCTGATGTCTGCAGTCATTTTTAAGTGCATTGGAGAAGAAGAAAAAACTCAAATTGAAAATCAATTTTTTTTTTTTCAAAAAATCGGAGATTTTTTTTGTTTTAGGCAAAATCGCCCAACCCTATCATTTGTGTTATTCATACATTGGAAAGAACTAAATCTGGCAACACAGCTATCACCTGGAGAACGTTCATGTAATTATTCATGACACTACAATAGAACCAGTTTTGTAAAGGATCAGTGTAAAGCATTTGATTGGGCCATGTGTCTTCAGATTAACATTGTTCCTGTATGTAGTCATTCCATTTTTTATTTTTTGTTGTTTTTGTGTTGTCAGGTTTCCTGTCACAAGCAGAGGTTACGTCACTCAAAGCTTCAAAGGAGCTCACCCAGGCATTAGACGTTTGCAACCCACAAGTGAGACAACTTCTATCACCCTTATCACTCTTAACATACATACATAGCATTAACGGTACATACTAATATTTAAAAAAAAACCTTCATGTTCTTGAGGTGAGAAGAATAAAGTTATATTTGAGCCAGAGAATAATATTGGCCAACTGCAAAAACTGAGGTGCAGTAGACAGAAATGCCATACCACTCATTATTTCCAAGCCAATACCTGGTGATTCATGAAGGAGATAATCAATAACAGTTTCCCAGTTGATTGACAAACGAAACTCAACACATGTATAGTAGTAAATAGAGTATTTTTTTCTAATACCGAAGCTTATTTAAGCATCAACATACTCATTCAGGAGTGTCCAGTTCTGGTCCTGCATTGTCTTCATTGTTTTAAGTGGCTCCCTGCTTTTACACAGCTGATTGCTGTGAGAGTCGTTATGTGGCTGCACACTGCAGAGCTGACTGTTTGTACCTGCGCCAGCTTCAGTTCGCTTAAGATTGGATCGAATATGTTATTTTATTCAAGCATCGTTTTGCATTTAAAAGTGATTCATAAACCTCATCTGTATGCATTTAAAGAAGAAATCTCATCATAACTATCATGTCATAAGAGGAAAGATGTTGTATTCCAGCTTTATTGGTGTATAAATGTAGTAGTGGGAAAAAAGTAAAACATTTTCCTTACAAATGTCTTGAATTTGAAGCATAATTTTAATTATCAATTGTTGGTCTGAGAAGCTTAAATTTGTATTATTTTGTCAGATGAACTGTTGCTTTATACCTCTGAACATGCTGAAAAAAAGATAAACAAGATGAAAAAGTCCATAAAAATGTACATTGCTCTTTAATTATCGTCTCGTATTGATTTATTTTAGTAAGACTACTCTCCATCCAGACGCAAGACACTCCAAACCCCAGAAGTTTGAAGTTCCTTCCCGGTAAACCTGTCCTGGGCAGTGGGACTCTTGACTTTCCGTCTCCAAGCTCTGCTGAATGTTCATCGTTGGCCAGGTGTGTGCGTTGAAAGATTCTACACTGATTGCAAAGATGATGAAGAGGAAATAAATAATGTGTTGAAGAAAAGTCAAGACAATTCATGTTTATTAAGATAATGTGAAAGCCTCAGGCTGCCTAAACAGGGGAAAGTGTTATTATTATTTTAAAGTAATTGCTTTGCTACTCTGACTTTCCAAATTACGCAGCGGCATGAATTTTAACAAATTTTGTACAATTATTTTTTTCAAAAAGAAAAAACAATGGTTTGATTTTTAAGCATTATTAAAAGATGCATAAACTGTGAGACTTTTGAGAACATCGCTTTGCAACTTGTCATTTCTAACATTCAATGATAAGTAACACAGATTAGTAAAACTGCATTTTATTTTATTTTTTTCAAAACGTGCAGCTCTCTGCTGTGTAAATACCTGAATGTGTTTCTTTTTTTTTAGTTTGTCATTAAGATGATTGTGTCCTCAGTTCGGAATGTAAATTAGTTGTTTGATAAGCACGAATGGTTAACGTGACAGATGTTACGGCACTCTGATAAAAAAAAAACAAACATGGATGCTTGATTACACAGTGTAGTTTTCCCTATGTGTTATCTCAAACAGCTGAGTAAACCAGAGTGACTTCATGTTGACAGAATGGCCTGTTTTTCCCCAACAGTGTCATAATGAAATGTTTGTTTCAGGGATCTGTTTGAGATCGAAGGAGTAAAAAGTGTGTTCTTTGGCCCCGACTTCATCACCATCACTAAAGTAAGCCTTAACTGTGCACTTAAAACTCATCTTTATGAGATTATGGTACTTCTTTAAGGTACGATAACATGAGTGTTTGCTTTCATATCAGGCTGATGAGGATGCAGAGTGGACGGACATTAAACGCAATGCCCTGGACACCATCGCTAAGTTTTTTGAGAGCGGTGATCCGATAACAATTGGAGCCGTACCCCATGAATGCAGTGTGTATTGTAAATTATGACCAAAAATTACAATTTTTAACATGCAACTTTACCTAAATGCTGTATTTTATTCCCCGTAGGTCTTTCTGAAGATGATGATGACGTTGTTTGTTTAATAAAGGAACTTCTTGACACCAGAATAAGGTATGAAACTTATTACGAATAGATATATTACAGTAGTTTTATTCTATTTTGTTTCGTAGCATGACTATTTCCATTTTAGTTTTTCTTCTGACTCAGTGCTTTGTTAACTGTTAATGCTCTGAGATAGCTAATCAGTTCCTTGTGGTGTACAAACTGACATGGTTTCCTTCAGACCCACAGTGCAGGAGGACGGAGGTGATGTCATTTTTAAGGGTTTTGAGAACGGCACAGTCAAGCTGAAGCTAGTCGGTTCCTGTACAGGATGTCCCAGCTCCACTGTCACCCTGAAGAACGGCATTCAGAACATGATGCAGTTTTATATCCCTGAGGTGGACAATGTGGAGCAGGTGATTGCTAAGAACAAGAAGTATTTGAGAGTAGATGAACGTTATTTGTGGGGGGGAAAAAAGAATAACACGATCTTTAAGTTAATAAGATTAATTTATATTTCCTTTTTTAATCATAACGGTAACTTTTAAACTTTGTTACAGTCATAAGTCACTTGTTTAATTTTGTTCTTGCATAGAGTTGAGTACATGTTTTGATTTTATCACAGCTTTTAGTCTTTTATTTCCTAAGTAACACTTTGTTTGTCATTTGCTCAGGTTGAAGATGAAGTGGATGAAGTCAACGCAAAGGTTTTCACAGAAGTTGAACGGAAATTACAAGAATAAAAACTTCCTAGGCATCACAAAACAAATGCAGCCATGCTTTATTCTGACTTGTGAGCAGCCTGTAATGTAAATCTAATAAGAGAATATTTCCTGTAATTCAATCTGAAAGTTGGCAGCTCTGTACAGGCTGTATTTATCTGTTGCCAAAGAATGATGATGTAAAATGTACAGCTAAGCAGAAGGTGTTGCAAGCAATTATGTCACGCTGTGATGGCTGTAAATGTGTTGTATTTATTTCTTTTAAATACTGTATAAGTTGAAAGGATATTTTCTTAAGATGGAGATACTGTGAGACTTAAAGGTTACCTGTAGGGACTTTTATTTGCAGGCTTTGTCAAAGGGTCGATGTGCAGCAGGAGCAGATGCATGAAAATTAGCTCCAACACACATCTTTATTGTGTCTGTAATAATAATTAAAACAATACTAAAGACGATGACCTAAATAAATTAGAAATATCATAGAAATCAGGTGGGACTTAATGTAAACACTGCACCGGAATCAACGACTTGACATATCTGGTCGGACATGGCTGCTTTTTTAAAATAAAAAAATGCACATAATTAGTTTATTGGTAATACATTAAACACATTTTATATTCTTTACATGTCCACTACAGGTAGCCTTTATTTGTATTATTGAAGTAGAATAAAGGTTTAATGAGGTATTCCATTTGTTGCTACTGAAATGAACAGCTTCTCACTCACAATGCGTTATGTCTAAATTACTCTTGCAAAAGCACAAATAAAGCTATCACCTAACTTGTTGTTTTAATCACTTTTTGGCTTTGGTTTAAATATCACTTCTTTAAATAATTATTTTATTGCACAAAATCCTTGACATGTTTTTATAAGTTTAGTTATTTATAGTAACCTACACAGTTTGCGTGAGAGAAAAAACTATTTTAGACTACTTAAAACACAAATTACGATTGATTGGAAATCCTGCATTTATCAAAAACACAATAGTTCATGTAGGTATAATGTCTTATAGCTGTGTAACTGAAAGCATATCTATATTTGTATGTATTTATGGGATTCATGAGAGAGAAAATATTCACAGGTGCATGTAAACCAGACGATGACAAAAAAAACGAGAGTGAGGAAATTCCTCATTGCTGATGTTTTGTCTAGAATATCATCCCTGCTGCATCTACTGTTGAAAGTATTTTGACAACAGAATAATTAATTTAAGGTGTAAAGGTTTTCCATCTACAAAAACATTGTTTTTATTTAGGTTGGTTCTCCCCAATTATTTTCATACCACAAACATTTTAATCATGCATTACTGTAAAAAGCCCCTAAATCTATATCATACCAAGTTTAATAAGATTAAAATAAATAAATAAATAACACTAAATGTAGGGCCTATGTTACGAAGCAAGAACACCTCTTATCGCGTTAACTTCCAGGATTTAATCAGTGTGTGCTGTCCTACGAAGTTTGCTAACGTCTTACAGAGCTAAATCACCGTGGTAACTTAGGCTGAATGACTAGCCTGGTCGGGAGAATATTTTTCTCAGTTCTCTAAGAAAGCGAGCTGTCCAGTAAAAGGTGATGTATGAACACGTCACTGTGTGGATCTGACAGCTTTTATGTGAAAGTGCACGTACAGAGGCTGAAAACACTTAAATTAGTGTGTTGTGATCAGTGGGCGTGCACTGTAGCTGTTCCCACTCAGCGTTCTTTTTTTAAATTTTTTTTTTTAGCGCATTTAAATACAATACAACACGATGTAATACAGAAATTAACATACAACTACAAAGCAATAGGAAGACAATAAAAGGAACAGGCATCAAAAGAATAATAAACAAAATAATCATAAGTGATGGCTTAGGTGCCTATGTTGATATATTTCTTGAATGTTTTATTAATGTTTATGGCCTTATTGTTGGTTTCAATTGTGTGAAGATACTGGATTACTTCGTTTTGAAAGTGATGTTGATTTGGCTTTGTGTATGTGGTATTTAGCAAGGAATATTAGGGTTTCAATCAGAAGCGAGAGGTCTTCAGGAAAAGTGGGCTCATCAAAGTAAAAGAGGATGTCTCTCTCCGGGAGGCTGGCCATATATCCTGTTTTATTGTAAATAAATTGCTGTAAGTGGATCCAGAGGTTTTTACTAAAAGTGCAGTTGAAAAACAGGTGACTAATTGTTTCGATCTCTTTTTCACAGAATTCGCAATCACAATTAATATTTAACTTAAATCTTTCCAAGGTCCCACTCAACGTTCTTGAAGCCAAAATATGGCTCTCATGGGCGCTGCCATCTTGCAAATTTGGAGCCAGAGTCTGCGCAGTAGGGTCCGGCGGGAGGAGCACTGGTAACACTATGTGGTAACACGCCCTGCCCATTTATGGTACTGCTCTGATGAGTTACGCAGCCCAAATACGCCATACCTTAAGTAACTTTCCCACTGGAAATTCTACAAACGTCTTGTTCAGATGATCAGATCATAGAGGTTAGTACTAGAACTAGTAGCTCAAAAAAGACGTTAAAAAAATTGAACGGAAAAGTTTAATGGCATCTCGGCTTTCCTTCACGACGTATCTGCTTATGCCATTCACAAGAAAGCTACAAGATCCGAGGCTGTTAATCATCGTCCTATATGACTTCAAATCCCGTTTTATTTAAAACAAACTTCACTGAAAAATTAGCACTTTTACACATTGTAGGGTGATAATAAATAATGATCACAGCAGAGTTTAGGTTTGAAAAAAAAAAAAAAAAAATGTGACGTGTATTTAATTTTACAGTTTGACCAACATCCCATCTGTTATCATTGAGGAGGCGGGGTTTATGACCTATACTGCAGCCAGTCAGCAGGGGGAGCTCTAAAAATAAAAGCTTCACTTCCCCGTAAAACAGCTTCTCTCTGACAGGGAATGTTTGGTTAGTTGAAGCCCGCTAACGGAGATTAATCCAGGATATATTTACCTATATTCGTAGCATAGGCCGAAAATTACTATCTAATCCATGAATTCGTATCTATGTTTTCACCATAACTATTTTTCTAATAATTTTCTGGATTTTAGCTTTTTAATCAAACTTCATTCTTAACTATTTTTGTTCATATAAAATGTGTTATTTTATATTTAACTTCTTCTGATGCGACAGCTGTTTGAAACCCATGAACGAGTGTCTTCGGTCATACTCGTGGGTTCCGCTCTGCGCATGCTCAGTGGCGTGTGTGTTATCGGCCGCCGGTGCAGAGGACAGAGGTTTACTGCTTACACTTTAGGTAAAAAATATTGTAATACAAGGTTTTCCTGAATCCAAATGTTCTTATTTATTTATTTTCGAAACACTGCATCTTTCGTCGTGTAATACTTGTGTAATATATTATCTAGGAGTCTGATTGTCTTTGAATCATCCTGTCACCGCTAACTGTTCGATGATACGGCCTCTGTGTCGACAACAAACCGAGCACGAGGCTAATGTGCCAATGGGGGCTGGTGAAATGCTAAGTGTTAGCTTAGCTTCGTTAGCTAGGCATTCGCTGCTTACTGGGAAATGAATAGGTATTTTACACATTATGAGCGAGTCTTTGGAGAGCAGGCTAAATTAAGCAAACTATGCCCTCGTTAGCAATGAATAAATACGCGAACTGTGCTGAAATGTTGGAGCTAGCTGGCTCTGCCAGTTGCTAAAGTTTAAGGCACTGACTGCACGGAGGCTGCTTTGTCAGCAGTTGTTTATCTGCAGAGACCCGTATAAATCCACGATGAACTCCGCTTTTGTGCATTCAGTTTATACCCTAATTTTAAGTAAAATAGCTTTTGATGTTGCATTAAGTGAAGGAAATAATTAAAATTAGTTAATAAACTATGGGACATTTGGAAAAGATCCATATTTCCTAAAAGCAATCCTCTCTATTGTTCAATTCACTCTAGATGCACTGGTATTACCTCCTGAAAGGATAGGGTTTTCTCTTTTTAATGTACTCCATTAATGTACTCTTCTTCTGTGGTTTGTTTATGCTGTATTGTCTGTTTTCTATTATGAACTACGAGTCTGAAATAAAGCCTATCTATCTATCTCACTCCTAAATGAACTATTTAAATACTTTTTACTTCTTTGCATAGCATTTGTATTTAAAAAATTGTCTTTCGGGTCAAAGTACACATTGTAATATCTAAAAACCTCAAACTGACAATCTTGTATGTATAGCATAATACCAAGCAAACATCATTCATCCTGAAGTCAAATGTATGCATTGGGTGCTAATGCCTTTAAAAGGTGACTCATTGCTAAAACACACAATTTAATTTAAAGAAACTCTGGTTAGATGACGCCTGCAAGCATTTGTGTTGCTTGCAGGCAAATGTAATATATATATAATTTTTTAAAATTTATTTAGTTTTTGTTTTTTTGCTGTGCTTTAAAAAGATACATCCTCCTTTATATATATTATAGTTTACCTTCAGGACATGATTAGATATAGTTTCTGTTTGCACTTAATATTGATTATTGTTGACCTGTCTTTGTTAACGTTGACCTTTTTAAATGATTTCAGTGAAAGCGTAGGCACGGTGAGCCAAGACTTCCTGTAACCTCCACGAGTCATGGCCCAGTTTGGGGGACAGAAGAATCCACCGTGGGCAACTCAGTTTGCTACCACTGCAGTGTCCCAACCGGGTCACTCAGGGCAATCTCTTGACCTCAACAGCCTTCACTGTAAGCACATCAATATGTACATTTACTTGTTTGCTGGTAGGGATGTAAAGATGAATTGTGAGGCAGTTAAAAATCAATTAAAAAGTGTCACGGTTCACATCAATACTCTGAAATTGAATCGCAGTACTTTAAAAAAATATATATATAATTTTTTTTTTTTTTTTTACAGCAAAGGGCGCTATCTATTTAGAATTTAAAATTCAGGATGCACCATCGTGTTTTATATCAGAAGTGTGGAAGCATTTTGTAGGGCCCTATAAAATCCACGTTAACGGAATCGTGGACGGAATCGACCAATGAAAACAGTTAAACGCGGAAATAGACAAAATCGGCATGAAACGTCGTCACATGGGGCAAAGAACTTTTTTTTATGGGTCAATGTTTCGGGACCACTTATTAGGTGCACCGCCCTCCCTCCTTCCGTCTTGGCTGCATTAAACACATCTTAAACCACCACAAACACCCTCTAACACAACACAAATTAACACTGACTTCTAAATACAGAGTCATCAGTGCCTGTAAAGCTCCGTCCGTTTTTCGTGTAGTGCAGCGGTGCTCCGTGAGAACGTGATCAGCTTTAATCATCTTCCCCTGCTTAGTGTTGGAACTGTTGTGCCTGGTTAACTAAGAATAACTCGGTCCATATTGTCTTTTAGTACTTTTTATTCCAGCCTTTTGTCAGTGTCTCGTAGGCACATATTCACAGTCAGCAAGCTACCTCAAGTACAACCGTTTCAGTGTGAACTTCTGGTTTTCAAAATAAAAGTCAATTGGAGCAACATTATTAGAATGTTACATTCGAACAACATCTCATCAGAGTTACAGAAGATAGGATAATTTAAATTAAGTTAATTTATTTATCAAAACCTAATCAATAAACCGGCTCAGATTCAATAAACCATTGATCCCTGAGAGAAATTGGGTGACATCAATGCTGTTCTCATACATCCTTATGACATATAAATAAGTAAAAAGGAGCAGTTAGAATAATCCATGACACTACAACTGACAGTATATCTACCTTTTAATTGTACTTTATTTTTTACATACATTTTTGTTTAATTATGAGGTTTTTTATTTATTAGCATTTATTTTGTTTTCTCACAGGAGTTAAAAACTAATGTTTAAAAAAAAAAAAGATAAATATTTCTTAAAAAATAAATAAATAAATAAATTTAAAAAATTGAAGTGGAAAAACGGAATTTGGGAAAAAATCAAACTGATTTTTATAGGGCCCTAATTTTGGCTTCCCGAAGACAAAATGAAAGAAGTGAGAAAGAAAGAACATGTGAAATCCAAGGTAAGACGGGCACAGAGAGGAAAGGAAGAAATTAGAGAGAGAGATTGAAAGCCATAGTTCATTTATTTTTATTATTTCTTTGATATGGGATTTGTTTTAAAGTCCAATTGTTAAGGCACATAATACATTTTCAGTTGCACTTTTAAAAAGAAAATGAACTATTATGCAGTTTTGCATAGTTTACTGTAGAGCCAGAATTGAAATTAATAGGCTTCTTCTTCATTTGTACCATTTCTTTATTTCATTCAGGATTTATTTTTAATTAAATTGCATTGTTTTGCATAGTTTATGAAGGGATTCTTTTGACCATGAAAGGAAAAAAAAAATAGTACAGTATTTTTTTTTCATTTATTTGCCTACAGTTTCATTTTGTAAAATAAATCGTGAGAGAATCGTATCGTGAACCCAGTACCGTGAATCGAATTGTATCGGGAGTTGAGTGAATCGTTACATCCCTATTTGCTAGTTATAATAATAATAATGACTTAATCTTTTGTCCCAGCCTCTGTTCCACACACTCTGTTCCTTTTTGGGTTATTTATTTTAAACATGTAAATGTTGTATTGCAGCCCTTGGAGTGCAGCAACCATCTCTCCTCGGAGCCTCTCCATCTGTGTACTCCCAGCAGTCGGCTCTGGCTGCTGCCTCGCTCAGCAACCAGTCTGCTGCAAACTATCAGCTGTCTCAGCAAACTGCTGCTTTACAGCAACAAGCAGCCGCAGTAGCTGCAGCAGCACTACAGCAGGTCGGTCGCAGTACAGTATTTTAAGGTTTTTTTGCACAGTAAGCAATTTGTGTTACTCATCCAGGTCACATGCATCTCCCTCTGCTCAGCTGCTGGTTCTCATATGTTCTCCTTTAATGTCTTTAGTCGCAGATTAATTCTGCACTCCAGCAGTATCAGCAACAACAACAACAACAACAGCAGCAGCAGCAACAACCACCCCAGCAACCTCCTCAACAACCACTGTACAATGTACCTCATCAGGTGAACCAGTCTTTTCTTATATCAAGTTCTTAAACGGTAGCATTATGCTTCAGATTAATACTTAAGTTTTATTTCTAGCAACACATTAGGCTTGGGCGGTATCCAAATTTTGATGCTGTTGTACCGGCTCTCTATTTTACAGCGGTACACGGTATTACCGTGACTTATTAAAATGTGCGTGCGTGTGTCTGTCTCTCTCTCTCTCTCTCTCTAGTGTCTTTTTTCTCAATATAGACTAGTGACAAATGTATGGACTTTATCTTGTGTTATTTGAGATTTTTTTGGTGTTTTAAAGATTCTGGCATGAATGTACATATTTCTGTAGTTATACTGTCCCGAACAGCTGCTACTGCCGTCAGCTCCTCTCCGCCATAAGCACGCACCGAGGGGGATGTGATCCCTGCTGACAGCCGATCTGAGCGGACTGTTATCCATCACTCTGCGTTCAGACTATAGAATTAATTAACTTTGAATAAGCTTCTATTCATTTACACGAGATTAATCCCGTCTCTCTGACACCTGTGTGTGTGGGTGTGGGTGTGGGTGTGGGTGGGGCGGACCCTGTGCAGTCACGGGGAAGTGCGTTGCCTTTTTTATTTTGTGACGGTATTGAAACTGATACTGTTGCTGTTTTTATGACCCCACGATATACAGTATTACCGCGAAGCTTACAACACATATGACGTTGAATGTATGTTGACTTAAGTGATGAACATCTTCAGATCACAGCTAGAACAATACCATGTATGTGATTTTCTGTTGTTTTCAATGTTCAGTTTGTGGTACACACATTCCACTGAGACTAAATCAATACATTAAAGGCCCATTACAGACTTTTTGACCTCAGGAGTTAATATTAATAATGCAATAATGCATAATGTTTTATATAGCGCTTTATCATAGACACTCAAAGTCGCTTTACAGAATTAAGGCATTATTCTTTCACTCCACACTTAGTGGTGGTAAACTACTATTGTAGCCACAGCTGCCCTGGGGCAGACTGACGGAAGCGAGGCTGCCATAGTGCGCCATCGGCCCCTCCAACCGCCACCAACACTCACTCACACACTACATTCATATTAGGCAATGTAGGTGAAGTGCCTTGCCCAAGGGCACAATGACAGATACCACTGGGTGACTGCCACCCCACTGTGGCACCTGGAATTCTCAGTGGTCTCCCATCCAACTACTAACCAGGCCCAGACCTGCTTAGCTTCCGAGATCTAACGGGATCGGGCAATGACAGGCTGGTATGGTATGGCCACAATGTTGACCCATATGAGTTATTTTAAATGATTCTTCAGGCCAATATACAGCGCTTGACAGTATCCCTGCCCTCTTGAAATACTGCCCATGTAAGTTTGAATAGACGGACCTTTTTGGCCATGTCATATTGCCTGGAGAACGTATCACTTTACGGTAGTCACGTGACCACATACTGAGATATACTCATTGGGCTATGGCTTTTGCTAGTATTTTTCCGCCTGTTCGACTCCTGGTCATGGCTGAAGGCAAGCAAAAAGTTTAAAACTGCTTCTGAGGAGGCTAAATACTCGGCTGCCAAGACCCGGCCCCCTCCACTGACGCGCCGGACACCACCCCACGCATGCCGGGTCACCAGTTCTCCGTCCGCCCTGACCGCAGCGCCAACCCCCGGGGAAGGGGGCCTACGACGGCGGCATTGCCAGGGAGTGGGGCTGAGCGCCACCAACGCGGCGAGGAGAGGAGGGCAGCGGCGGCGGCTCTTCCAGCCGCAGTGAAGTTACAGGTCAACTACTGTCTGCATACACAAATAAAAGATAAGGGAGGCTGGCCCGACTGACTGACTGTTGATTTTTGCGACAGTGCTGCGGCGCTTGTGGCCACTGGGGCGGTTGACGTGAAAGTAACAGGTCTAGCACTCCTAGTGGCCAGAAATTATATAGTTTGCCTTTAAGGTGAATGATTTATACTTAACATTTTTTCTTCTATTTTTTCACTGCTCAGCTTGCACAGCCTCAGCAGCCTCTCCTTTCGCAGGTAATAATCATAATATTGGATTTTTTATATTGACAGAATAACAGATTGTTTTTAATGTTATTTTATTCCTAAATTGTAAATAACACTACCGTAACTATGATTAAGTAATGCCTTTTAAAGACTCTTTTTCCTTTCCTGATTCTCAGCCGCCTGTTGCCTTGCCCACCAGTCTAAGTCTGTCCAACCCCCAACAGACGGCCCAGATAACCGTGTCATATCCAACGCCTCGCTCAAGCCACCAACAGCAGACGCAGCCACAGAAGCAACGAGTCTTTACGGGTGTTGTAAACAAGCTACATGACACATTTGGCTTTGTGGATGAAGACGTCTTTTTCCAAATGAGGCGAGAGAGTTTGCTTATTGAATTCTATGCATCTCTTGTGGTAATAACTACATTCAACAGGATTTATTTGTTGTTTTTTTCCTTCTTACATAGTGCTGTGAAGGGAAAGACTCCTCAAGTTGGGGACAGGGTCCTGGTAGAGGCTGTGTACAACCCAAACATGCCCTTCAAGTGGAACGCTCAGCGCATTCAGACATTACCTCAGCTTGCAAATCAGTCGGTGAGCAAACTCTTAGTTTTCACACATTTTAAGCATAATATTACAGTTTGTACATGAACCATAATCACACCAGCCATTTCTGTTTATTTCTATTGATTTAGCGCAATACATGAGGAATTGTGGATGTTTTGATCTAAATACAGACATTGTAGCTGAGGTTTTTGTGGAATCCACCTCATCATGGAAGTAGCATAGGACATAGCACATTTAGTCTTTTTAGGTAGGGGATGCCTTGTTGAACACCTGGGTCACAACTTTAATTGTATGACTTTACAAAGAGTACACATTAAGGGTGTAACGATTCATCCATTGGATCAATGAATCGATTTATATTCCTACGATACAATTACATCGATCTGTGCTCGGCAAGTTGGCCTTCCGGATGATATTAATCGATCTAAAATCATTTTAAAAGGTAATCAATAGATTGTATTGATACAAGGAAATATTACATATAGGGATGTGTGAAATTGATCAATTCACCTTTGGGGTCCAGTGTGTGGAAACTTTGGCTTTAACAGAGACAGATGTTCTAAAGGAGTCGCTCGCTGTGTTTACCGTCGACTACCAAGCCATTAAGGCAGCGTTCACTGCAGCAGTCACAGCAGTGGTAGCGTTAGCTCATTAGCATTAGCTCTGCAGAAAGCCTCAGGCTCACCATTAAGTTAAAGGAAAAATATCAGGTTGAACCACTGCTCATTTAACCTGAACATATCTTGGTTACACTTAATTTTTTCTATTAATATTGTATTTTGATGGTGAAAAAACAAGAAGAGTCGGGTAAAGCTAATATGTATTTTTATTGAAAACGTATTGAGTATTGAATGTTAAATTAAACTGAAGTGTTCGTTGGTTGGACTTTATTCAAATAAAATTGTGAATACATTTGCCATTAAATGTTGTTTACTTGTTTGTTTATGTCCATAATAAATTTATAGACGATTCCCTTACAAGAAACATCAGGAATCTATGACACCTCACCTGCACTGTACAGTATCCAGGTATTTATTCCACTCTCACTGGTTGCATTATTATTTTGGCTAAGAAGTTACTGAATCGATTTCAAGTCACTGAATCATTTTTGAAATAATCATTTTAAATTAACCAATATCGTGCTTGAATTGAATCGGCAACAGCGACTCGTGATTCGAATCGAATTATTGCTAAAAGGAATCGTTACACCCCTAGTACATATGTATTAGTATTGTAATATTTCCAATAAAGTATGTTTACTTATTATATCAAGTTGGAATAGACACACACACCACTTTGTACTTAAAATAAAAGCAAAATTAGTTGATGTAAGCCAAGCAATATGAGCTATTTTCTTTTAAACTAATCAAACTCATATGAGATCACTTGGGACCATAAATAGTCCCTAAGCCAAACTGAATTTGTCTTTGATCACAAAACAGGGTGTACTCTGATTACAAATGTTTGTTGGTTTTCCCCACTCACTCAAGTGGACAAATGCTTTTTAGTTGTATTGTTAATTGTTGATAATCTTTCAAATAATCTATTAATCATCTATACTTTTTTGTTTCAGAGGTTAACCTTCCTCCTCTTCTTTCATTGTGTCTTGTGAATCCTTTCCAGCATCAGCCACAGACTTTACCTCAAGCCTCCCCGCAGCTCAGCAGCCTTTACAATGAGCCAGGGATGCAGCTGCGCTACTCAGACATGCATTCTACTGGTGACAACAGACAAAATGTAAATATTTGCTCTCTATGACCTGTCCTATATTTTACCTTTTCTATTTTTACCTTGTTTTTAAAGGAGCTAATGCAGCATCATCATTTCTTCATTACTACAGTGTATAGTGTCTGCTGTTAGCATAATTAGAAACACTCCATTAAACGTAAAAATGTTTTTCTCACTTTAAAAATATCTAAGCTTATTTACAAGGGACCCAAACTCTTCTTTGGACAGTTGATTGTGTAGTTTTAATCAAGCATCTTTGGACTATATCAACAATCTAATACGTTGTTTTTAATCATCTGAATTTTATTTCGGTGACTGAAAATGTGTACATTGGTGTCAGTTTTGTTTTTTTTATTTGTATTGTATTTGGATTCTTCTATTGGTATCAAAGGACAATATAATTCTATTCAAAGTATTTATTCGAGTAAATATTCCTAAAGCAGGTTGGTGCATTTGATCAGTGACTTTTTTACTACTACTACTACTACTTTTTTCACAACACTTTTTTACATTCACAAAAGCTTGTAAATAGTTACTTTAGAGAGAATGAAATCCCCTTTTTTTATTGTGAGATGTTCCAAGGTATTTCATTCATAAAGAGGTTTAGCAGACAGCCATAGTCAAGGGTGTAAAACATTTTTTCTCTTTGCTGTGCAGCTTTGTGTGAAGAACAGTTCCGGGGCTTGTCTCAACTGTTTTGATATTTTGTTTCCTAACGTTCTGTAGAACCAATCCCAAGGTCCGAGCATATTGAAGGCTGCCCCCAACATGTTGCAGTCATTACCTCCCCCGACCACGTTCAGTGTACCTGCCCAAGCTCCCCCTCCTTCCCTGCTGCAGGCCCAGCTGTCTGCTGTGTCTCTAGCCCCTCTCCTCCAAAACCCTCCTCAGCCTCTGCTCCCACATCCTCCACCTAAAGGTACAGTAAAACCTACCAGCAGGGCATTATGTATCAACTGTATCTGGTTTAAACTAATACTAATAACTAAAATGACCTGTGTGATTTGTCTCTAGATGTGTTCCCAGCCGGTTTACTTCAAACTCCTGTGCGAATGATGCCTCAGCCACAGCCAGTTAGACGCATTGAGCCTCCGCCTCGTTTCCCAAATCGCAATGATCGAGGACCGGACCTAATTCTTAGAACTAAAGAGGAACGCAGGTGATGCAGATACTTATGTTCTCAGCACATTCAGTTTTCATCCTCTTTATAAGTTATTTCTCATTGTTTGTTGTCAATCAGAGAGAGAGATCGCGAGCGCAGAAGATCAAGAGAACGATCACCAATGCGCAAGCGCTCCAGAGATCGTTCCCCCAGACGAGATCGCTCACCAAGACGTCCTCGTAGAGTCGTGCCTCGCTACACCGTCCAGTTTTCAAAGTTCAGCTTGGACGGGTACTTGACATTTTCTCTAAGATTTTTAATACAGAGTTATACTAGGTTGAGTTTGCGCACATCAATCACTGCTCCGTGTGTTTTTCCAGTTCCAGCTGTGACATGATGGAGCTGCGACGGCGCTACCAGAGCCTCTATATTCCAAGCGATTTCTTCAACGCTGTCTTTACATGGGTGGATGCTTTTCCTCTCATACGACCCTTCCAGCTTAGTAACGCCTGTAACTTCCACATTATGCACAAAGAGGTGGAACCATTTGCAAAGAACACAGCTGTGCTCGACCCTTCTGATGCTAACCATTGCTACAGTGCTAAGGTGCGATGCTCAAGAATAGAATACATTTTTTTAAATTTTTTTTTATTAAAGTCTTTTTCTTTTCTTGCTTTTCTGGCCACTGCTGTTGCCTGAAAGTTAAGAGCAGTCGAATCTGAGAAACTTAACAATTGTTTTATTTACAGTTTTTTACATTTGTTAAATGGGTTGTGGTTGTTAGAATTCCCCTTGTGCAGAGAGAGATACTACAAATTATTAAAGAAACTGGTAAACACTAACTAGTGCTTTTAAGTTTTTCTGATAACTTCAAACAAGCAGAACAAGTTTTGCATTGTACTTGAATTTTTCCCATCAAAAAAATTAAATCCCTCAATGGAAAGTCATGCAGATACATCCAGAACATGAAATCTGAAACACTGCCCACTGTGTTTTAACCCTCCTACTATCATCAAATATTATACATAACACATTTTATCCTTGAGGTCAATCAGACCCCAGGGACCCCATATTTGCCTTCAGAAAATAATTTTGAGAAAACTGCTGACCACTTTTTTGTCCTAGGCACTTGTTTATTTGTTGAATATATAAATAACTCCTTCATAATGAAACCTTGACCTGTTCTCTAACGCCACTATCAGGCTAAACTTTTAAATTAGAATTAGTTTATCTTGAACAGTTTTCATTCAAATCTTTTCAAGTTGGGGGGGCGATAGTGGCTTAGTCCGTACGGACATGGGTTTGGAACCGGAGGGTCGCCGGTTCAAGTCCCAGTACGGACTAAAAGAACATGTTCTGGTAGCTGGAAAGGTGCCAGGGCACTTCTCAAGCACTGCCGAGGTACCCTTGAGCAAGGCACCGACCCCAACACTGCTCCCTTCATTGTAAAGCGACTTTGAGTACCCAGAAAAGCGCTATATAAAATTGATGTATAATAATAATAATAAAGTTTACTGACAACATTAATCACCACAAGACTATGCACCCTATTGGTTGTGGTGATATGACCTTTCCTGTGGCCAAACTTTCAGTTTTATAGTTTGGGCATCTTGAAAATCTTTCATCCAAATATTCCAATTCTGCAAGCTTCCTCTCTACTTAGTAGTGACTGCATTTAGATTGTTTGTAAAATGCGCAAACATAATTTGTGAATTCTTCATCCTTAGGTGATGCTGTTGGCTAATTCAAGTATAGAGGAGCTTTATCACAAGTCCTGTGCTCTGGCAGAAGACCCTCAGGAAGTCCGAGACTCCTTCCAACATCCCGCTAGACTCATTAAGGTATGAGGAGCTCTTTTCTAGCCTGTACTAAAAACTTGAGCCAACAATGATGTAATGATCCTATTCCATTGCTGATTCTATCATGTGGACAATTCCTGACTGATGTTTGCTGCAAAATCTCTGTATAGTTATATTTTGGTTCCTCTGGGCTGGGTCTAATCAAGTTCTTTTTTTTTTTTTGTCTCCATTTTATCCTTTCTCTGCCTCTTTCTGATTTTCCATCACCTTAACCCATGGACGCCTCTTTATTTTTGTCTTTTTTTTGCTCTTCAGTTTTTAGTGGGAATGAGAGGTAAAGATGAGGCCATGGCGATTGGTGGCCACTGGTCTCCCTCTCTGGACGGTGCAGACCCCGAGAAGGATCCCGCAGTCCTCATTAAGACAGCCATACGCTGTTGCAGGGCTCTCACAGGCATAGACCTTAGTCTGTGCACTCAGTGGTAAGTTTGACTGCTCTCATAAATAATTTTAGAAATCTATTTTCTTCTCAAACCTGTTGAGTGCTTTTACTAAAATCCCAAAGTGAGTATTGCAATGCTTTCATTATGATATCTCAATACTAAAGCCAGTAATATTTTTGTTTGCCTTTTGCAATGAAAACATGTTGTTCATTTGGAATTCATTTTGTTTTTTTTTTTTACCGTCTCGGTTTGTTGTGTCGTGCAGTGTCTTTCTGGCCTTTTCTGTGTTGTCGTCCTGGCGCTGTATTTCTTTCACACTCTGTTCATAAAAAAAAAATGCATTTCATTGTGATGACAAACCAAACACATGGACTTGGTGGCTGGATGCAGTAGCCTGGACCAGAAGACACTACCATGACTTTATGATTTCCTATATTTCTGTCAGTCGTCTCTGTTAAATATCTTACATATTTAACTCGCTTTCACTGTCCTGTTGATTCTGTCTTTCTTCGCACAACTCTAATACAGTGCATTAAGTGTATCCTAGGGTAAATGCAGACTACTGAACTGTAATTGGCCGACGATTTAAAGAGGATGATTCGGGTGGGGTGTGATTTGATTTACTTTCTGTGATTTTGTCTGTCAAGTTTCTGAAAATGGCTGCTGTGTAACCAGTGACAACAGTTGGAGCGCTGCAGATTGGGTCCATTTGTCTTATTTGTGTGTGTTGTGTGAGAGAAAGATCACGAGAATGATGAATGTCATCATTCTGTGAGCTAACGGGAGGGGGTAGCTGTAGAGGGCTCGCCTTATTATTAGCAAGGTGAGCCTTTTATACTGTTCCCTGACCACAATGTTTCTTTCCAATGCGCCTTCTTCCTTTGCGACAGGTATCGTTTTGCAGAGATTCGCTATCATCGGCCGGAGGAGACACACAAGGGGCGGACTGTCCCTGCTCATGTGGAGACAGTGGTTTTGTTTCTTCCGGATGTTTGGCATTGTCTTCCTACCCGCTCAGAGTGGGAGGTGCTGTCACGGCGACTCCAGGAGCAGCTGGCTGAGAAGCTGTCGGCCGAACGAAAGGAGGCGGATGGAGAACAGGCACTGAACCGCTAATCCTTCTCTTCTCATTTCCGCTTCTCACAGGAAGGCACAGGAATTACAAAAAAACAAACTCCCAGATACACTTCACACACCACACACTCACACACATACCACACACAGGCAGATTACTGCTCCTCCAGTCTGCACCTAGGCTTCCTCTGTTTACTCCTTCACCCCGCTCCTTTACTCCATCTCCTCCATTCTTTCATCTGCACTCCCATCTCCCCTCCCCTCACATCCAGCAGACACATACAGTGGAAACACTTAGATTAGGTTGTGTCGTGTAGGTCCCAGTTGCAATTGATAAAACAGCTTCCAGCTCCTCCAATGACTCATAATTAAGTGAAATCTGATCTAACATTTTTTTTATCTGCATCTGCTCTTGATTTGGGGTTAATTTGTTTTGTAATTACAATATCAATTTTCAACCAGTGATTAATTTCCAACACTGGGCACAGAAGTTTTAATGTGCTGGAATCTGTGGCGTCGGTTGCATGTGATAATGTGTTTGCTGTAGAAATGTGTATTTATTTTTTTTGTTTTCTCACATCTATCTGTTACCTTCTGGCTTTATGGAGAGAACTTTCCCCTAAGTCCTGCTTCTCGTCTGTTCTTGTTGGATTTTCCACTCTTGTTGGACTATATGTAGATTCTGGTTTTTTCAGGGCAGTTGGTTGGACAGGAGGACAGAGTGCTCCTATGTGATGTAGGTGTATTACACCCAATAACAACAACATCCCAGTCAGAGCTTGGTAGGGCCACGCTAGGAGACCAACTTCAGCTCACCTGATGCTCCCAAACACATTTTGGACACGTCTCACGTTGATTATTTTTATTTTGACCTTTTTGTGTTCCACAGATTGATTGATTGACAGCTGGGGGGCATTTCTGTTGGTCTTTGTAAGAGCTAGAGCTTCCCTGTGTATGCCTCAGTAGCAGTGGACTTACACAAAAGTCGAGAGCTCCCTAGAAAGACAATGAAAGACAGATGCTTCATGCACTGATCAGCTCTGAAGCTCACCCAGACCACAACTAATGACTAATTGCTCTCCTTCTTTTTTCTCTCCTTTTTCCTGTCTCTGTCCTCACAATCACCTCAAGGAGGAAGAAGAGAAGGATGATGACGATTCGAAGGACGTCAGTACTCCCACTCATTGGTCTAAACTTGATCCGAAATCAATGAAGGTAAAGTTATCAGAACACTCAAACTGTATGTGAGAACCAGTGGGCGTGCACTGCAGTTGTTCCCACTCAACGTTTTTGAAGCCAAAATTGGGCGGGAGGAGCCCTGGTAACATGCCCTGCCCATTTAGCATACTGCCCTGATGACTTGCGCAGCCCAGCTACGCCAATAACTTAGTATCTTTCCAGCTGGAAATTCTTGTTCAGATTCAAAACCATGATATATTTCAACTCAAATATCAAAATGTACTTTATTTAAAAATTAAGAAAATCATGCGCCTCGGCTTTCCTTCATGACTTAACTGCTATTCACAAAGAGAGCTATGCAAGACCTGTGTATGTCAATCATTGTCAATATATGACGTAAAATCCAGTTTTTCAACCTCAGATAACTTATTTAAAACTAGAGCACTCTGGTTGACGTTGCTGTTGGCCATCTGGTAGGTCTGTCCTGCTATCTGCGGACTGGTGGGTGGGTCCGGGGCGCCCTTGGCTAGAGGCTGCTCTTCCGCACCGGATGTGTGCTGTTGGAGTGCCTCCTTTCCGCGGCGGCGGCCGCCGGTCGTTTGCGTGCCAGTGGGGGGCATTGCCTCGTAGCTTTCGCTGTCCGGTGGGCGGCGGGACCTGGGCTTCTGTCCTTGCGCCGTCTGGGGCTGTGCGGTCCTGCTAGACTGTGGCCGGTTCGTGGGGTGGGGGGGGTGCTGCCCCGGGGCTTGCCCTTGGGGGTTCCCGGTCCCGGGGAGGTGCTCTTGGGGCTTGGTCAGCTGGCTGGGCCGGTCCTGGCGGGGGTCTTCCGGGGCGGGTGGCACGCGCCGTGCCCTTGCATGCCTGTAGGTGTGGCGCGGGGTGGCCCCTGCTTGGGGACTGCCCTGCGTCTCTGCCGCCTCGGGGCTGCACATGCCGATATGGCGGTCTGGCTGCCCCTTTGGCGCGGCTTCGGCCCTTTGCTGGGCGTGGGCCTTGGCTCCCCTGCTGGGGTCTTGGGCGGGAGGCTCTCTGGGCCCTCCCCTTGGGGGGCTGGGTGCTGAGGTGTGGGGGTGTGGATGTTGGGGGGGGGGGGGGGCACTGGGTCCTCCGCTCCTTGGGGCTTTCTCAGGTCTGTATGTGGGGGGGCTGCCTCTCGGCTTGGGATCTTAGGGGCTTATGGGTGGCTGCTTGGCCGTGGGGGGTGGCATGGGGCTCCCTGGCCCCTGCTCTCTCTGCTGGCCTGGCTGCAACCTCAGGTCCGGGGCAGCGCTTGGGTTTACATTAGCGGTTTTGCACATACATTGGTCTACGATGCACTGGCATGCCTTGGACTGTGGGATAAAACTCGTACTGGGCTTAACCTTAGACATGTTGATCCCAAATACCTGTTCTAGGTATTACCACTCACTCCTTCCCTCTGTCGACAGCCATCACCATTATACCTAAGCTTCACACTTGTCACCAGACTGTCTTGAATGCGCCACACAATATGCACAACTACAACTTCACATCTCACTTTAAAATAATCAACTCTTCCCCACCCTTTCCATTTCTTACCTTGAGTCTCTCCTTCTTGTTCCCTTTCTCCTCCCCCTTTCCCCCACCCCCTCACCCAGGTGTAACACTGCCCTCTCTTTTTATATCCTACCTTTAATAAAGTGCTTCTTACCCTTCCTTAGGGAGGGCTGGTGATGGTCACAATTATGCAATAACATAAATTCATGTATTTAATTGCAGTAACAAAACATGCATTGCTGTCTTAAAAAGATTGCACTTCTTGTAGTGTTGACCTTTGTCACCATGTGCAGACAAGAGAAAAAATAAAATGAATAAATAAAATAAAACTAGAGCACTCCGAGAGCGCAGACCTCCGCCAACTAGCTCATTTCCACCCATATTGTGATTTAGAGTACAACAAGCACTTTTCTACCACTACTACATTACCCATAAGCCACCGCGCTCGAACGAGCAGACATATCCACCCATATTGTGATTTCTACACGTGGTATTTTCTCATTGTTGGTAATCCAGAACTTCACCAAAATGTAGTCACCTGTTCCTTGTCCCATTATCAACATTTCCTGAAAATGTCATCCAAATCCATTCATAGCTTTTCAAGTTATCTTGCTAACAAACAAACGCAGGGTAAAATATAACCTTCTGCGCTTGGCGGAGGTAACAAACTCCACAGAAAAATGAGCACTTGAACACAATGTAGGGTGATAATAACTAATAATCACAGCCGAGTCATGGTTTCTTTCTTTGTAGGTGAACGACCTGCGGAAGGAACTTGACTGTCGTACTCTGAGCTCAAAAGGGTTAAAATCACAGCTAATCGCTCGTCTCACCAAGCAGCTGAAGGTGGAAGAGCAGGTGGAGGAGTCTAAAGAACCGGAGATCGCAGAGACTAAAATACAAGAAGAGGAGGAACCAGCTCGCATAGAAGAGGACAAAGAGGTACAGATGAAGGATTTTAGGTTCAACTTCCCTCAGATGTGGCTGAAGTGTCTATTGATACGGAAACGTATCAATAGACCCCAGGACTATTGATACGGAAATGTAATCTTTTCTACATTTCCACTTTGTGCACTAATCCTGTAAAACAAATATCATGTTAACGTGAAAAAAAAATGTGTCTGTAGTAACACAATTTTGTGATATAAAAATGGGTCCACGACCTGAAAAAGGTTGGAAACCACTACCTTCAGCATCCAGAAATTTTCATTTAACTTTCAAGTGCTCAGATCACACATCTCTGTTTCTTGGTCAGGCAATAAAAGCCTAAATTATTAGTATTTTTATGGCACGTTGCTGCTTCAGCTGTTGTGTTAAACTAGAAGGCTTCTGTTAGCCAAACCAGGTTTTTTTTTTTTTTTTTGAGCTCTTTTTGATTCTTCTCTGCCAGGAGGAGGAAAGAAAGAAGCAGGATGAGCTCGAGCGTCAGAGAAGAGAGAGACGGTACATCCTCCCAGACGAACCCACCATTCTGGTTCATCCCAACTGGGCAGCCAAAAATGGAAAGTTTGACTGTAGTGTGATGTCTCTGAGTGTGCTGCTGGACTACAGACTGGAGGACAACAAGGAGCATTCGTTTGAGGTGAGACTCAATGTTTTACACAGAGGAAGGACTGTGTAAACGTTTGGATTACCGTTACATTCTTCGTTCACTTTTTCTCTGAAGGTTTCTTTATTTGCTGAACTGTTCAATGAGATGCTGCAAAGAGATTTTGGTTACCGCATCTACAAAGCCCTCGCTGCTTTTCCTACCAAGGATGAGAAGAAGGAGAAGAAGTCCAAAAAAGAGGCTGAAAAGAAGGATGTGGAAAAGCGTGAAATTAAAAAAGAGGAAGACGGTGAAGAGCCAGCAGTGAAGAAGACCAAGGAGGATGATGAGGAGAAGAGGAAGGTGAGCACTTTGTCAGTTATCTTTATTGTTGTTGGTTTGAAGGCTTCCTGTAAAGGAAACCCATATTTTCTCAGAGCGAAGTAAAGACGGTGAAAAGGGAGGAGTCTCGGGACGAAGAGGACAATGAAGATGATGGAAGCACAGTAAACGCAGAAGAATACGACCCCATGGAGGCTGAAGATGCAGAGGATGATGATGATGGTACAGGATAGAGACCTAAGCCATTTTAATCAAGTCATTTGGTCAATGAGGAGAAATCATGCACCACGCTGAGTCTGTGATGGATATCACTGTTTCTGAGACCATAATGATAAAGAACATTTCTCCAATATGCTTTTAATTGAATAAAAACTTTTATTCATTAAAATGTGTTATTTCTTTAAGACAAAGATGACGACGACTCCAACGACCGGGACAGGAAAGATCGAAAAGACGACCGCAAGTCACCAAAAGAGAGGTCGTCCAAGGACAAGGTGGGAGAACTGTTTATCTGTGTATTACTGAAATGATATGGAATTGCCACTGCTAAGGTTTTGTTTACATGTTTGTTTGTTTTTTTGTTTGATTAGGAGAAGAAACAGATGGTCACACACAACAAGGAGCTGCTCATGGCCTTCATCTATTTCGACCAGAGTCATTGCGGCTATCTGCTGGAGAAAGATCTGGAGGAGATCCTCTACACACTGGGCTTACATCTCTCTCGGGCTCAGGTAACATACACACACATTCACACGCACACACACATACAGTTGTTACCAACGTTTTGTGGCTTGTGACCCCAATTTAATATCACACATTTCTGGCAATACCAGGGACATTTTTTTCTTGTAGAATTATTAATAAAAAAATTATTTAGATGAGCCTTTCAGGCCACCTTAAAAACTGAATAATATAGTGCAATACATTATAAAACAGAATATTACTAAAAGAAAAATAGTTTTTGATCATATCTGTTTTTGTGTTACCAAAAATATACTGCGTTTTATGTGACCTAGAATTATATTTGAGAAAGTAAAAGTATAGAATACAGATTTTTTTAGATTTTTTGCGGTGTTTTACTTTAAAAAAGAATTATTTTGCCGTTTTTTAATTTTTACTTAGTAGACATTTCAGGCAACCCTATTTCAATTCCCCATATGGGGTCACAACCCCAAGGTTGAAAAACGCTGCACTAATACATACAGATGTGGATGTGTTTTTAAAGTGAGGCGTTTGTTGGTCATCAGTTCAATAAAGTTGCTTTTTTTCCTTGTGTGTTTTCAGATAAAGAAGCTTTTAAACAAACCAATTGTAAAGGAGTCTTGTTACTACAGAAAGCTGACGGACCGAGGAAAGGATGAACCCATTCCTTCCTTTAATGAAGCCCAGATAGAAAACATCATCGGTGAGCACTTGAATTAAGTTTTAAACCAAATAAACAATGTTTCTGAACTCCCTTTCCGTTTTCATTCTAGGAAACCGAGGACTACTTCCAGCGCTCAAAACTCGCACCCCGTCAGAGACCAGCGAGTCCAGCAACCTGATCGTGTACAACGGCGCCATGGTGGACGTCGGCAGCATGATGCAGAAACTGAAGAAGAGCGAGAAAGCCAGAGAGGAGATAGAGCAGAAGGTCATTGTGCAGGATGCAAAAATGGGTAGGACTTGTGATGAGTGCATTGGTTTGCTGCCATCAACAGTGCAGGCTACACTCTGTGTCGGGAGTCCTCAGAGACTATGACCCGCCTCAATTTGAGCTTTGCTACAGAGAACCTCAGTCTCACCTCATTCAGCCGTCATCCTCCTGTGATTTCTGCTGAGATGTGGACTGACACATGACTATCATTGGTCTTAAATAGGAAGAATATTGTGGTTCACACTAGAAAAACAAGTGTTTTTGCAGTGGCACATGTCAAACTCGTGCTTCTTTCATGGAAAAAAAAATTATTCCCATCATTATGGTCCATTGTTCTATGAATCTATGATAACCACATTTGTTTATTTATCTGAATAATATCCACTGTTATCTAGGAAGTTTCTCATTATTTGCACCATAGTGTAGTCATCTTAAAGATGTAAATCCTTCTTTTAATCAGAAGTAAAACGGGTTGAAAGTGACCAAAAATGGTGGAAACGATGGTGAAATGGGATTTTAAAAACCACAGAAATTGGTTAAAAGTTGCCAATTAGAGTGGCCAAAAATAGAGAGAAAAAGTGGTAAAGTAAAAAAGGGTTCAAAGTGTCAATATTGGCTTAAAAGTGGCCGGAAAAAAAAGCAGAAACAATTAGTTTAAACTGACAAATAATGGGCATGACAAGCATGAAAATATGGTAAAAGGTGTCTCGTGACCCCAATGTTGAGAACCCCTGTCTTAGGGTGCTGATGCTTTTGTTTTGATGTTTGTGAATTGGTGTTGTGTTCCTCTCCAGAGGAAGACGCCAAAGTCAAAGCTCAGGTGGAGAAAGCCAATGCCCGTTTATCTGTGGAGCTGGAGGAGGTGAAGAAGACTCTGAGTCAGACGGAGGAGAATCTCAGGGCTACAGAGGAGCAAAAAACCATCTATCACGACCACCTCAACACGTTGGCTGGATCTCTGATGACTTCAGTCAAAGGAGTGCTGAAGGTGCTGAAGAAGGTAAATCAGAATAAACACACACGTTTGTTCCCTTGAAGAATTAAGTTCACCAGTTTTTTGTGGTTTTTTTTCTTCTTCTATCACAGGAGGAAGAAACAGACGAGTCGATCGTTGGAGGTTCAGGCGTCACATCTCAGACAAATGGAGCTGAAAAACAAGCTCCTAAATGAATGAAGCTAATCTGTAAAATGGACTTTCTACTGTAAATATTGACTAAACACATTTTAGATTTATTGCCAGTGGTTGTTTTGTTTAATTTAATCTTTGATTAGTATTATTTTTTTAAAATGGTTTATTATTCTGTTTAGCACTAACTTTATTTTTTTTTAATTTTAAAAACTTGGAAACATTTCTTCTTACTCAGTGCTTGATTTGTTTATCCCATCGTTTCAGGTCATCAGAGCCGATGAAGTGCCACAGATAGAATTAAAAGCCAGTATGTGTGAGCTGTATTTAACTTTATTTGGTTTAAATGCGCATTAACAATGACAATTATGTTTAAAAACATTTATTTGTAAAAGAAACTATATTTAATGTATGCTTGTTTGGAATGGGCTACTTTGGAAGACCTTCAATCTTTAAAAAAAAAAAAAAAAGTGTTAAACATTCATTTTCTGCTGTTTTAGGGTTTTGTTCTAAGCACACCGCTATGCATGACAGTTCCCACTTGTATTTGGACCTTCTCTGTCAGCACCTACAGACGGCTGTGCTGCCAGTAATCATTGTATTGAACTGCAGAAGAACCCGGATTTAAAGCCCAATGAATGTGTGAATGGAAACAAGTATTTCCAAAGGCATTTCTGACGTGTGTTTGGGTTGTGTTGTTTTCAGCAGCAGGGACACAGACTACATTTGAATGTCCTCTGAAAAGCAGGCCATTTATTTTTCTATTGGGAATGTCACTCAGTCTTGTGAAAGAGTAAAGTGGTCCGTTTTAAAACTGCAATATTTTTGCATGTGATTTGTGTGGCTGGAGTAGGGAAGGGCAACACAAGGGAAATGTTTTCATTGCAGCAGCATTTATAACATGAGGGCAAGGCAAAACAAAATGTACTTATAGAGCGCATTTCATACACAAGGCAAATGTGCTTTACATGATTTAAAAAGTGCAACAGAAAACATTTAAGTTTAAAAATCAATAACATTCAATTGGCAGTAAAAACATGAAAAATCTCCCTGCCATACGCAGTAGAGAAAGAATGCCATTAAGAGAAACATTAACACAATTTGAAAACACTTGAGGTGGGAGTTTTTAGGCACTTTATGATTCAGCTCAATTACGAATCCTATTATAAGGAGTGTGATTTGATTGTATATCAATGTATGACAGTATTTGCATTCAGACAGGAGATCAATGTATCCTTTATCAAACCAGCACATCTGTAAAACTGCACAGTTTAGTGCCAAAGTAGCACCATCTCTTGTATCATAAAAAATACAATTAACTTCAAGTTCATTATATATTATAAACTAAATCGGTAGTTCAACCATTGGCTTGTAAGATATCTGTTATGTCTGAATGATGATGTATCTAATTATTTCTCCCACTAGTGTTCACTGCAGAATAAATGAATGCAAGTTGGCAAAAACAGGGTGGACTACACGGGATGGAGACTTGCTTTAACCAAGCGGTGAAAATGAAGGACGATTTTAAAGATTGAACAGTGATGCAGTTAGAATCAGAAAGGATTTTATTCGCCAGGTACAGTTTGAAAACAGTACAAGGAATTTAACTCTGTAGTTGGAGTGAAGGACACAACACACCAGGCGCCATTTCCACAAGTCACTTTAAAGGGGAGGTATGATGAAAAAAATCACTTTATAATGGTTTTGCTACAGTGATATACATCCCTTTGGCTTCATTCAGAGGGCCAAAGTTCTGTTTCCTTCCTCCCTTGTTATTCCACAGTTTGTGAAAAGTCAGCTCAAAACGGGCAAGTTTTTTGCCCGGCAGGTGACGTCACCTATCGGAAACTCCTCCTCCTGACAATCCTCTCTCCTCCTACCATGGAAATAATACACGCCTCCTAGAATGTGAGCTCCTCCCTCTCCAACTATCTAACAGATAAAACAAACACTGCGATTTAATATGTCATATATATATATATCATACTTTATTGACATATATGCAAACTGCACTACCGGATGCCCAAACTGCACTACTTTTTCAGTTGCCGATCGTGTTGGAAGTCACTGCTTGGAGCCACTGTTTACTCACATTAGATGTTAGCACTCCGTGCTAATGCTACACCGGCATATGCAGCGAGACCCGACATCACTTGTGAACTGATGAGGAAACGATGGGGATGTTGTATTCACGGATTCGTGGCTTACAGCGCTAACAATGGACTCGGTTGTGGAATTGGACGGCTTCCAACTTTTACGCGGTAACGGACGATGGAGAGCGCTAAGCGAAAAGAAGAAAGTGGCTGTGTTTGTGTGCGGAAAGGAGGACCTGCTCCTTTTGCTCTGGTTCTGCAGCAACACACACACACTTTCCTGACTCACAATCACAATAGCTGTTTAAATAGCCATGTGTTTCACTGTAATGTGCAGTTTTTTGGCTGAAAACAATAACAAAAATGTGTGCATAGCAAAAGATAATCACTAGTGATCGCTGTTGTACGTGGAGTCAGGCCTAGTCATGAATATGCATAAGTAGGCAGCGAATCAGCCCGTTTAGAGAATTGCTCTGAAAGTGGCTTTTCAGACGGCTAAAACTCCAGAAAACAGGCGAGTTTGGGAGAGAGAAAAAAATTTGCCCGGGCTGCTTGTTTCCCATATCTGATACAATGTATTGAAGATGGTTCATTTTTATGTGTAAAATCTACATTGATGATACAAGTATTAGTGGTTTACAAGCATAAAATCAAGCCTCCATGACCTCAAACCTCAGTTTAGATCAGAGCATCACACACCTGGGGGTCCATGTGATCCAGCAGATGGCAGCATGGGGCTGACTAACTGACTATCTCAGTCTTATTCTAAAGGTGATTCTTTCTGCTGGCAGACCTTCACACTGATATATCAAGGATATTATTTACATAAATCTTGGGTTTTTTTCCTGATGCCTTCCTGCTTCTCGAACATCCCCATGTGGAACCCTTTGTTTCCCCACATGTTGCTGTGATGACTCTGAGTTATAGAGATTCTTCTCATACATTTTCCTGTCTTTGTAAACGTAAACACACCTATAATTCATGCTAATTCTAGTCCATTTAAAAAGTTGTGTACAGACATTGTTGTTGTTCTGAACTGATGACAGCTGTTGTTTGTGATGTTGGTGAGATTGTGTGTGATTGGTTTGTTAAAGCAGACCAAATGTTCTTATTTCTAAGTGGTTAGTGGTTTGCTTTCTTTAAAGCAGGAATGGGCCACTTTTATCACAGTGGGAGCCAAAGAAAATGTGATTGTATCTGAGGGCCACACAGCGTTTCTGTGGGTTTTTCCTTCTCTTTTGTACTTATTTGTTGTCATTTTGTGTATTTTTCTCTTATTTAGTGTATTTTGTTGTTGTGTGTGTGTGTTTTTGTAGTCATTTACTGTATTTTTGTTACCTTTGTGTGTGTTTTAGTTGTCAATAATGTTAATATGTTTAATGTTATTGTTAATATGTTACCTTTGAGTATTTTTGTAGTTATCTTGTCTATGTTGTGTATTTTTAGGCCGGGCTCCCAGACTCAAAACGCCACTCACTTTGTTCTTCTTGTTCTTCTTCTTGCTACTTCTCTGTTATTTGTGAACAGATCATGCTGAAATTTGGTAGGTATAATTCATGGATGTGTAGGCATCGACGCTCGAAGCCCGATTTTTCTAAAATGAAAAAAAAAAATGGGGTACGGGGCCTGGAGGTCCACCCCCTATTTCCAGCAATTGTCAAATATATGGCAATTTCAGCTATTTCCATTCCAGTCGTTTGTTATTTATTTGTGAGTCAAATATTGCAACACTTGGTGGTACCGAATCATTGACACATACCATACTTGGTGAAACCGAGTCATTTCACTGAATTCTCGGGAACGTAGTACAGGCTATTCGGCGCGGAGATGTTCCGCTGGCCCGGCCGTAGTTCATCAGAACTTGTTCTGTTAGTTTACATGTTTTTGTGAGCCATTGTTTTGTGTTTACTTTGGGGGCCTCAGAAAATTAGACCGAGGGCCACATCTGTAGCCCCCGGGCCGCCAGTTGACTGTCTGCCTTTGAATAAAACTTTTTATGGTATTTACCTACTGATAAGATATATAGTATTTTTTTATATTACTTTTTTGTTTTAAGTTTCTGGATGAAAAAGTATTTAAGACCCTTTTTTTAGTGCAGTCTTGGTTGAAATAAATTCAGACTATTATTATTATAAGTTATAACTTATCATAGTAAATCAATTACTTAAAAAAAAAATGAAAATTGTGACACAAATGCATGCTTCCAACTAAGTAGTGCAGACAACCTAATATGAATAGAGAGAGAAAACACATCTGGATGAAATAAAGACTTAGGAAGGCCATTTCTATAAAAGGTAGCCAGATAATTAAAACCAAGGTTTAAAAGTCTGGATCAATAGAGCCTCTTTGGGGAAAAAGTTAGAAAGTGCAGGCTGAGTATTTCATTTATTTTTACTTGAGGCCAAATGTTCAATCGATATTTGTCTTTATATTGTCAGTGTGCGACTGTAAGTGGTGTCAACTGTGTATTGTTTTTGTAAAGGCATTAGGAGATGTTAAACAGATGTCCAGACACTGCATTTCTCTGTCATGACTCATTAAAGCTTTTTTTTTTTTAAAATTTTATACATACACATTTAAAACCCTCAAGGCCCATTAGTTCTCTGTATTATTTGGAATCCAGATTTATCTCATATTTCAATTTTATCTCTTGACTGTAGCAATGAAACTGTCAGAGAATTTTATTCCCACATGCTCTCGGTTTACAATGAAAAAAACAAAAAAAAACAAAAAGACACTTTTACTCTGCAGGAAAACATTTGTGTCTGTTTTCAGCTGCAAGTCGATGTCATTTCCTGGAGAACAATGAGTGCATGTCACCCAGTGGTCGGGTTGTGTGGCTGCTTTTATTAAAATGTTGTGCTCTGAATACTGCACAAACAAACCTCATTTGTCCAACCCCTGTGTGTGTGTGTGTGTCTCTACACACATGCATGCCCTTGTGATGTGTGAAATTAGAGCAGGGCAGGTAACCCCACTCCAGGCTGCAACAGAAGCCTTTTGTGGTCACTTTTCCTGTTCTATCAAAGGGCTGTAGAACTAAGCGACTACCCTGCTCCCAGCAGAGGTGTAAAGAGTACTGATATATTCTACTCAAGTACAAGTACTGTTACTTGATTGCAATTGTACTCAAGTACAAGTAAGTCATACATAAAATACCCAAGTACAAGTTAAAAGTAGCTCAATTAAATATTACTCCAAGTAAAAGTTACTAGTTTTTGTCACCTCCCACGTTTATTTTTGGTAATAAATCTTACCACAGTTCCCTTGCATAGAATAAACATCTCATGTATAAACTTAAAAGGGAAGAGATGAAATCTTGCACAATTGAAACTTACATTATTTTCCACAAAGGCACCTGTATAAATTAAAATATTTTGTCAAAATGTACAATTCTGTATTAAATAAAACAACAATGAATTCAGTTAAAATAAAGAAAATCCTCAGGCTCTAAGTATAGTATAGCTACATTTGTGGATTCTAAAACTGAGAAAATAACCAGCATTCAGTGGTGTTTTGGCGCCGAAACTTATGTTTAATCTGATTGGTCGGCTTTGATGTGATGCATTTGATTTAGTTTAACAATGTCCATTGATCATTTTAAAACAAAATAATAATTTACACAGTAACGGTTTGGCGTAGAAATGTAAAACAGAAAGCAGTAAAATTACCGATTTAAAACTGTAAACAAAAAAGTACAAATACCCATAAAAGCAAATCAATTACAGTAACGTGAGTACTTGTAATCTGTTACTTTGACCTCTGGCTCCCAGTCAGTCTGTTACAGACAGGCTCGCTCCAGATGCAAAGTTTTAAAAAGCGTTAAAGAGAAGAGACTTTTTGATGTTTTTGCTCTCCTCTATCCATCCTTGTTTTCCTGTGGAGCATGTGTAAAAGAAGACGTGTGAGGTTGAACTGAGTTGTAGTATTAGGTTTTACACATGCCAATGTATTTAAATGTTTTCTACCGTGACAAAAGGCACTTTTTTTCAAAGCCGACCAAGAGTCATGAGATATTTTATTGATCCCGAAGGGGGAGAAATAAGAAGTCACATCAGTAAGAGACGAGAAGGCAATAAAAACAAGGCTGTAAAGAGATTAAATGTGCAAAGATGTATGAATACTGACAGAAAAATAAGTTACAGTTGATGAAATAGCCAAGTTTCAAACAGATGTCTGATGGCAGTGAAAGGATGAGTTTATGTTCCTTTTCCAAGACCGTATTAGTTCAAAACAATATATTGGTAATATGTCTGGACTGTCACATGATATTTGTTGAGTGACGCGTCAATGTGAGTTGATAAAAAGCAGGTTTGATTTCCAACTGCTCCAAAACTAAATGATGCATCATGAGTTGAAGGAAACATAAAGTTGATAATCACTTGAGTTTTTGTCAGTTGTTACAAACAGTTTCGTTCTTCTGTTCAAGTCTCTTCTGGATACATGATCAGTAATCAATAGTGGTGGGGCAAAACACTGAGGTTAAGATATGGTACGATAGACGACGATGGGCTCACGATGATGATACGATATTTTCAGAAAATAACCATGCTTTTTTTTTTTTTTAACTTTAACTTTGGACATATTTACATATTTAATCTGAGTATGACAACCCAATACAAACAAACATAATCTGGTGTGTAGTAAAGATCGTATGATTTTTTTCTTTTTATCTGACCCCCCCTCCCCCCCACGTGGTATCACTCATACCCACAACGATACTCTTCTTGATATGTTTTAATATTGCGATATTTTGTTGCACGATATATTATATATATAGTTTTAATTTGTTTATTTGTTCCTATCATAATGGCGCACAACAGTACAAATGATCACATAAACAACATTCAATTCATGAGCCCCTTAATTCAGTTAATTAATTATTATTATTATTATTTTTATCCTTGCTTGAAAACAAAGGCTCATAGACAGTCTGTCACTCACTTCCTGCACCATTAACTACTTCCTGATAACAATAATGTCAATTTAAACTAACCCATGAAGGAAATGTACAATTGTTTTACAAACTCAAATTAATTTATTTGTTATTATATGGATTTTATTGACGTTTCCATGAAAAGATAATTTTACTCAACTGGTGTCATACATTTTGCCACAGTCATGAACTCGTGATCCAAGCAACCAAATTATTTTTTCAAAAATAACTGTTGAAAACACACATATATTATCTTTTTAAAAAAAAAAACATAAATCTATATATTTTCCTGTGCAACATGCATTGCACAGCATGCCTGTCAAAATTTAAGTTTCTTTCAAAATAAAAGACAAGTCTCACATGTAACCAGTATTATTTTTGACCAGCTGTCTGCGACCCACCCAGTACAGGTCTGTGACCCACCAGTTGAGAAAAATGCTGTGAAAGACTTCCTGATGTCAATCTGTCATCTACCCTCTTATGTCCTCTGTGGAAAATAAACCATCTCTCACTCTCTCTACCTCTGAGTTATTCCAGAACTCTCTCTCTGACCACCAAAGCCCAACAAACAAGTCAACCGCCTTTTTATGTCTTGTTTGATATTCCAGGTAATTGATACGTGAGAGGCTCCATTGAGCGGCTCTGCTTGGGCCCCTATGGAGTAAAGGAGGGGGTGGGGGTGGGGGGGTTGTCCCTGTTCAGCTGGAGCTTCAGCAGGAGCTCGGCTTCCTCTCTGACTCTGCAAAGTGCTGCAGTTGTTGAGGAAACGACCGCCCTCTCAGAAGACTTCCACTGGGAATACTGGGTTACACTGTGAGAAAGTTGCACAGTTGTTTTGGACAGAGCAGGAACACTGGAACGCCTCAACCATCTCACTAACATCAGGAACCTCAGACGGCCACGGGTTCCCCCATGACCCCATACACGCACACGACTGAAAAATAAATCAGAGACCCTCCACTGCAACTGTACACCCCACACATCCCACCGATTCAGAGCGAAGTTCACGTTTCACTGCCTAACAATAGTGACACAATGCACTGCATTCATCTGCTCTGGAGTATCTACACTTAGAGGTAAAAGCACATAGTGAAGGATGTCACTCAGTGAAGTTATCATACAGTATAAACTGCAGCTTAACCCACCTATTATCATTGGGGTCAATTTGACTCCATTCAATGTTGGCTTCATATTTCGCGACTTTGATGAGTGTGAAAAAAAGATCTGCACACTTGGATTAATGCAAGTAAAACCATTTAATTTCCAAGTTTTCAGTCAGAGAACCTTCATTAGGATAATGAACAGCATGGTCACAATAAACAGGCGTATATAATACACACCTTTGCAACACCACTCCTTAATGTAGATTTTAACGTGAGTGCTTTATTATAATATCTTAAAAGGGTTTCGGCACTACATTTATGACAGTCTGCCTGATGTGTATGCAGTGTCTTCATGTATGGATGTATTTGTTCTATTTGCATACTGTTTTATTAGTCTTCTCTCTAGCTGAGTTGTCTTCATGTATATATTCTGATGGATATCTATTATGCTTCCTTTCATTGCTGTGCAGTCAGGACTACAAACTCCTCCTCCTGCTTCTGAACTACATCTCCCATGTGATTCTACTCCTAACCTGATAAGTACAATTTAATAAGCATCAAATTATCATGATAATATTTCTTCATTGTGCTGATCACATATTGCCCACATTGGTGCTCCTCCGGGGGTCAAAGTGACCCCCGGAGGAAAAACTTGTCTAACTGTGTGTGACCCATATATGACCTTTCATCCCCATTGACCTGCAGAAAAAGTTAATATCATCACCATTATCAATAGGGGTCATAATCTTGTGGTCATTAATGTTGTCAGTACATCTGAGAAGATTTGGACGAAAACTAAATTAATTCTAATTTAGATATTTGGCCTGATGGTGGCGCTAGAGAACAGGTCAAGGTTTTATTATCAAGGGGTTGTTTATTAAACTAAGTGCTTGAGGCAAAAACTTGGTCAAGAATTTTCTGAAAATCATTTTCTGGAGGAAAATATCCCAGGGGTCAGATTGACCCCAAGGGTAAAATGTGTTATTAAATAGTAATATTTGAGGATAATAAAAGGGTTAATGTATTTACATTGTGATATTTTACAGCTGGTTTTGACCTATTGCCTGAAAACGTGTCTTAAACAACTTTAATTTTCAATCTTGTTGTTCTCTAATTACTTCTTTGTGTCTGCGTTTATGAACATTCCCACTCGGTGCAGATACCACATCCTAAATTCAATCAGATCGTAGAAGAAAAAACAGATGTGCACAGTCAGCAGATGAAGAACCACAATTTAGACGAGAACATGTGACCCCATATAACTTATACCCTTTTCGTTTCCTTTTTGAAGAAATGGCAATAGATCTGATCACAATATATTCCTTCATAAGTTTTTCCGTTTATACACATGGGGCCTGAAGCACACACCCGGTGGTACATTTTTGGAGAGCGTACAGACTCAAACTTTAAAATAAAAAAAAACAATGTTAACTGACACAATGTTCTGATTAGGCGGTTACTTGTAAAATGAGAATTTTATGGCAGGGTGGGAATGATTGAGCACAACAAATACAATGTGAGAAACCTTTTCCCTGTGTGTGTACGAGTTATCGCCATGTTTTAGCGCAGCCGTCAGCTTTAGGTTCATAGGGGATAGTGGTGCAGGGATGGCAGGAGTAACGTTTAAAAATAAGTCAAAATCCAAACAAAATGCAAAACAAGCTGACAACATTATAAATTCAAAACAAAGTGCAAATTGAAGTAGTGTATACTCAAAACCTGAGTGAAAAAAGAGTGAAAGATATTCCGCATATATGACAATGCACCAATAAACCGACTGTCCAAGCTTTTCCTAAATAGTGACAGAAGGCAATCGGGAGATGAACACCTGAGTGGAAACAGAAAGCAGGAAGAAACCTAATCTCTCTCCCTCTCTCTACGCATGACCCATAGAGAAAATCAATGAAAGCAAAGAACAATCAGAACACATCAACTAACTAAAAGACTACTAATTACTTCTTAGTTATTACCTCATAATGGTATTTTATTTTATACTCGAACCCCCTGTTTCCACCAGATGGGGGTCCGCTGCGTTACGTCTCCACCACGCCACCGGAGCTGATAGGTTCAAAATAAAACACTTCAGATTATATTTCATCATATTATCTCTGCTCTGTTGGCTGTAGCTAAAAAATGTGGCTCGGACAACAACAACAAAAGGTGAACTTTATATTTTAATACCTTAAAATATGTAACAAACAAAAAAGCTGTGAAACTAAATAATGTAATATATACATATATGTCTGAAAAGTGTTCATGTGTTTCCTTGTCACCCCTTTATTGGTATTTATTTATCTTTATTAATTTATGTTTCCTCTCCTTTCTTTATCTTTTCTCTATCTTTTTATTTTTTTTCCAATTATAATATATGTCATTCAATCTATTTCCCTGGCTTTATTAACCACATAAATGCCCGTTTATATCTGTACTTGTTTGTGAATTTTGCTGCACTTTATTATTGTATATGTCATTGTAATTCATTAATTAAAAAATAAATAAATAAATTTTAAAACACTTCTTTTAACTGCGTTCTTGCGCGATTATAAAAATAACGCGAGAACGCAACCGATGGGGATTGCCGGTCTGGTTTAACAAAAGAAGGTTCCGTCACAGTGTCACAGCTAAGAACAGACTGGTGTGTGCAGAAATATAACTCAAACTGAACTGACGGCAGCCTGTGTCATGATTACAGCACTTGAGATTCTTTAAAAAAAGTGATTACGGAGTAAAATGAGAGGAAATACTTTTTTACACATCAAACAGGCTTTTAGAAGAGCTGCATGATGACACACCTACACGTTTAGTAGGTGTATTTGCCCACACCACGTATAGTGAAGTCATAAATATGCAACACATTGCACTCGCACCTTAAAATAGTCAACTCTTCCCCACCCCTTCCACTGTCCTACCCTGACTCCCTCTTCCCTGTTCCTTTCCCTTTCACCAAGGTGTAACACTGCCTTCTCTTTTTTTTTTTTTATTCTCCCTTTAATAAAGTGTTTCTTCCTTAGGGAGGGCTGGTGATGGTCACAATTATGCAATAAAATAAATTCATTTATTTATTTGCATTAATAAAACATGCATCGCTGTCGCAAAAGGATTCCACTACATATTGTGTTAACCAGAGGTGAGAGTAATTCACGTTACTGTAATTGAGTTACTTTCATGGGTACTTGTACTTTTTTTAGTTTGTTTCTAAATCAGCAATTTTACCTGTACTTAAGTACGTTTTAAAAGAAGTAAAGTAATTCTTTACTTTATGAGTAAATTATTTTTCAAAATTGGTACCTTAAACCACAGTACTGTACTGATTTCAGGTAAGCAGGTTATGAAGGGACATTGAACATAATTTATATGTTCTGAGCCAATTCTGATCAACGCTCAGCCACTTTCTTTGATTCAGGTTGTTTCTACCTATATGGAACATTTGGCATGGTAGAGTTAATAAATGTAGCTATACTTAGAGCCTGATCATTATTTTTTTTAATTCTTTTTTAATTTAATTAATTGGTGTTTTTGTATTTTTTTTTTAATTTACATTACAGATGCCTTTGCAAAAAATAAATTAAGTTCCAATTGTGCAAGATTTTGTCTCTTACTTGTTAAGTTTGTACATGAGATGTTAACTGTATGCAATGGAACCGTGGCAATATTTATTACCAAATATAAACGTGGGGTGAAAGTAACTAGTAACTTACTTTGAGTATTATTTCATTGAGCTACTTTTTTCTTGTACTTGAGTAGTATATATCACTACTCTTTACACCTCTGGTATTGACCTTTGACAGCTTGTGCAGACAAGTTTTTTGTTTTTGTTTTTTGTTCTTTTTCTGTTCTTCGCACCAACTGCCAAGTTAAATTCCTTGTGCTGTTTTAAACTGTTATTGGCAAATAAAAACCTTTCTGATTCTGAAGGTAAGAAGTTAAAAATAAATATATATATTTCAATATATAAGTTCAGCACACTATTTAAAATAGTCGAATTTGTCTGAAACCAAGGAACGCCTCCTTCACCACTACTCCATCTCACCTTTAGACATGTCTCACCTGGCTGTGATCTTCAGCGTATCCACGGGTTCTTTGTGTGGGTGTGAACCATCACTCAGCACTTCTATCCCACCACACACTCGTCCGACTATCTGTAAATCTGTCTTTGCCTTTTTTTTTTCATTTGTTGTCAAGATATGCTTTAAAAACAATATAAATCTAGTCTTTCTTTAGCGACTAAAGTGCTCTGCTGGATTTCCTCTGCATCCCAGACCTATTAAAACCACATGACTCAATTATGGCCTTGACTTAAGTAATCATGTTTTATGACAAAACCACTCTCATTATGGTGTCTGGCTGCGTTCTAAGACTAAAGTGAGTTAGTCCTGCAGGTTTCACTTAAGATGTTCATTGGTTTGGGTTGTGAAGCACTCAGGCACGTAGACATCACTGCCTCCAAGATCACCACACACACACGCACATGCACACGAGGCACCTAAACCCGCCTGTGTGACTTTGATCTCCTCTGTGATGGCAGAGTGCTGAAATAATGGAATTGTAATAACAGAGCAGAATGACTGATGTCGGGAACGTGTTCATTCAGGCAAAAAGATAAAACGGAGTCGTGTTTGAAAAGGTAAACATGTGATGAGCCGGATTGATGAAGGAATGCCCATTTGTTTTATTGGAGAAAATTCAGTCAGATATGAGTGAGTTTCACCTGCAGAATATTTCAGCAACTGCAGCAATTTGGTTTTGAAGCTGAGTACTTAATCCTTCATCTTCAGTTTAGAACATCATATCTGAGCAATTCCATCCTGGTCTTCCTCATTGATGCAACATTTGAGGAATACCTTGATGGAAATACGTGGCTAGAAATGCTTTTTCTGATTTTGACCTAAAAGCCAAAAAAGGATGAACCAATCCTGTGTGGTAAAAGTGGAAAGTGATGGTAAAGTTGTTGTACAAGTGACTGTCGGGTGACTAAGCCACATGTTTTTAGACTGTGGCAGGAATCTGGACTATGTATGAGAAATCTGTACATACTAAAGGAGAACATGCAAACATGAAACAAAGGCCTGGGCCCTGTTGGATTAAACAACAGTTTTTTAAAAGTGCCGTACTATCTTCTCCTTAACAAAGTGGATCCATGCAGTAGACCATCCTGTAATCATAACACTATATAGGATGACATTGAACAAGTTGTTGATTGGATTATCTTCCAATGTGGAGTTATGCGGTTGGAGTCTTTAGTTTGCTTCGGTGTCGAAAAGTCCTTACTAAAAATAAATTAAAGGCAGGGTAGGTAATTTTCAAAAGCTAACATAATGTTGAATGCAGCATCATCCAAGGGCTTTAACTGATGGTAAAAGCATGGTAACTTATGTCAATTTAGTTTTCCTTTAAACGCTGTTGACCTAACAGTGAAATACTTGTTGGGAGATGTTTGGTGATAACCATTGGCCAAATGATAACAGTTAGATTTAGTTCAATGGCCATAATGCAGGGGTTGGAAATATATTGGATGAAATATGTCTGGCATGTAAAGTTTTTCTACATCACCAGGCTCAAACCTTCTACATCTCACACCCTGTCGGCCTTTGACCTTGGTCATATGATCCCCAAATGACCATTTCTATAGTTTTTCACCTTCTACAGCTAAATGCCTCATTGGCATTCCAACCCTAATCAAGAGGTTGACACAGACGTTTAAACTCATGCAGGACATACTTATGATGAAGGTTTAAATAATGCAAAATCAACACATACATACAGCTGGCACATGTGTGCAGGGACTATGTTAACTTTTAGGACTGATTTGGCTCATATTTATTCTTGGCACGGAGGTTGAGGGGAAACCCTTTGGGGTAGTTTCACTCAGACAGTGTCCTTTAAGCAGAGCTTTTTTCACTGGGACCAGATGTTTGAGGTTGTATGTACAGACACAAGCTTCAGAAGTGCAGCTCACTGAAATGATCATTTTCCAAATATACACCGTGTGATCACGTCAAGGTTGTCCGCCTTTCATGGACACCTGATACCACTTTGAAATTGCTTCAGTGGGCAGCAAAGAGACATAAGTATGCTAATTCAAAATCAGAGGTCGAAGAGCAGAATTTCATGTCATTATGGAAACTGGCTGAACTTTGCTTTTACTTAATCAGTCCCACCAGCAGACTAAACATTTGGAAGAAAGAGCCCCCAGATATAAAAATGAGGGCTCTGGCTGGCAGGTCAGACTCTATTGTTTGTGCCATAATCAAACAAAGTTAGTGCCAAATGTTTCTATCTTCAGGAAGTCACCAGTACCAAACAAAGACAGGACTTTTCCAAGACTTTACAGATCTACATGCAAAGCGAGCAGAACTGAGGCTGTTCTTGATGGGTTGTATGTGTGTGACAGAGACTAGCGACCCACTGTCTCTCTATTTCTGCAGATACCTATACTTTCAGTTCAAAAAATTACCCCAACTGAGATTAATTGATCATTTCTTCACCCGCGTCTCCCCACCCCGCAAGTTACCCGCGGGTAGCCCGCATTACTAGTGTGCATGCATATATGTATGTTTATGTATATGTGTGTATGTTTGTTTATGTGTGTCTGTGTATATGCTTGTATGAATGTATGTGTTGTGTGTGTGTGTGTGTGTGTGTTTATATATACAGTATATATATATTAGAACTGAACGATTTTGGAAAATAATCTAATTGCGATTTTTCCCACAATATTGCGATTGTCGTAACCGTACCGTTACCGTGGCCCAAAAGCCTGGATGCACACCAAACCGTGGGAAAACTGTACCTTAGTTCATTAAGGAACCAACCAAACATAACTGAGTCAAATTTATTAATTTAATAACATTTTTGTAATTTTGCCAATAATGTTAAAGATTAATTGCAATTTCTTGATTATTTCAAACTGATCTAGAATAATGATTGTATATTGTTCTGTATTGCCTCCAAAATGTAATGGAATATTCCATGGCGTAAGGTCTATCTTTTGTTAAAATTTGGTCAAAATCCATTAAGTGCTTTTGATGTAATCCTGCTAATAAATAAGCGAATAATAAATGCTGGTGAAAATATTATTAAACAAAAAAAAAAAAAAAACAATTTTGTTGGATTGATAGTTCAATCAAACATTCTGAAAAAAGGTTTAGCATGAGAGAGCAAATGTACGGAATAATTGGGTTCAGGGTTCAGTAGAACAATCAGCTTAAACCATATATTAGAAAGAAGAGTTTATATGTTTTGTTAAGAGAATAATGTCAGTTTTACAATTTAAAATGGGAGAAAAAAAAAAAACCTGTTACGTTTGGAAATGTGCTCATTTTTTAAGCATTAGTTTGTTTTTAAATATCTTCTGTCTTATTTGTCCTCTATGCTCACAATTCCTCTGATGTCACTTGTATCTGAATATTTGCTTGGATTATATAATAGAAACACAGTGGAGCAGGTTTGGAGTGCAATAGCTAAACATTTGGACCTTTGACAAAGAAACAGATATATGTGAATATGTCATGTGACAAAGATTCACATAGACTTCACTCTGCGCTTCCTCTATGATATACGCCACATGTATATAAGTCATCATAGGCTGTGGTGGTGCATTCTTTTCATGTCCTGAGGAAGCCTAATATCCTGTTCCTGCCTGAGCTGCTATCCCACACTGTGGCAGACTGGCCCGGGGCCCATCAGGGGCCCTTACACTCCTGAAAGTGAAGCCACAAGCCTTTGGAGACCATGATATATGAGGTGTGTGTCTCTCTCTGTGCCTTCAGACTATGCCTGTTACAGCAGTCAGTAAAAAGCTGGGCCTAATGGGGTCCTTCTACTGAGAGCAAAGGAGGGTATGGTTCTCATTTTAGTGGCAAACGTGTTCCCTCTGGCTGAGGCTCATGCATTTATTGGAGCTGCATTGACTCCTTTTAAGTCACTGCTGTGCAATGTGATAACTCCAGTTTCAAGTCCATTAATATGAAACCCTAAGGATATTTGGGGCAAGTCAGTTGACATGAAGGTTTAAATAGTTTTGCATGGAAGGCGGCTTATTGATATAAACTGACTTTGATAAAAGCAAGGAAGTGTTTTGTGAGAACACTTGTGGCACATTCAGATCCTCGGTCCGTTTCCTGCAATAGTTTGCTTTGCTTGGCGCGTTATTAACGTGCTCCGGTGTCGACGAAAGCAGCAGAATAAAAGTTGCTCAAAAACAAGAGCCTCAGGTCGTTGCGAGTGAAACTCTTGGATGACTTGAGTTCAGCCAGCAGGCTTTCCAGCTCACTTACTGGGTTAAGCAGAGGAATAGCTAACTTGTTGCTATGGCTACACAAACATCAGTCGCTGTTACTCTGGCAGCACTTTGTATTCTCTAACTCTGCAGCCAATTTCTCAGTACATCGAAAATATTAAGCAACTTCTGCATAATCCCAGGATAGTATTTTGTCAAGAATTTCTTGTACGTCAATGTAGTTGGAAATTTGATAGGCCTGTGAATATATTGAACATTGACTTTTCCAATCGAACACCAAATTTCTGGTTTTGACTGGATTAGAGCAATAAGAACTAAAACTAAACAATAACATATTAAACCCTGACCCCTTTCCTGCTTTGCTTTTAGAAATCTGCAGTTTTTTGTGTCATACATTTAGATGCTTTCAAACACTTTAGTCTTTGATTCAAAATGTGTTATGTTTTTTGGATTGAAGTGAAGTTTTTTTTTTTGTTTTTTTTAATTGAATATGCTTTTTTGTTTGAATCAACTTTTTCTTTGGTTAAATAATAAAGACACAAACGTATATCCGTACTCAAACAGATGAGTGTGGAATTAGAATTCTAAAAGTAGTTTTTCTAATGCTGTGTTCTATGGAAGCGTATTGCATTCACGTGAAATAAAAAATTCTTTTTTTTCTGAATATTTTTTTTTCTTCATCATGTTTTTTAGACTTTTTTTCCCTTCTGTTTTTTGGAGTAATTTTTTGTTTTGTTTTTTGACTACTTTTGCATGCAATTTTTTTTTCCTCTCTGATTTCCAAGTCTCTCAATAATTCTGAAAGTAAAAAAAAAAAAAAAAAATTTAGCACAGAATAGCATAGAACAGAAAAAAAATCACTAAGAAAAACAGACAAAAAATAGGAAAAACAAAAAAAAAAAAAAAAAGAAATGTATTCAGAAAAAAAAAAAACATTATTTTCAAGTGAATGCTAAACGCTTCTGTAGTATTCAATGCAAAATGCTGCACTTACTGTTCAGCATTGAACCCTGCTGTGGCTGACCGGTTTTGGCCTGCGCGCCATATGTTTGACACCGCTGATGAAGGTCTATAAGCAAAAATAAATGAAAACAACCACTTTCCAAAACAGTGAACACACACACACACACACACACACACACACACACACACACACACACACACACACACACACACACACAGAGGTGGGAGGTCCACCTGTGGAGCAGAGCACCATGATCAACCCTCCTCCTGCTCAACAGGACGCGCTCTGCGCCTCTGCTTCACATTCCAGACTCGCACCGGAGGAATGCAGAGGAAACGACCGCTTTTCTGCTCTCTTTTAGGTGGGAAACCTGAACTTTGATGAGAGTGCTGTTGTTAAAGCATGTCAGTCCCCGCTGTGTGACTTAAAGGGATCAGAAATGTCTCTCCAGCAGCGGCTGGTGCAGCTCTCCGCTGCGTCCCTGGCGGTGGTTCTGGGTCCGGACGGAGGGAAACCCAGCAGCTCCATCACTGTCAGCGGTCGGGAGGTGTTCACAGACTTCAAAGCCCAAAACCTGCACAGTTTCTGGAATAAGAGGCTGGTTAAGGCCATAGCCGAGGTGTTCTTTCAAGGATGGATGGAAAACATGGTGCTTTTCATTCAAGGAAACGCCAATAACTTGGAGGTGGTGAGAGAAGCGTGGATGCGCAGAGCTCTGAGGTCTCCAAAGGGATTCACCATCAAAGCTGTCGGTATGTCATTTTAATAACTTTCTTTACAAAGTGACATTATTGTGTATATCTTTTAACACCATCATGACATGAATGTCACAAGTCCTGCTTTAGTTTGTAATGGTAGAAGCTGATAGATGTCTAAAGTTATGATATATCTCCATTGTTTTTCTCTGGGGTATCAAATGTATTTGAATCAAGGGGCCATGACCAGTCAGACCCTTAATAATAGAATATCCTAATGAAACTACCCTTTTTAATCTGTTTAAGTGCAATAGTGCATGTCTGTTGGTTGCAGTTATTGATTTTATATTGAAATAATTTCACATTTAAATAGTAGGGCTGGAGTTAAAAAAATAAAAATAAAAAATCAATATTCGATTTCAATCGATTTTCCTTTGAATGGCCCGATATTGATTCATAAAATCCTAAAATCGATTATTGTAATATGTCTTTTCTAATGTGTGTAATGTAGTGCTGTGCTTTTTAATAACACACAAACTTAACCAAATCAAATATTGAATTGAATGGCAAATCAAATCGAATCAGGACCTCATGAATTAATTTAATTTGATTTGGGAAATCTGAATCAATACCCAGTTCTGATAAAAAGGTATATTTTGATATTATCCTATACCCCAAAATATTACTTAAATGATTTTGATCAAGTGCTAATTCACTGATTCACTTCGTCCCTATGCTTTTTCTTTCTTTGTGGTTATTAGTTGATGAACTTAACCAAGTGATGGTGTGAGGACAGTTTTCTTCAAAGTACTCAGACAATCATAGATACTCACACTCTGCTGAGAACACAAACTAAACATGTGTTTTTGGAGAAAACGCGTGTTGAAATCATATATATATATATATGTGTGTGTGTGTTTTATGAGTGTCAGTCAAGGCCAGTGTGGCTCCAACCCACGATTGCTTATGAGGGATGTAAGGTCACACAGACAAGACAAGGTCTACACAGCTAAAACAGCTTGGGGTCAAATTGACCCCAGAGGTACACCAATATTTGTTCAGCACATTGAAAAAATGTCATCATGATAATTTTATGATCAATCAATTGTACCCATAAAATTAGGAAAAGTCATAAAATATGAAGCAATAAAATAAACAAAATAAAGTCAATTATTGTTGACGATAAACATTAAATAATGTCAAATTGACCCCATGGATATTAGTAGGGTTAAATGACTAAAGTCCCTTAAAAAAAACAAACAAACAAAAAAAATAAAACAGAAATTGACAACTTTTGTTTTGTAATTGTGGTATTAAACCAATTTAATCAGTTTTACTCTTTACCTCTCTCACTCTCTGGAAGCCAAGCTTAATGTGATTGCCTTGACAATGTTTATTATCGCTCCGCATCCCCCAAAAGTCACCAGGTATGTGTGATCACAGCGAGTGACCAATCGGCTTTGCTTTACAAAACGTTACTGCTGATGCTTGTTAACAAGGCTCAACATTATTGCATCTAAATGACCCTGTTGCTGGACGTAAAAGCAGCGCAGAAACAATAGAGCAGGAAACCGTTGTTGAGCCTCACATACAGTATTGCTGGGAAGAAGGAGTTGTGTGTTTTGGACCTTATAATGGTTTTCTTGGGAGAAACAAAAGATTGCCCACATGTTTATCGTCATGAAATTGAAAGTTTTGCTGGGAATGATTTCTGATTCCTCACTGCATCAACATCTGCTCCAGAAGTTAATCCATAAAACACACAAAGTGCAGAATAACAGAAACAAGGTCCCAGCAACAGTCCTTTTGGCTGTGAGACACCTTCAGTGTGTCTGTCTCAGTGTGTTTTGTCTGGATGAGTGCCTCACCGCTTGTCTACCTGCTTCGACTTTGCACTAAAACACTAAGCAGTGCACGACAAGTAAATTGAGGAATGTGGAGGGGAGGAATAGACCACACAGACGGAGACCCCGGGAGGGCGTGGAGTGATGGAGGGAGGGTGGGGGGAGGAGGTGGATGCTGACACGCCATCCTGCTGCGAGCCAGTTCTTGGCCCTGAGCTTCGACTCGCCACTAAAACAAAAGCCATATGGGCTAAAGGTGATGCAGAGCTTATTATCATGTGGACCACTGGCCCAAAGGTACACACAGCCATGCATGAGCTTACAGTCAATGTGAACCAGGTGTCAGTGTCTTTAGTGCTCAATTGTTTGCATTTCACACCAGAAACTTGTAAGTAAATATGCTGCCTATGCATGGACACGTCCCACCGTCTCCTCCTGTAAGCATCCTTCACCTCACACCAGAGTCATTTGTATGGAAATCAGTCCTGGTACACTGTCAGAGGCTGGTTTACTGCCTCCTCACTGCAAAATGGTCAGCAGTGAATCACAGACCGTAGCCGCTTCTCACTTACCCAGGATTAAAGTTCCCTCTTTTCATGGCCGGTGAGGGACAGGGGAAGTCGGGCTTCCTAGATTGATATCAGGCATGTTGGAAAGGTCTTGACTTTGTACTGGTATAAATTTGTCAGGGTGGAAAAGCGAATTGTTGTAAATTATGAGCTACAGTTGGTTTTTAAACAACCCTATTTCCTTTCTCAGAACAAAGCGAGGCAGGAACGTGACCTTCCCTGCAGCGAGGAGGTTTTTAGGAGATTTAAAAGGGTATTTTAGAGTAGAGCTCCTCAACGGGTGGCGCACAGACATGGAGGACCTCTGATTTTCTGTGATCGCGGAAAATGGACGGGAAACATTGAATTTATGTTCTGAAACGGGAAAATCAATCTCAAAAGCAATCAGACCCGCATATTTCTCTCTCTCTCACTTTATTTAAACTGAGGCCCCAACATGACAGGGAAATAAATGCCTCACATGTACAGTATGTTTGGGACAATATCACGCATTTGCACACTATTTTTTTTACCGGAAAATGGGTGATTGAATGTTTATAAAGTGTGACAAACGGACAAATATGTTCAATTCTGACCAAGACTTATAATCCCGTTCAAAATATCTCGCTATGTGTCACGGTTGGACTAGTCATTATGTTATCTTGTGATTGAAAACAAATGCAGAGCTTCATCTGAAGTGTGTATTTAATGTGTTGTGATGAACAAGTGGTTCAAAGATTTTTATGACTGCTTTCAAATCAGAAAAGGCTCTTGAACAAAGGCCCCTTTGGCTGTTGGTGTATGTCAGTTTACCCGGTGACACATCACGGCAAAAAACATTCACAATCATGAAATTGCGCTGGATACGTCACTATTGCGATGTAATCTCGCACGATTTCAGCATAATATCCCAATTTTGTAAATCATCGGAAGCATATTACAAGTAAAATTAATAACAGTAGTGGACTCTATTAATTTTATGTAGAATGTTTGGTTTCCGGGAAGTTTAATAGCCAGTGAAGTCATCTAAACAGGGAAAGATGATGAAACGGAAAAGGATAACGTGATGTAGAAATGGGTAAACCCTGAAACAGAAATTTGATTCTTTTGAAATGGAAAAACGGAAACCCGAGACATGTTTTCAGTGGCTTTCAGTGCATTGTCAAACACCAACTATTGGGCTCTAAGAAAGGCCTCTGCTTTTCTTATTAGTTTTATATGTTCATCATGTGTTTTTTTTTTCTTAAATACTCTCCCACAGTTCATTCTGTAGCCTAACTATTTCTGAATGTTGGTCCAGGGATATACTTTCATTTATTTTATGTAATATTCAGCTACAGGATATGTATATTTAGCCCCAAATGAAAGGTTGAAGGATAAGCCATTTCTTTTGATTAAAGCGTGCTCATACTTAACATAAAGAATACGTTTAGGAGGGATTTGTATTGTACTAAAGTTTTGTTTCTGTGTTATCTTTGGACCTTAAGTAGGCTTTTCATTTGCAATTGACACATCCACACATTAAAAAAAAAAAAAATACCATGTAGAAATAAAATAAATAAAAGTCGCTTTGACAAGAAAAGTCAGAATTTCTCTTCAATGGCAACTGAGGTCTTTCAAAGGTCCAATTCTTCATTGGCTCTCCCTTTGAAACCTGAGCCATCATAAAGAGCGTTGGCTGGTTGTGCCATGCATTATTCAGAGGTTCCTCTGGAGGAGGAGTCCACAAGTTGAACCATCTATATGTTGTCAGTCATTGGTGTAATGAGGTGTCTTGTTACCATACGAAGCACCTTTATAAACTGTCCACTTTCAACCACTTTGGTATAATTACATCAGATAGATTTTAGTGCAGTCGGGCAAAAGCTCTGCTGCGCAATTCAAGCAGTTAAACTTTCCATTTTGACTGGTATGTTTTATTTAACTGGCCATATCAATAGGGAGTGAGGCATACCTGAGGTGCTCCATTTACTCTTGAGATCATTTCCTGAGCCCTCGGCTCAGCTTTGCCTCATTTCAGCTCTGCTCATTCCCCTTTCCTCTCTTATGTCGCTCCTTTCTTGAGGGTGTTTTGTCAGAGTCTGGAACCACAGTAGTGGTCATAACTCTTCCAGATGTCAGCTTATTAACAATGACACCCCCTTGTCCCAGGCCTTAACCAGTTTAAAAGGCCCACCCTGTCCTAACCAAGCAGCTCAGGTCAGCGGTGACAACCTTCCTCCTGACAAGCGTCCTTCAGGTCAATTAGCTTCAGAGCAACATTTTTCAACTGAAAACAGTGAAACATACACTTTACGCTAGGGCTGGGCAAAGAAATAGATTTAATCGAATTTGTAGATAAAAATTATTTTTATTTTGCAAATTGGTGTTAAAAAAAAAAAAAATATATATAATTTTTTTTTCCCACCACAGTTTTTTTGGACTTTTTTGCATTCTGATGTTAGCCCGCCCCCTCTTTGTTTACATTTGTTTCCCCTTTGAGTAGGCTATATGTGTGCCACAGGCATTTGTTCAATTTTTTTATTTGCACTATGCTGAGATGCTAAGGGAATAGTTTATTATTTTTTTAATTGTAATGTTATATGTTATAAAATATGTAGTTATCTGATTTCTTAATCAGAAAATTTTAAACTACTTTGAAGTTGCTGTTGCACTTTTGCTTAAACCTAGGTGAAAGCTTGAAATTGTTGAATGACAGAGCCTCATTTACTTTTTATTTTGGAATTGTTCAATGCATTTTAACTCTTCAGGACAATCACTGCAAAAAAGTTGCACTTTTGACAATATATCTGATGTCTGCAGTCATTTTTAAGTGCATAAAAAAAAAATCAAAAATTTAATTGAAACTCAAATTATTCTTTAGAAATTCTGAGATTTTTTTTGAGGCAAAATTGCCCAGCTCTACTTTACGCTGCAGAATCCTGCTGTTTCTCACACTCGTGTTTTCATCACACAATTTTTTCATCACAACGTTGTTGTGTCTAATATGTAGGGATGTCCCGTTACAACTTTTTCATTTCCGATATGATACCGATATTATTGATCCGATATCAGTATGAATCATACAAATTTCTGATTTATTTACTTTTTTCGTATCGGGACACCCCTACTAATATGTATGTGTGGCAATATTAGTTATTTCATTTCATTACTTATAATTGGTACGCTGTGTTTTCAATTCAATTCAACTTTATTTATGTTGCGCAAATTACAACAAAGTCTTCTCAAAGCGCTATCAAAATATAATAAGAAGGCAAAAACCCAATAAGATCCACATGAACAAGCTTTTAGCGACAGTGGGAAGAAACAACTCCCCTTTAACAGGAAGAAATCTCCAGCAGAACCAGGTTCAGGGGTGGCAGCCATCTGCTTTGACTGGTTGGGGTTAGCGTACATGAGGACGAACAGAACAGGATAGAGAGATAGAACATCAGAGTGTCCCAGACGAGTATATTTTGCTTTCAGTGTGTATATTCATTCTACATTTTTACCCAATTGGCTCCTGCAGTCTCTAGTTTTTGATTATGGATGAAACTTTTTGTGTTTCTGATGAATACTACAGTGTACAAATTCAAAATCAGGCTTTCTTAGGTTGAACAGTTGGTGCTATTCTGCACACAGAACACCAACTTCCTGTTATAACCTTTCACAACAAGTGTCAGGATTCATTAAAACTTACAATCAACAGATATAATCCACTCCTATTTATTCCTACAGCGGTAAAAGTATCTTACATTTGTTTTTCTTTTCTTTTCTTTTTTTGAACAAGTGTATCTATTAACTCAGGGTTTCGCAAATGGACCCACATTTTAAATCACGACTTAGTTTTTTTTTAGAATTCAACCAACTAAATGTAGTTTTTACTGTAAAAAAAATACATAATAATATGTATAATCTTTTTAAAAACATAAATCTATATATTTTCTTGTGCAACATGCATTTCACAGCATGCCTGTCAAAAGAAAAGTTTCTTTCTAAATGAAAGACAAGTTCAACATGAGAAACAGTAAGTATATATTTATTCTCGACCAGTTGAGGATTACTGTATTAACTAAGTTGTTTTCGAAAGGAATTGTGTTTTTTTCTTCTTGTTTAGCCTCTTGCTAACTGCTAACTCATCTCTGACACTGAGGAAGCTGAGGCCATAATATTTTGTACAGTAAAGCCTTGAAAGTATAACCAACATTGGTCACCAAGGAATTTAATACTTCTGTTCAAAGAGCTTCACTCTCATGTTGGACGCTCCCATTCATTATATTTCTGGTTTATATGCTTAAAAAAAAAAAAAAAAATGGTTATTGTGTGTGAACGCAATCTTGTCATTATATTGTTTGGCTGCAACATCCTTCCATAGTGATGAACAGGAAGTTCAGCCCTGGTGAGAATCAAGCCGACTGGCCCCGGTTTCGGACTCACCCACAGCTGTGAAGAGAACCTGGGCCAACAACAACAGTCCAGGAGGTTCCTCTTTATCGCTCAGTTTATTCACCCTGTCAGCGGCTGTTTGGGTTTCTCTATGGGACTTACCTTCTGAGCAGTCAAACAAATGAGTTGACACAGAAGTCACACTATATCACATTAAATAAATATGGTTTTAATACTACTCTGTATTTACCAGACATCATTATTTCATTATCACCGTGGTCAAACATTGTTAAATTTAAGTCATTTTAATGACAGAAAAGAGCAGAGTGAGAAAGGAGTCTATAAAATTGCTTCAAGTTCTGAGGAAAAGCTGGAGAAAAAAAAAAGATTTTATCTGTGACCAATGACTGTTGGATCTCCTGGAAAACCTGAAATTTGAGGCTGATAAAACCTTGCCAGATTGCTTCATATCATCGGCAATCAAAACCAGTTTCAAACACACATGGGTGGAAAAAGCATCATCTGTGCCTGATTCAGTGGCTCCTGGTTTTTATTCAAGGACACAACAATAAAGCCAATCAGAAAGATGCCAAAGAGTCGGAAAGGCTGAGTTGATCACTCACAGCTTTACTGTCAACAACCAGATTTTGACAAGGGAAAATATCCTAAAGGCTAATGTCTGTCTGTATTTATTTATTTATTCATTTTTAAGGAAAGATTTTTCCAGTTTAAAATGAACTAACGAAAGAAACATTTTCGTTTTGTAGTGAACTTTTACATTATCCTGTCAGGCAATAGTTATGGGTTTTATCCTGCATTATTTAAAGGCGCAGTCTGCAACTCTTATAAAAGTGACTTTTTGTCATTATTGCCAAAGTTGTCACTATGTAAGGTCAGCTTTACATCAAACTAGTAGTTTGTGTGAAAAAAACAGACTCATTGAGTCCCCCCTGCTGCTCCTGCAGCCTTTGGCTGATTGCCAGAATGCACCGCGACCGAACAAAAGGAACCAATCAGAGCCAGGATTGTGTTTGATGGGCTGTCTGACAGCTGTTGCTCACGGTCCGCGCCCCTTTCCTGGGCTGGAGCACCATCTTTGTAATAGTTACACTAGAACTCTGTGGTGCATGTGTTGTTCATGTGCGCGCAGCAGCCTCTGTGTGGGCTGCTGTAAGTGACACTGTGTTGCTGCTGCTGCTGAGGTGTGTGCACACACAGAGAGAGAGAAAAGCACTGCAGTAATATGCTTGTAACAGAGCATGTTATATTACTGTGATGTTGCTGTCGGGCTTATGTTAGCTTGTTAGCTCCTCTGAGGGAGGGACTTTGGAAAGTTTGGAGGCAGGGCAAGAGAACAACGGGGAGGGAGGGGAGAGGTACTATGAGGTAATGGCTTTATCTTGACCTGTCTGAAACAGATTTATAGACATTACAACTCAACTTTTTTCACACAGTAAAGTATTGAGAACAGACTGATGTAGAGTTGTTGTAACAAAGCTAAAGCTTCTAAATTAAATTCCTGACTTATACTGAGGTGTCGAAAATATGAACTTCGTGTTTCATAATTGTTGCCAGAAATATGACTCAAGTGTTACATTTCTGCTGCTGAGTGAAATTTGAAGTCCGCTAAAAAGACATCCCCAGGTGTCAACTAGGTAATGATTGTACAAGCAAAGTCCTTAAAGGGATCCCCCACCTCCAACAAAACACATAATTTTGCACCATATTCATTTTATTAACTTTTTAAAATGGGACTACTTTACCTTTTTTGAGCCTGTGCGCCGCCATGTTGAAATGATGTCATTGATAACGTGAATCGCCCCTTTTAGTCCATTGAGTTCAATAGGAGGTGAAGCATTCAGGATTATTTAGCAGCTTTTTCAGTCAAAATAACAACTTGTGCTGCTTTGGGTTGCAATAAAAATCAGTAAAAGTTTAAAAAGTCAATGTAAACCTCTTTTGTTTATCAAAATTTGATAAACTAAATCCGTGAACCAAAATAATCTGTGACCGTAGAGGGCGACAGATCCAAATCTGCTGTTTCGTAGACGGATTGAAGAAGAGTTGCCGACACAAGCTGCTAAACAATCCTAAATGCTTCACCTCCTACAGAACGCCACTGGCTGAAAGGTGCAATTTGCATCATCACTGACGTCATTTCAACATGGCGGCGAACAGGCTAAAAAAGGTAAAGTATTGTCACGTCCAGGTCTTAGGTCAGGCAAGCAGGGATTCAGCACACAGGTGGTCAGTCCAGGCAGGGGTATTCAAAAACACAAAAAGCAAAACCAAGAGCAACGGTAAATAAGAACAATGTCCAAAAGCAAAAAACACTTGTTATCGAACCAGGAATCACTGGTATGAAACCTAGCCCAGGTCTCAAGTGAATAACGTAGTAAATGTCCCAGCACTAAACTGAACCAAAGCCTCCCCATTTATACACAGCAGTTAATCAATTGCAGCTGGTGCCCGGCAGGAGAAAGTTGCTGGGAGGGAGGCCAAGAGTTCCTGCCTGCCCTCCAAAATAAAACCCCATCCTGACAAGTACTCCCATTTTAAAAGTTAATAAAATGAATATGGTGCAAAATAATGCATTTTGTTTTAGGCTTAGATCTTCTAACAAGGACATTTCAAAGGTTTTAGGCCACAGTTGTGAAAACAGTGGAGTATCCCTTTAACTCACTCAGTGCCATTGACGAGATAACTCGTCATTTGCGTTTTTTCAGGAGGATTACTAGAAAACACCCTGGCGGAGGTCCCTCATCAATATCTAAGCTGTGGGGTGTTGTAGTGACCAACTGTGCCCTGAAGATGGCAGCAGTACATCTTTAGATGAATGATTAGCCACTGATGCTACCCAGCAAAGGAGGAAGAAGCAGGAACAAGTGAGATTATGGCACTATGGAGTGATATTGTCAAGTATCCAGCAGCTCACAGCTTCACATACTAACACAGAACATGTATGGTCATGAGTAGATTATTGATAATGTTGTGATGGTGAGATAAAACCATCAACTAACAGGGCTAAACGGGTCATCTCTGTGTGTCGGGAGGAGGGGGGCGAGGGGTTGCAAAATACCCCCAGCCTGTGAGCCAGGTAGCAAAATAATAGGTGACACGTAGGAGGTAGCAGCGCACCTTTGGATGAGAGATCCTCCATGCTCAGCAGAGCTAAGAGGGAGAGGAAGAAAGGCTTTTACGAGACAGAAAAAGGCGCTATGTGCGAGAGTTGACGTTCCCAGCAGCGCACACTCGACCAGAGCATGTGTGGAACTCATGGATAGTGTGGCGATGGTGAGATAAAACGATATAAAAAAAACGGGGAACGCAGTGACACTCTGCATGTCCGAGAGGAAGAAGAAGTTGCGTGTGTTCAGACTGACGGGGGAGAAACTTGGAGGAACACCAAAATACATTAAGAAATCTATTCAACTCTGACCCAGGTAGAAAAATAATAATAATTTTGCCATCAAAAGCCCGATCTCAGTGTTTTTTTTTTTGTGTTTTATATAAGGAAACCATGTTCAGATGTTAGAGTTGTAACTAAAGCAAAAAAAAAAAAAATAGCTTTAAAGTCACTGACAGGGTTTTTTTTTTAGATAAAAGCTGTTTTGCTCTGAAACTGAAGATTTGTGTAAAACTTGCTCTATTCAACGGCTGATTACAAAAGAACGAAACAAGCCAGAAACAAATTCTTCTTTTTAATGAAAGTAGAGGCCTCAATATTTCAGAATCTGATGTCAGATTTCATAGTAGAAAATATTCTGTGGGTCTTTAAAATCAGTCAAAATGCTGAAAAACGGCTGGCACTGAGGGGGGTAGAAAATCTGATAATGGCTGGCACTGAATGAGTTAAGAGTCATTCATTTTTTTCTCTTTTTTTTCTCTTATAAGACACTTGCTGCAAAGAAAGCTCAACACTAATCTGTGGCTGAAAAATTAAACACACCAGATCTGCTGGGAACAGAGGAGGAGAACATCGGATTGTTACGCAGAAGATGTGTAATGCAGGGATCTTTGCAGAAATGTTACGACATGCAAACAGCAATAAAAGAACAAAGGAAAGTTAGTTTGGTTCAGGAAAACTGTGACTGCAGCGACAAGAACCAGATACGTTGGGGTGTGGTTCTTAAACTCTATGGAGGTATGAAAGTAGAAACATAAAGTGAGGGTAAACTAGTGCGTTCCATCTCTTGACATTTCTGTACATTGTTGTTACGTTACACAAAGAGCTTTGGGCTTATTTACAATGTAACACAACTCTTTTACCTGCTGCTGCTCCTCTGATACACCTGGTCAGATGTGCTTCCTGTTTCACAAGGGCATGATTACAGGGGTTTCAAGTATGAGTTGAGTGCTGGGAGTTTTTATGAGTTGGGTTACTTTTTGGGTGCTGCAGGAAGAGCGATGCTTGTTGTACCATTCTTAAACAACTTGATGTGGCAAAACCTTGAAAGATTGATCAAGTGAATGGATGCTGCAGAAATAACTCGCGTTGTACTCACGACCACACTGTCCGAGACCAAGACTTGGCTGAGACCAGAATGCACCGAGAGCAAGCCCATAAAAATCCATTTCAAAAACCATGACGAGGTTGAACAGTTTAAAAACATTTTCCCTAAAATTTTGATTTTCTTAAACACATTTGACAGACAAAAACAAGGTCTTTCAAAGCACAACATGCAAAAATCTAAATTCCTTGTATGTATTGAGAAGCCACTGATAGTTCCAGAATTATTTTAAATGTCTGACAACATTTTAAGTCAAACATTCATTAATCAGGAACAGTTCCAAGTGCTTCTCCTGATTATCACATTAATGAAATTGAAGAATAGCAGATCAGTGCTGGCCTTGATCCGTACTCAAGACCATCAAAATGTGGTCTTGAGTACTACAACACTATAGATAACGCAAAATAAATATTTAGGTTTAAACCTTAAAACTAATCCCAGCTTTTAAATTCACTTTTTTAAACTTACAGTACATTAAAGTCCAAAGACAAAAGCACATTTCTGAATCCAAGCTGATGCTGGTTTATAGATACCAGTCGGACACCAGTGCTGCTGTCTCTACTTTTTCTTTAGCTTTGTCTTGCATTTGGCAGGTCGCTGCCACAGCAATGGTTTCCATGGCAACTTAAGTCAACACAAACCTTTCTGGGCTCTGCCTCGTAGGTCGTGAAACCTCTTTCACTTCTTGTGTTATCCGTTGCTTCATTGCTTGCATTTAAATGCTGACATTTAAAGTCAATGTTGAGTTCCATTCTATAAAACTCTGTTGTGGGGTTAATCTCAAACAAGTCTTTTCTCTCCTGCACTTCTTGCTAAAACACACATCTCAGTGGCTGACTTAATATTTAACCCCCTGCAGTCGAACATGCTGAACTTTTAATGGTGTGAGGTTATACATTTACTTTGTGCCTGAAGTTTGAGCTTCAAAAACGCAAGAAAATTACATCAAGGGTGGGTGGAGTGCTTAGTATTTTCTTACCTCATAACAACATTGCCTGGGTTGGGTTTCCAGGGAAGACCTTGTATGTGGAGTTTGTTTGTTCTCACTTTTCCGATGGAGGTTTATCTAAACACTCCACTTTCCTCTAGTAAAGTGGTTATCAAACTGGGGTACCTGTACCCCTAGGGGTACTTGAACACCTCTCAGTAGGTACACAGAAACATGCACACAGACTTTATTCTCATCCATCAATAACAATTTGTGGCACAACTCTTTAAAATACACCAAAAGGTGTAGTTAAAACTCTAAAATGAGCAAAACATCATCAATAAATGAATAAAAAAAAGCCTAAATTGAAGGTTAATGTTGGACGAGACACAGGAAAGATTTTAGATGAGCCGGCAGACACAAATAAATAATGTACAACATGATCTGAGGTAGGGCTGGGCGATATATCGAATATACTCGATATATCGCAGCTTGTAGTCTGTGCGGTGTTGAAAATGACCATACCGTTAAACTCGCGGACTTTTTTTTTTTTTTTTTTTTGTTTTGAAATGTCATCTTAATGACAACATGCACAAAAGGGCACTATTTGTTTTAAAATATTGTAGTGGCATTATGTACAAAAAGTGCACTTTAATTTTGTGTTTTGAAATGCCATGTGAGTTGCATCCTGCACTAATGTCTTGTTTTGAAATGTCTCTGTGACAATTTTGCACAGAACGTGCACTTTCTGTTGACAATTTTATGTTTGAGCCACTCACTAATAAATACAGTTATGTCAACTTTGACTTAGTTGTGATATCCCCTTTTTTGCATGAAAGTTTAAAATTGGCATATATTAATGCAGTATGATCAAGAATGTTTTAATGTAGACATATAGAATCATCATACTGGTGTGATTTTGTGCATCAAAGTGTTAATTCAAGGGTAATGCAAAATATCGAGATATATATCGTGTATCGTGACATGGCCTAAAAATATCGCGGTATTTATAAAAGGCCATATCGCCCAGCCCTAATCTGAGGCTTATTTGCAATAAGAAATAAAGGCTAAGAGGTACTTTTTTTTGTGCCGACTTTAATGTTCTTATAGATTTTACGCTGTTGAATGTTTTCTGTTGCACTTTTTGATCATGTAAAACACATTGAGTTGCCTTGTGTATGAAATGCGCTATACGAAATAAATTTGCCTTGCCTTGCCTTACATGGGGCAATACATTTTGGGAAACACTGCTCTAGTATCAAAACAAGAGTGTTATCTTTGGTCATGGATATCTAAATACAAACATTAGCACTGTTGTATTGGCTTGGTTTGACCCATTACTTGTTCATTTACTAATAACGCACCGTTAGCTGTTGATTTTTTGGAGGAAAAAAAACATGTGAGAATCTATCAAACAGTACGCACACAGTAATCAGACGTTTTCATGGAAACATTTAGAAATGATGGTGATCTCGATGCTATCAGTGAGTGCAGGAAAAAGTCACACGGTCGGACTGAGAAAAGGTTTTCTTGCCGCCACATTAAGGTTGTGATTGGTCTCTGAAGAGATCTTTTCACTGAGTTTATTAGGCCATTTAACTGCTACACCCACATCTGTGTGTTCTGTGGGTGTGAAGACACAAACTCGTAAAGCTTCTTTGAAAAAAAACAGTGGGACACACACACGCAGTAGTGGGAGGGGGTGTTTAGAACATACCATACAAAGGGAGGTGGTCATAGGACAAGAAGGAGAGTTAACACATGAATAATATCTTCCATCTTTCTCCATTACACTAAATATGACTGTCTAGAGGTTTGACAATGTTTCACCAGAAACTTTGGTGAAATTCAGCTGCAATGAAGTGTGTCCTTCCTGAGGTCTGCATGGAGGTTACGCAGGGAGGGGCTTTTGGCCTGCATTTTGGGCCGGCCACAAGTTCATGATGAATGCCAGGCAGTGTGTGCCTAATTAGGGACGGAGAAGATTAGCCTGTTTGCTTACCGGAGCCTGGGAGATTGGACGATAGCAGGGAGAGAGATAAGATGGTGTGTGTGTGTGTGTCTCCAGACAAGATATAGATTAGAAAAAAACAGTTTTAGACTGTTAGGAGTTCAACTGCAGATACAAAAAGACCCAAAACTAAAAAGAAGACACTATTTCCTTATAATTGGTTTCTTTGGGTCACAGTTTGGTGTATATATGATATTGTTTTCTGCTGATGTGATGCTTAGAGCATTACCTTATAAACACAAAGGAAAGTTTTCAACTACATAAAGTTACCAAAGTAAATAAACAAGAATTAGAGACAAGATTATGGACAGTTTTGTGGATTTCTAACATATTTCTGGGCTTAAATGAACAGCTCTATCTGGCAATGCAACTGTGTGACACATGATCTATGTGAGTATGGAGATTGTGGGAAGTAGTAGCCTAATCCGATTTGCTCTTTTACATCCTCTCTTATCTGATCAATAACAGAATTACACCACCATATCTGTGGAGACTTGGCCCAGGTTTAATGTAATCAGGTAGAAGTGTTCACATGATACTCACATTTTTAGCCTGGATTCATTGTAAAGCTTTATGGGCTAAATGCGAACATAAAAAGCATGTATTATCTTAAATACTTGTTTATCATGATGGATATTTAATCTTCTGCAGCCTAATTTATCCAATTCAGGACACAAAACATATTATTGGTGATACTCTATATTATTCATATGCTTTTAGACTGGGACTAAGGCACTGGGAAAGGGCTCCTAGTGATAAATATGGAAAAACAATGTTAACGTATACATGTATACATTTATATAGTTTGTACAAATACATGTGACACTAAACTAATCCTCTTCCAGACGTCCACTAAACTCTTACATACTATTTTACTCTTAGGAGGGTAATTCAATCATTGTTATGTTTGTAGTGAAATGTGACTCATGTGACTCTGAGGCCGACTGACAGCAGAGCAATGTAAATACATGTGTTATTGATCAGTGTCAAAAGGATCTCAGCAGAGACAGGAGGAGTGAATGTCAATCATGGCCGCACAACGTGACCCATCAGTGTTTCCTCCGTGGCTCATTCTCACATGAAGCTTTATGACATCAGATTTAATCAGACTAAATATTTAGTAATGGTTGTCTTTTTTTCACCCTGCACATGTCCACACATTACACTGTGTATGACTTGTTAGTTATTTTGTAGTTGCAGGAATCAACATTGCATCTGTGAACTTCACTGGGCACTATTTTATGATCTCTGCTTAAATAAACACTTTTTATTCGCATATGGATTCATTAGAGCAGTGTTGTCACAACCCGAGGGTTCCGTGAGGTAGTGAGTGTTTTAATTTTATTTTATTTTATTAAAGATGATTCCATTCGTCGATCATGCCAGTGTTTGGATGTGGGGTTAGTGGATCTTGTTTTGTTTGGTAATGCTAAGGCCGTCAGATCGAGCCCTAAATGAGTGTTTATATCAAGTTCAAAGTTGAACAGTGTTTTTTTTCTGTCATGACAGAACAGTAGGTCTGAAGTTTGTGTTGTTGTGTGAGTGAATAGTTTGCCCCTCCTCCTCCTGTTTCTTACTCGGGTGTTGCCTTTTTCCTGACTTTTTTATTACCTACTTAAAGCGTGTTTGGTCATTTTGTTTTTTTTTCGATTATTTGTGAAAGAAAAAAAATAAAACAAATGCGTCTTTAGCAGAAAAAACGACAAACTAAAGAATGTGTCACACGAGTATTGTTAAGAATTTCAAAAGGTATCTGACACATTTTAAGTTTATAGGTCACTTCCTGTTTGTACAAACTTGGAATGTGATAAGAAGAAAGGTGCTTTGCGCTGTTTTTAAAATGCATTTTTCAACAGTTTTGTAGGACGATGGCTTATCACTTGTTTAAAACGTTTTTTCGCTGTCGCCCCTGTGCCACTGAGGGCAGTTTCCATGGCAGCCAGCAGGTATTCACGCTGCGTATGACAAAGGGTGTAATGTTGGTGTCCCAGTCTTAGATTACACCAACACAGAGGTCTGTTCCACCTGTAGAAAAGACAGTTACAGCAGCACCATAGTGCAAAACGTATTCAACACAGATCCTTACTTGACCCCATTGTATTATTGCCTTCAATTTCTCTTCAATACTTTGGTTAAGGTGATTTTTTTTTTGTCTTTCTTGGGTCTGCTATTATAGTTTGTGCTCCCATCAGATATGATTATCGCTGGGATAATCAAATGTGAAGTAAAACACAAACCTGTTTTTTGGAACACTCAAAATCCCAAATACTTGTGTAATTTAGACAAAATATTCTCTCATGCTGACAGGGAACAGCTGGTTTAACTGGTTTCTGTGTTGACGACTCCCCAGACATTCCTTTAGGAAGCGAACAACAATGAGAAGTTAAGTCAAGCAGGCCCTGTGAGGCTGCCATTGAGATGTCTGTCTCTTTGAGATAAGCTCTGAGTGAGCTCGGTGCTGATTGTTTCCATTTTCTTCCAATCTTTGCCTTTTGTTTGACCTAAAACGTAGCTTGATGTGGTTTCAGATGCCATTGAAGGAACTACCGTACGTTTCTAATCAAGGTCAATATCATATTTGTTTTATTTAAATACTTCTTTTTATGCTTTTAGTTTAAAAAAAAAAAGAATGAGATGGCAACATTATTGTAAACCATCTTCCTCTATCATTGAAAAAATATTTGTAAATAATTGTAATAATTGTGTTTTTGTCTCCCATGACAGGTATATAAACACAAACGAATTCTATATTTTCATCGTCAAAGGTGCAGTCAGCAACTCTCAGATCCCTCTCTCCCCCTCTCTCCCCGCTGATCTCTTGCCCTGCCTCCAAACTTTCCAAAGTCCCTCCCTCAGAGGAGCTAACAAGCTAACGTTAGCCAGACAGCAACATCACAATAATATAACATGCACTGTTAAAAGCATATTACTGCAGCGCTTCTCTCTTTCTATGTGCACACACCTCAGCAGCAGCAACAACACAGTGTCACTTACAGCTGCCCACATGGAGGCTGCTGTGCACACGTGAACAACACATGCACCACAGAGTTCTAGTGTAACAATTACAAATCAAACATAATGTAAATCAAGCAGTAGTAATTACCTTCCAAGCAGAAAAGTCCCCAATTCCATCTTCTACTCCTCCACACCATACACTGTAAAAAAGATGGTGCTCTAGCTCCGGGAAAGGGGCGGGGACTGTGAGCAACAGCTGTCAGACAGCCCATCAAACACAATCCTGGCTCTGATTGGTTCTTTTTGCTCTGTCGCAGTGCATTCTGGGAGCAGCAGGGGGGACTCAATGAGTCTGTTTTTTTCACACAAACTACTAGTTTGATGGAAAGCTGTCCTTACATAGTGACATTTTAGCAATAATGACAAAGTCACTTTTACAAGAGTTGCAGACTGCACCTTTAACTTATATATTGTGTGTAATCATCAAGCCAGAGATATTCACCATGTGTAGATACGTCGTTGTGCGTGTGGTACATGTGTGCTCTGTCACACTTCAGCATGTCACATGTTTGATTAGCTGTTTATTTTCGTCTCTTTGGACATAAGTGGTTCAAGTGTGATGGCTGTAAATGTTTAGTTTAGATCAGGTCAGAGCTTGGCAGCGCTTTCAGTCAATGCCCCACGGCTGGTGGGAGAATCACCCCTGCGTGTTCCAGCTCAAATGTGAAAACAAACATTTAATTCACAAAGAGACGTAGTGCAGAATGCCAAGTTTTTGTCTGCAACAGCATTTGAGTTTTGATAAAGAGCATGAGTGGTGTTTGTATTTTCTGACTAAAGTTTGTTTTTTTTTTTTTGTCATTTTTTATTCATTGTGATTAACCTGAACATTTCCAGTTACGTATTTTGAGTTGTATCTGTGCAGTTTGTCTATTTTTGTTCGTGGGAACACTAGAAAAATGCAAATCTTTCATTATCAACTGTAAGTGGTGGTGAGTTTTAAAAACTACATCGGCAAGGGGTGGTAAAAAAAAAAAGTAATTTTAGGACATATTGCAATTTTTTTGGTTGACGATATTAAAAAACCATGTTTCTTCCCAGAATCGCTTTTTTAAAGAATGTTTTTATATGTCATCATAGGTTCACACTACATGTAGTGTAGTGCACTTCAATGTGCAGCCTGACTGACTTGAATAAAGGGTACGATTCAACTTTTGTTTTTGTATAAGGAAAAATAAAGGAAATTTAAATCGCAATATTGGTTAATGAATGTATTATGTAACACGTTCATGTGCAGTTAAAATAAATGTCAGACTGATTGACTTGAGATGTGCTTTGTTTTTTGGAACTATGACGCATACTGTTTTTTGAAGTACTGGTGTATGATTAAACTTTTGTTATTAGATAAGCTTTTAAAAAAGTACGTTTAAATCGCAATAACCATTACTGTTGAATCGCAATATCTAATAAATCAGAATCTTTCCCATGTATCGTGATAAAATCGAACCAGGACAAGAATATACTGTCCCAGCTCTAATATGATATCCATGAACCTCAGATGTATGCCATGTCTTTAGGGTGTTTTCTTCTTGAAAAATTCCTCCAACAGGATGCCACGGATGTAATTTTGTGTTTAGTTTATGTTATGATGACAGATGCCAGTATCCCCTCATTTCAGCCCCGAGCACACTTCATATCATGCGATTCAAAATCCACTATTATCCTCACCGTAACCACATCACAGCTTGGCTCAGCTCCAACCAAAACTAAGTTTAATCTAATCGAAAACATCTCAACTGCACTGTGAGCCAAGAACTCCACAGCTGCCTCCAGGAATACATCTATTGCTCCATGTTTGAATCGTAGTGTAGCGGGGAGAGAGTTTGATGATGACACTCATTAAGCTCAGATCTATTTCAGCAACATCACATCTGACATCTTCCTGGCTCACTTAGAACTGAGTTTGGCTGCAGCTTAATCAACATGTTTTGTCTCTTTCTTTAGAAGTTGCCTTAACCCTAAAACACTATTGGCTGGTGATTTTCACCCGAGCCAAGGTTTTTAGATTATTTTCATGAAGTCAGAGTGTCTTGGGTTCTGGGGTAGCTTCAGCATCTTCTCTAATGTTTTTAGAAGATGTGGATGTTCCCCTACTCGGAAGCTCACTTCTTCCTACAGGCACACGTTCAGGATGTCTGTAAAGACCAAGTTTTCTTAGAATTTTTTGTTCTTACATTCCTAATTTTTCATTAATTTTGGTTGATATTTTTACAGTCCACCCATGGCAGAGTCGGTGCCAGGCGGTATTAAATAGGGGGCATTAAGAAAACTGTGGGGGGCACAACATATTTCAGACAGCAGATTCTCAAGCTTCACTTCCTGCCCTCCATCTGAATTTTGCGCTCTCGCTTTGTCGAGATGCAGCAATGTGAGTGACGTCACGTGAATCAACAGAGCAGGCCATAGACATATACACATTCTATTGGCTGATCCTAACAACAGCTCTAGCGTACGTTCAATAGCACAAATGTAAAACAATTACACCACAGTTTATTATATCTATGGAGCAGATTCCCGTTCCGCTGTCAGTTGCGGTAGCCGATCAGATATCTTTGATTAATAAAAAGCTCCCCAGACATATTGAAAATTTTAATTGTAAAAATTAAATACAGGACAAACAAGAAATAAGTTTAATATTTCCCAAGGGGAGCAAAATGTGTCTGCAATGAACAAAGTGACAATTGTGGCATCTTTTTATTATCTTTTATTATATTTTTTAATTATTGCTCACTTTAAAACAAAGTATGTTCTTGCACTGATAGTTTGTGTCTTCACAAGAAAACATATTGACAAAACATCAGACTTTTGACCCTTATGAGGTTATACTGAATGATTTTATATTCTTATATCTTCGTTGGCTCAATACCTGTGACCATCAATTCTAATTCAGGCTGTTTTTAAAAAGCATTTTGCACCTCAAGTAAATCAAGTAATTCAGTGTTTTTGGTGAGTAAGATAAAATGTTTACCGTGGACTTAAACTGTGGTTTAGTTTTTGTCATTTCAAAACTTTGTGGTTTGTGTTTTTAATGGACTGTTCCTGTTCGTTTATAAGTCAAAGACAGTCTCAGTGTGCAGAGACGGTCTGATGTTAGGGATCATGGTGATGTAGGGGTCGTACATGTTTCCAAGACAAGTCTTTTTTCTTCATCTTTCTCACTTTCAGTAACATGTTTACATAGGGGGAGCTCTGAGACGAGCAGGGCGGTGTGATACAGGAGGCAGGATACCAAATCTGCATAGCAGGCAGACCTGTGGTCACTCCTGTGGTAGAAAAGGAATTCTGTGGTTTGTCCCAACACTGGAGCTATTTTCAAAGCTGTCGAGCATGGTTGGTGTAACTCACATAAATAGACCACCTCAGTCATGATCTAAAAGGTGCTTAGGACAAGAATGTCAGCTTCAGTACTTGGATTTGTTTTTACTGCCAATTCCAGTCCAAGAAAGACCTGTTTTTTATCCCTCACCCTCAGCCCACCTGTTTCCTGTTTCACCCACTTACCTTCCTTCTTTATATTTCAGGTGACCTGTCTCCAGTGCAGATGTCACCCGTCCCTCAGTCCCAGTTCATCCCATTGGCTGAAGTGTTGTGCTCCGTCATCTCAGACATGAACTCCTCTGAAATCACAGTCAACCAGGAAGCCCTTATTAACTACATGAGCAAAGCCCATCCAGGTAATCCACACCACAGTGTTTGACACTTTAGTTACCACAATTTCTCTGTTTTTAAAAACTTTCTGGCTGAGAGTAAAACAAGATGATGGATGACAGTCACACCATCTGTATAACGCTTCCATCAGCCTGTTATTCCAGTTTAACAAAAACACGTGTGATAAATGATGTATTACACAAAACCAGCAAGCTGGACTCTTTACAGGATCTCACAGGGTTCATTGTAAACTAATTTTACACTTACTTGGACACAATGTACTGTTAGTTCTTAGCTTGAATCTGATGACTTCTAAGGAGCAGTCATTGTTCATTTCATTAAAGATAAAAGTCAAAGCAGGATCTTTAAAGGGGAGTGACTTAATAAATACACTAGGCTAAAAACATAATTTCTTGGTAAATGAAGCCTGAATTATGCTACTTCCTCACAAGCTACTTTGTCAATGTGATGTCGTTTTGTGTTGTGTGTGTGTGTGTGTGTGTGTGTGTGTGTGTGTGGTTACAGAGGGGCATAAAATAGTCTTCAAACATCAAAAATATTCAGTCTAAATATATGCAACATGAAAACAAAGTACAAAAGTGTAACACTGATCAAACTGTTGACTTCAACCGTAATGCCAGGTCTGCGATCGGTCATCGTTTGCTTTTAATGAAACACACACAAACTGTAAGTTCAGCGTAGCGGTAATAACAGGAAACACCCATCTTTTGTCCATGATTGGACTCAGATTTGCGGTGCTTCACGTGTGGTGCAGCCATGAAAGGAAATAATCAAAAGCTTTCACCTTTTTTGGCCATCTGGCTGAAGGTGGACCAATCACAGTCCTTTTGGTTTTCGTCTCCTCAACGCGTAGTTAGGATTGTTTGGAGGTGCGCGTCAGTTTTCAGAGTAGGGGTCTGCATTGACTCAAAGGGACGCGTAGCTACAGCGTTAACGTGACGCAGAAGCATGATTTAGGTTTTAGCAGTTTGGCTAATTCATTTACCAAAGCTATATTTATGTTTGACAATAATATTGATGTTGTTTGACTCTTCTTCCTCCTTTTTGTGTTTCTCAGGGATAACCATCCCCACACAGGACATCCTCTACAGTGCTCTCGGCACTTTGATTAAGGAACGCAAGATTTACCATACAGGCGAGGGTTATTTCATCGTCACACCGCAAACTTATTTTATCACCAACAAAATGGTTGGTGAGAAGAACTGGTGGACCTCTGGATCAGCTGATGATCCACCTTCACCTCCTCCCATTACCTACTTACTCAGCAACGAAGTCTGTGTTGAGACAGCTCCGTCACCTCCTGTAGCCCACTGCAGGTCCTGCAGCTGTTTTAGTCTTCTCCAAACGTCCACCAACATCTCCACTACTGCAACCACAACAGTCCCACCATCCACTGTCCCAGACCAGCACTCAATCTCCATGTCCATAAGTGAATGTCCAGGCAAGAGCCTAAGGTGGCCTCGACCGTTAGATTCTAAACCCACCATTCAGCATCAGTCTACCTCCACAGCTGCTGACTGTCAGACAAGTCAGATTAGCAAAACAACAATTTCTACGAACGCCAATGTCCGCAAAGACAAGGATAAACCAGGGAGGAAGTTTGGTCTTAGTTTATTCAGAAGGAATGGAGGCAAAAAGGAGAAACCAAAGAAAGAGTATGCATCATTCTCTGGTCAGTTTCCCCCTGAGGAATGGCCCGTAAGAGACGAGGATGACCTGAACAACCTACCTCGAGACCTGGAGCATGCTATCATCAAACGCATCAACCCAGAGTTAACTGTCGACAACCTGACACGGCACACCGTCCTAATGAAGAAGTTAGAGGAGAGAAGGGAGCGAGGCATGGAGAGAGTGATAGACAGGGGTCTGGATAAAGATGAGAAGGGAGTTGACAAAGGGATGTCTACTGAGCTACTCATGACTAAATCCAGGCATCATCACTCCTCCAAGGCAGGGGGAGGGAAAAGGTCTACTCAGAAGGCCTCTCGCAGCAGGAGAAAAGCCCACTCATCCAAAGAGAAGCAGAGGGAAAGAGAGAAAGAAAGGGTTAAAACTAAAACTCCCACATGTGCTGACTATTATCCAGAGGGTGAGGATTTGATTCCCACCAGGCTCCGAGAGGAAATCCCTGTTGATGAACCCGATCAAGCCAAAGAAGGTGTAACTATTGAAGGTAAATATCTTTATAAAAAACGCATTGAAAACCCTTTCCAGACACCCCCAGTCAAAGATGCTGAGAGTGTAACGCTTGGCAATAGAGAGCGACAAAGACGAGAGGTGAAAGAGGGAAGGCTGGAAAGGAAAGCACGACCGAGTCACAGATCCAAATCCTGGGATCCTCATCGAGCCAAAGTAATGGCAGCAGAGGACGAGAGTGGAGGGAAGTTTTCCACATATGGGCATGGTCACGACAGTGGAAATGGAAGGGATTTCATTAATCATAGTAAGATTCAACTAAATTTAAAAGTCAACAGAGAACTATCATTGGACTACAGCTCAGCTTATCCACAGAGCAGCACGCTCAGAATTGAAGACAAAGTGAGATATCAGAGGGAGGGAAACTCTCATGACAGCTGGGAGAGAGAAAGTGTTTTCCAAGATGTACAGGAATGCCACAATGTACACGATCATCATCAGGTTGAAGCTGTTGATGTCCCAAACAGTCAACTGTACTCAAATACACATGCAATGATACCTACTCAAATCTATGAGCCTGTTCCAACCCAGTCATATGATTCAAATCTGCCTTGGCCCAAAACCTCTTTACAACGGAAACACTCGCTGACAAACTCAAACCCACACAGGGAAGATGCCCTGAGGTCTGATGAGCTCCAACAGGAGATAAGTTCAATTTCCATCAGTAACTGTGAGAAAAAGAACAAAAGCCAGGGAGTGACACAAAGCAGCACCTTCTCAGTACGAGATACTGATGGCCTGGTGGAAGATGATTGCAAGTTCTATCAGAGACTAGCTTCACAGGAAGAGGATGACACCTGCAGCTCACTTTGTCTAAACGACAATGAGGTTTCTGATCCTGCACAAGAGTTTCAAAGAGCTGTGCCTGATTACCATAGCCACCAGTTTGATTACCAAGACCATGAATCTGGCTTACAATGTCAGGGGCCACACCGACACTATTACAAATCCAACTTTAACCAAACTCAAGTCGCTTTGATTCAAGATTCTACAAGCAGCATTTTGAAAGATTCAATTTCCTCAATGAGCCATAAAAATAGTTCCCTTATTACTCTAAGATCAGGAGACTCTAGATGGGGAACACATCATTACCATCCAAGGACCAGCTCACCAAGTACCCAACACGACTTCAGTCCAGCACGAGGCACATCCATTCCTGTTGAACCGCAGCATGAGGATAACCTTGATCTAGATGCTTCTGAAGCACGTGAAGTGGCAGACAGTAGCATCTTTGACTATTGTCAGACCAGCGAGGCGGATTCAGACACAGAGACTCTCAGGAAGTCAGCCGACGAGGGGGATGGCGAGTCAGCTCACTGGGCAGCCGAAGCTGAGGATGTACACGATAAAGAACATGCTACTCAGACGCGTAAAGCCATTACGATGCCTCATAGTGCAACAGAGCCGAAGCCTGGGGAATCAGTGGAGATGCTTGAGAACCAGAGCATCACAGGAGACAGTGGGATTGACTCCCCTCGGTGAGTGTCTCACTCTTTAACACACAGCACCAAAAATACAACAAAAAAGACAATTCCTGGCTTCATTAAAGAGTAACTAAATCCCTCCTTTCTCCTGACCTGCCACTAGAGGGGATTTTAAAAAATGCCTTGATTATGGGCGGGGCTCCTGGAGCAGTTAAGACACGCCCAGTCTATACTATAAAATCTCCAGTGAACAATCTATGCTGTGTTAACTAGCTACTCATTCAGTATACCTCTCTATTCACTATTCTCTCATTCTAACCTACTCACCACAGATTGCAGAGCCCACAGGTGCTAGGTTTTGTCAAAGGGGTGGGGCTAACAGTGCTTTTTTTGTGACACAAGATGGTCCATAAACGTCACATGATCTTGTTCTCAGCCAATAGCAAAAATCAATTGTAATAGCCGGGTTTCAACCCACAGAAGGTCACTTCACTCAAAATTGAAATACTTTGTCTAAAGGTTGAGAGTTGGACCAGGACAATCAACAGCACTACTTCATACCCAAATACATTTGTGTTCAGCAGAAAAAAAGTGATTTTGGGGTTTAGTTACTCTTTAAAGGCTCTCCTATACAACAGACTAATATTTTTTTTTGTGTGATGGGACTGTTAAAAAGTAAACGCTGCACTGAGGTCAGCTAACATCATGTCTGTGGTTGGCCTTGCCCAAAAGATGTGTTTTTTTTTTTTCTTTTAAGGTAAATTGCAATAAAGCTGAACAAACACCTTCTGCGTTTAGACAGAAGGAAGTAATTTTTGATAATTAGCTGTAATTGCTGCACAGCACTTAAAAGCTCATGTTATAATCAAAAAAAAAGAGAGAGAGAGAGAGAGAGAAGGAGACTTTTTTTCTGACATTGAACTCACCCTGCACCCCAGGGATGTTGCTTCTGAAAGAATGTTATTCACAATATAAATCATTTGCCCCTACAGGACCCGTGGGAGTCTGGCCTCCAGCAATACTGTCATTCTTGAGGGTCTGAAGAGAAGAGGATTTCTACAAAACTTGGAGAAGCTGCATTCGAAAAGCAGCACAATACGACCACAGAGCTCACTGCTGCAACTAACTCCGGTCATGAATGTATAGCAAACCTAACCCTCTCTGTTACACTCAGAAATATCTAATACTGTAATAAGGGATACACAATGAGCCCTACTACACTAGGTGTTTGTGTCCAGTTGTACAGTGTATATGCTTTTGGTTTTGTACATAGGTGTATAACTAATAGACCAGTACAGTTGAAAGGGCCACAAAAAAAAAAAGTAATAAAAACCTTCCATGTACCAGTGCCTAAAATATTCTCGACATTAATAAAATCGTACCATTTCTTTCCTTTTCTTTTTATGTTGCATTTACAATGAATAAAGCTGTGCATCAATCAATGTGGGTTGTTAATTCTAGTGACATTCGTGAGAAATGGGAACAATCATAACAGTTTTTGTTCAGTTTTGAGTATGAAAAAACAGAAACATGTATCACTGTCAAAGTTTGAAATGAACACTAAGTGCATTTTGCCTGTTGATTTATCGTGATCTTTTCATGACAGATTTTTAATGTGACAATGCACCACCGCCACTCCTATTAACAAATGAAGTGCTAAACCTTTCCCATTTTTATGCCAAATTGTGATTGAGTAGTCGTACACAGAAAACTGCCCATTTCAAACTTATCGCTACCAAGAGTAATGGATCAACATCAAAATAAAGAACACATACAAATAAGCTCATGTTGGAGACTGATAAGAGGATGAAGTGCTAGCATTAACCTCCTCTGGCTGGGCCTCCATCTCTTCCTCTATGTCCTTTTTCTCCTCTGTGGATTCCCCCTCTCATACTCACGCTCACTTTTCTTCTGACTCCTTCCATTTTGGTAAGGCAGGTGAACTTACCAGCAAATACCGGGTCCGGGTAAAAGTCGGAATTCCGCTGGAATTCTGTCACATACACACACAGTATAGCCTTCCGAAATTACGTCAGAATTCCGCCACACACACGCAGTATGGGTTGGGTTAGGGCAGGGATCTGCAACCTTTACTCTCAAAGGAGCCATTTTGCCTCATCTCACCTGGATTAAAGTCCTCCTGGAGCCGGAAAAAAAACCTTCTCAATGAAGACAATACAGTGAATGAAATTCTATACAGTTAAAAAGACATAGAATAATGTTTGATTTCATGATTTGATTTATATTGAGCATGTAAATGGCAACTTAAAAACAGATTAAAATAAAAAGAAATAGATTAACATCAAGAAATAACAACTAAACAGTATCTTGCATCTTCAAATTCTTACACATCTCAGTTTACATGAACACAATGTTATATAAAGAAGATTATTTTTAGGCAAGGCAAGGCAAGGCAAATTTATTTATATAGCGCATTTCATACTCAAGGCAACTCAATGTGCTTTACATGATAAAACATTCAATTGTTTAAAATCAATAAGAACATTTAAATTCATCAGTAAAATCAATTAAAATCATCAGTAAAAACATCATTACATCAACAACATGACAAAAAATCTCTCTCTCAATCATATGCAGTAGAGAAAAAAAGTGCCTTTAACTTTGATTTAAAAATGTTCACATTAGATGCTGACTTCAGCTCCGCTGGCAGTTTGTTCCACTTCTTTGCAGCATAACAACTAAAAGCAGCATCACCATGTTTACTGTGAACTCTGGGCTCCACTATCTGATCTGTGTCCATAGATCTGAGAGACCTGCTGGGTTCATACCTGACTAACATCTCACTAATGTATTCTGGACCAAACCCATTCACAGATTTATACACCAGCAGCAGAACTTTAAAGTCTATTCTGAGGCTGACTGGGAGCCAGTGTAAAGACTTTAAAACTGGAGTAATGTGCTCTGACCTCTTTGTTCTGTATTTAAAGGGCCACAAAAAGTAACTTGAAGTTTGATAACACATGATCATGTGATCAACACATGCTAATTTCTCATTTCTTGCCACACATAAAACATGCATATTTAACCTGCACATTGGTGGTTAAATGAATCTGTCCCCACACAATTAAAATCTCTATTTTCTTCCAGAATAGTGTTTTTGTTGGTTTAGTTATTTACCAGGGATTTAAAACTTAAGGTTAGCCACAGGTGCAGGAAAGTTGATGGTCTGTAGATGTTGCAGGAAGTGAAGTAGGAAGGTGCTGAGTCATTGCACAATGTGATTTATTTTTAGGTTAACAAATTGTTATATCTTGATTTTATTTGTCATTGATCAATAATAGCCTCTGTTGGAAAATAACAACTCTTTATTTCAATAGTTTTTTTTTTAAAGCTATAGGGAGCCATTGCAAAAAAGTCAAAGAGCCACATGAGGCTCCAGAGCCGCAGGTTGCAGACCCCTGGGTTAGGGATAGCGTAGTCCGTCACTGTTGTTTAAAAAATTATTAATATGTTTTTGTTATCTTTTTTGATGAATATTGAATTTATTTATTTTTTCTAAATGGCTCGTGATTTCAACAAAACTCCATTGTTACACTTTAATGGATTATTTTTCAGACGCGTGTGTGTGAAACAACTGCTACTGTATCTGTTAGAATCGGCGGGCTGATGAAACGAGACAACAAGTCATTATTGCCAGGTTGGGCTGTTTTCCGCCAAGAAATTTGAGGGTTTTTGTGTGTGTTTAGATATTAAAACGTAATATGTATCTGGCAACACTGCTAGTTGTATTTTACGTGCGGATTGCGTGCAGTCATGTGACTCCACTCGACCAATTAGAAAGTCTATCTTGCGCTACCCGGAAGCGGTGGACACACGCAAGATATGCTTTGGATGTTGTTGCCACAGGTAGGTTAATTAACTTCAGTTAATGATAAAACTGTTGTGTCAAACCAGGAAAGTGATCTAATTAGGCGATAACTCATAGGAGCTGACTGCCAAACGCCGATCACCGAGATCAAGCCGCTCCATATGTGAAACGGAGCAAAGTGGTAACATCAGCCGGTTCTATAGTGATCACATGTTTATGCCAACCTTCTCATTTTCCTTTCAATGATGCTGTCAAAATGGAATTTAATCAATAATTATATTAGTAATCATGTTCACTGTGGATCAGAGTTATCATTAAGCTATGTTGTGGTGTGTTTTTAGCAAAATATTGTGCTTAATGCTTCAAATGCACTTTTCACTTTAAAGGCAAGCAGCTATTTTGATATTTATATTGAATATATGCTAATATTTAAGTATTTACATTATTAAATTATATAGTTAGTTGTATTGACAATCATTTATTAATCTGAGAATTGTGAAATGAAATACATTGTACAATATTTGACTAATATATAGAATATAATTTATTTATAATACAATGACCTGTATTATTTAAGGAAATGTGTACACAGAGAAATAATTGTATTACATGGTCCTGTTCTCTGCACAGGCCAGGTCATTGATGGTGAGCTATGGAAAGGCATTTTACTTTCAAAAAACAAATTAAGAACTGTTAATTTGTTTGTGAATGAAATGGACAATTGAACATCAGAATCCACTAATCCAAGGAATTATTATTTGACTTTTCTTTATTAGTATTGTAATCTTGAATAATTTGTTTTCTAAGTGTTCTATATTTTGATTTAGAACATGGTTCAGTATTCTCTATAGGTATCATACTTGACACTATTCATATGCACTGAATGGCCATTGAAAATACTGTCTTTTGTCTATTTCACATAATACATGGTACCTTTAAAAGCGATTTGTTTGTTTTTTCAGTTTCTGCTCCTCTGTCCGTGAGTTGTACTTAGTCTATTGATTTACTAGTCTAAAATTAGACTTAAATACTTATTATTTTGCTATTACTTTAGTAAGAAATTGAGGAGTTTTAATACTAAATGGATGTTGGGTCGTGAGTGGCTGGTATTCCACCATCTGTTCACCTTTAAAATGTGCACGATACAGTTTGTGAGGAGTGGGATTTGTTTACATTTGAAGAGCATGGATGTTAGTAAAAACATGTTTTCGCTACAGTACATGTAATTCTTAGTACTGATTACTTCTATTCTTTCTAACTTCAAACAGTGTTCCAGGGATTGAATTTTCATCTGAGTTAAGTTTGTTTATAAAGTTTTGAGAATATTCTAAGGTTCACTTCTCCGACACACCCTAAGTTCCATATTGCACCTTTTAGGCATTGCTACAAACATAGTTTTTAAATTAAATGTTTTCATTTTTGCAATGTTAATGTATTTCTGCAATCAACTAAAATTAAAACCATTTAAAGAAACGTGAACGCTGAAATCTATTCTGTGGCACTCATAATGTAGTTTATTTTTGCTGGCGAAAAATTTGCCTCGTGGAAAATGTGGTTGGCTGGTAACTTTAAGAATCTACGAGCCATGCTGGCTGGTGATCTAAAAAGAAGGGATGTCCCCAATACAACTTTTTCACTTCCGATATTGCAACCTTGCGTATTGGCCGAGATCGATACGATACGATAACAACACGAATCATACATAATTGTATTACTTATTTTGTAGTGTGGAATGTTAGAAAAGGCTTGATCAAGTGATGTTACTCAAACAGAGAACAATAGTCAACAATTCAAGTTCACTTCAGTTATTTTTTACTGCCAGTATACGATGGGAACAACTGAGGGCGGGGACAAATAATAACAAAAACTTATTGGAGTGCTTATATCGAAGATTTTAGATGCAGTCCGATAAAATCCGATATTCGTTTTCTGGCTGATATCGGACCGATATCCATATCGAATCGGGACACCCCTACTAAAAAGTGAATTTAAAGCCCTGGCTGTGTTTTACTGAATGGCTTACAAGATGTGGTAATTTCAGTCAGTGCTTTGGAATTGCAAGATTTCATGATATACTTCTGTGTCTAATTAATATATACTTGTGTGTTTAATGTTTTGCAAATCACTGTGTATTGTTTTGCAAAGAGTGTGAGGCTGACATTGTGACTATATAGTGGTGCACATGAGTGTAAGGTTTTGATAATTGTGTAGTACTTTCAATTTTAATGCAATCTGAAAAAAAAAACTGTAATAAGCCAGCATATTATATACGGGTAGTCAGTTAACAAGAACTTAACTTTTTTTTTTTACTTACAGTGGGATTACTTGAGCAATATGATAGTTTAATTTGCCCTGTGAACTGATAACACATCATAATCAGATGGCTTAGAAAAGATGGAGGATTTATCACTGATCACAGGATTGGTCTCTTTCCACCATACTGCACATTGACATCAATTGCTGTAAAGGTTTGGTTCATGCTCATGTTTTGGTCCAAAATCTTCTAGAAAGGGACTATATTTTCAGGGCTGCTATGTGGTTTTTTTTTTAACAGTTCTCTAACAAGGGTATTCCAAAATAAATACATTAAAACAGAAAGTGCTCAAATTCTTCATGAATATGTTTATTTTTACAATTATATGCATAAAAGTAAGTAGGGCTCACACAAGCACTTATGAACATTCTGCCACTTCCCTTTCAATGTGATACAGAGTGCAGACAATACCAGTATTAATCCAATATGATTTGAGAAAGAATGGAACTTTTATACCTCATTTTGTAGTGTGAATGTATTAACCAATGGGTTACATAAATGTTAACCTTTAACAAGAATGAAAACTAGTATTTTTATAGTGCAATAACTACTAGTTTTGCTTAAATAGGAATTTAATACAATTGAATAGAATAAATTAGAAGACTTCAACACCAATAAAAACAAGTATTTATTTTCTGATACTAACATCAAATTGATGCATATTTTGTGGAAGGAAAAAAAATTATTGCAATGTACAAGTCACTACTTAAAAATGTATTGGATAAGGAAGTTTAACTATTTATAGGTTTCCTACATTAGATTACCTTTACTTCAGATTGTGTAAGACTGACACCATGTGGTGAATACCTGAGAGTACAACAGAGTTTGCACAGCCACAAAACTATGTATACTTTTGCTGTAATTTTACTCTGCAAAATTTTTTGGGGGGCTGAATTGGCCTTAATTTTTGTCCTTTCTTACATCCAAAAACCAGTGTGAGCATTAAGCACCCTAGTTTAAAGTTTTAAGATCATTAAACACACCAAGAGAGTCAACAACCTTTATTAATCCATATATGTGCCACTCAGAAACTGGGACAAGGTGTTACAATTCACCTCTAAAGAGAAGTTCTATATGGATCTTTCACAATCTCTCTACAATGGGTTCATTGACAAAACATGGGGAGAAGAAAAAAAAAGACAATATGGTCATAACATTGTAAAAGCATGAAAATATAGATTAAAGGAAAAAAAACACAACCAAAAGGTATCAATGACAACATAAAATGTTGGGCAAGTTAGAATGAATAGAAGACTTCTGAAAACCTTTTTCCTCAAAAAACAGCTCAGCATACATTTCTACATAGCATGCAATAAGGCACCTATCTAACACAAGGAAGTAACCTATGCTACTAATTGAAGCACAATTGTAATCCAAATGAAAAGGAAAATTTCACTAAAAATGTTCACTCTCATAAAAGCTGTATCTCTCATTCCCTTTCATATAACCCCAGGACATGTCTAAAAAAATACATCAGTTTGTAAAAGATATTTTACACAGAACAGTAAATAGATCACAATGAAAAGGACTGCAAAACATTGTGAATGTGAAGTCTTTAGTATACACCACCAATGTCATTTCATTAAAACCATTAGAGGTGTCAAGTCAAAATGAGCAAACATCACCTATTCTTTACCCAAGTCTTTCATCTAATCCTTCCAAAGTATTTATTTAGATGTAATTTTTTTTTAATGTACATTTGGGAAAACAAAGCAACACGGTAAATAATTAAGACAAGGGTCGTTATGCTACCCAGTAGTTTTTATTTTCTATTATGCTTTTTTTCTTCTTTTTTGAAGCTGAATAGCATGACATAACAGAACCCGGGTGTCAGCAAGTATTGCTCTCTGTAGACTCTATGCAGCAGTTATAACTTCTACATAGAAATACAAAAGAATCCTCATAAATATACAAGTAAAGCCCATGCCTACCAGAGCCCAGTTTCAATAACAAACTGCATGAGAGCACTCATAAGCATTTCACCCTCAGCACTTAAAACAAAGTCATAAAAGGAAAAAAAAAAAAAGTGGAGACAAATTGGATCTTCCTGTTAGGAAAAAAATATCTTTTGGAACAGCACACTAGTCAACTATACAGATATAAAAGAAAATTGAAGTATTTACATTGTATTTTTGATATATGCTTCACATAGGTGTTGTGGGGTAATAAAGAAATGTTCATTGAAAAGTTCTTGCTCACCAATAGTGTTGAAGACATCTGAAAAAAAAAAATGTAAGCCTATGTCAACTTGAAAAGGTAAAAGAAAAAAAAAAAAAAAAAAAAGCTTAGCTCAATGTTAATGTTGACTAATAGAGGGTGGATAGTTTTTTTTCCCCCCGGGGTAACATTTTTAGTTTTGTTTACACATACTTGGAAAATTGTTGTCAAGGAAGTGAAGCAATGTCTAAACAGTCCTTCACAATCTGTTGAACGCTCATACTTCAAGCAAACCATTTCCTTATGAAAACTTTTGCTTCATTGTCTATTTATTCTCCGCTGCTCCACTTCAGTCATGTGCTGACCCGACCTTTATACATATTGGTCTGACGTCTCCTATGCAGCCGCAGTGTGGATGTGTTGGGTGGGGTCATTGGCTCAGGCTGAACAGAAAAAAAGGAGGGTCGTTAGCAGGGATGTTACATTGGACTGGTCAAATATGTGCTTACTGATCAACATGAATCCTGTGGTGTCTGGAAAGGGACGATGAGTGATTAAATCCTTTTCCACACTGGGAGCACCTGTATGGTTTCTCGACCGATAGGATGTGTTGCTTTGGGAAGGCGTTGTTTGGGAATCCCTTCGGTGCTTGGATGGGGCTGTACTGCTGCGGCTCCGGCGGTAACTCTGGCTGAGGCGGCTCGATCTGCTGCTTGTCCAGGTGAACTCTCAGATGCCTGGCGAGTGAGGAGGAGTGATTGAATCTCTTGCCACAGTGGCCGCAGTCGTAGGTTTTACCTTCTGAGTGCACTCTTTGGTGCCGCGACAGGGACGAGGAATGATTGAAGCCCTTGTCGCAGTGGTGGCACATGTAGGGCTTGTCTCCTGGTTGGTGCACCCGTTGCTTTGAAGGTGAGCCATAAGTCAAAGGTTTCCCAGGCTGAGGTGGTGAAAAAACTGGATTCTGAAGGTGGGTCTTGTGGTGGCGAGAAAGAGACGACGAGTGGTTAAAGCCCTTGTTGCAATGCCTGCAGGTGTAGGGCTTCCCACCAGCGTGAACCTGCTGGTGCTTCTTCAAATGGCGTTTACGCACAAAGCTCTTTCTGCACATGTTGCATTTGTACGGTTTCTCGCCCGAGTGGATCCTCTGGTGCTCTCTAAGCGTGGCGGCAGCCGCAAAACACTTGCCGCACTGGGCACACCGGTGAGGTTTGTCGGTGAGCACGACTGTGGCGTGCGTCTTCTGGTGCTGCTTCAGGTTGGAAGTTGTTGCGAAGCCTTTACCGCACTGGCCGCAGGTGTACGGCTTCTCTCGTGCGTGGACCTCCTGGTGCTTTTTCAGATGCCTCCTGCGAACAAAGCACTTTCTACACTGAGTGCATTTATAGGGCTTGTCCTCTGAATGCATCTTCATGTGTTCTCTTAGGGTTATGGCTGCGGCAAAGCTCTTTCCACATTCTGAGCATCGATGCGGCTTGTCTGGTAAATGAATCATCTGATGAGATTTTAGACTGAAGGCATCCATAACATCTTTGCCCATGATCTCAACGCCATAGGGCTTTTCTTTCATGTGAATCTTCATGTGTTGTTTGAGGCTGGCCTCCACTGCAAAGCTCTCCCCACAGTGGACACAGATGTAAGGGTTGAGGTCCTTGTGAATCTCAAAGTGTTGGTGAAGATCAGCTATGCTGCCGAAGATTTCCCCACACTCGTTGCACTGCAGACCGTGGGCTTCGTGTATGATGACGCCATTTTCTGACTCCACCGTCAGCTCTCCCCCGTGATCTGACTCCACTTTCACCACATGCTCACTTTCTGTCTTCAGTAAAACCTCGCCCAGCAGAGTCTCCCCACCCGTTGTCTTGATTTCTGCTGCAGTGAAGCAGTGCATGTCCGATGGCTCCACTTTGATATAGTCGTGGTCCGTTTCAGCTACAATTGCATCCACACAGGCTACACCTCCAAGATCTGTCCCCAGTCCCTGGATCTTTAAACCTGAGCCATGAATCTCCAGCTCTAACCCTCGTTTCTCTTCCGTCATGATCTCCGTCTCTGCTCCATAGTGTAGGTCGACATGGCTATGGGCTATGACACACTCCGACCCAAGTGTGTCAAGCCCTGGCGTGTCGCACTCAGTCTCTGACTCGGCCATGAGGACACACTCCAGCCCGACGACCTCCGTTTTTAGGCCGGATGAGGACTAAAAAGGGAACTGGGTTGTTTACAGTGTTTTGTGCGACGTCCCGCACTGTTGCACTTTCCAACGAGGAAATCTGGAGAAAAAGCAAAGACATAAAAGCAGTTACCAACAACGTCACGAATGGTTCATACGCAGCTTTATACTTGCACATTCAAACTGAATCATAAAAATAGTATAATACCCGTGGATGGGATAGAGACCAGCTGGAGCATGGCATGAAAGCCCAAAATAGCTTTGTCTTTACAAGTCAGATTCCCATGAAGCTGATGCCAATCAGTAAAACTCAAAAATATATCCAGCTATGAATTACAAAAGCATATCCATTATGTGTGCTTACATAAAGAAAGATGAGGTTAAGTTAGTTTACTTTGTAGACGTCGTAGCCGTGTAGACTTGAAGACTTGTTTACGATACAATAATAATGGACTGCAACAGGACACACCGTCTGTAAAACAAAAGGTAACTAGACATTAATAAAACATAAATGGTTACTCATTAACATGCTGACAGTGGTATTTGTGGTTTGCCAACAACCAAAACCCAGATAAAAAGAAAGCACAACTTGAAGTAAGCAATGGCTATTATTAGTTTAGTTCTCTTGAATTTTTACAAAGCTGTTAAATAATTGCCATCAAAATAGAGATGAGGCAGTGGTTATGCACCTAAGAGTTGTTAAACTCTCAGGTGAATTGAAGCAAGCCTGGCACAATTCCACAACCTTATGAGGAATAAATAAGTATACCTGCAACAAGAGAACTTAATTAGTCAACCGCCAACCACTGTGCACAATGAAAGGTTTGTGGGACTGAAAGTACTATCTTATTTCTTAAATAGATGGATAAGATTAAAATTTGCATTTCAATGGCCTTCACTGGGTTACAATAATAATAATAATAATAATAATTGTGCACTGGATTTATATAGCACTTTATTTTCCCATTATATTACTAAGAACTAGGGGTGTTGAAAAAAAAAAATTGATTCAGCGATATATCGCGATATTACGTCAAGCGATTCTCGGATCAATTCAAAATGCATCTTTATCGATTTTATTTTTTTAAATTTATTTTTTTGACCTTTATTTAACCAGGAAAGTCCTTTCCACTGCAGGAGACATTGTAACTGCACAAATAAATCCACTGAAACCTGGGAATGTTGACCAGCTTGTGTGTTTTTTTTTTTTAAATTTAATTTATCTAAAAAAAAAAAAAAAAAAAGCACCAACTTTCTGCATTTAATTGTTGTTCTAGGCATATAACTCAGTTAAGTTGCCCTAAAGTCAAAGTTGGTTAAAAAGCCACAGGAAGATTGTATGTTATTTTTTTCATTTTAAGTTTTGGCACATGGCATGTTAAAGCCAATATTTTGAGTGTAAAATATGCCAATAAAATATATTTCATACATAATGTTCTCATGAAGATGTACAAATTTACAGATTAGTTGTTTCTTGAGTTTCAAATATAATCGCCTTATACTTTCATATCCGGATATATCGTATCGTGACATATGTATCGCGATACGCATCGTATCGCCAGATGCCAGGCAATACACAACGTTACTAAGAATAGTCTGGGTGACAAACAAGTGATGCTCTTTAACATTATTAGAGGATTCTAATATTGCAGCAATGCGCATTGGCTAATTTTACCTGTCAACACTGAACTGTTCTGCAAAGCTCCTGGTGAACAACACACAGATTCCTTGCTTCATAGATAGATGGAAAAATAAATAAATGTATGCATAAAAAATAAGTTAAATATAAAAAATAAAATAAAAAACGAAAAATAACCTCAATAAATCTTATAAAAACACATTTTACATGCCGGGTCGTATTTTGATATTATTTTGCTTGTTTGTTTTATATCTCAGATCAGATAAAAGTATCGGATTATACACCCTATCCAGCTTTGTTGCAAGTTTAAGTACGTCTAACTAAGCATTATTTTGTCAGAGCCTTTAGGGGGGCGACATTAGTTCACACTGAAATTGTGCTATTTTACTTCACAATACACTGTTTAAAACATCATGGCAGACAAGCATTGTGATAAATATATGGGCCACTGGGACCAAACGTTGCAAATAGAAAAAAAGCTTAACTTTGGATACAATATCACATCTTAAAAACTTAAGATTTTACTTAGCAGGTTAAGGGATGCATTCTGAGGCTAGGTTAGCGCACCACAACAGCTAACAGGTCGGATAAAGTCTAATTGAAGCACATCATGATGAAGCTCGCCAACAGCACCTAATCCTACCGCCGCCTAATAGGCCCACACATACCGCGTTGGGCCCCAGCTCGCCGCGCCCAACAAAAAAAGCGCTTTAAATACGTAGAAAACTTCAACATAGGCACGACTGGACGTCAAATACTGCGAACCGGTGTTTGCTAGCCTTCTAAACAGCTACAGGTAGCTCCAATAGCCGCTAGTTAGCCAGCTATCGTCGACGAAAGGCTGGTTAACTATCACGCAGCATCGTGTTAGCGGCTAATGTGCTCGCTGTTTAGCCTGCTAACTAGCTTAAAATGAAAACGAAGGAGTTAGTAACTACTACAGAGTCATAAGGACGAACTACTTACAGCAGAGTAGATATTGGATTTGGTGAACTTTGTGCAATCTAAAGCTTGACCGACGCTGGTGTTTTTCCGTGTGCGAGTATTAACAAGCCATCTTGTTGTGCTCACCACCGCTCCCAGCTAGCCAAGAACACATACAGCCTAAGATGGCTGCCGCTAACTAGCGTCTGACGTTTTAGCTTACGCCCCACACACACCGGTATAAGATTGAACTCACTAAAAGTGACCCAAACATCACACAGAAGAAGCCATTCGTAACTTCATGTCCTGCAATGACGCATGTAGCCTAAATGGTACGCTGCGGGCTACTCAAATAGTATATTAGCAAGCCAGGAGATATTCTGAGCAGAAGATAGCTTCTGATTCGTACCCAAGTTAAGGGGGAAGTTATGGGGGAAATCTCCTTAATATTGACCCAGAAAAACTTTGGTAAATTAGACGGTACACTTTAATACATTATGGTTTATTTTTAAACTAAATTAACAATCTTATACAAGCAACTAAATTATTAAAAAAGTATGCATATATTTCAAAGAAACATCACATTTACCTTTTTTAATGTAAAAAATAAATAATCATTTATAGTACATCTTTCGTGATAAATTAATAATGTATTGATCTATTGTTTAAATATGATAATTATTAGTGTGACAATCACTCAGTCACAATTAGGCTGTATCATGTATTACTTTAAGCTTGCTGTAATAAATAGTCACCTATTGGCAATTTTTCTACAGTTTCCTTAGAACTATATTATCAAATTAGGAATCTTTAGGAGCCTATTTGAGCATCTGCCCTTATATCCAAAGCTAAGTAGACATCAACATGTTACAATGTTGTTGTCTGAGCTTGGGAACCAGACTTCCCAGTGGTCCTTTTAGTCACACTGCCTAGCGTAGCCCCTGGAACAATTATTTCTATAAATACACACCATACAGTCTCAGAGAACACTAGTCGCTCAACTTCAACAACTGTTTGTGTCACATTTGGAGGACTTGACTATGGCGGCATCCTAAAAGCAATGCAACCAAGTTCATCAGGACTGTCCTCTATTATAAACCAGCTTTAATGTAGCATATTATTATACCATAATCATACAGAACTGTGTCACAGTTACTCAGATGGACCTGGTTTGACCTGATACAGACTTGCATATATGCAAAGTCTGATCAACTTCAGTTTGGCAAGACATAAAAAGTTTAGTTTATTTGTAATATTTTTTCTAGATGTGAAATAAACATATGGCCATGTTTACTTTGACAGAATTGTCTGCATCACAATACCACGTACATAAGAATTGAGCCCTGCCCATTGAAAGAGGGATTATTAAAAGTTGTAGTTATTTTATTCAAGGAGTGTCTGCTGTCAAGATCTTTCCTGAAAACAAGTTTTTATGTATTTATTTTTCAAGGTGAACATAAGTTCTCATTGAGGAAAGGGATGCTGTTAATTATTGTAACTGCAAATATCAAATATGACACCCAATACATAAAAGGTCACATTATTTTGAGATATAAAAGTATTTAAATGTTTAAATCAGGTTGGACAAAATTCTTGTATGTGGATAAAACTGATGAACTTGTATGGATACTTCTATATATTTAACAAGTAAAAAGCCTTAAGTTTCCCCTTATCTGCAGCTTGGGTAGCGTCGAGCATGAGTCTAACTTCAGTGCAGTGTAAATGCAGCCTGAAGCTGCTAGCTGAAACAAAGATGGCTAAACGAAGGAGCGACGGGTGCATAGCGGAAAGCCCGGGAACGAGGAAGGCTTAAACGTACATAAGTTAACCATAACCACAATATACAGAAACTAGAGCAACATCACCCATACATGACTACCAGAGGTATGGGTATAAGCAGTTAGCTCCCAGCTGCCCGGGAGAGGAAGACAACAGTGAGGGGCAGGAGCCGAGGCTTCACTGCGGCATCGCCCCGCACAACAGCTCCAATGGCGGCCTCACCACTGCTCTGTTGTATTAGCATGGTGGCTACACAGCTGGCTTCATGCAATCTGCAGCTAAAAGCTTGTCAAACTCAAGTTTACAGGCATAGGAGCGGAAGTTCGCTATTAGTCACAACTCTCTTTGAAAAGACAGTGATCCAGGAAACAAGCCACGTCTTAAGCTGCACCAGAACCTGGACTCAGTTCAAGGCTGAAAATAGTCCCTTAAACTACATGTCTGTTTACAGCAGGGTATAGTGTAACATGCAGATCAAGTGGAGGCTTTATAACGCAGAGTTCAGGAACAGAACTGGGAGCACTGCAGATCGCGATTAAAGGTTTAAATATTCTGCTATCGTGGGTCTCTGGGTTAAGTTGGTGAAATGGTCATATTGAGTACAGCGGACCTACCTTTCTCTCTGGTGGATGACTGTCGGTGTGGGGAAGCTGTGAGAGTACAGTTAGCAGGTTTTAAACTTCAGGCTGATCAAAGATGTGTGTGGGCTTCAGTAACTGGATGTGTATGAGTGTGTACGTTTATGTCTCTCTCTCTCTCCCTCTCTCTGCACAGAGCTGGCGCCACTGCTCATATGGCGCCAACGTTGGACCACCGACGCACTACAGCGAAAGCAAAGCACGGCCAGCAGGGAGCCGCTACTGCCCCCTGCAGGTTTGGAAGACACATAGGCGACCTAATATCCCAAATGTTGTTTTGAATACTTTATTTTTCTTTACCTTTCTCTTTTTGACACTCTTTTTTTGAGTGCCTGGAACTAATTATTAGGTTTACTAGTGCAGTGCCCGTAGGAAGTATGTATAGCTATTGAAAAGATGGAGGTTTAATATTTAGCGCTGTAATATAGTCTGTATCCAAGTCTCGCAGTATTTTACTGTACTACGGCTATACATATGTCATCTGTATTTGAGTTTGAAGCCTGGCTAGTAAATCACATCATAGCTCATTGTTGATGAACCTCCATTTACCATCTGACCTGTCCCAACTTTTATTTATTTATTTATTTATTTATTTATTTATTTATTTATTTATTTATTTATTAGCTATATTATTTTGTTTGTTTATTTTTTACTCTGTGTATTTTACTTTTAATTTAATTTGTTAATTTTACTTATGTGTATACATGCATATATCTATGGGTGGTATATGTGGGTGTACATTCAAATTTTGTGTGACCCCTTTTTTCTATCTTATGGGTATCCAATATCTATAGATTTGCTTGATCATATTTTTAACATGTTGCTATTATTATTACTATTACATTGTTACTGTTTTTACTGTCAGTTTTCTTTTGTTCTGGTTTATCATTGTTCCTGTTGTTTTGTTGTTGTTGTTGTTGTTGTTGTTTTTGGGTTTTTTATACAATTAATTACCGTACCAAATGTGGAAATATTTGTTAGTTAAGTGCTAAAAATTAATAATAATATTTATTTATTTTTTAAAGGGCAGCAAAGAAATAAAAATAATAGTGAAATAGACAATTAACCCTATGCAGAAAGGAATACACAAAGCCAATTAAACAATATACAAAATATATTTTCTTTTAAAAACCCCAAAGTAAAACCAATTTTTTTTTTTTAACTATATACAATAAACCAATGAGTGAGTTACAAGATAAGTAAACACGAATAATGGATAATGCATTGTTTTTGAAATTTTTTTACAGCAGCATGTATAGACACAAAAAGACACTGGCACTACATCACCAAGTTAACACAATTAGAATAGTAGCAAAATTGCTATAAAAACCGTTTCATACTCATCTGATATAGTCACGACATTGCTTACTTTTTGGTCCCTACATTTACTCCCAGCCCAACCAGAACCCTTAAGTCTTAAGTCTTAAGTGGATTCTCCTTTCTCCACCACAAGCTTTTCTTGCTACCTAATTCTCTTGCTCCACTTTGGAATAATCTTTATATTTTCATTATCTGGCAGACCAAAATAGAATCAATATGGCCTCAAACCGATGACTGCAAAATCTTGAAAAGGAAGATGTTCATGTTTAAAATACTCTACCATCCCCTGACATTGGGCAGTGTCACTGGTATGGATAGATTGGCAACACTAAAAGTATTTGAAAGGCGTTTTTAATTGTACGCCAACGCCATGGACTTCTTTTCTTTTTGGATAGTTATTCTTTTTTGTTTCTAATGTCCCCACCCACAATGTCAGTCATTGCCACCCATTTTCAAACAAACAGACGCCCAACCAGGAATACTGGTTCTAGGGTGAGCGTAGAGTACATAACAAACATTCTCTCACTCAGAGTCAGTCACACAGCTGGACTGAAAGTGATAACTTACCTTGCTTTTACTTGACTTTTTTACTCTAGCATCTTTTTGGTATAGCTGCTCTCAAGGACTTGAAGATTTATTTGTGCACTTTTCTCAGAGAACCACTTGTGAAAGTAGATTTTTATTTCTCATTGTGTGCATTAGACCGACTTTTCTATCTTTTACGGAGACAATGTCCCACCACGGCACTTTGGATTTAGACAGACAAAGCGTCACTGACAGATCTCGTCGCTCCACTAGTCGCAGTCAGTCCAGGGCAGCAGAGACAAAAGTGGGGGAAGTCTTGTGTGATTTTTGCACTACAAGGAAACAAAAGGCTGAGAAGTCTTGCCTTGTGTGTCTGGCATCTTACTGCGAGACTCACATTCAGTCCCACTATGACTACCCGGCTCTGATGAAGCACAAATTGGTCAATGCTACTGGTCAGATGAGAGAGAAGGTCTGCGCTCAACACGATAAGCTCTTGGAAGCTTATTGTCGCACCGATGAGACTTCTGTGTGTGTTCTATGCATGATGGATGAACACAAACACCATGATATTGTGCCTGCTGGGACTGAGAGGACTGAGAAACAGGTAAGCACTGATGAAGTCACTTTCAAAATCATGAAATTACAACAACGTTTTTGCAGTTCACTGGAGAAACCTTTATTGTGTCTTGTAGAAACAATTAGGTGTCACACTACACAAATCTCAAAACAAGATTGATCAGAGAGTTAAAAAGTGGCAAGATCTTCATCAATCAGTTGATGCTGTTAAAGTAAGTATATATTTGCTGCCCCACTTTAGTTCCATCAACCCAAAACTAGTTGTGCAGATACCTTAACACTGTTCTTGCTTCAACAAAGTTTTCCTCTCTTCTTGTGGTTCTGTCCTATCAGCACTCGGCTCAAACCGTCTTTGAGGAGAATGAGCGAATCTTCAGTGAGCTTCTGCTTTCTATAGAGAGGAAGTACAATGACGTCAAAGAAATGATCCGCTCTCATGAAAAGGCCACCATCACCCGGGCCGAGTTAGTGCTAGACCGCCTAGAAGAGGAGGTCACTTTGCTGAGGAAGAAGCACAATGACCTGGAGAAGCTCTCACACACAGATGACCACATACACTTTTTGCAGGTCTCATTGAGTATTTGTTTTCTAAGTCCACACAAGAGCAAAGTGTATACAACACATCTTCTCTACAGATTAGTGTGACTCAACCCCTCACTGCTAACTCTTTTTACCCAGAGTTGGCAGTCCCTGTCGGGTCCTTCAGGCTATGAGGACCTCGAAAGAATCAGCGTAGTTCCCAACTACTCCTTTGATGCTACCAAGAGAGCTATCGCTGGGATGAGATTACAAATTGAGGAAGTCAGCAAAACTGAATTGAGCAAAATCTCAGGAGCAGGTGGATATTATTTACTGACGTCATCTCTCACTTGTTGTGATGTTATTGAATCTCTGGCTTCTCATGCTTGTTTTCTGTTTCGTCTTTTTAGTGAAGGAAGTGTTTGTCACTCAAGAAGGTGAGGCAACTCCAAAGAGAGAAAGTACTCTGAGCCAAGAACCAATTAGGATCAGAGAAGAACCCAGGATCAGAGAAGAACCAAGGACCAGAGAAGATTTTATGAAATGTAAGTAATCCGAAGAACTCTAGAGTTAAATTGTTTTAAAACCTTGGTAATTATTTGGTAACATGAGGAAGTAAGTTGTGTTAAATCCATACAAAAGGTCATTCATAAATAATAACCCAGTTCAGAAGTGAGGCAATTGCAATAGGACGTCAATAATCAAGTGAAACTTGTAAAAGGAGGTATGCTGCCTTGTAAAACTGGTTTGGTGAAATATAAACCCAGACTTGCAAAGGGGAGATGCTTAAGCAAACATAGGTGTTCACTTATTTATTGCACAAAGGAAATTATTTCTGCAAGAAAAAAAGAAAATGGACATGGGTAAAATAAAAGATTATAATATACTAATAATATACAAGCTACAAAGTAAAATGAGATCCCAAATTTAAAAATAAAATGAAGAAAACCTTTCTGATGCTATTTTTTTGTTTTGTTACTACTTTATTTAGATGCATGTAATCTGATCCTGGATGTAAACACTGTCCACCCCAACCTTCATCTCTCTGATGGGAACAAAACAGCCACAATGAAGAGTGAGCCGAAGAACTACCCAAACCAACCAGACCGCTTTGAGCACTGGCAACAGGTGAGGCGTGACTCAGCAAATTTCATTTCAGGATAATATCTGACAATATTACTGTTATTCATGTTAGTGTGTCAAACTGTTATGGGTTAAGCCTTTTATTGAGATGATTGAGGAAAAAAAACAACAAAGTTACATAGACTTCTATAAAGCAGTTTCTCACCCTTCTGCTTTTCATTCAGGTTTTGTGCACTGACAGTGTGAATGGGACTCGATGCTACTGGGAGGTGGACTGGAGGGGGACAGAGGTGGATGTGGCTGTCACCTACAGGGGAATCCGCCGTAAAGGAAATGCCAACGAATGCAGTCTGGGCTGGAATAACAAATCCTGGAGTTTGTATTGCTCTGAGTCCAAATTCTCCTTTGTTCACAACAATAAAAGCACAGACATCCAAGCTCCCATCTCATCTCGTATTGGGGTCTATCTGGATCATGCAGCAGGAACACTTGCATTTTACAGTGTGTCCCCTAGTATGAATCTCCTGCATAAAATCCAGACCATTTTTACAGAGCCTGTTTACCCTGCTTTCAGTGTGTGGGGCTTTGGTACCACCATCAGACTGTAGAACACATCTGGTAGGATACAACATGAGTGATGATTTTTATTTTATTTTATTGTTTTGTAATCGTGACTAGTATATATATATATATATATATATATATATATATATATATATATATATATATATATATATATATATATAGAATACAACAGTGCAGTAATCCATGTCAGTTGTCAATCAAAATGTGAATAGTTTAATTAGGAAACAGGATTTAAAATGATAATAATAGTTTAATGCTTAATTTGTCTGCAATAATTTCACAATAAATCTGTTGTTTACAATGTGACTATTCTAATATGAAAATGATAACTTGCAAATGTATCATGTTTCTTCAATAAACAAGAAAAACACAATCTATGCTTCTTTGTTTTTTCTTTTTCTTTTTTCCTGTTACTTAAGGATTTTGAATATAAAATACTTCATTAGTTTTATCATCTGTTTATAAATCAACTCGATGGGCAAAATAATGTTAAAAAAAGAGATTTCAGTATATAAAAAGGACAATGCGGCACATAAGGCAACGTAGTTCAAAAAATGTACTTCACCATGCATATTTTTTTAAGATAGACCAAAATTAGTCTTGCACATGCTGATATTCTTGATCAAAGATGTTAGGGATGTAAAAATCTGTAATTTCCCCTAAAAAAATGAATAAAATGAAGTAAAATTATAAGAAATATAATAAAAATAATGATATGATATATTATTATTATTATTATATACTTATGTATATTATATTGTGTATATTATCTATTATTATTCAAATGTATTATTATTAGTAGTATGAAAATCATATTCAGCCACTAGAGGGCACTTCTACTTTAGCAGAAACCTTACCGTTCATCCTAATATGCTTAGTGGTTATTAGTAACAGGTGTAATCATCAGTGGTCACAAATAAAGTATTCTGAATCTGAATCTGAACATGCAACAGTCCCAGTCACATACTTAATATCATTAATCATTACATTCAAAATGTGTGCTGAATGCCTTATTTTCACTCTTTCACACGAGAGAGATATTCAGGCCTAACTTTTCCCAGTGACAGCCACTTATACTCGAATGTGAACCTCCAGAGCTTGCAAAACTAAAAGGGAATTATGTATTTACTTCTAAACACACCGTTTAAAAAGAAAAAAAAATGAGGAGGAGTCCATAAAACAGATTTAGAATACTGTAACGTGGATTGGGACCTTTCATCATGCAGATTTACGTTAGACTACAGAATTGATATGGGCAACTGGTGGCTCGGGGGCCACATGAGACCCCAGGTCGAATTTTGTGCAGCCCTCCAACAATAACGAACAAATATACATAAAACTACAGCAGAAATACAAAAAGTTGCTCCCAAAACGGTACAAAATGAAATTTGAAATACACAAAAACTCCAAGAACTATAGAAAATTAGATAAAAACACATAAAATGACTCCAAAAAATATACAACATGCAGAAAACTAGACAAACTGCATTTCCCAAAGAAAATACAAGAGCGGATGGATAAGCTAAAACCACTTGAAGTCAGTATAACTCCTCAGACCCAGTTTCATTATTACAGTGAACTGTATTATAATGACTAACGGCAGAGGGCGCTGTGTACTCTGTTACAATAGGTTTGAATGGGAAAATGTCAATAAAATTATGCCAATTAATCAATAACTGTTAAACTTACCAAAACAAAAAAAAAAGATAGCAGGAGTGTCCTTAGTCATTTGTATGCTAGGTTAAAAGCCAGACTTGATTTGGAGTACGAGTTATCAGACAAAAATCTATAATAATAATAATAATAATAATAATAATAATAATAAAGTACACAGACAACATTAGTAAGTAATAGTAAGGATGCTATACATCCTCACTATAACAGAAACGTTTTCAACACCACTTAAAATGAGTGAAAAATCCAAAAACAACACTACAGATAAAGCTTACATTGGTTATTATTATTTTTTGAATTTTTTTTTTTCTTCTTCTTCTTCTTTTCTTCTCTTTAAAGGTGGTATTCAACTTTTAAAATTGTTAAAGTTTGACATTATTGTTGATAATGTGGTCCAAAAACACATTCTACTGTGGCTCTGCTGTGGTTAAAAATTGCTGCTACAGACGTAGATCAACTCGCGGGCTGTGACGTCCATTCACACACGTAAGTGGGCGGAGCTAAACAGCTGGATACTCGGGAGCGTGTCTCGTGGCGGCTGCAGTTAGTGAGAACGAGCCTCCACTCAACAAACGGAGCAAAGAGCCTTCAGCAAAACCACAAAACAAAAGACCTACAGTGGCTTACATTGATGTAAATGTAAAGCACCGAATGGTGGATGTTTTGGGGGGCGACCGGAGTTGTGGAGGATAGGTCTGCGTACCCAAAGTTCTCCCTGAAAGCAGTGGGGGAAAGCAACTTTGCTAGCTAACGAAGGCAGAAGGTGAGTCTAAATGAAAGCCTTGATGCTGTGTCGTTTCTGTAGCTTGAAGCATGAATGGAGCCACTTTAACTGCACAATGCTACCATTCCTGGCCAGAATGTATCTGTCACTGCAACACGAAGTTGCAACATGTTAAATTAAGTAGAGTTAAACTAAAGAAAAAAAAAAAAAATAATAATAATACAGGAAGAGAATAACTCAGAGGTCTGCATTAAACTGTTATGACGGCGGGGGCCAAAAAACTGTGATTGTCTGATCTGAGGGCCACATTATTAACTTTTATATCAGCATCTAGAATGATTAATACAGGAAAGTACATGGAGTTCTGTCTATTTAGAGTCATTCTGTCATTTTGTTGTTGTTGCTGTGGTTTCATCCGTTATTGCTGACATTTTGTGCATGTTTGTGTGTTTTTCCAAGTCATTTTGCATATTTTCTTGTCCTTTTTTTGTTGTTGTTATGACTCATTGTGTCCATTTGTTGTAATTTTGGGAGTTTGCCTTGCAGTCATTTATGTGTATATTTACATAAAAAATAACTCCATTTTTTGTTAAATTTAGTTTTAATGTGTGTTTTTGGTGTCATTTTGTCAATTTCTCTTTAAATTTGTGTATTTTCTCTCATTTAGTGTTTTCATTTGTGTGTTTTTGGACTCGTGTATGTTTCTGTAATTTTAATTTTATATGTTTTTTGAAGTCATTTTGTGTGTTTACTTTGGGGGCCGCACAAAACAAGAGCAAGGGCTGCATGTGGCCCCCAGGCCGCCAGTAGTTGCCCACGTCTGGTGTAACTAGTAGCTGGAGTAATCTCTTCTACACAGTTTATTGTGCACGAGTTTGTCTCGAGTTGTAAATGAATGTTGAATCAATAGACAGCTTTTGTGGATATTTTGTTGATAACAGTAATAAATCAAACTTTTACCTTTTTCAATTAACTTGAACACACAAAAATGTATATATTGCAGAGCCCTGTTGACTTGAACTTCTTTACGATAATTTTTTGATTTAAAATTTTTCCCATGTGTACACATTGTGAATTCACCCATCCACACTAGCTGATTTTGATCATACATAAACATGCTGTACACTGGCCTACCTATGACATAAGACAGGGTACATAGAAGTCCAGCATTGGGGCCCAACACTGGAAAACCGAAGGTACACACACATTCCTCAAGGCAATTATTTCTGGTCGTGGTTTTGAGCTCCTGTGTGGTGCACATTTGTTTGCCATGAGTACAGCAGATGTATCCTGTGAAACTGTACAGTTTAAATTAGTCCAAAAACTAGATTAGTCAAAACTTGTGGAGTTAGTTTTTGCCATTGATTGTATGAGCACTTCTACATATGGATGAGTACCATAAAAGTGTTTTATTTGATGGTATGCTATAGTGCATGCATTGCACATATGTACTACGGTTCAGAAAAGGATTAAAATCTGCTTTAGAAACAGCGATAAAAGAGTATTCATGACATTAATGTTCCTGGGGGAGGAAAAAACAGGTTTTGAGAGAAAATGCAGACTAGCGTTTCAATGTTCCGATTTAATCAAAAGCATCAATTTGTAAATTTGACCTTTTATCCGAAGTTATGAGGCTCTGTTTTCAAAGTAAGGAAACAAAACAACAGAAAGAGGGGTCGCCCCAGGGATCTTGGACTTTAAGGGGTTTAAGGTTTAATTTTACCATTTCATTTGATCCAATGTTTTCTCTTATGCTCTTTCACCAGCTAAAAACACATCCGTCCCTCAGTCGCTCCGACCATTCTCTCTCCGTCTTGAAGAAAATGAATCAATCAACAGCAGTTAAATGTTAGTACTAGCTAATCAGAAAACACTTGGTTGGAGGAAAAAGAGGAAAGGGGCTGTCAAAGTGCTGCAAGATGTCTCTGTGGATGATCCTGCCTGTTAGCCTTCCAGTGCTCACCATCACTGGCATCTGGGTTGTGTAAGTGTTGCCATTTCTTTTTTCTTCTTCTTTTTTACAGTCAAAAATGCTTTTTTCACACATCAATTTCTTGGAAATGAGCAAAACCATAAGCTATCATGTAGCTACATCTGTTTGTCATTCTGACTCATATCATTGTTGGTGACAGCTTGTAGTGCACAGGTTTATTTTATGCCCGTGGTGACGGTAACATGATGTTTTTTAATTAGGAATTAGTTATTCCGAATTAAGTCATTCGGAATTAAAGTGTTCTGCTTCGTGTTTACATGGTAATAGTAATAGTAATTCCCAAACCGGTTTATTCGGCTTTAGTTAATTCCACTTTATGTCTGGGAGTTGGAAAGGATCTGATTGGACGGGGGGCGAACATGACGTATCGCATCGATCACGTCTATCAGCAAGAACACACAACAAACCTTTTATTGTCGGCTGTAACACAGAAGACCACACATGAGAACTGTTTTCACCTTTATTTTGATTGTAGTTTAGAAGCAACAGCTGGACAATAACACACTTTGGTTCATGGAGCGGAAGAGAGATATGAACTAATCGCCAGTAAATAAAGCCCAGTAAAACTCCAGAAAGCAATAACCAGGAATACATATTTGCTCCCTAGTAGAGATAGTAGCTCTAACAACCGCTACAATGATAAACTGGTGATATTACAGCCTGTGCAGCAGTACGGGGATGCATTTACTCCGTCTCCGAGTGAAAAGGCTTCACCCATTTGATGAAGCCTGTTCCATTTGCTGATCTCCATGTGTGTGATAAGTCCATGTGTCTGTGTTAATGTCCGCATGTTTATGCCTCCGTCAATCCACTTTTTTCATTATATCCATGTCTTTTAAGGCATTTATTAAATAGTGTCGGCTTTATTCCGGGCCGCCATGTTGGATTATGCCGTCACCAAACACGTCATCGCCGCAAGTAGCACATGTGCAAAACGACTGGAATTAACTTAAGTTTAATTCAGAATTAAATTAGCTTTAGGAATTAAGTGTTTACAAGGTCAGGTTAAAGAGGAATTAACTTTTATTCCGCTTTAAAGAGGAATTAAAGCTCCCATGTAAACGTGGCATTAGGATTCTAACAAGTTGAAGTTAAGTTTTCTGAGAGCACGACAACAAAAAAAAACAAAAACAAATACAAATATCCACTTGTGTGTCGTTTGCATACTCTGAGGTTCAGCCATTTAGCTAAGGAACACTGCATATTTACCCTGGATTCCTAGGTGCCATGGCGATTGCATGTAGATTAACTTTCTCCAGGAACGATCTGAGATTATCACTCTTCTCCTCAAAGTGAGGTGTGCACAGTTATTTGAGAAAAAAAGGCCAACCTTAAAGAAAGAGAGAGGCAGTTGGCCCAATTTTAAATAGTTGTAGTTTTGTACTCCGGCTGAGTGTTAAGAGTTACATTTTTGGACTAAAAAGGGTTTTGCCCTGCAATAAAACAGACTCTATGCACAAATGGATTCTTGTACACACGTTTACTGTTCATTCACTTTTACGTCGTTGGTGTTATTTCTAAACTTGAAGATAAAAAAGAAGACGTTCATTCTTGACCACTTTTTTTGTAATTAGTTCAGTCATTAGACATGTTTGAAGTTTTGAGTCCAATTGCTCCGAAAGGGCAGTCACTTAAATCTGGTTCCTTTACCTTCACAAAGGAGCTTTGTTTCTAAAAGTAGTTACGGGTCTGTTTCCAGACTTAGTGGAATGTCAAAGGATGTGACTTGTTGCATAACTTGTCCTTTCAGTGTGGGTGATTGGGAGGGAGTTAGGTAAATACTGAGAGCCAGTAACGTAGAGCTATATTTTGACCTTGCTTCTTGTGTCCATGCACATTGGTAAAGCATGGAGTTGGGTTTTAGCGCAGCCAGGATTCTTGGCATAGAGCGTTCTCCTGACCTTTTATGAGTCAATTCTTAAATAGCAGTGTGGCTCTTGGATAAATGTTTGTTATATCTGATTTTCCATACAGTTAAAACCACAGTATCCAACAGAATGCCCAAAAATTCATTCTAACAACTGACAGCACATCTAGTTTTTAGGTTATTTTTGTACCATCTTTAGGATTTAGCATTGGAAAAACCACGTTTTTCCACGGAAGTCTGTCACCAAAGGCCTTAGCACATTCCCGAATTAGAAAAACACAGTTTGTTCCACGGCAGTTATTGCTCCGAAAGCATGAAATTATGATTTACAACTTCTGAGCTTTGCTAGAAGCTTGATCATGCAAGCAAACGTTATCATTAGCTTTGTTCCTCTGTGTATCTAAAGCCCTAATTTAGAATAACATGCAGTCAAGAGTGTATGTATCCATTTATATACATTTTTCAAAATTTTTCTGGACTGCTTATGATCTCAGTTTTGATTTGAAGACTGACTGGATATAAAGAATGTGCCTCAGAAGTGATGGAAAAAGAAGGCAGGCTAGGTTTTTCACTGTGGCCCCTTGGTATTTGCTTTAAGTGTAAATATGTTAGGTTTTTTGTTGTTATGGTTGGTGTGTGGTGCACAAAGTTGATCATAGTCATTTTTCCTGAGGGCTTTTTTCACCCGGCTATTATCCTGTATCTATATGAATCCCGATCTGACTGATATTGCTTTATCCTTTATCAAGCGTGTTTGCTTTATTCACATGCAGTAATGAATCCATTAAAAAAAACATTTCCTTTACTGAAAGTGAACAAGCCGAACCACAGATATAACTAGTAATTTTTCATGCCATGTTGCAACAAACACATTTTCTGTGTTCTAATTTGTAATATTAGACAAAGTGTTTTTTGTTTAATATAGTATTTTTTATGATACCTGATTGAGGTATATATTTAAGCATTTACATTTTATACTAGAGCCTTCCTCTGTCTTCTTCAAAGCATCAGGTGTTTAGGTCTTTGTGATTTAGCTCTGCCTTCAAAACACTGGTCGAGTAGGACATCATCATCAACCCTGGAAATGTTCCTAATGGATGCTTAACCTTAGTCTGAACTGTAGAGGGTTGAAACCAGGACCGATCGTCTCATTGTCTGACTCTGACTGTGTGAGTCATCCTGTCATCATCAGACAATGGGAAATATAGGTTTGATCAGTGTGTGTGTGAATAAAGAGGCTGGCATTGTCGCGTGTGTGTGTGTTTGTTTTCATTTTGAAGGAAATACACACAGGACACGTTTGATCTAAAAATGAGGTGTTTTCTGTTAAGACATCTTATTTGCAGATAATTATGTAACTTACATAAACTTCTAGTGTGAATAAGCAGCTAGTTTTTTTGTTTCTCAGACTAATCTATCTTGAACAAAGTAGATTTTTAAGTAAGTTTGTCTTATTGTCCAGTCCTCTTAAACTCCTACAGTTCCTATTTCAGTTTTTTTAGGCATGAACAACAGGGATCTCAAAGGTTGGCTATAGATTCGATATTGAGTAAACTTAACTCCCCTTGATCCTCTGGTCGTTGACCGCTCTGTGGATGCAGCTGGTCATTGACTCGGCCAAATAAACACCATGCAGGGATATCAGTGTTAGCTGGTCTGACCAGTCTTCTCTGTCCCGTGTCTTCCAGAGGTCGTATGGAGTGATAAAAAGTGAGTAAATGTCAGGTCAGCAGATCTTTCACAGGCTGAACAGGTGGAACTCAGTGGTAGGTCAGGCTGGCAGGAAGAGAGAGTTTTAAAAAATGACATGCAGGTTAAAGTAGCACTAGCAATGTTTTTAGGCAGGTGAGAGAAAGTGCTTTAAACCCATGTTTGTTTTTCAAATAAGACTTATTTTTGGATGAACTCAAAATCAGACTCAAAGTCATGAGAAAGAACCTTGTATTTCATATTCAACAATATTTTTTTTTTTACAGTTAATTTAAGTCCACAATTCTACAGTTTATGTTATGTGTGCTATTTCTCTAAGCCTGACAGGTCTGGAATCCTTGTGTTTTCTTAGTTTTTTGTTTTGTCTTTTTGTGACAGTTTGATGTTCATCAAACTGTCAATAAAAAAAAAATCTGTTTTGTTTTGTTAATTGGATCGCCATTATCTTCCACTGTGGTGGTTGCTAATCTCCTAAATTGATGATCGTATTGTATGGCTAATCATTCTATTTCTGCTTTAGGTATGCCATGGCCCTCTACAACCAGCATGTCTGCCCCGTGGATAACTGGTATTACACTCAATTTATTTTATCTTTTTGTTTAAATTGCAGTTCAATGAAAAAGTAAAACCTGTGCTTTCCATTGAGAAGGGATTGCACTGTCTTATCTACAGGTTTAATGCAATAGACTTTTGGCATCTTGTCTCATAATGTGACATTTAGGGTTTGCTCACACTTTTTGACTCTTGATCTACTTTTAAAACGACCTGGGGTGGTCAAGACCGGTCTTGGTCTCGAGACCGGTCTCGAGACCAAATTTTAAAGGTCTTGGTCTTGTCTCGGTCTCTGAAGCATTTTGACTCGGTCTTGTCTTGGACTCGGGCCGCCCGGACTCGGGATTTTCCGTCAAGACCGTTCGAGACCAGCACTAATTCCTGCTATTTTTAAACTTTTTTATAATGTGATAATAACACGGAGAAGAACGGAATAAAACAATCCTTTAGTCATTATTTAATCCACCCCGTATAATGACCGCAACCTTTCTTAATGTGACTGTGTGTGTGTGTGTGTGTGTGTGTGTGTGTGTGTGTGTGTGTGTGTGTGTGTGTGTGTGTGTGTGTGTGTGTGTGTGTGTGTGTGTGTGTGTGTGTGTGTGTGTGTGTGTGTGTGTGTGGCTGCGTGTGTGTGTGTGTGTGGCTGCGTGTGTGTGTGGCTGCGTGTGTGTGTGGCTGCGTGTGTGTGTGGCTGCGTGTGTGTGTGGCTGCGTGTGTGTGTGGCTGCGTGTGTGTGTGGCTGCGTGTGTGTGTGGCTGCGTGTGTGTGTGGCTGCGTGTGTGTGTGGCTGCGTGTGTGTGTGGCTGCGTGTGTGTGTGGCTGCGTGTGTGTGTGTGTGGCTGCGGTGTCAGTTTGGACCGCGGAGCAGAAGGGAGAAATGAACTAATCACCGGTAAAAATCACTGGTAAAATGATAAACTGATGATATTACAGTCTGTGAAGGCTGGATAGGTGACGCACTTACTCTGCTTCTGGGTCCTAGTGCCAGCCGAGCGGTAAAGCCTGTTCCTTTTACCGTGTTTACTGAGGTCCGTGTGTGTTTAATAAGTCCGTGTGTGTTTAATAAGTCCTTGTGTGTCCGTGTGAAAGTCTGCATGTTTATGTCTCTGTCCATCCACTCTTTTCATTATATCCATGTCTTTTAAGGCTTTATTACATAATATCGGCTGTAGTCCGGGCCGCCGCCATCTTGGATTATGTCGTCACCATCGCGTCATCGCCGCGCATCACAGAATGAGTCAAATAACTGTAAAGAGGTCTTATATTAGTTTATTATCTTCATAAAGTGGTGTTTTTTGTGTCTTTAGACTCCAATTACATGTATGTATACAATATGTTCCCCACAATATAAACAGGTTCACAATATAATTATTTTTTATAGTTTCTGTTTCCAGAATAATAATAATAATTCTCAACAAGAACAATTGATTAATTTGTCACATGACTGTTCCAGGGGTTGAGTTTGTTTTATTTAGTTTCACATCTACCTGTAGATCTATGTTTTTTACACTGATGACAACTTGTTTGTAGTTTTATTTCAGAAAGTTTCACTTTTACAGTTACAGTTGGAAACCTTTGTTAATTGAATATCCTAGTTATATTACAGCAACCAAATTAAACTATATCAACAAAGTGAATTAATAAAAATAACCTGTGTAAAGGCTTTTTCAAACTAAAAAATTATCTTGTGAAATCTGTGACCTGTTAAACCTGAACAACTGAAAGAATCAGAATCAAGAATCATTATTTCTTGGCAGAAATGCTTTTAAACACTTGTTGTACATTCAGCTGACATAAAAATCTTGTTTTCAAATATGTAGAATAATTGTGAATTTATCAGTAGCAGTAGTAGTTTTAATATTTTAGTTAATTTTTTGCAGGCACCTTTTTTGTCCGTCAAATGTATTTAAAATAAACTAAAATTAAAGAGAAAATGTTATTTAACTGTTGAACCTTGTCATAATTTTATTTATTTTATTTTTTTTTTAAATTGAAAAAAAAATGTTTATGGTCTTGGTCTTGGTCTTGGTCTCGGCTTGTCTCGGTCTTGGTCTTGACTCGGTCTCGGCTCCCGAAAGTCTTGGTCTTGTCTTGGTCTCGGTGCATTCTGGTCTCGGGCAAGTCTTGGTCTTGGATAGTGCGGTCTTGAACACAACACTAGCAATTAACAATAAAAACAAAACAAAACTGAGTAAAACATCATCATCATCATCAAAACAAGATTTTGTCAGGTAATACTACAGCTTGGCACTGGGAAAAACAAAAGCTTTAACTGGTTTTTGTTAAATCCAAAGGTCAGAATCTAAAATGACAGTAATAACCTAATAAATAAGGACATAAACCTTATATTAGCAATCAGCAATTGTCACAAAACTTAATCCTCTCTCTGTGTGTTTCTCCTTTTTATGGGACCAGGACCAGGTCATGGTTCTATGATTTTATTGTGTGGGAATTAAGCATTACATTTAACATTCTCTGTCATCCTGTTGTCCTGATGCGGAAACAAATAAAACTTTTTTTGTGGGACGATTACTGTTTTTGCCAGTTATTCACTTTTTTAAAGAACTATAAATGAAGAGTTTAATGTTTGAAACCATATATTCACCTTTCACCTTTCACCATCTCTCCAGAAATTAACTTTTTTTTAGCACCGCCCACTATAACTATGGAAACCCAGAGGGAGTGGATTTACACTATTTACAGTAGTTTTAAAACCAATATTTCTTGTACAGCCCCATTTCTGATAAAATCTCTCATATAAACATACAGACTCTTTCTGTAATGATTCATTTTAATTTGGCAATTTATTTGAGCAGCTTGTAAATATTTAAAAGTCGTTTGTGTCTAATGATAATTTAATTATGCATTTATTTTCATGCACGTGTGTGTGTGTGTTATGAATTCCAGGTTGTACAACCAGTCATGTGAAGAGGCGCTGTATTTGCAGAGCGGGCCATCCTTCTGCTGCACATTAGACAATGTACCTCTCATCAGGTTAGTTACTCTCTCGCCTCGATCTTACTTCTGCTTTTTTTTTGGTTTTTAAACCAGCAGAAACGCAACGTGTCTGAACGCCTCTGAACTGCCAAGTCTGCCACCGTGGCAGTTCAGAGGGGAAACACAGGTCTGTTTCTAACCACGGAACTACACACACAGACACAGAGGTGTCAACTTACATTTGGGAGGAAATCAAGACACTCCTGTTTCCCTTTTGTTTAGCTTTTTGCCCTGCTGCGCTTTTAACATCAAAAAGCTTGTTGTAGTACACGAGGAGCGGAGTTTACATAAGGAGAACCAAAAAATTCCACAGTGATAGCTGTTTGAGGAATTTAACATAGTTTTTAAGGCTGTTTAAGGGTTTATGGGATCCGATATGAGTTAAACAAATTTCACTTTTTAATCTACAGTATGATCTTAAGAATGTGTGTGTGACTGCAGTCAGCTGAAAGGACTTTGGCTGTTAGGGCTGCAGGATGTTAGGCATCTCCTGGTTTCTCCTCCGAAACAAAATCCCATTCCTAGAAGTGAGGCATTATGCAGTAGGTGAAAAGTCAAGAGACGTGACGTCAGGATGTGAGGAATCACAGTTCATGTTAACAGCATGCTGCAGCAAGTGGGAGGAGGCTCACCACGTCCCTTTGATTTAATGATTTATGTCTGTGTATTTTTCTTTTTGTCACAGCAAATGTGGGACTCTTCCACCTGAAAGCTGCTTCTTCAGCCTCATCTGCAGCACTGGTTCTTTCATGGGTAAGGTCTTTAACACACAGGAAGGTATTGCATCAATACTATCTGATCGTGGATCTGATTACATGGTAATTCAATTTTACAATAAAAAAAAAAAACTCTGCATCGCAGAGTGACAATGTTTCCAGTGTTGCTTTTTCATGAAACGACCAGATCACCTCGGGAGAAAAAACAACCCTGCCTTTGGCCAACAATTCCAAATCCAAATTATCCACCACAATAAATCTCTAAAATCTACCAAAGATACCGCAAAGCTACATGAAATCAAACCTGTATTTATTTTAGTGTTTAATGGAATACATCAACTTTTGTTGTTTTTTTCCTACAAGAGTGGAATTCTGTGAGACAACTTTTACATCGCATATTCAAATATGTTACCATATGGTACTGTAAAAATACTCAAATGTTTTGAAGTCTGTGGGGTACATAGAAAAGTTCTCTAAAACTGTTAACTGACTAATCTCCTTCCACTATGAACACATACTTGTTGCTGTGATCTAGCATTATGCAGCACATCACTGTGGTGGGTCTTTTAATGGTACATTTAAAGGCATTTTTTGATATTGCTTATATTTTGGAGGCGTTAAAGAGTTGCTTTTGTGATGTTATAGGCTTTAAAGTTTTTACATAACCTCAAGTGTTTGTACTTGGTCTTTTGAAGTTATCTACTTTATAGGAACTGTTTATACCGAAAGCTTGTGTGAACCCAACTTGTTGAAGACAGTTTTGCATAATGGTTGTGTTTTGATGCTGGTACTGTAAAAACGTGTGATATCTGAGCAGAGACTGAGCAACCGTGTGCACCTCTGCATGTCTTTTGTTGGTCTGCACATGCTGCGTTCACTGGATGTTCTGACTGCTCTGGTCTAGTTAATGTTTCCCAGCTGTGTGTGTGTGTGTGTGTGTGTGTGGCAGCAGAGGGGTATAGTTGCCTTGATTGTACCCTAGACCCACATTGTAGGCTGTTATGGTTTCTCTGTCTGGTTTTGAATCACGGCTTTGCAGGTTAAAAACTATCCATATTATAGCTCTGTTCTATGCTTGTGACAAACATAAAGTCATTCAATCTTTCTCTCATTTTATTGTGTTTACAAAGAGGCTATGGCTACATGTGATCTTTCCTTTTATGTCTTGGTGGCCAACCCATAAATCCTATGTAGATGTCCATGTGAGTGTCTATGAGTGGGAGGCGATGTAAACGCTGCTCTTTGTGTAGAAACAGGCATTACTCAGCAGACAGATTAATTCATTTATGTCTCAACCCAACAATGCACCAGACAATTTATGAACCAAACCGTCTCCTCTTCCTTTTTCATTTCTCTATTGCCTAATGCTTGGATGCTAAAGCTAATTCTTTTTATACATGTCTGCATCACCTGAGATGTTTTTAATGTTTAGAAATATATTGACCTTTAGCAATTAACTAATATTTTTTTTCATTTCCAAAATTCTTCTAAGGTGCAAAACAGTCACATAACAGTTTCATATTATTGTTCGGTATAGATATGAGGACACGAGTGATCATATGTAACATGTTGGGGTGTCCCGATCCGATATTGGATATCCGTCCGATATCAGCCTAAAAAAACGAATATCGGATTCAAATTTCAGATTTTTTGGCATTTCATTTTTTATTTATTTTATTCAATTGTATAATACTGTAGATATTATGTTGAAGGTTCAAATGTATGTAACCAATTGGTTAATAATAAATGGGTCAGTTTTTCTCATACCTACTGTTGCTGACTATTGATCTGTGTTTGAGTAACATCACTTGATCAAGCCTTTTCTAACAATCCACACTACAAAATAGGTGATCATAATTTTTTTTATATAAAAAAAAGAAAATAAAAATATGTATGATTCATGCTGATATTGTATCGGAGAAATATCGGTATCGGCCGATACGCAAGGCTGCAATATCGGTATCATATTTTAAATGAAAAAGTTGTATCGGGACAACTCTAGTTTAATTTAACTTTTTTCGGGAAATTTACTTTGATCTCCTGACATGTTTCGACTGTCAACTGCCCGTCTTCTTCAGAGGCGTCTGCTGATCACTTTGATGTGTCCTTGACTTCTGTGTAATTATTCCAGCAAGTTCTTTTTGTCTTCTTTTTGAATAATATTATTCAAATTTATTATTATTATTATTATTTATTTATTTATGTTATTCAAACGGAACACAAAATTAAACCTTAAAGGTCCCATATCATGCTATTTTTCACCCATATCCATTTGTTCTAAGAACCCAAAAACATAGTATTTCAGGTTTATTTTCTTAAACTCGCCTGTTTTCCAGAGTTTTAGCCTCTGAAAAGTCACTTTCTGAGCAACTCCACACAAACAGGCTGATTTGCTGATCTATGCATATTCATGAGTGGGCGTATCTACAGACGGGACACCGACTTCCTCCTCTCCGCCCTCGAGACAGAGCGATGGGGCGGTACATACATAGACTGTAGAAAATTCATACACAGCACTGAGCGAAGGATGCTGAAATGCTCACTTTTGTGGGCGTGTCTGTTTAAATGTCAATCACGGCAGAGAGCTTCCTGGAGGCGCGGCTTCTCCAGCTCAGTGCCGCATCAAATTCGTCATCAAAGTGGGAACGAGGTGTTTGGGCTCACCCTGCAGTAAGAAAGGAGCAAATCACCCTTTAACTAACGTTTGAGGGAATCAATGAAAAAAATACTTTGGGCATGTGTATGAAGCCCAAATAGCACTTTTATAATTTTTAAAACACAGAAAGGTTGATTTAGTGTGTCATGGTTCCTTTAACATATTCAAAAAGAACTCGCTGGAATCACACAAATGATCAACAACATCAGACATTAGTAACTGTCGGCCCTCGGTCTCATTTTGTGCAGCCTGTAAAGTAGCCATACACAATGACAGAAGAACGACAAAAAAATGACAAACATGTCTTTATAAACACACAATTACTACAGAAATACACAAAGACTCATAACACAAAGAAAACAGAAAAAATGCTCAAAAACCTACAAAAGTACAAAAAAATGCATTTAACTCCCACTTTTATGTTTGTTTCATTTACAGCATTCTTTTCTGATCATTTAATTCAGTCTGTACATACACTATGCTAATACTGGTGGTAAAGGAAGCTAATTTGGCTTTGCAGAAGTAGGGTAAGTTGATGTGGTATGTAGCTCTACAGCAGATTATTGTAAATAATAAGTGCTTATCTTATTAACCGAGTGATTTCTGTCTTGGAAGTCTGTGCCTGCAACAGTTGGCTCAGGGGTTTTACCCCTAACTGGGATAAGGTGGACTCGGTGAACTGTGTGTTAGTTCATACATACTTCTACTATTGCACTTCTTACCTTTCTGCCAACTTACACACATCACGTCCTACAGACGGTATGTGTGTGTTCTGTCTCCTCGTCCCTCCTGTATGTGAGAGACATTCCTGTTTACTTTAAATACACTCCTTGGCTTTGTTATGCAGCAGTGAGGATATGTACACCTATTGTAACATTCTATATCATAAATCCACGTTGCATTGTCATTGTTTGAGCCACATGCTTGACTTCCTCTTCTGCTCTTCCTGACTTCAGAGAAAAACCAGTGAGAGTAGGGGAGAGCACCATAGCTGTGTGAAATGTGGCCAAAGGCTGGGGGGAGGGAGGGAGGGAGGGCGGGCTTCTCTGGATGTAAAATTATTCATATGGTGGTTGTGCAGTCAGACAGCAGCTTGTTTTGACCTTCTCTAGCAATGCAGAGGTCAGCAACTGCTTACTCATCAAAGCCATGTTGCCAAATTAAATGGTTAAAGTCATATTTCACAAGAGTAGCAGGAAAGCGTCCCTTAACCTTTAAGCCGAGTTCTTGTCATTTTACAGTATCTATTAAATGCCAGGAGGGATAGAGATTCCCATTAATATTGATGAAGTAATCATTACTTAAACTCTGAAAGAAAACCAGCCAGCCAGTCTGCTGCAGCGAGACCAAGAGCCTGTGATCTAATAAAAGGGCCTGAACTTCATTTTTTTTCTCTTCTGAGATACACCGTGTTCTCTATTGTGAAAAAGGCAAAAGCAAGATTGTGTCTTATGCTCGAGACGCTGTTTGTTTTTTAGAGGTTGCAAAAATGTAACGAGGAGAAGGGTGAAGGCGTAGGAAGAAAACAGTTTCAGGTGGTCACTGTTTATATTGTGACTTCCTGTGGTTGTGCATTACTGCCAAGATATTTGATTACAGATGTTTTGCCAAATCTTTATATTTCATTATCTTTTTACCCCTAAAAAAATAAACATAAAAGACTTTTTAAGATAAGTACAGCACCGTTTGATATCAAGGTTTTCCAAATGTTTTCACTCCACCGATCCCTCGAGTGTTACACATGTTCACTCACTCGACGTGTTATTGTACTGTGAGGGGAACCCACATGCTTAGGCAGAACATGCAATCTTTTAATCTGCAAATTTGTGTCTCTAAAGTGCAAATAAAATGTTCATATTTAACTTTTAAAATTTTTCTTTTCATTGTTTTCTGCCTCCAATTCAAAGCAATTCCAAATGTTGTGGCCTTGGTTGTAAACACAGTTTGTTTGGCAGTTGTTTCCAAAGTTTGAAATATCCGTTTAGTTTTAAATGTACATTTTAAGCCCTGGCCTCATTTATTTTTTGTGTTTTTTTTATAGATTAATAAACTGTTTAGTAAAAGAATCTGAATCGTATCCATTAGTCGTATTTGTGTAAGTGTATTAAGTATAATGCAACTCTAGTATGAGTTCTGTTTAATGCTGAAGTTGTAGTTAAGTTATGAAATAAAGAGCAAGCCAGGGATGGGCTCAGTTATAATTGTAATCACGTAACTGATAATTATCTACAATTATGACATGATTATAACTGTAATTGTAATTGAAAACACCTGTTGCTGTTGTAAGCATAATTCAATTTTAATTTAGTTCAGATAATTTCCTTTGTAATTGTAATTCGCATTGGAAATTATATAAAATTTGTCAATTACAATTTGATTAAATGCAAAAATGTGGAACCATGTTACAGTTCTATGGCTCACACATACATGGTTAACAATTATATAAATATGTTTCAGATTAACGTTTCCTACTACCTGTCAGTTCTGTTGAGGATTATTTTACCATTTAAAAAAAAATGTTAAATTGAGAGGTATAATTACACACAAAAGGCTTGGATGCCCACACCAAAAATATTAATACTAATATTTCATGGATAAGGAAGCCTAATAAGGTAACAAAGAGACGAAAAACAAATTGGATGATAAATAATATTTTACATCTGATTTAAGACATGGGTCAAAATTGACTTGTTATCATAAGAGATGCTAAGAGGAAGGTTAAGTTGTAAGGGGTTATTTATTAAAGGCTCAGTAATTGTGATGAATTGTAATTGTCAATTACTTTCAGGGGAAAATCATAATTGTAATTTTAGTTGTAATTGGAAAAAAATCCGGTCACCATAATCGTTATTCAGTTGTAATTAAACATGGATAATTTAATGTGTAATTGTAATTGATAAATGTAATTGACCCCAACCCTGGAGTAAGCTTTACATCAGGGGTTCTCAACTGGTCTCACCTTGGGACTCACATTTTTCCACGGCCATTTAATCGCGACCCACGTTTTTCAAAAATAGCTGTTGAAAACACACGTTCTCTTTTTTAAAACTTAAATCTATATATTTTCCTGTGCAACATTAATTTCACAGGATGTCTGTCAAAAGAAAAGTTTTTTCAAAGTAAAAGACAAGTCCAACATGAGAGACTAAGTGTTTATTTATTTTTGACAAGCTGTTTGCGACCTACTCAGTACAGGTCCACGACCCACTTTTGGGTCCCGACCCACCAGTTGAGAATCACTGCTTTACATTGTTGGGTTTTTCATGTCTTTTTTGACTGCCTGCGCCTCTTAAGGAGTTAACACAACAGTTTAGTCTATAGGACAATACTGTATATGAGCTCAAGGTCAGGACACAAGAGGCTCCTTTTCCCCTTTTAATTCTATCTGAAGCGTCTTTGGATCTCGTTCACTATGCCCCGCCCCCTTTTCACTATGCTCAGTCAGCCTTCATCAGGCACCAGCCGTGAGGGGCTGACAAAGAGAAACCAGGTGGGGGTCAACTTCCCCAGTGCTCCCACAATGCACCTAGTCAGAGCCTGTTAGCACATCAGCCCTCATCTGTCCCACATGCTGTACTCATTTCCCTCATCCAAGACAAACCCCACTTCAAAGAACTTTCTCTAACTCACTTTCCCGCCATCTTGCACGGGTTAGATTTTGATAGTGAAATGTGGACTTCCTGTATTTCTGCTTTCCAGTAAGTCTTAGTGTATCTTGGCCGAGGTAAGTGCCTGAGTGTTGCTATTGAAATGCACCCAAATCCTTCTGAAAAATAAGTAAAACATTTTCCTAATTTCTTCTGCCTCCAGCGTTGGGATTTGAACTCATTAAGTGACACGGTCTCTTTCTCCCGCCCTTCTTTTTTTGTGCAGTTATGGTGATTGTGCTTCTTCGCTACGCCCACGTCATTGAGAAGCATCAAAATTGTGTTCTCAACACAGCAAGTCTGTCCACAGGCTGGATCTGTGCTGCAGGACTCATCATGGTGGGCAACTTCCAGGTAAAAGGTCTAATCCAGGGGTGTCAAACTCCTTTTAAGTTCAGGGGCCACATACAGACCAGTTTGATCTCAAGTGGGCCACAGATTTTAGCAGGAAAATGAGAAATTTCAACATTAATGTGCCCTAGTTTGCACTTCCAGGTATAAATGACATATAAACTATATGAGATCGACAATATCAAGTATTAAGTGACCTTAAACTTAAATTAACTTACATTTCCTTGATATTATGAACAATTGTTATTTGATTTAGTAGAATAATTTGAGGAAACTGGCAGGATTTTTTAAGAAATGTAGTTTTTTTCGTCAATTTCAGATTATAAATGACTGCCATCATATGATATTAGCTTTGTAAATTTGTATTAGTGTGTATTTGGAGGGGCTGAGATATTTACAACTGAATCATTTTGTAATTTACACAATGATACATGATAGGATTTTTTATGTCATTTTTACTTTCTCTTGCGGCGAATACTTAGTACATTATTAATTCCAGCAAGTTCACTTTGTCTTCTTGAATAATATGTTACATTTTCAGGAAAAATTTGCATTGATGTGTGTGTGTGTGTGTGTGTGTGAGTAAATAAAACAAATCCATTTACACAGGCACATTGTGTACTGTGGACCCATCTCCTTTTTAGGGACACTGATCCATTGTCTGTTTTGAAATGTTTAAATCTTCAGCTGCCTACTTCCAAGAGCCAGTTATCATTGACAAGGAAACATTTGTCCTTCCAAAGTGTTGCTTTTTGGGCAGAGTGGATGAGGGAACGTGCGTACTGTTTCGAAACGATTTAGGAATTCATTGGGAGGACTTGAGAGATAAATGAATAACTGTTTGTATTCTGATAAAGGATGTGAACGTTGTTATCATTTGGCTGTTGTCCTTCAGTTCTTACATGGTTGACTTTAGAGAGAGAAACAATCTAAGCTTCGATACTTTGTTTAAATCTACGTAGAAAACAGCTCTGCTGAATATCATAAGCATCAGTATTTCCAGTGTTTGTCATCCCCCCCACCAGGGATTTATCCACACTTACTGGCAGCTTTGACTTTCTTGTTGTTTTTGAGTTTTCCTTTGATACTTTTATTCCAGTCGATAGCTTTCCGAAACGAAAATTCCGATAAATTTCTGATTGCGTGTGCCAGGTGTAGCTGCAAAGGGACAAAGTACTTCATAGGGAAGCTTTTTGTCGAACTGATTGGACTGTGTGTTGAGCAGTGATTGTTTCCCAAACGTGTAGCACGTTAAGACTGCCAGGAGGTCCTCCTCACCCGCTCCTCATCACAGTGCGGAGAGGAATTTAATGGGAAGAGCCAGGAGGAAGTGAGTCATCTAGTCTGGCAATGTACAGAGAGGAGCCGAGTGGTAGAACCCACGTGTACAACCAATCACAAGCCCGGCTTGGACTTTTTTGTAGACACCCCCGGCTTTATGCCTTTTAATAGGATGTCATTAGTGATGGAAGCAGATTGAATAAACTGCAGAACCTACTTGAAAAGATAGAAATCCTGCTCTACAACTATGCACAGACACAAATATTTGTCGCTAAAACGAAACAAACACCACAAACTAATTCAAATCAGAGCCTGCCCGAATGCCAGCATTTGAAACCGAGTAGATCAGAGGGAACCAAAAGGCCATAAACACATGGTAAAATATGCCACAGCTTCATTTTACGTCTGTGCGTTACATAAGGCTTTGGCAGCACGGCTGTGGCACGGCCAGTGGGATTTCTCCTGTCACGTTACATGGTTTGGAAATGGAAACACATAAACAGTCAGTGGAAAAGCCCAATGCTGCCGTACAGGTTTACTAATAAAACAGGTGGCAAAAGTACTAGTCTTCAGTACTCAAATAAAAGTATAGATACTTGAATAAATAAATAAAAAAATCTTGTAAAAGTATTGAAGTTGCTCCCTTACTTGAGTAAAAGTAAAAAAGTACATGTTACTTAATGGACTTAAGGAAAAAAAAAAAAGTAAAACAAATGTCCCGTCAATAATAAAACAGGGTTTTTAAACCAGCAAATACCATACCTCTTATTTTTTAATTTTAGAAAACTGGTACATGGAAACAATTTAAATACGTTACCTTATTGAACACCTGGAGAATTTAGCACTTGATGAAATGTGTCAAGAAAAAAAAAAAAAAAACAAGTGCAAATGCTCAATTAAACCCAGAGCATTTTTAAGAAGTTGTAGAAAAATGTTACATGGTAATAAATTCAATTTGTTTCCCTTTATAAAAACACCTGGAGAATCTAGAACTCATTATAGATACAGTTTGTAAATAAAATGTTTTAAGAAAAAAAGTGGCAACGCTTAATTAAACCGGGAGCAGCTTTGAGTTTAACGTTTTTAAAAACGTGAAAACCATAAAAATACGGGACCTGAGATCAAACTATCAAAATGTTCCGTCTTTCATCGTCGTGGCGTCATCTTTGGACGCCTTAAAAGTAACACGTTCATTTTTAAAATGTAAGGAGTAGAAAGTACAGATATTTATTTTAAGAAGTAAAGGTATAAAGTTGCAAAAAAAAAAAAAAATGAAAATACTCAAGTAAAGTACGAATACAAGAAAAAACAGCTGAAGTACAGTAACAAAGTATTTGTACTTTGTTACTTGTCACCTCTGAAAACACATGATTGAGTTTTGAAAGCAGGGTTGGAGAGTATGGGGAGAGATTTGTCTCAAAAACATTCACAAATGTATCCACAATTTTCACCTGTTTTTCAGATCCACAGCTATATGCACAATTTACACGTGTTTTATAATTGTAAATTGTGGATATATTTGTGGATTTGAAAAACGCATGTGTAAATTTGAAAAATATACGTGAAAATTGTGGGTCTATTTGTGAATATTTTTGAGACAAATCTCTCCCCATAGGAGAGAAGAGGAGCAGAGGTGACGACACACCTCGTTCTGATTTATGTTAAACAGGAAGAATGATACAAATGGTGAACAAATACAGCCAGCGGTAATAATAACATGAAGACTACCGTACATTTGTGTCAGTGTTGGTAACTTGTGTTCATCTGCAGCTGCAGAACTGCTAAATTGAAGACAAGGTCGATATTGGATACAGAATGGGTACAGTGAGTTATGCACACATTCACTCCTAGAGTCACATTAGAGAATCCAGTGAATGTAACAAGTTTCAGTTTTCTGGAAAAGAGTGCAAACATTGCCCAGAACAGATCTTCGGTGGTGGAGAAAGTTTAGTCTTTCCTTTTCCTACAAAACTTGTTCCTGGCCAGAAATTACACATCTTGCTTTAAGGCAGTGTTTTTCTACCTTGGGGTTGGGACCCCGTGTGGGGTCGCCTGGGATTATGATGGGGTTGCCTGAAATGTCTAGTAATTGGTAGAAATCAAACAAACAAACATAAAAATTTGTGTTAAAAAAAACTTGCTCGTTTGGCTCGATCCAAGCACTGTTGGAAAACCAGTGGGAGAAGCTCCATTGAAGCTGGAGCCACTTTCACACTGCTCTCTCCCGTAGACACAGTACACAGAGGCGGAGCCCTTCCCGCACGTGGGCGTGGTTCCAGTGCCTCTAACTGACACGCCCCCAGCGTTTCAGAGCAGAGAGAAGTGCTTGTTTTTCCATGATTTCGAGACCTAATTTTATATATTTAGCAATTTTTTTTTTTCATCTTTCATGTTTGGCTCAGTGGTCAATGACACGTTTCTGTGATGTGACAAACTCATAACACAGATTCATATCTGCTTTACATGGACTTTAAAAATAAAATTACTACTAATTAGTTTAAAAATCAGTAGTAAAAACATTACACAAGGATTGAAATTAACTAAATTTAAATTGAACTTTAAAATGTTTGAATTAACAGCAAAATGATTAACGTACAGATGTAGAAACTCTACTGTATGTACCTCATATGACTTGTATTGTACATAAGTCATATAAAGGATTAGCCCCCACTACGCAGGAATGTTCAGTAAGTAGTAACTGGGTCAGTGGGCGAATGGCTTAGCAGCAAAAAGTGACTAACTTCTCTCTGCTGTAATAATGTGTTTGACCTCCAGTACGTAGAGTATTGTTCTAATCAGGCTCTGACAACAGGAGTCAGAAATGTGCTTTGTCTGCGTCATGTAGTGTTGTGTAGTTGTTTTTTGTGTCTGGTTTTGTTTTGTTTACCTTTCAATTGGAAAATTGATCCGTTTTATCACTACATCTGAGCATGTAGTCAGTGTGAGACCCTGCAGTAGGAGAATGTGGTCATGTGATCCCCTTTGTCTATTGTTTGCTGTTCTTCTTGTGACCAGCAGAGAAAACGAGGCATTCTGTTGTCTTGTTCCTTACATAACGTTACACAAATACAATATTCAAGCCTGTAACTCAAAGCAGGGTTGGGGTCAATTATAATAATAAGTGATAATTCATTTCAATTATGGCGTATTAATTTGCTTTCATAATCAAAATTAAATTGTAATTGAGTTTAGATAATTGACTTTGTAATTGTAATTACCATGATAATTCTATAGAACTTTCCCATATTTTACCATTGGGGGAAGAAAAATAAATAAAAAATTGAAACCAAGGGGTATACTGACACAAAATAGGCTCAGATGTCCACACCAAAAACATTAAAACCTATATTTTCACTGATTAGGAAGACTAACAAGGTAATCAATAGATTAGAAATAGAAATTAGATGATAGATATTTGTTTTTAGTGTATTTTTACAGCTGATTTAGGACCCGTTATCATAAGAGATGCTAACAGAAAGCTAACACAAAAGGAAGGTTATTAATTTCAGGCTCAGTAATTGAGAACGTAATTGTAGTTGTCTTTCTGAGGATAAAAAATATTTGTAATTGGACAAAATGTTGGTCACTGTAATCGTGAATAAATTGTAATTGAACATGGGTAATTGAAAGCATAATTGTAATTGACCCCATCAGTCTGCCTATCACTGAATGAACTGATTCTCATCCTGAACTGTTTATTATTGTGTTGATAATGTTTCCTTGTGAACAACTGTGTGTGTTTCTGATGTTTAGAAATAGTTACACTTTGCTTTTTCCTCTCCTACAACAGGTGGACAATGCCAAAGTTCTCCACTATGTCGGAGCAGGCATTGCCTTTCCCACCTCCATGCTGTTTGTAGGGCTGCAGTCAGCGCTGACCTACAGACTGGCCAAAACTCAGGGGGAGTACAACATGGCCCACTTCCGGCTCTGCATGACCCTGCTGGCCCTCGTGGCTCTGGTGCTCAGTATCCTTTCCAGCTGTTGACAGATGTCAGTCTTCGAGGCTGACGAGTAGATGAATGTTACATGTAGCCATCTTTGCTTCCTTTATTCAATGTCGCACTCAGTCATGTAGCTGCATGACAAATATTTTACCGATATTCAAGACAATGAAAAGATACTGTGCATGGTTAAGAGAGTATTACGCTCTGTTCAGACTGCAAAATATCAACATTAAAATATTGGTTGGCCCTGAAAATCTGTGAATAGTTTGAATATTTTCAAACCACGCTTGGCTTTTGCCGAGACTGTATTAAAAAAAACATGCAACTATTGACTGGTGGACCTGCTTTGACTTTAACCATTGAGTAGCAGGCAGACAATAACAGTTGGATGTTCACTATTTCTCTAATTCTTTTTCTCATTTTGGGAAATTGAGAACTGCTCATGCTCGTTGTTCTGTGACTGATCAGTGAGTAGCTGGCAAACAAGTGTAGAATTAACAAGTTGTAGTGGTAAGGTTTGTTAAGACGAGACAATCTATAAAAGCTGGTAAATAAAAATACAACGTACAGTAAGAGGTAGGGGTGTGCTACCACAATGGATCTTACGATACGATTTGCATGTCACGATACGATATATCCCAATACTAAACAATACAATATATATTGTTATCAATAATTACAAATTTCACCTTTACAAGTACAAAATGGTATGAAATACTATTTATTTTTTTTTTAAACTTGCAAAAACAAGTAAATGCTAACTAACTGTAATTCAAGCACCAGTATCAAAAACAAGTAGGATGTTTATCAAACTGTCATACAACCACATACATCTATAAAAGTGCTAAGTATGTTTTATGAAAATCTTTTAAGCTAAAATGCATTGAGGAGTGACGTAGTTTAACAAGGTCTGATGTGGTTCATTCACACACAGTGACTGGGAGTTTACATGCTATGCATATGTTAGTGCCATTACATTTATTTTTTTTTTTGGTAAAAAACATGATTTAAAAAAATCGATTTCAACATTTTTTTGAATTGACACGATAATTGTGTGGTAAAATATTGCGATATATCACCGAATCCATTTTTCTGACACCCTTAGTAAGAGGAATCATCAGATGATGATAACTCTTAATTTTCTCCTAGATAGTAAAAAGTTCCTCCTCCTTCTGACTTATAGATTATATAAACACAATGGGCCTCTGTGTTTATTATGACTGGTTTAATAACAAGCATCAAACACGGCAAACAATGCATGTAGGGACATCAAAGTAGCATAAATAAATGACTGTGGATTAAAAGCGGCACTCTTTTAATCCACAAAGTTTGAACTCACGCCTGATATTGAAACATGTAGCTTTATTTTCTTCCCTTTGATCAGCAGAAACAAACTGTCCAGGTTTTCGTCCATTTGCAGATTTTTCCTTCACCACGTTTTCCAGGCGGTGTTTTCTTCTGCCAGGAGAGCTTCACCCTACAGCACGCCTCTGCCATCTTTGAGTGGGTGTTCTGTGTCACAGTCATGCTGTTTTATGGGACGTTTGCCTTTGAGTTTGCCGGCATATCCGGAGACACCATGGTGATGCTGTCCAGGGGAGGAGGAAGACTGAGATCCACTGGGATAGAACACAAGGTGGACTCAATGGCTGGAACTCACTCCCAACCACACCCTATCCAACCAGACAACATGTCCATACTGTAGCCTGCTGCCTTTTTGTATTCCTTTCAAACTCTGGGTTGTGGAGGATTTTAATTATTAATCTCCAGCCACATTTGCCTAAAAGCTACAGAAAGAAACCAGTATGGAGAGCTTTGTTTCAACCTTTGTGTCTCCCAAAGGACCTTTTTGCATTTTGCACATCACACAAGTGTGACGCCAAAACGTATTTGTACTCGGTTCCTGTCGTTCAGCGAAGCAGCTCTCTGTTAGATCACAATTATATCGTGCGTCCCCTGTCGAGAGTCTTGGCCAGTGTTTTTTTTTTTTCCATTTTCTCTAAACAAACGTAGGCTGCTGGACAGCCCTGCTGACAGCGTTACAGCTGAGAGGCAAAGAGCAGAGGGTCTGTTAGCGTTACAATACATTCAAAGAAGTCGTTTGAAACAGCTTGAGAATCTTCGAGAACTTCTCTATTGTGTTTTACAAACTGATAAAAGCACCACAAACTGTTTTGGTTTTGGTGAAGGAGTGTTTAGTTCTCTTTTTCTTCATCATCTGACATGTTTTTATACAGCTACGGCTGATATGTTTGGACAAATGTCACAGAAACGTTCATTTAACTTTGGTTACTGAAGCTCAACTGAAAGTGAGCAAAGTGCACGTTCAGTTTGACGTAACGTGTTGTTCCTCTAACTCCGTCTTTGTTGGGTTTTGTGGTTAAAAAGTGGCCTAAAATATTTTAGCTCAATGAAGCAACTCTACTTATGCAAAACCTTAATGTTTTTTATTTTTTGGTGACCATGGTAACCAGCCAAGGGGAAAAACAACAACCTTCCTCTGTTTGTAGGCTTCTGGTGAAGAGTCATCTTCATTTTAGCCACAAACGGAACAAATGGTTGATGCAGTGCTTCTTTAAGTCCCATCACTCAGTTTTTTTAGCCTTAAGGATGAATGCTAAACAATAAAATATATATATATAAATACCCTCCTCACTTTCCTGCCATAGGAAGTAGAGCATAGCAGCTAATTCAAACCAGAGCTTTGACATTATTGGATTTGGTGTTGAGAGACATCAAACATGTTTTCAGGCCTACAGACAGAAGACTGCATCTTATTTCCATTTCATTTGTTGATGAGGAAGAGTTGAGAGTAGTTGTGTTGTTTCATCTTAAGTTCTGAGTTTGGAATGAGAAAAGCAGACTGAACTACGCCAGTTAAAAAAAATAATAATTTTTTTTTCACTTTATAGCATGTGCCAAACTTCAGTTTGTGTCTGATTCTTTCACACACACACACAGGCCTTTGTCATTTAACACTAATTCTTGAGCTGTGATCGTGTTAATATCTGACAAAGAAAAGCAATAATAATTCTGAACTGTTCATGTGTGGAACAGCAGTCATCGCTGAGACACTGCTCACATTTACAGAAAGTCAGCGCTGTGTTAACAGACTTTGATTCTTATAAAAAGGGCTACATCTACCACTGCTGGCTCATGGTTGGTTTGCCATTGTTGGAGCAGAGCTTTACTGTCTGAAAGGAGGTTAATGTTCTACTGAGGTGGAGTACAGCTACTCACTGACAACCTACTGCTTCTCTCTGCTGGCCAATCGGCTCCATGCAGCGCTTTTTGCTCAAATCAGATCTGGGCCTGTTTTTGTCTAATCATTTCAAAATAATAAAGTCCTTTAGTGGCAGTTTCAGACCAAACCATTCTTGTTTTTCATTCCCCTGGGTTTTCTTTTCAGTTTGAAGAATTGCATGTATTGTTACCAAGACAATGATGCTGCTTATGCAGAAATGGTTTACCTGGTAGATATTTGTTCACTGTTTGATTTTGATTCAGTCATTTAAACACCAAGTGTTTTGTTTTTCCTTTGGTTTTTAGTTTTAGACATCCTGTGTGTTATCTTTGTTTCCCTTTATTCTTTTCTATCTCTGCACTCAGGTTAATGTTAGATCTTTCTTGTCGTCTGTTAGTAGCTTTGGTCAATGTTATGTAATGCTTGTTTAAGATTCTGTAAAACATCCACCAATTTTTTTTTCTCTAACTTGGGAGAATTCCTGTCCCTCACACAGTCATGGTTGAATATTTACAAGAACGATGATCCCAAAATCAGTAGATCATTACCATATAATTTAAACGTGTAAACCTCCTCCCACCCTGAGCCGAACAACAAACTCTCCCTGTGCCTTATATAAATATATCCTTTTGTCAATGAAAACCAAAGAGGTTTTATGTTGTAAAATCTATTTTGCTGAAAAAAGTCTTCTGATTGTATACATTTATGCCTTCAATAAATAAAAAAACTGACAAGAGTTGCATCTTGGCTTGATGTCGCAGCAAAGAGATTGATTTTTGAAAATGGTTTATTTACATTGTTTGGTTTCACAGATTTGTGGTGCAAGCTGACAAACAAAAATTCTATGAACTTAAATTTCACATTGAGCATGAACTTGCAAGAAAGGGGCAGACCAAAAAAAAAGTGATCCGGGGATGTTAGCGTTGGCATCAACGTAGGGCAGCACTGGTTTTAAACAATGCCAAATCGTTAAGACTTTAGTGGTCCACAAAAGACTGTGGTGGGTTATCTATGGTAAAGAAAAGCAGAGATGAACAATTAAGTCCAAATTAAGACTAAATCACTCTCAAACATGCACAGCAGAAGGCCTACAGGTAGAAAAATGAGAAAGGTTGGAAAAAACAAACCAGCAGGTGAACAATCACACATTAACATCCCACTGCATCCTAATGACCCGTCTCTACAAACCGTACAAACAGCTTCCTGTGGCACACACACACACACCCTACAAAATAACATTTTGCTTCACACAAAGATCTAAGGTCATTTCCTGAGCTGTTTTAGACTGGTTGTCATTAGCACCTTTAAAGAAAAAACGAAATAAAAATAAAAACACACTGAGGTTAAGGTACAACAAACAGGTCACTGTGGTGTGGTGTTGCACACAGATCTACAGGATGCCTTTATTCTCAAATGTTTGTGGCTGAAATGATTGTACCTAAGTTTAAAAAAAAACAATATGAGTGTTTATGTGCTGGAAAGTTAAGACCTGTTTCTCAGATGTCTTTGACACTGACTCCCTTCTCACCAAAAGAATGTCCCACTACTCGTCACTCTGAGACTCACTTAAAGATGTCTTATCTCTCCCTAACTTTAAAAAAAGGTCATCAGTTGATGAAGCAGGCAGTTGTTGCAGAGGCATCTTGTTGAGTATTCAGAAGACAAGTTTCTTAGGCTGTTCCCAGGAAAACTCTGGTCGGCCAAAGTGTCCATAAGAGGCGGTCTGCTGGTAGATAGGCCTCTTCAGATTCAGCTCCCTGTGAGGGGAAAGCAATCAAGACATCAATTCAACATGAGACTTGTTTCATGTACTGTATTAAGAACGTGTAGGATTTGATATCCGCATTAAAGCAGATCATTTTAGTTTAGGGGCCAAATACGGACCAGTTTGATCTCAAGTGGGCTGCAGATTATAGGCAGGAAAACAAGAAATTTCAACAATAATATGCCCTACTTTGCACTTCTGCCTTTAAAGTATAAAGGCACTGATAATATCCAAGAAATAAGTGAGAGGTCAGGATCTTCGCCTAATTTAATTGATTTTGTGATTAATTTGTGGAAATTTTGTGGAATAGTGTAGAGTTATTTTAACACATTGTTTTTAAAAATGATTTCCAACATATAATATAAACATGGGGAAACTGAGTGCTGGCAAATAGTGTAAAGTTTAATTGAAAATGTGTATTTTGAAGGACTGCGATATATACAACCAAATTAGTTCAATATTTTTCTGCCAAATTGGATGCTCTAAAGGGCCGGAATTGGCCCCCAGGCCTTGAGTTTGACACATGTGGCATAAAGGGACGCTGTGTTTATCCAGACAAACCACACATTTCAGCATAGTTGATGTATTTGTATCGTAAAAACGTCCCGAACTATTAGGAAAACAGTTAATGATAGAACAAAAATGTAAACATAGGAATAGCATAGCATGAGCTGTGTGTTGATAATGCAGTTTTGGTTCAGTGAGTCTATAATTGATGAGGACTGTGTGTTTGACTTGTGAACGACTGGCACCCTCTCCTGGGTGTACTCTGCTTTGCACTGTAAATAAACTGGGAGAGGCAGAATCAATCCATGACACTAAATCAAAGTCTCAGTCTACGATCTGCTAACAATGAAACACCCTCAGGTAAAGCTCTCTGTGTACGTATTTATCAACATCACATTCATCCATTGCTGTCATTAATGTCATTTCTAGTTCAATTCTACTTTATTTATATAGCGCAAAATATAAAGTCCATAGTAAGAAAGAAAGAACCCAACAAGATCCAAACGAACAAGTATTTAGTGACAGTGGGAAGAAGAAATCTCCAGCGGAACCAGTTTCAGAGGTGGCAGCCATCCGCTTCGACTGGTTGGGGTTAGTGAACAGAAACAGAATAGGATAGAAGGATAGACCACACGAGTGTCCCAGAAAAGTTGAGCCATGAACCATTGATCAGTCCATCCGAGTGTCCCAGACTAGTTGTTTTCTATTAATCATTAAAAGCTATTTCATATTACTTTTGGAGTAAAACCAAGCAGCCAGAATGATGCATCGCTTCATATTAAAGTGTTTGTACCTGACGATGACTCCCGGCCTCAGATCAAAGTTCTTGTTGACAATGTGGAGCAGTTCGGACTCTGTTTTCTGTGAGGACCCGTAGGTAAACAAGGAGATAGACAGAGGGTGGGCCACGCCGATAGCATAGGACACCTGTAACACATGTACCCAGTGGAATACATGAATGTGAACTTTAACCAGGACCTGTTTGGGGGAACCTGGGTTAGCTCACCTGGACCAGAACTCTCCTGCACAGTTTGGCTTTAACCAGAGACTTGGCCACCCAGCGAGCAGCGTACGCAGCAGATCGATCCACTTTTGAAAAGTCTTTACCGGAGAAAGCTCCGCCTCCATGAGCTCCCCATCCTCCGTAGGTGTCTACAATGATCTTCCTACCAGTCACACCAGCATCGCCCTGTTGAGTGAAATACAAAATAATTATATTTTAGAATTTCCTTCCACAATATTTGCTGCTAAATATCTTTTTAAAATGAGTTTTCACCTGTGGTCCTCCAATAACAAAGCGACCACTTGGTTGGAGATGGTAGACGGTTTTGTCGTCCAAATATTTGGCCGGAACCACAGCTTTGATGACCTGATGAAAACAGTTGAGGCTTTGCATTGCTCAGAGTTTGGTTAAGGCTGTTAGTGAAGCTGTACCTTCTCCTTCAGGACCCTCTGCTGCTCCTCCAGAGAGATGCAGTCATCGTGTTGGACTGAGATCACGATGGTGTGAACCCTTTTGGGGATCACGGCTCCGTCCTTCTGTTCGTAGTGAACCGTCACCTGAAGGCAGAAGCATGCCATTTATTCTCTTTTGCAAGAAGATTAAATATAATATTTGCATTTTACTGTCTCTGAGTGAAACAAACAGGCATCCTGATTAGGTCTGATTTTGTCTAAGAGATACATCGGAGGAATTATTACAAGTGTAAAAGAGACTAAAAGAAAGAAAGGGAATAGAAAAAGGAACACCCCGGTTCCATTGCTACAGATCTTATGTATTTTTATTTTGTTTTTCAATTGTTATCATTGTTTTGTTTTTATTTTTATAAAAAAATTCGTTCCTTAAAAACACGTTCACAGTTGTCTCAAATGTTGGGATTTTGGTGCTGACATCTGGAGAGCGCGAACCAAAAACCCTGATTATCCTTTCTGGATCACCTGTGTTTTTGAATCAGGACGCAGCCAGTGGATGTGTCCGTCGCGCCTGAGCTCAGCCATCTTTGAGTTGAGTTTGTGAGCTAACATGATGGTGAGAGGCATGCACTCCTCCGTCTCATCTGTGGCGTAGCCGAACATCAAACCCTGCAGAGGAGATACAAAGTTAGACGACACCCTGTGTTTGACAGAGCCTGCATTTTTTATTTACAGGGGTTTTCTTTGGGTTCTCTGCCGACTGATCCCCCACAGCCCAAAAACATACACGTTAGGTTGATTGGAGCCCATAAATTGGCTCTCGGCGTGAATGGGTGTGTGACACCAGGTCTGTCTGTCTCTATATGTTAGCCCAGGGGTGTCAAACTCATTTTAGTTCAGGGGCTAAATACGGATACAGATTTTAGGGAAAAAGAGCAAACTCAACATTAATGTCCCCTGGTTTGCATTTCCACATATAAATTATAACGTTTGTTTTTATATCAGTCTCCACTTTGGGAATTTTCGTGGAATAATTTGAGGAAAATTTGCCAGATTTTGGAAAAACTGAGAGTTCTTTCAACAATTTGAGATTGAAAATGACTGCCGTCGTGTGATATAAGAACTGGAAAACTGAGCTCTGCAGATATTGTGGAATTGAATTGAATGTTTGTATTTGAAGGGGCTTAAATATCTACAGCTGAATTAGTCGGTAATTTACAAAATGTTTCATGTTTTTTCTATCATTTTTACTTTCTCGAGCGGGACGAATTTGATGCTCTAAGGGGGCTGTATTTGGCCCCCGGGCCTTGAGTTTGACACGTGTGTTAGTCAAATGTCTGTGAACCTGTACAGGAAGCACTATTGACACGAGGTAGAGCAGAGATGAACCTGATCTCCAGCTCCGATGTCCTCCTCCGTCCTGTCAATGTGGACACCCTGGGCAATGTCTGGACTCTGCTGCTCTAGAGCCACCAGCACGTTACACGTCTTATAGTCAAAACCTGAAGACAGGCAACAAAGGAGCGAGAGCTGAGTAGAAATAGTGTGTGCTAGCTTGATTTACGTCACCTTTAGAAGTTGTATTCTTACCTTTGTCGGAGTTGTCATAGCCGATGTGTTTAATGGTGTCCCTCACCACCCTCTGGTAGTCCACGTTAGCACGGGACGTGATTTCTCCACAAAGCAACACCATGCCGGTCTTACACACTGTCTCTGTTTACAAAAACATACCCGAGCCTCTTATCAGATATGACGATTGAATCAAGATTTAACAAAAGTTGGGCCAAATGTCATTCAAATAGCTGCTTCTCTTGCCTGCTCGACGTACGACTTAAAGCACAAGTTTAAAATGTGGGAGACAACTTAAGACAGTTTAAGACATGAATTAGCTCTTCTGTCCCTCTTCCTTCATGTTAAGATGGAATGATTTCATGTGGATTCCCATTGGCTCACCACAGGCCACTTTGGCATCAGGATCCTGCTTTAGGTGAGCGTCCAACACAGCATCACTGATCTGGTCACAAATCTTGTCTGTGGGAACAAAACACGCAGAGACATTAATAATTTAGATATTTACAGAATACATTAGCATGTGGAAGATAAATTAAAGCGTTCAATTAAAATATATATTTTTAGTATTTTTTATCAACCATGTAGATTTTTATGCAAGTAAACACGTTCCCCACAAATGTCTCATGTTCTTATATGGAATTGGTGGTAATGATCCAATGTTCCACTTTTACAGTAAGTGTCCAGTCTGCTGCTATGGCATTATGTGCGCATGTTGACACCAACATGTAATCGTTATCTCTGGGAACAGCCCAGACCTCCAGGTACGTTATCTAAAAAAGTCTTTGTTCCAAGGCCGCACACCTCTGTCAATATACTGAGTGTGACTTAATGTTTAATGCTGTGAAAATGGGCAGGAGCGTTTCACAGCCACTTTTGGTGATCACTTGGAGATGAACTCTATTAAACAAAACCAGACTTTGAGTTTTTATGGGCCTACATTTAATAATTGCTTTGTACTTTTCTGCAGTGATCATTATGTAATCAATTGTGGTTGCAATAGTTCAAGTTCAAAACCAAGTTTTATCTTCAATTTATCTTTAAGACCGTTAAACCTTGACAGAATGCAGATTCCTGCTGAGTTTTTACATGTATTGAGGATGTTTACCTATATGCAGATCAATTCAGCACAAGAACTTGGTAGGGTTACATATGTGTGAATAATTACAGCACATTGATGTGGGCGGGGAGGTGAATGGTACGGTCCAAAGGCAGCAGAGTAAAATTAATCTGTCATCTTTACTTTCATTTTAAATCTTTATTGCCTTTGGGTTGTTGCTTTGACTCTAATCAAAGCTTCTAATCAGTATTCTTTATTACATCCAATACTACAAGGAAACGCTATGTAATGTATTATAACACAGTGCTGTATGATGTTTATTGAACTATTTCAATAAAACCCCACTAAGGAAATTAGGAAAGTGCTGCCAGTGTGTGCACAAATGAATCTTAGCTTTTGGACTTATTGTAGGCTTTTTTTCTTCTGCATGCAACCTTACACCGAGCTGTCACACTCACACACTCACACACACACACACACACACTCACTGTCCCCATGCTGTCCATTGCTGAGAGTGAGGGGTGGTAAACACATGTCGCTGTGAATGGAATACCATCCATGCTCAGCGAGTGAAAACCTAACACTGCGTGGATCGTTTGGACTTGTCGTTGAAGTTTGTGGATTGAATGCCACACAGATACACAAACAAAATACTTTTATTTGATATCTGCACTTGTAGGAGTTTGTTGTGTTATTTCTTAGGGTAATAAAATTGCCACATCAAAACAAATAGTGAGGTGCTTTTATTTGTGATAAGTTACATTGACGTTGACCAATGACTCACCTGGATGTCCCTCTCCCACGGACTCAGAGGTGAACATGAAGGAGCCATCTTCCAGCAGATCACTCATTTTGTCTACTTTTCCAAGGTCCTCAATTCCAATCAGTGAGCAGTCCAGACAGATGTGAGGAGCCTTAGTATTCCCCCTGATTCTCTTTAGCAGAGCAATGAAGCCCTGCAGCCCAAACAACGTCTGTCCTACTAAACAACATGTCTGTCCACATGGCCCAATATATATGGCCCAGAGATTAGAACACATGCACACAGGGGGCGCACACACATACTTGCATGTGCACATACACACACAGTGTGTGAATTCATTGGACAGTCCATTCCAGAGGGGAGTAGACGATGGGAGGGATTTTCAGATCATGGAAAATGCTTGTTAACCCCTTGTGTGCAGCACGGGCCCTGGCTGTGTGTTTATAGTCATCACCTGCTTTGACTGCTCTGCTTTGGGGTGTGACACTTCCTGTGTGGAGGGCAGGATCAATTCAACAGAGGGAGTGGTGTGTGTGTGTGTGTGTGTGTGTGTGTGTGTGTGTGTGGGGGGGCTCCCTTTTATCCCTGTCACATCGGTGGGACAGCTCTGTCTGCTGGGACTGGGCCAGGTTGGGGCGTCCTATGGACAAAGAGAAAAAGGTGGCTGTTGTTGTTACTACTGTTTACATACTGTGTGTTACAAAGGATCATTTAAAAGTGGTGAAACAAGGCACCATGAAATGAGATCCTAACATATGAATATACAATTATAGGGAATCTGTTTAAACCAGTCGTCAAACCCTGCTCCATTGTTTGGTTGATCTAACACACTACTGTCCCGGAAGCAAAAAAATGCACTTCAGGAATTCGCCTCACCCCCCGCACTACCCCCTGCCTCAATTCTTAATGTATTAGACACCTCCACACTTTGAACGTGAAACATTGGGACCGCGTAGAACTAAAGGCAGGGTGTTTGGTAACACCATGTTTTCTCACGCCCACTTCCCTGACTCTTGGGCAGGTGGAAAGATGGAGCTCAGTCCCTTTGTGGGTCTTTGGGGTTAGCACGGGTGTGCTTGGGCTTCAAAGAGGGGAAGGTGGAGTGGCCAACAGTGTGTGCCAACATCCACTGGTGATAAAGTTTTGCAGTGAAAGGAATACTTTGAGGAGCTCCACAACCCCACCAATACGTATTCTGTCAAGGAACCAGAGGAGGGTCGCCTGGTGTAGGGTCGTCCAATATTTGGGAGAGAAATAGCAGCAGTAGTAAAACAACTACTCGGCGAGGAGTGGATGTGATCCATCCTGGGTATCTTAAAGGTATCTTAAAACTCGTCATGGCTGACATGTGGAGGCAGTGCTTGTGGAAAAGAGTGGATTGCCAACTCAAGAGAAAAGTCTTGCACCAAGTGGAGGAGTTCAAAGACTTTAGGGATCTTGTTCATGAGAGAGGGTAATGAGGTGCAGGAGATCGGTACAAAACGTCGTCTGCAGTAATGCGGAAACTAAACCGGTCTGTTGTTGTTGTGTCCTCACCTTTCCCAACATGGTGGCAGAGATCAGGCTTAAAGATAGGGTGAGCAGCTTGGTCATTCAGGAGAGACTCAGAGTAGAGCAGCTGCCCCTCCACATAGGAAGGAGCCAGCAGAGAGGTGCTTCGAGCATCTTTCAAGGGTGCCTCCCTAGGGAGGTGTGTAAGCAGCAGACAACAAAAAAATGATTGTGTCAAAGTTAATGAGAAGAACTAAATAAAGCCTCCTAAACACGCATTTAGTTTTTCTTGATCATAAATATTTGTATTTTGATTTAAATATTTAAATAATGACTTTGAATAAATCTAAAAAAGAACACAACTTTTAACCAAAAAAGAAAGTACTTATAACTCGTTACACTTTAATGTAATTAGTTTCTTTCACTCACTGTAGGTAACTGAATAAGGAACAGTCACCTGTTGTCTAAATGGGCTTTTCGTTCTTATTAGCTTGAGGCACTCATCTTAGCACACAACTACAAAGAAAAGCAGAGCCACTTCCTTGGAGAAGATCAAATAATGAAGATTGGTCTCTAGATATCTGTGGGCCTTTCAGATGACTCAGAGAATAAAGGTTTGTGTTAGCGAGAGTAATGCTAAGAAGTTTGTTGTGTGTTGAAGAACAGAAAGATTTTACTTGATCAGAAAAAGTAGTAGGCGAGTTGCAGCATCCCTTTGTTTCAGCACGTTATGGGTTCGAGCACATTGAGTGATTTGCATGTTTTCTCTAAGCATGGGTGGGCTTTCAGTCTACAAATGTATGTTAGGTTCATTGGAGTCTTGAAAATTGAATGTAGGAGCAGATGAGATACATGTTGACACTTTCTCTTTTATACCAGTAATGGACCAGTGACCAGTCCAGACTGTACCCTGGTTTCCATGCCGAGAAAGCTGGGATAGGCTCCAGTGTACTGCAACCCTAAAGCCAGTGAAAGTAAAGAATAGATGAAACAGTGACACCTAGCACTTACTTTACTTTTGCCTCATTTGGCTCTAATTTTAGTCAGTTTTGCACTGGCTTTATGGAATGAGAAGAACCTGTCACTTAGTGAGAGAAGTGTTCAGTACTAGAGAGCTCCTATCCTGCATGTTTTAGGTGCTACCCTGGTCCACCACCCCTGATTGACCACAACTCAACATTACAAAATAAAAGTGAAAGAATAAAGTAGAATCGTTTTGTGGTGGTGTGTCCACGACTCCCATGCAGTAAAATACACTCTGTGGCAATGTCTGTGCACCCTCCCTTCAGCACTGACTCTAATCAAAGGCAGTCAAGTGAAGGAACTGTTAGAGCAAAAGCTGGAGTGACAATTTTTCAAAACAATATTGCAGGAACATAGATAAAAATTAAATAAAACATATACATTACTTGATTTTTGATCTTTTCTTATTGGTCCAGTACAAAAAGGCCTGGTGGTTGGGGATGCTGGTATCTATAAGAGGCAGCTGTCTATAGGGAGACACAGGCCAGAGGTCTGAGATGCTTCAAATCCAACCAACCACGAACTAGATTAAACAGGAAAAAACTTGACAGTTCTACCCAGTGCTTAAAGCTTCTGTCAGAGGCACAGTGAGCAACCTCTGGATGATTCTGTTTGTTTTGGCCCAACTGAAATCTGCTTGTCAGAAGAAAAAGCACACAAGAAACCACTTCTGTTACGCATGCATATGTGAAATCGTTGTTTGCCTCAAAGAATTTGTCAATGACTAACAAGGACAAGGGTTTTTTGCCCCAACACTAACGAGATAACAGGTATCTGAGTTACAACAGCATGTTGGTCTAAAGTATGGAGAGCATAAAAGCATCCTGAGTAAATTATTTATTTAATTTAGCCTATACTTAACCTGATAAATCCCACAGAACTCAAATATCTTGTTTTCATAGAGACACCATTCCAAGAACACACCTAAAGTAAATTAGGTTAGTCAGCGGCTTAAGAAGCATTGCCTAAATATTGATATTTTTCATAGATTATATAAGAAAATGTTTATGTAAAATATATTTAAAAAGTTTTTTGGTTTTTTTCCCCAAACATGTTTTTCGTAATAAGTAGTATCTAGTAGCCTTTGAGGTTAAAAAAAATCCTCATAACTTCAATATTAAATGAGTGTGAATGAACTTCAAATGATCTTATTAAAAACAACAAACAATAAACATTTAAAAACTTGAGTCGCAAACCAGGCATATCCAGTAAAGCTGGGGTTGGAGGGAGCTAGTACACATGAATATACATCCATCCATCCATATTTCCGTCGATGGAATAAGTGCCAAAAAGGGCCAAATTTGCTTGGCTGGATCAGCAAAGTTTGATCTGATACCAAAATAGCGGTATCAGATCCACTATTTTGTAAATGGGAGGTGGCATCAGTAGCCTTCCAAAGCCCCGCCCCTTTTATTCATGACCTGCAGGCTGGCGAGCAGATTAAATTTCCAACATTCCTAATCAAACAATTTAGTAAACTCTATTAAGTGTTCATCCAATGTTTAATCTAGTGTTTTAGTTTGAGATATTATCTGATTGGCAATGAACTGTAGCAGTCAGTTGAAGGTGTAAGTACTGAGTACTATTTCTCCAACAATAAAATAATCCACCCAATCTGGCAAAAATAAGAGTAAATGATTGACAGTTACACTAAAAAGCTAACTGATCTCGCCCGTTCCTATCTTGAGATCAATAGGTCAATGTGAAGTGATTTATGAAACCACTGAAGGAAAACACTGTAGTTAAAGTTCAAATCCCTCTGGACTTTCAGAGTCAAAGCAAATGGATAACACAGAGGATGTATAGGGAAATGAGGAAAGCACAAAAGACTTGAAGATGAATTAAAATTAAAAATGAAGACCCATCATTGCAAGACTGAGTAGTTTAGGGTAGTGGTGTGCATTGCCATGAATCTGACGATTCGAGACGATTCACGATTTGCATGTCACGATACTAAACAATATGATATACATCACCATATATCGCGAATCAAAAAAGTTTGCTTCTACAACAGATTCTGATTCTGTTACGTTTTTTAAATTCTAAAAAAAAAAAAAAAGCAACAACATACATTTATAAAAGTGCCCAGTCTGTTTTATGAAAATAAAGTGCAATCAACTTCCAAGTTAAAATGCATTCAATGACACCTATAGTGAACAGGCTTTTATGTGCTATGCATATGTTAACGCAAAGAAACGTTATGTTTTGTTAATCAAATCAATCTGGACATTTTTTTGATCGATACAATAATTGCGCTGTGAAATATTTCGCTGAATCGATTTTTTCGTACACTCTTAGTTTAGGGTGTGCACTACCCTTACTTTCAACAGGTTTTTGAAGCAAGACGGGCAAATAAACAACACAAAATAACCAAATATATCCACAATAAGAATTTTCCGCATTCTGTCCGCTTGGCTTTACATGTGATCAGTGTCACACTAAACCTCAGTGTGCTGCCATTGAAAAGTCAGGGTAAGCCATCCTGGGTCACTGCACGGTTCAAGGGTCAGTCAGACACAAACCTGACAGAACAGGATGAGATAAATAACCCCACGCAGCAGCAGAGCTTGTTAACACCTGTTGGTCAATTCACAGGTTCAAGGACGAGGATTTTAGCACCACAGTCCACTTCTGGCGGTTGTCCAGTTATTAACCAGTTTTATCTGGATACCAGTGGAAGCCACCACAATAAGTTGAAAAACAGAATAGCAATTAAAAGTACAATTTGTTCTGTAACATTTTACAACTCTATGAACTATCACAATGCACATGGCCTGTGATTTATCCTGCAATGTGTTGATGGGCGTTTCCTCTTGTCATTGTTCGGCTGTGTGTGTTTTTCAGGAATATTTTAATGGCTACTAAAACAATGAAAGGGTAATGTTCAATAGGTCTAATAGTTAACCTGTTTACCAAGAAAACATCCTTCACTGCTGTACTTTTGGTCCCACAGACAGCTTTTTGAATGGCCTTAGTGAGAGTTCGACACGTTAACTAATGCCTGGGAAGAGACACGCCATACAGGGGGAGGGGTGCCTGTCCTCAGCTGTGATTGGCTGCTGTGTGCTCCCACTCCCCACAGCAGTCCTGTTGCTTTTAGAGGAGAGTGCGTTGCCTTTGTGTTTGTGAATGTGTTAAAACATGAATCTGATCAGGAAGTAACACACTGATACATGATCACATCTTGTGGATTGTGACGTGGGGAAACATTAACCATCACTCAATACAGCTTGTAAGAAAAGGCTGAAGAACCACAAACTTTACTGGCAAAAGAAAGCCCTCTATCAACCTGTCACTCACAGAACTTAGTGGATGTTTTAAGGCAATCAACATGTTGATAAAATATCCATACATCAAATGACTAGTATTGTTCTTTATGATGTACATCTATAGACTCTTTACTGTGAGTTTTTCAACCTAGAAAACTATTTCCATGGCCTAAATTGACCATGCAGCAGGCCAATTGTTGGGTTGCTGGCCATATCTTGGGTAGCACAGCCCAAGGCAGACAAAACCATTGAAAAGGCGAAGCAGTGAATGGGGAGCGTCATCCTGTCTCTATTCCAGCCCATTTTGGACACTCAGCACATTTCTCTGCCTAGATGCCACTAATGACTGAAATATCACCACTATCGCACTCAAGCATCACACTTCCCCCGATGACACTAGGGATGTTGCCAAGTTAACTGACTATTATTCTACGACACTGAAATTTCCTTATCAACTATTTGACTGGTCGATTACACGAGGTTTTTCCAAAACAGTTAAATTTAAGCCTAAAATATTCTACAAGGACAAAACATTGGCTTTAATATAATTGAGTGTATTTAATGCATATTTTAACATCAAAGTATATCCTCAATGATGAATCAAAAACATTTGGACAATAATCAGTCCTACACACCAACAGGCTGTAGTAATATAATGATCAATGTGGTCAACAACCACATTAAAAAATGCAGGCAACTCACTGTATAAAATAAATGAACTTGCTTTATATATCGCTTTATAACCACTGAGGTAGTCCCAAAGCACTTCACAATATCACTTTATTCACACATTCACACACCAATGGGACCGAGCTGCCATCAAGGCACTAATCAACCATTGGCAGCAACTTGGGGTTCAGTGTCTTGCCCAAGGACACTTCAACACATAGGCATGTATTGCACTGGGATCAAACAGAAAACAACCCCTCTACCAACTGAGCCCCAAAATACACATTGTTCAAATAATTCATCAGTCATCCGAATTACTGACAAGCTCTCAATAACAACATGTTCAGCCCTCACTTTTAGCGTCAATTCCAAAAACAGAGAGATGGCGAAAGAGAAAGAAGTGGATATGAACCTATTCCAACTAGTGAAGCTTTGAGTAATCATATACAAACGGAGCAGCCATGTAATCATTAACAGACATGCTCACAGTAGATTGAAAAACACCTCCAATATATTTACTTTAAAAATCTCTCTTTCACACACTTTTTCATATCTTTTCACACACACACCACAGACCATCATAGTCATCAATTAGCAGTTATCGTCCCCCATTGATAAATCTTGTATGTGTTTCCCATCTGTTGCTTTTCAAAGTTATTGGTTATATAATGCTGTTGGTTATTACGTCACTAAAACACAAATTAACACATGTTGAGTGTTTTGGCTACGTATACAGATAAACGCTTACACGTCATCTTCGCCAATGATTAGTCTCTTTTTTTTAATCAACAAACGCCACTATAAAGCTATTCTACTGGAGGTTTGTTAAAATAGCATTAAAACACAGAAAGGATGTTTTTCATACATGTTGACCATTGGAAAAAAGCTGTATAATTGTTCCTTGAAAACCTGCCATCATGTTTTAAAATGACAAATAGTAATTACATTAATTTTGTACTAATAGTTTTGTAGATGTGACATGTATTAAATTAAAGCTATTAAATGGTATGGTAAAGGGAATAAAAGAATGAAGAAAAAAAAAACTAGGTTAAACAGCTGAAGTCAACAACAAATAACAAGTAAATAACAAAAAAAACTGTTCTCATACAAATACTTTCAGATATCACATTACATTATTTGGATCAAATTAATAATTGATTATTGCAAATTTGAATTTTATATATGTGAAATATTGTATCAAACCTGGTTGTTGAATGCAAAGAGTCAAAGAGAAGCTTTTCCACAACAGTATTTTGTTAAAAATAAGATTTTCCCCAAAAGACTACTTTCATAATGTGAAGGGGAAAAAAAGCTTGACTCATCATCTTTATATTGAACAGCACAAACCAGAAGGGGTCAGTCCTGCTTTAAAAAGCACTAGTTTTAAGGGTCTTGTGATGGCCTTATCTAAAAAAAAACTTCCATAACTTTTCAATTTTTATGCCTTACTATAGCCTTACCTCCGATTTGGGGTGTTTGTCACTTTTTTCTCATTTTCCACTTTTATTCATTTTTTTAATGCTTTCCTGCATTTTCAGCCCAGTTTAAGTGTGCACATCATATTTGCACTAGTTTTAAGGGTCTTGTGACGACCTTATCTATATATAAAAAAAAAAAAATAATAAAATTTTTTTCAAATTTTTTTCAAAAAAATCCGAAATGTGTTACTTTTTATGCCTCACTATAGCCTTACCTCCGATTTGGGGTGTTTGTCACTTTTTTCTCATTTTCCACTTTTTTTTTGTTGCTTTCCTGCATTTTAACCCCAGTTTAAGTGTGCACATCAAATTTGCACTAGTTTTAAGGGTCTTGTGATGGCCTTCTCTAAAAAATAAAAAAAATCCGAAATTTGTCACTTGTCACTCCGATTTGGGGTGTTTGTCACTTTTTTCTCATTTTCCACTTTTATTTATTTTTTAATGCTTTCCTGCATTTTCAGCCCAGTTTAAGTGTGCACATCATATTTGCACTAGTTTTAAGGGTCTTGTTGTGATGGCCTTCTCTAAAAAATAAAAAAAATCCGAAATTTGTCACTTGTCACTCCGATTTGGGGTGTTTGTCACTTTTTTCTCATTTTCCACTTTTATTTATTTTTTTAATGCTTTCCTGCATTTTCAGCCCAGTTTAAGTGCGCACATCATATTTGCACTAGTTTTAAGGGTCTTGTGATGGCCTTCTCTAAAAAAAAAAAAAAAATCCGAAATTTGTCACTTTTTATGCCTTACTATAGCCTTACCTCGGATTTGGGGTGTTTGTCACTGTTTTCTCATTATGATGCGCACACTTAAAATGGGGTGGAAATGCAGGAAGGTACGAAAAGTTTTTAAAAAAGTGGAAAATGTGACTGGGGTGTTAAACTTTATTGGTCATATACTGTATGTTATTTCAGATATGAATTTTGTCTTCTGCATTTAGCCCCTCCCTGGTAGGAGGTGGGCTGCATATGCTCAGGTTGGGCTTGAACTAGCAATCCTCTGATTATAAACCCAGTGTCCTTGACCACTAGGCCACCACTAAGTCCCTGCTCTCTTAAAGGATCTTGTGACAGCCTTATCTAAAAAAAAAACAAAAAATAATCCAAAATTCTAATTTTTTTCAAATTTTCATGCCTTTTATGCCTCTGATTTGGGGTGTTTGTCACTTTTTTTCTAATTTTCCACTTTTTATTTTTTAATGCTTTCCTGCATTTTTAGCCCAGTTTAAGTGTGCACATCACATTTGCACTAGTTTTAAGGGTCTTGTGATGGCCTTCTCTAAAAAAAAAAAAAAAAATCCGAAATTTGTCACTTTTTATGCCTCGGATTTGGGGTGTTTGTCACTTTTTTCTCAATTCTCATATTTGCACTAGTTTTGAGGGTCTTGTGATAGCCTTATCTAAAAAAAAAATTCAAATTTTTTTCAAATTTTTATGCCTTACTATAGCCTTACCTCCGATTTGGGGTGTTTGTCACTTTTTTCTCATTTTCCACTTTTATTTATTTTTTTAATGCTTTCCTGCATTTTCAGCCCAGTTTAAGTGCGCACATCATATTTGCACTAGTTTTAAGGGTCTTGTGATGGCCTTATCTTAAAAAAAAAAAAATTAAAATTTTTTTTCAAATTTTTATGCCTTACTATAGCCTTACCTACAATTTGGGGTGTTTGTCACTTTTTTCTCATTTTCCACTTTTATTTATTTTTTTAATGCTTTCCTGCATTTTCAGCCCAGTTTAAGTGCGCACATCATATTTGCACTAGTTTTAAGGGTCTTGTGATGGCCTTCTCTAAAAAAAAAAAAAAATCCGAAATTTGTCACTTTTTATGCCTTACCTCGGATTTGGGGTGTTTGTCACTTTTTTCTCATTTTCCACTTTTATTTTTTTTTTTAATGCTTTCCTGCATTTTCAGCCCAGTTTAAGTGTGCACATCATATTTGCACTAGTTTTAGGGGCCTTGTGATGGCCTTATCTAAAAAAAAAAAATAATTCCATAATTTTTAAATTTTTATGCCTTACTATAGCCTTACCTCCAATTTGGGGTGTTTGTCACTGTTTTCTCATTATGATGCGCACACTTAAAATGGGGTGGAAATGCAGGAAGGTACGAAAAGTTTTTAAAAAAGTGGAAAATGTGACTGGGGTGTTAAACTTCATTGGTCATATACTGTATGTTATTTCAGATATGAATTTTGTCTTCTGCATTTAGCCCCTCCCTGGTAGGAGGTGGGCTGCATATACTCAGGTTGGGCTTGAACTAGCAATCCTCTGATTACAAACCCAGTGTCCTTGACCACTAGGCCACCACTAAGTCCCTGCTCTCCTAAAGGATCTTGTGACAGCCTTATCTAAAAAAAAAACAAAAAATAATCCAAAATTCTAATTTTTTTCAAATTTTCATGCCTTTTATGCCTCTGATTTGGGGTGTTTGTCACTTTTTTTCTAATTTTCCACTTTTTATTTTTTAATGCTTTCCTGCATTTTTAGCCCAGTTTAAGTGTGCACATCACATTTGCACTAGTTTTAAGGGTCTTGTGATGGCCTTCTCTAAAAAAAAAAAAAAAAAAATCCGAAATTTGTCACTTTTTATGCCTCGGATTTGGGGTGTTTGTCACTTTTTTCTCAAATTCTCATATTTGCACTAGTTTTGAGGGTCTTGTGATAGCCTTATCTAAAAAAAAAATTCTAATTTTTTTCAAATTTTTATGCCTTACTATAGCCTTACCTCCGATTTGGGGTGTTTGTCACTTTTTTCTCATTTTCCACTTTTTTTTTTTTTTTAATGCTTTCCTGCATTTTCAGCCCAGTTTAAGTGTGCACATCACATTTGCACTAGTTTTAAGGGTCTTGTGATGGCCTTATCTTAAAAAAAAAAAATTAAAATTTTTTTCAAATTTTTATGCCTTATTTTATCGGAGCCTTACCTCCGATTTGGGGTGTTTGTCACTTTTTTCTCATTTTCCACTTTTTTTTTTTTTTTTAATGCTTTCCTGCATTTTCAGCCCAGTTTAAGTGTGCACATCACATTTGCACTAGTTTTAAGGGTCTTGTGATGGCCTTATCTTAAAAAAAAAAAATTAAAATTTTTTTCAAATTTTTATGCCTTACTATAGCCTTACCTCCGATTTGGGGTGTTTGTCACTTTTTTCTCATTTTCCACTTTTATTTATTTTTTTAATGCTTTCCTGCATTTTCAGCCCAGTTTAAGTGCGCACATCATATTTGCACTAGTTTTAAGGGTCTTGTGATGGCCTTCTCTAAAAAAAAAAAATAATTCCATAATTTTTAAATTTTTATGCCTTACTATAGCCTTACCTCCAATTTGGGGTGTTTGTCACTTTTTTCTCATTTTCCACTTTTATTTATTTTTTAATGCTTTCCTGCATTTTCAGCCCAGTTTAAGTGTGCACATCATATTTGCACTAGTTTTAAGGGTCTTGTGATGGCCTTCTCTAAAAAATAAAAAAAATCCGAAATTTGTCACTTGTCACTCCGATTTGGGGTGTTTGTCACTTTTTTCTCATTTTCCACTTTTATTTATTTTTTTAATGCTTTCCTGCATTTTCAGCCCAGTTTAATGTGCACATCATATTTGCACTAGTTTTAAGGGTCTTGTGATGGCCTTATCTTAAAAAAAAAAAATTTAAAATTTTTTCAAATTTTTATGCCTTACTATAGCCTTACCTACAATTTGGGGTGTTTGTCACTTTTTTCTCATTTTCCACTTTTATTTATTTTTTTAATGCTTTCCTGCATTTTCAGCCCAGTTTAAGTGCGCACATCATATTTGCACTAGTTTTAAGGGTCTTGTGATGGCCTTCTCTAAAAAAAAAAAAAAAATCCGAAATTTGTCACTTTTTATGCCTTACTATAGCCTTACCTCGGTTTTGGGGTGTTTGTCACTGTTTTCTCATTATGATGCGCACACTTAAAATGGGGTGGAAATGCAGGAAGGTACGAAAAGTTTTTAAAAAAGTGGAAAATGTGACTGGGGTGTTAAACTTTATTGGTCATATACTGTATGTTATTTCAGATATGAATTTTGTCTTCTGCATTTAGCCCCTCCCTGGTAGGAGGTGGGCTGCATATGCTCAGGTTGGGCTTGAACTAGCAATCCTCTGATTATAAACCCAGTGTCCTTGACCACTAGGCCACCACTAAGTCCCTGCTCTCTTAAAGGATCTTGTGACAGCCTTATCTAAAAAAAAAACAAAAAATAATCCAAAATTCTAATTTTTTTCAAATTTTCATGCCTTTTATGCCTCTGATTTGGGGTGTTTGTCACTTTTTTTCTAATTTTCCACTTTTTATTTTTTAATGCTTTCCTGCATTTTTAGCCCAGTTTAAGTGTGCACATCACATTTGCACTAGTTTTAAGGGTCTTGTGATGGCCTTCTCTAAAAAAAAAAAAAAAATCCGAAATTTGTCACTTTTTATGCCTCGGATTTGGGGTGTTTGTCACTTTTTTCTCAATTCTCATATTTGCACTAGTTTTGAGGGTCTTGTGATAGCCTTATCTAAAAAAAAAATTCAAATTTTTTTCAAATTTTTATGCCTTACTACAGCCTTACCTCCGATTTGGGGTGTTTGTCACTTTTTTCTCATTTTCCACTTTTTTTTTTTTTTTAATGCTTTCCTGCATTTTCAGCCCAGTTTAAGTGTGCACATCACATTTGCACTAGTTTTAAGGGTCTTGTGATGGCCTTATCTTAAAAAAAAAAAAATTAAAATTTTTTTCAAATTTTTATGCCTTACTATAGCCTTACCTACAATTTGGGGTGTTTGTCACTTTTTTCTCATTTTCCACTTTTATTTATTTTTTTAATGCTTTCCTGCATTTTCAGCCCAGTTTAAGTGCACACATCACATTTGCACTAGTTTTAAGGGTCTTGTGATGGCCTTATCTTAAAAAAAAAAAAATTAAAAATTTTTTCAAATTTTTATGCCTTACTATAGCCTTACCTACAATTTGGGGTGTTTGTCACTTTTTTCTCATTTTCCACTTTTATTTATTTTTTTAATGCTTTCCTGTATTTTCAGCCCAGTTTAAGTGTGCACATCATATTTGCACTAGTTTTAGGGGCCTTGTGATGGCCTTATCTAAAAAAAAAAAATAATTCCATAATTTTTAAATTTTTATGCCTTACTATAGCCTTACCTCCGATTTGGGGTGTTTGTCACTTTTTTCTCATTTTCCACTTTTTTTTTTTTTTTTAATGCTTTCCTGCATTTTCAGCCCAGTTTAAGTGTGCACATCACATTTGCACTAGTTTTAAGGGTCTTGTGATGGCCTTATCTTAAAAAAAAAAAAATTAAAATTTTTTTCAAATTTTTATGCCTTACTATAGCCTTACCTCCGATTTGGGGTGTTTGTCACTTTTTTTCATTATCCACTTTTATTTATTTTTTTAATGCTTTCCTGCATTTTCAGCCCAGTTTAAGTGCGCACATCATATTTGCACTAGTTTTAAGGGTCTTGTGATGGCCTTCTCTAAAAAATAAAAAAAATCCGAAATTTGTCACTTGTCACTCCGATTTGGGGTGTTTGTCACTTTTTTCTCATTTTCCACTTTTATTTATTTTTTTAATGCTTTCCTGCATTTTCAGCCCAGTTTAATGTGCACATCATATTTGCACTAGTTTTAAGGGTCTTGTGATGGCCTTATCTTAAAAAAAAAAAATTAAAAATTTTTTCAAATTTTTATGCCTTACTATAGCCTTACCTACAATTTGGGGTGTTTGTCACTTTTTTCTCATTTTCCACTTTTATTTATTTTTTTAATGCTTTCCTGCATTTTCAGCCCAGTTTAAGTGCGCACATCATATTTGCACTAGTTTTAAGGGTCTTGTGATGGCCTTCTCTAAAAAAAAAAAAAAAATCCGAAATTTGTCACTTTTTATGCCTTACTATAGCCTTACCTCGGATTTGGGGTGTTTGTCACTTTTTTCTCATTTTCCACTTTTATTTATTTTTTTAATGCTTTCCTGCATTTTCAGCCCAGTTTAAGTGTGCACATCATATTTGCACTAGTTTTAAGGGTCTTGTGATGGCCTTCTCTAAAAAATAAAAAAAATCCGAAATTTGTCACTTGTCACTCCGATTTGGGGTGTTTGTCACTTTTTTCTCATTTTCCACTTTTATTTATTTTTTTAATGCTTTCCTGCATTTTCAGCCCAGTTTAAGTGCGCACATCATATTTGCACTAGTTTTAAGGGTCTTGTGATGGCCTTCTCTAAAAAAAAAAAAAAAATCCGAAATTTGTCACTTTTTATGCCTTACTATAGCCTTACCTCCAATTTGGGGTGTTTGTCACTTTTTTCTCATTTTCCACTTTTATTTATTTTTTAATGCTTTCCTGCATTTTCAGCCCAGTTTAAGTGCGCACATCATATTTGCACTAGTTTTAAGGGCCTTGTGATGGCCTTATCTAAAAAAAAAAAATAATTCCATAATTTTTAAATTTTTATGCCTTACTATAGCCTTACCTCCAATTTGGGGTGTTTGTCACTTTTTTCTCATTTTCCACTTTTATTTATTTTTTAATGCTTTCCTGCATTTTCAGCCCAGTTTAAGTGTGCACATCATATTTGCACTAGTTTTAAGGGTCTTGTGATGGCCTTCTCTAAAAAATAAAAAAAATCCGAAATTTGTCACTTGTCACTCCGATTTGGGGTGTTTGTCACTTTTTTCTCATTTTCCACTTTTATTTATTTTTTTAATGCTTTCCTGCATTTTCAGCCCAGTTTAAGTGTGCACATCATATTTGCACTAGTTTTAAGGGTCTTGTGATGGCCTTCTCTAAAAAATAAAAAAAATCCGAAATTTGTCCCTTGTCACTCCGATTTGGGGTGTTTGTCACTTTTTTCTCATTTTCCACTTTTATTTATTTTTTTAATGCTTTCCTGCATTTTCAGCCCAGTTTAAGTGCGCACATCATATTTGCACTAGTTTTAAGGGTCTTGTGATGGCCTTCTCTAAAAAATAAAAAAAATCTGAAATTTGTCACTTGTCACTCCGATTTGGGGTGTTTGTCACTTTTTTCTCATTTTCCACTTTTATTTATTTTTTTAATGCTTTCCTGCATTTTCAGCCCAGTTTAAGTGTGCACATCATATTTGCACTAGTTTTAAGGGTCTTGTGATGGCCTTCTCTAAAAAATAAAAAAATCCGAAATTTGTCACTTGTCACTCCGATTTGGGGTGTTTGTCACTTTTTTCTCATTTTCCACTTTTATTTATTTTTTTAATGCTTTCCTGCATTTTCAGCCCAGTTTAAGTGCGCACATCATATTTGCACTAGTTTTAAGGGTCTTGTGATGGCCTTCTCTAAAAAAAAAAAAAAAAATCTGAAATTTGTCACTTTTTATGCCTTACTATAGCCTTACCTCGGTTTTGGGGTGTTTGTCACTGTTTTCTCATTATGATGCGCACACTTAAAATGGGGTGGAAATGCAGGAAGGTACGAAAAGTTTTTAAAAAAGTGGAAAATGTGACTGGGGTGTTAAACTTTATTGGTCATATACTGTATGTTATTTCAGATATGAATTTTGTCTTCTGCATTTAGCCCCTCCCTGGTAGGAGGTGGGCTGCATATGCTCAGGTTGGGCTTGAACTAGCAATCCTCTGATTACAAACCCAGTGTCCTTGATCACTAGGCCACCACTAAGTCCCTGCTCTCCTAAAGGATCTTGTGACAGCCTTATCTAAAAAAAAAACAAAAAGTAATCCAAAATTCTAATTTTTTTCAAATTTTCATGCCTTTTATGCCTCTGATTTGGGGTGTTTGTCACTTTTTTTCTAATTTTCCACTTTTTATTTTTTAATGCTTTCCTGCATTTTTAGCCCAGTTTAAGTGTGCACATCACATTTGCACTAGTTTTAAGGGTCTTGTGATGGCCTTCTCTAAAAAAAAAAAAAAAAAATCCGAAATTTGTCACTTTTTATGCCTCGGATTTGGGGTGTTTGTCACTTTTTTCTCAAATTCTCATATTTGCACTAGTTTTGAGGGTCTTGTGATAGCCTTATCTAAAAAAAAAATTCAAATTTTTTTCAAATTTTTATGCCTTACTACAGCCTTACCTCCGATTTGGGGTGTTTGTCACTTTTTTCTCATTTTCCACTTTTTTTTTTTTTTAATGCTTTCCTGCATTTTCAGCCCAGTTTAAGTGTGCACATCACATTTGCACTAGTTTTAAGGGTCTTGTGATGGCCTTATCTTAAAAAAAAAAAAATTAAAATTTTTTTCAAATTTTTATGCCTTACTATAGCCTTACCTACAATTTGGGGTGTTTGTCACTTTTTTCTCATTTTCCACTTTTATTTATTTTTTTAATGCTTTCCTGCATTTTCAGCCCAGTTTAAGTGCACACATCATATTTGCACTAGTTTTAAGGGTCTTGTGATGGCCTTCTCTAAAAAAAAAAAAAATCCGAAATTTGTCACTTTTTATGCCTTACCTCGGATTTGGGGTGTTTGTCACTTTTTTCTCATTTTCCACTTTTATTTTTTTTTTTAATGCTTTCCTGTATTTTCAGCCCAGTTTAAGTGTGCACATCATATTTGCACTAGTTTTAGGGGCCTTGTGATGGCCTTATCTAAAAAAAAAAAATAATTCCATAATTTTTAAATTTTTATGCCTTACTATAGCCTTACCTCCGATTTGGGGTGTTTGTCACTTTTTTCTCATTTTCCACTTTTTTTTTTTTTTTTATGCTTTCCTGCATTTTCAGCCCAGTTTAAGTGTGCACATCACATTTGCACTAGTTTTAAGGGTCTTGTGATGGCCTTATCTTAAAAAAAAAAAAATTAAAATTTTTTTCAAATTTTTATGCCTTACTATAGCCTTACCTCCGATTTGGGGTGTTTGTCACTTTTTTTCATTATCCACTTTTATTTATTTTTTTAATGCTTTCCTGCATTTTCAGCCCAGTTTAAGTGCGCACATCATATTTGCACTAGTTTTAAGGGTCTTGTGATGGCCTTCTCTAAAAAATAAAAAAAATCCGAAATTTGTCACTTGTCACTCCGATTTGGGGTGTTTGTCACTTTTTTCTCATTTTCCACTTTTATTTATTTTTTTAATGCTTTCCTGCATTTTCCGCCCAGTTTAATGTGCACATCATATTTGCACTAGTTTTAAGGGTCTTGTGATGGCCTTTTCTTAAAAAAAAAAAATTAAAAATTTTTTCAAATTTTTATGCCTTACTATAGCCTTACCTACAATTTGGGGTGTTTGTCACTTTTTTCTCATTTTCCACTTTTATTTATTTTTTTAATGCTTTCCTGCATTTTCAGCCCAGTTTAAGTGCGCACATCATATTTGCACTAGTTTTAAGGGTCTTGTGATGGCCTTCTCTAAAAAAAAAAAAAAAATCCGAAATTTGTCACTTTTTATGCCTTACTATAGCCTTACCTCGGATTTGGGGTGTTTGTCACTTTTTTCTCATTTTCCACTTTTATTTATTTTTTTAATGCTTTCCTGCATTTTCAGCCCAGTTTAAGTGTGCACATCATATTTGCACTAGTTTTAAGGGTCTTGTGATGGCCTTCTCTAAAAAATAAAAAAAATCCGAAATTTGTCACTTGTCACTCCGATTTGGGGTGTTTGTCACTTTTTTCTCATTTTCCACTTTTATTTATTTTTTTAATGCTTTCCTGCTTTTTTAGCCCAGTTTAAGTGTGCACATCATATTTGCACTAGTTTTAAGGGTCTTGTGATGGCCTTCTCTAAAAAATAAAAAAAAATCCGAAATTTGTCACTTTTTATGCCTTACTATAGCCTTACCTCGGATTTGGGGTGTTTGTCACTTTTTTCTCATTTTCCACTTTTATTTATTTTTTAATGCTTTCTTGCATTTTCAGCCCAGTTTAAGTGTGCACATCATATTTGCACTAGTTTTATAGGTCTTGTTGTGATGGCCTTCTCTAAAAAATAAAAAAAATCCAAAATTTGTCACTTTTTATGCCTTTTACCTCCAATTTGGGGTGTCACTTTTTTCTCAAATTCTCAAATTTGCACTAGTTTTGAGGGTCTTGTGACAGCCTTATCTAAAAAAAAAATTAAAATTTTTTTCAAATTTTTATGCCTTACTATAGCCTTACCTACAATTTGGGGTGTTTGTCACTTTTTTCTCATTTCCACTTTTATTTATTTTTTTAATGCTTTCCTGCATTTTCAGCCCAGTTTAAGTGCGCACATCATATTTGCACTAGTTTTAAGGGTCTTGTGATGGCCTTCTCTAAAAAAAAAAAATAAATCCGAAATTTGTCACTTTTTATGCCTTACTATAGCCTTACCTCGGATTTGGGGTGTTTGTCACTTTTTTCTCATTTTCCACTTTTATTTTTTTTTTTAATGCTTTCCTGCATTTTCAGCCCAGTTTAAGTGTGCACATCATATTTGCACTAGTTTTAGGGGCCTTGTGATGGCCTTATCTAAAAAAAAAAAAATAATTCCATAATTTTTAAATTTTTATGCCTTACTATAGCCTTACCTCCAATTTGGGGTGTTTGTCACTGTTTTCTCATTATGATGCGCACACTTAAAATGGGGTGGAAATGCAGGAAGGTACGAAAAGTTTTTAAAAAAGTGGAAAATGTGACTGGGGTGATAAACTTTATTGGTCATATACTGTATGTTATTTCAGATATGAATTTTGTCTTCTGCATTTAGCCCCTCCCTGGTAGGAGGTGGGCTGCATATACTCAGGTTGGGCTTGAACTAGCAATCCTCTGATTACAAACCCAGTGTCCTTGACCACTAGGCCACCACTAAGTCCCTGCTCTCCTAAAGGATCTTGTGACAGCCTTATCTAAAAAAAAAAAAAAATCCGAAATTTGTCACTTGTCACTCCGATTTGGGGTGTTTGTCACTTTTTTCTCATTTTCCACTTTTATTTTTTTTTTAATGCTTTCCTGCATTTTCAGCCCAGTTTAAGTGTGCACATCATATTTGCACTAGTTTTAAGGGTCTTGTGATGGCCTTCTCTAAAAAATAAAAAAAATCCGAAATTTGTCCCTTGTCACTCCGATTTGGGGTGTTTGTCACTTTTTTCTCATTTTCCACTTTTATTTATTTTTTTAATGCTTTCCTGCATTTTCAGCCCAGTTTAAGTGCGCACATCATATTTGCACTAGTTTTAAGGGTCTTGTGATGGCCTTCTCTAAAAAATAAAAAAAATCCGAAATTTGTCACTTGTCACTCCGATTTGGGGTGTTTGTCACTTTTTTCTCATTTTCCACTTTTATTTATTTTTTTAATGCTTTCCTGCATTTTCAGCCCAGTTTAAGTGTGCACATCATATTTGCACTAGTTTTAAGGGTCTTGTGATGGCCTTCTCTAAAAAATAAAAAAAATCCGAAATTTGTCACTTGTCACTCCGATTTGGGGTGTTTGTCACTTTTTTCTCATTTTCCACTTTTATTTATTTTTTTAATGCTTTCCTGCATTTTCAGCCCAGTTTAAGTGCGCACATCATATTTGCACTAGTTTTAAGGGTCTTGTGATGGCCTTCTCTAAAAAAAAAAAAAAAATCCGAAATTTGTCACTTTTTATGCCTTACTATAGCCTTACCTCGGTTTTGGGGTGTTTGTCACTGTTTTCTCATTATGATGCGCACACTTAAAATGGGGTGGAAATGCAGGAAGGTACGAAAAGTTTTTAAAAAAGTGGAAAATGTGACTGGGGTGTTAAACTTTATTGGTCATATACTGTATGTTATTTCAGATATGAATTTTGTCTTCTGCATTTAGCCCCTCCCTGGTAGGAGGTGGGCTGCATATGCTCAGGTTGGGCTTGAACTAGCAATCCTCTGATTACAAACCCAGTGTCCTTGATCACTAGGCCACCACTAAGTCCCTGCTCTCCTAAAGGATCTTGTGACAGCCTTATCTAAAAAAAAAACAAAAAATAATCCAAAATTCTAATTTTTTTCAAATTTTCATGCCTTTTATGCCTCTGATTTGGGGTGTTTGTCACTTTTTTTCTAATTTTCCACTTTTTATTTTTTAATGCTTTCCTGCATTTTTAGCCCAGTTTAAGTGTGCACATCACATTTGCACTAGTTTTAAGGGTCTTGTGATGGCCTTCTCTAAAAAAAAAAAAAAAAATCCGAAATTTGTCACTTTTTATGCCTCGGATTTGGGGTGTTTGTCACTTTTTTCTCAAATTCTCATATTTGCACTAGTTTTGAGGGTCTTGTGATAGCCTTATCTAAAAAAAAAATTCAAATTTTTTTCAAATTTTTATGCCTTACTATAGCCTTACCTCCGATTTGGGGTGTTTGTCACTTTTTTCTTATTTTCCACTTTTTTTTTTTTTAATGCTTTCCTGCATTTTCAGCCCAGTTTAAGTGTGCACATCATATTTGCACTAGTTTTAGGGGCCTTGTGATGGCCTTATCTAAAAAAAAAAAATAATTCCATAATTTTTAAATTTTTATGCCTTACTATAGCCTTACCTCCAATTTGGGGTGTTTGTCACTGTTTTCTCATTATGATGCGCACACTTAAAATGGGGTGGAAATGCAGGAAGGTACGAAAAGTTTTTAAAAAAGTGGAAAATGCGACTGGGGTGTTAAAATTTATTGGTCATATACTGTATGTTATTTCAGATATGAATTTTGTCTTCTGCATTTAGCCCCTCCCTGGTAGGAGGTGGGCTGCATATACTCAGGTTGGGCTTGAACTAGCAATCCTCTGATTACAAACCCAGTGTCCGTGACCACTAGGCCACCACTAAGTCCCTGCTCTCCTAAAGGATCTTGTGACAGCCTTATCTAAAAAAAAAAACAAAAAATAATCCAAAATTCTAATTTTTTTCAAATTTTCATGCCTTTTATGCCTCTGATTTGGGGTGTTTGTCACTTTTTTTTCTAATTTTCCACTTTTTTTTTTTTTAATGCTTTCCTGCATTTTTAGCCCAGTTTAAGTGTGCACATCACATTTGCACTAGTTCTAAGGGTCTTGTGATGGCCTTCTCTAAAAAAAAAAAAAAAAAATCCGAAATTTGTCACTTTTTATGCCTCGGATTTGGGGTGTTTGTCACTTTTTTCTCAAATTCTCATATTTGCACTAGTTTTGAGGGTCTTGTGATAGCCTTATCTAAAAAAAAAAATTCTAATTTTTTTCAAATTTTTATGCCTTACTATAGCCTTACCTCTGATTTGGGGTGTTTGTCACTTTTTTCTCATTTTCCACATTTTTTTTTCATTTTTCATGTCTTCCTGCATTTTCAGCCCAGTTTAAGTGTGCACATCACATTTGCACTAGTTTTAAGGGTCTTGTGATGCCCTTATCTTAAAAAAAAAAAATTTAAATTTTTTTCAAATTTTTATGCCTCCGATTTGGGGTGTTTGTCACTTTTTTCTCATTTTCCACTTTTATTTATTTTTTAATGCTTTCCTGCATTTTCAGCCCAGTTTAAGTGTGCACATCATATTTGCACTAGTTTTAAGGGTCTTGTGATGGCCTTCTCTAAAAAATAAAAAAAAATCCAAAATTTGTCACTTGTCACTCCGATTTGGGGTGTTTGTCACTTTTTTCTCATTTTCCACTTTTATTTATTTTTTAATGCTTTCTTGCATTTTCAGCCCAGTTTAAGTGTGCACATCATATTTGCACTAGTTTTATAGGTCTTGTTGTGATGGCCTTCTCTAAAAAATAAAAAAAATCCAAAATTTGTCACTTTTTATGCCTTTTACCTCCAATTTGGGGTGTTTGTCACTTTTTTCTCAAATTCTCAAATTTGCACTAGTTTTGAGGGTCTTGTGACAGCCTTATCTAAAATAAAAATTAAAATTTTTTTCAAATTTTTATGCCTTACTATAGCCTTACCTCCGATTTGGGGTGTTTGTCACTTTTTTCTCATTTTCCACTTTTTTTTTTTTTTGCTTTCCTGCATTTTAACCCCAGTTTAAGTGTGCACATCATATTTGCACTAGTTTTGAGGGTCTTGTGATGGCCTTCTCTAAAAAAAAAAATAAATCCGAAATTTGTCACTTTTTATGCCTTACTATAGCCTTACCTACAATTTGGGGTGTTTGTCACTTTTTTCTCATTTTCTACTTTTATTCATTTTTTTAATGCTTTCCTGCATTGTCAGCCCAGTTTAAGTGTGCACATCACAATTGCACTAGTTTTAAGGGTCTTGTGATGGCCTTATCTAAAAAAAAATAAAAATCCGAAATTTGTCACTTTTTATGCCTTACTATAGCCTTACCTCGGATTTGGGGTGTTTGTCACTTTTTTCTCATTTTCCACTTTTATTTATTTTTTTAATGCTTTCCTGCATTTTCAGCCCAGTTTAAGTGTGCACATCATATTTGCACTAATTTTGAGGGTCTTGTGATGGCCTTCTCTAAAAAAATGTTTGCTTCCCATATAAGAGAGGCTTCCACTGTGATTGGTCTGATCTGAGCTGAGAGGGCTTAAGGGGCTACTTGAAAACATCTGATTCCTGCACAACACCAACAGCACAGCACAGCACAGCACAGTCTGGTAAGTAGCACTATTTTACATTTACACAAAAGGAAACTGGCTGAACAATTGTCCAATTTAAACTTAATCATTTCATTGTATCACAAAAAAACACAGTTATTGTGATATGTTGTTTTTGCATCAAAGATAGATAGACTGCAGATTGATGGACTTATTTAGTGATAGAATGATCAAGGCTCTTCAAGCAACATCATTGATTCGACTGTAATCTGCACATTTTTTTTATGGTGAAGGGCTGAGGACCCTGTTTGGGATCATGGTGACTGCGACTGCAGCCCTGAAGATGGTCAGCCTGTTTTTTGCAGAGCTCATCAGCAGCATCACAGACTGGTTTCAGACCAAACCAGTATGGGCTGACCTAAAGTTGCTGGAGGACACAGAGCTGAAGACCACAGGCGGAGGTGAGTAAAGAAAGAGAACCCACAAATTCAGATCAACTGATCTGAAGACTTTCTGACCACCTCAGTCGGATTACCTATAATTATATGAAAATGTACAATTTGTGTTTGACCTGCTGTTACTGAAGAAGGAAATTATATCTGGATGGAAAGAGGAAAACTCAGACAACTGCAATTCCTAAATACAACTAGACTTGAATGTGCTTCTGATAAAAGACCTGAATACCTCACACCTATAGATGTTCCATTTTCAAACTGAGGAATTGGGTTCATCGAGGATTTGTTTTTTTAATCGATACTAATATTAACACTAATACTTTTTTTTGACATTTTTTATAAATATGAGGTGTCATTATCTGGTTCACATACAGCTCAATTTAGTATTTTTATTACAACTTATAACTAAGACCAACATGGTTCCCTGATATACTGAATATACACTGAAAAGTGTTTTATTTTATCATTATTGTTCTTTCAGTGATTATTAAATAATGAGTCATTCCACAGAGTGAGTTTAAAAACACAGAGGGCTAGCGGTTTGTTTATTTGTGTGGTTTTTTTTTAGTTCATTTAAATGGATTTGTATCAGGTGTAATAATTAGTATATTATAATGTTTGTCTGAGAAAGTGTCTTTCTACATTCCCTTTTTTAAACAGTGGAATATGAAAGAATGATTGAAACACACTAATCCTATTAAATTAGAAAAAAATACTTTTAGATTTAAAAAAAACTATAGAATTGTATCATCAAATGTATGAAATGAGCAAAACAGTACTTATTTAAACTGTACTAAATTTAAACAATTGCTGTTAACTTCTTCGTTTTTTAAATTGTGTGGTTGCTTTCAGTCCATGAGAAACCAAAGGCTAAATCTCTGTGGGAGAAGACGGGTGCCGTGGTCATGGTTGTACGAAGACCTGGATGATTGCTGTGCAGAGAGGTATGAGGTGTGCCACCATGTGTGCATGAATTAGGACAGCCAGTTTCCATTGATTATGTGTATTTCTATGTATCCTCAATCTGCAGGAGGCTGCTGAGCTGTCCTCTCTCAAGTCCCAGCTACAGGACATTGAAGTCCCACTAATTGTAGTGGTGAAAGAAAACATTGGCAAGGAGCTGGACCTCTTCAAGAAGTACTTCTCTGGGAAAGTCTATGTGGATCATCAGGTTTGCTTTAAGCACAGTGCTTCTCTTTAAACATTCAGAATGTCATGGTATTAAAATTAGGGTTTATACATTTAAGCCGATAAGCTACTTTGGTCCTACGCAGAGAAATTTCTACGGCCCCCAAGAGAGGTGGATGTTTTTCTCCATGTTTCTGCGTGTGGGGGTGTGGAGGAACCTCTGGAGGGCCTATCGGAAGGGCTTCAGAGGAAACTGGAGAGGGGAAGGACTTGTGCTAGGTGGGTTATTCGTCATTGGACCTGGAGATCAGGTACGCTACAAAAAACATAGTAATAATTAGGGCTGAACGATTTTGTAAAATAATCTAATGGCGACTGCGATTTAATATGCGATTATTTTTTCAAGGGCCGCTTGTCATGTCTTTTTCAATGAACACAAGCAATAAATCGATCTGTTTCAGAATAAACAATTTCAGATTTATTTAAATTTTAAATAAATATAAAATATACATTTAATAACACAGATTACAACAATAAAGCAAACACTTCTGTGGCTTTACCTCTTCAACTTATCCAGCTAACTTCACATTTTGTGAAACATGTAAACATGTGGACTGCACTTCCTGAACACTCTCTGAACTCAACAGGACAGTACAAGACAGGACAAAAAATGCATTTTATGATATCGCGATAATATCGCAAATGCAATTAATCGTTCAGCCCTAGTAAAAATACATCCGTATCATTGCTTGTTTGTTATGGTTTGTGACGGGTGATGTTATTATTCAACCAGGGGATTCTACTGGAGCATCGTGAGAAGGAGTTTGGAGATAAAGTAAATATGCTGGCTGTCTTGAGAGCCGCCCGCCAGATTACAATGGACATGGCGTGGTAGATGCACGTATCCATGAGCATGTTTTGACTATAAATAAGAGGTTTAGATTAAATATCTGCTCCAGCAAAACTACACTGACCAAATCACTGTTAAGACATAATATGATGTGTTGCTCCATCGCTGTTGCTTGATGCCTGTGTGCGGGGAAGTTTGTGTGTTTTTATGATGATTTGCTTCTAAAATCTGAAGAAAGAGCAAGTCGGATGCTACATGACACGCAAAAAGAACCTAACTGAAAAGTGCTGTGATGGATGTAATGCATTTACCTTAAAAAAATTAAAATAAAACCAAAACACATCACATCTTACCTGTCAATGTATCTGACTTTACTGGCTGCTTCTCCCTTGAATGTGGTACACATTGTGAAGAAATACCTTCATTGCTTTTCAGTTCACAGTCTCACTCACCAGCCACACAATCTGTCAAATTCGCCTCTGGAAAAAGTAAATGGAGTATAATTCACACACAGATGTTAAAAGTTAATTCTAAAAAGAAAAACAGTTGTATTATTTCACCCCGTCAATGCTCACAATCAAATCAGATATGGAGTAAGGTGTAATGGGTCGATTTTCTCTTAATTTTGAACAACACATCTAAAATGCCTGTTACAAAGTTAATGAGCTGCATGAATGATGCTGCACATGGATCCAAACTATTAAAAATATTTAGGAAAAGAACTAAAAATCATTAGACAATGGAATGTACTGTATCACAGCCAATTTGCTTTTACAAACACGAAAATGTAGATGGAAAAATTATTGAGAACCTCTACCCCAGCCCATATGGTATTTATTTATCTTTAAAAAAAATGATATGAGGAAGAAAACGTGATAAACATGATAGGTATGGCTACAGAAACCCTCAGTAAATATTTAAATTTAGGTATAATTAGACTTATATGTAGACTTTAAAAGCAGTCAAAAGGTCAGCACATTTTTAACTTGTTTCTGCAAAGTGAGTTGAATTAAAGCCCCTAAATGAACTGTGTGCTATACAATTATTGTATAATCTCTAATATGTAGTATTATGACAAGTAGCCTCAGGCTAACGTTAGCTTGAAGGCCTTCATAATGATAACGTTGGCTTTCTCGCATTGTAAGTAAACTCAATATCTCAACAAAATGTCTTCTCTGTGTGCAGTAAAATCCTAAATTGTTTAAATTCCACAACAAACCAATTAAGAACACTCACTTTAGTGTAGTTCAGGAATCAAACCCTCTTTTATCCACGCCAGACACTTCATTGCAATGTTAAAGTTTCTCATTTACTCATCAATCACATAAACGCGCAATAGGAGTCACCTGTCAATCACTTGAAGTGTCCAATGAGATAACGCACGCCATCGGTATCCATGGAAACACCCGGAAATACCGCCCATCTTGGCTTTAATAAATCTATTGAGATGTGCGCCTGCGCAGGACCGTGTTGACAGACGACCGGCTGAAGAGGTGACACCGTGGAGCTTCTGTGATCATTCAGGTGAATGTATTTAATAATTGTATGAATTCATTACACTTATACACGTGCGTGAGTGAAACATGTACAACATCAGCAGTAGGTCTCCATGTGTGGGCTAGCATAGATAGCATTTAGCTCGTTCTTGCTAAGCTATAAGCTTACGTACTAATCACCGTGTCACTTTCACATTTCGGTGTTTAATGATAAACACTAAAAACAAAGTATCTCTAAACTTCTACTGCGTTTACCTCTTTAAGCCCTTTGCGTATAACGTACATTTCACTCCATCTTCAGGAATGCCTGCTTTTGTATATTATGTGGTTATACAACAATAATAGAAGGTTATTATCTTCATAAATGGCTTCGTGACGTGGCTGTAACTGCTTTTTTACATTAACATTGAAGAACAGTCATGTGGAGACAGGGCCATTGATACAGAGCAATAAAGGGGAGAGATTTTTGGGGCCCATCCATATAGTCATATATATATCTGAATAATATCCACTGTTATCCAGGAAGTTTATTATTTGCGCCAAAGTATATAGTCATCTTAAAGATGTAAATCCTTATTTTAATCAGAAAAAATGGTGGAAACGGTGGTAAAATGGGATTTTAAAAACCACAGAAATTGGTTAAATGTTGCAAATTGTGGGTAATGGAATTTTTAAAATGTAGGGTAAATTAGTTTAAATCGGCAAATAATGGTCATTAGGTTGGAAAAGTGGTGGAAAGGATTTATAGTTGCTGAAAATGTCTTGAAAGTGGAAATAATGTGCAGAAAAGGTATTGAAATTTGATGGCAAAGTGGCAGAAATGGGAGTAATGTAGCAAAAATACATTAAAAGGAGCAAAAATATGGCAAGAAAATGTGATGAAAATAGGTTAAAATATGGCAAGTTTGGTGTAGTTGCAGAAAAAGGGTAAAAGAGCTCTAATTGTTAAAAAAATTCTAGTTTCTTGGAAGCATCTGGCGACCCCAAGGTTGAGAACCTCTGCTCTAGAGTGACAAAGCAGTACAAGGTTAAAATGCTTGTCTGTTTCAACCACATGTAGTACATGAAGTGTTTTAATTGCCAAAAATTTCATAGTTGCATACAGTAACGTTCATGTTTGTGTCCTTGTGTGTTGCAGTGTCATCCTCAGGGTCTGCAGTGGAGGGGGAACTGCTAGGGATGGGTCTGTGGTCTCTGGGTCTGGGTGCTGTGGGCGCGGCCCTTGCTGGTATTTTCCTGGCTAACACAGACCTGTGTTTGCCTAAAGGTGCCAACGTTTCCCTGGACTACCTTGAAGATGCAGACTTGGGCTCCACCACTGATGGTACTTCTACATAATGTCTGTGAATATGAGCTGAATGCCAGCAGGAGCTAAAACCATGAAGTTATGTCATCACAGAGGTGTTTTACAGCATGTTTACATTCATTGTATGCAGTGAATGAGGCTTTGTGTAGCAGTATAGAAGAAAAGCCTCTTTAAAAGCTGCTGGTGTTACAGATTAGTTTCTCTTGAAACACTGGAATGTGACCATGAATGTTGTAGTCTTTCCACCAGGCCAAATCTTTTATCCTCAAGTTTAGTCGTGAATTATCACTATTGTGTCGCATTTTAAGCAACTGATGATTTTTGTTTGGGCCGCAGCCGACAAGGTCATCAAAGCAAAGAGCCTGTGGGAGAAGAACGGGGCCGTGGTCATGGCTGTGCGGCGCCCAGGATGATTTTTGTGCAGAGAGGTGATTAGTTAGAAAGTTTGTGATTATTCGACATGGGTTGAAGGCGACATTAGTTCTGACTTTGTCCTGTTACAGGAGGCCTCTGAGCTGTCCTCTCTGAAGCCCCAGCTGGAAGCGCTCGGGGTCCCTTTGGTCGCTGTGGTCAAAGAAAACATTGGCACAGAAATCCAGGACTTCAGGCCACACTTTGCTGGGGACATCTTTCTAGATGAAAAGGTTGGAATGGGTGTTGGAAAAACCCTGCTTCAACTCAATCTTATAAATCTTAATTAGACTTAGACTTCTATTATAGTCATTCAAACTTTAACTTTACAGTACAGATAAGAACATTGGCATTGGCTCGTACAGCAGGATAAACAGCAGCAAGTATATACATAAGGCAAGTAGTATTAAAAAAAAAAGAGAGAGAGAAAGAGATACAGTACAGATATAAATAGATAAGTGATCAGTTATCAGTAAAACAGGATTTAAAAAAAACAACAGCAAGTATTCCCGTAAGGTAAGTAGTATTAAAAAAAAGACAAGTTATTAATTATAATTACAGAACTCTTCCCCAGCAGTATGTACTGACATAAATAAATCTTATTTGGTTAGGTACACTTTTAAATATTGCATTGCAGCAATTTCAATTCAGTAAATTCAGTGTTTTTCAACCATGGGGTCGCCTGGAGTGTAAATAGGGTCATTTTTTAATTTAAAACACAATCGTCAAATATGATGAAAAACTTCTATTTAAAAAAAAAAAAATGTCTTTGGGGTCACCAGAAATTCTTGCTATTGAAATGGGGTCACAATCCAAACAAGGTTGGGAACCTCTGAGTTAATTGGATTTGAAGATGTTTCTTTAGAAAAGACACAAATGTAAACAAAAATCTGAAAAAGCTCTGATTTTAAACCAAACCCCATCTTCCAACTCAGGGGTGTCAAACTCATTTTAGTTCAGGGGCCAAAAATGTAGCAGTTTGATCTCAAGTGAGCCATAGATTATATGCAGGAAAACGAGTAAAATGAGTGCCATAGTTTGCACTTCTACGTATACGTAAAATACAATATGGAAGAAACTGACTGTGTCCAAGCAATAAGTGATGGATATCATTCCCAACAGGACCTTCACTATAAATTCCCTAGATTTTTTTCTATTCAATTAAGGGAAATATGTTGTAATTTGAGGAAAATTAAAGGTTTTTTTCAAAGAATTTTGAGTTTTTTCAACAGTTTAACACTTAGAATGACAACAACCAGAAGCACCAGGAGTTTCATTTACACAATTATTAATGTGCTTATTGATGGTCATGATGAGACTAACTAAACTCTCTCCTTTTTTTTTTTTCCAGAAACAATTTTATGGTCCACTGCAGAGGAAGATGGGTGGTCTGGCCTTCATTCGTTTAGGTGTGTGGCAAAACTTCATCCGTGCCTGGAGGACTGGTTACCAAGGAAACATGAATGGAGAGGGCTTTGTTTTGGGCGGAGTTTTTGTCATCGGAGCAGGAGAGCAGGTAACCAGTCGTTGGCACACAGACTAGTGTGTGCACAAGTACATCATTGTTCTAACGCCATTGTTTGTCTGCAGGGAATTCTACTGGAACACAAAGAGAGAGAGTTTGGCAACAAGGTGGAGCTGTCTGACGTTATGGAGGCTGCTGAAAAAATAGTACCAGTGAAACAATAACTACTTCAAAAGCAGGGAGATAGTTTTAGAGAAACTAAAGTTTACCATGTCACACTGAGATGAAAATAAGTCCGTCCATCAATAGGATACTAATTTTACAATCACAAAATACCTCTGTTTTTGACACATTGACCTGCTCACAGGCATTTAAACAGAGCTGTGAAATACAGGACAGTGCTAGTGTAAGTCCAGCATTAGTCGATTCATTTTCCTACCTCCAAGACTTTTAAAACATCTTTCAAACGGGAGCGTCTTCATTCAGGTAGTTGATAACTTTAAGGTCAGTAATGCACAATTATGTGTAAAAGCCCTTTCACTTGTGGTCAAGCTCCACTATGGTCCTCCTCTGACTGATGGGGAAAGTATAGTGTGAGATAATGACGACTTGGCTCTAAACTCGACACAGAGAGGAGCAGGTTTGATGCCTAAACGCACTCTGAGGCTCAGCTGTCTGACAGAAAAGGAGAACCGTTGGTGGTGTTTGGAGCAGGTGTTGGTAGCAATGACGGTGTGAAACCTATGTTTAGATTTTGTGTATATGACTAAATAAAGACCTCATGAATAGATTTTCACTCAATTTTGTCTTGTTTTTCTTTTCGAGCCTTACAAATAGTCTCTGCACCCTCTTTCTCACCAGTATCACCGTGACTGGTATTTTTAGGATGTAAGTAAGGGTACACACAGGACTTCAATGGTCAGTTATATAAAGCTACCAAATTTAATCAGATAAAATCCCTAAAAACCATACCAAAACCAAATAATCATAATAAACGCCGTCTCCATGGCTACACGTCCCACTATGCAGTGCATGAAAATCTAAACTAATGGAGTGTTTACTTTGGAGATAAAGACAAACTTTCAAGCATTAATTCATTTCAATCTTTTTTTCTTTTGGAGTAAATGTTTCATTCATTGATCTATGAGGTCTACATTATATCAATTATATCTAATAAAAAATAAAATAAAATCAGGTGTTGCAGCCTTAACAACCAAGAAAGAAAAAAAAACTGTCAGTGTTTTTTAGCTGCAGTATTATTACATTGGTCTTAAATTGTACAGTCAACAATTTTATTACTAACAATTAGGCCAACAATCCTGGATCAAAATCTGCTTAAAAGTATTACAAAGGTTAGAGCAGGGGTGTCAAACTCATTTTAGTTCAGGGGCCAATTACAGACCAGTTTGAGCTCAAATGAGCCACAGATTTTGACTGGCAAAAAAGCAATTTCAACCATATTTTGCGCTAGTTAGCACTTCCAGGTATAAATTACATATAAACTACAATATAAGAGGCTGACAATATCAAACCTGTTAAATTTAACTTAAATTTCCTTGATATTATGAACAATTGTTACTTAAGTTAGTAAAATAATTTGAAGAAAGTTGTAGGATTTTGATTTTTTTTTTGTTTTTTTCATCAATTTGAGACAAAAAAAAAAAAAGTATGCCATCATCTGATAAGCATGAGAAATTTGTATCCATGTGTATTTGGAGGGGTTGAGATATGAATTATTCAGTCATTTAATGTGCATTTAATTGCTCATTTTAGGTCTTTCATTTGCTGATGAAACACGTTACTAGTGCTGCATGTGTGTAAATTAACTATATACAACTGCAACAGTTTTTTATTTATTAAATAAATGAACCAGACAGGATTGCATATTCAATGAGACAGTTTTATTCTATTGCTCAGAGTCAAGTCTTCAACATTCAGAAAAACAACTGAGGGGAGAAACAATGAGCACCATTACTGACAGTTCTACACACATGGAGCGAATATGTGACACAGGATTGTCTATAAATACATTTGTGCCTTTAATACACAAAGTTGTGACTAAAACAAGGTGCAAAGGTTCCAACAGACATGACGGAAGTTTAAATAGTCAATCTAGCCTCACTGATGACGCTCTGACGGCTCCATGATTGCTAAGAATATCTACGTAAGAAATTAAAATGTGAAACAAAAGCTAAAACTTTCTTCCCCTCATTCCTGTAACAAATGTTCATACTTGTCTTATCTTTGGATATATCAATAAAGATAGAAGTTGACAAACTATAAATTCTTCAGTTTTTGTTCGTAATAGTTCCAGCACTTTAACTCTAAGTGTGGATGATGACACGTTTCACATGTAATAAAAAGCACAGTGGTCCCATGACCCCAGTGAATAAAATACACTTCAAAAAAAGCTTTGTTTAAATAGAAACTAAAGTCCTAAAGCAGCGCAGCAGAGGTTAAATAGTGCAGTTTGACCCTCGGCAGGAAAAGTAAAGCCCAACACAACAAACATCGACTATAGCAGAACGCAGGCTGATGTTCTATCTTCACACCATGCTGACCAACAACGACCTGTAGTGTGAGCGATCGTGTGTCAGCGTTCAGTCAAACATGAGGCGTAAACAAACTTCTGCTATGTCTGCAACAATCAGGCAGTTACTACAATCTCTTTAATTCCATTGATATATTTTCATTTACTTGACCATTCATTTCAAACATAAAGCTAGATTAGAATACACTGAACAAAATGGCAAAACTCTCTCTTAACAACCTTTAATCCCTTTAATACTGAGTTGTTAGGCTTTAAAAATGTAATAACATGACCATTATTAGATCAAATCAACTCATTTTTAAACACCTGATCTCACCTCAGAGTTTGTTTTATTAAAAGTAGGGGTGTCCCGATACAACTTTTCCACTTCCGATACGATACCGATATTGCAGCCTTGCGTATGGGCTGATACCAATATCAATCCGAAACGATATCTGCACGAATCATACATACTTTTATTACTTATTTTGTAGTGTGGAATGTTAGAAAAGGCTTGATCAAGTGATGTTTCTCAAACAGAGAACAATAGTCAGCAACAGTAGGTATGAGAAAAACATAATATCTACAGTATTCTACAATTGAATAAATATAATATATATCGGAGATTTCAGATGCAGTCCGATGAAATCCGATATTCGTTTTCTGGCTGATATCGGACCAATATCAATATCGGATTGGGACACCTCTAATCAGAAGGCACATCCAAGCAAACCTCTGAATATCCACAAGCCCTAAAGAAAAGCAGAATCCAAACTATTGAATAGTGCCAGGTTTTTCAACCTTGGGGGTCGCCTGAAATTTCTATTAATTAAAAAAAAATTATAATACAAATTTTAAACTTACTGTTCTTTTTCAAAAATAGAGTTCAAATAAAATGCAGTAAAAAAAAAAAATCTGAGCTAACAACTTGTCTCTAATCCTGGTTGATCTGCATTCGTGATAGAGTATAACAAACTAATGAATTAAAAACTAATTCTAGAAAGAAAAAAAAGTATTTGGGTCGAAATAAATTATTTAAATCAAAATAGGTCCAAAAAAGGTTGGACACCACTGGAATAGTGTGACTTTAAAACATATCCACTGGTGGATATTCACACACATTTCACAAATGAAAAGAAGCTGTTGGTTATAACCAATTTAAAAAGATACTAATTTTCAATTTATGTTATACTGTTCCAATGATATTAATAAATGAAGTTAGAGTGTGTGTTTTGATATGCATCCCAATCATGGCCATATAAGCTGGAATTTAGGGTGAATCAATGTTAAAAATTTCCCTTCAGGACCCACAGTTTACATTTTTGTTCAGTGTATAAATGAAAATATTACACCACCAGTACACAAATATATCACTATATACAAACACTGATTCATGTTATTTAACAAACTTCGGCGGCAGCAGATCTCACTGCAGCCCAGCTGTTTTCAGTGCAGATGTGGGGGTCATCTGCTGGGTTGATCAATCGAGGTGCTACAATATAATATAAACCCATTTGCATGTGCTTTACGATAATATAGATAATATATTGTGTATATATAAATATATGAGAAAATAAACCTTGTTTTTTTACAAAGTCCAGGCAAACAACAGCACGTTATATTAAATGTTTGCAGAGAACAATGCTGTGTGTAAGTCCTTAATAAAAACAACACAAACTATCCACTTCAAGCCAAGCCACGACAAACATTGCGCACACAATGTTGCACCTTGCTAACCCACAAGCACATGTACTACTTAATTAGAACAGGGCAAAAGCAGATCAGGCAGCACTTAGCACTTTGTTAAAACTCTGTTCATAAAGAACGGTAAGACTATTTCTTCTGTCTGCAGTTAAAAACCTGAAGTTATGCAAACATTCTAATCAGAGCCACAATCTGGGACGCAGCAACACATCCTGCATCAGGGAAATCAACTACAATACGCAACACAAAAAAACTAAAACACCACCACTCCACACAACAAAACCATTCCATTCAAAACACGTCCCACAACAACAATACTCAATAGTGTCGATTAATTTATGTGCTTTAAAAAGGTTTTGCACTAGTAACTGGTTTAGCAACAAAAAGGACTGGGTTCAGTACATCAGTGGGACACACTGTACTCAACAATAACAGGAAACAGAACAGTAATGAGAATTGGAGTGTTTACAGCTATTGGCCAAGAGATTTATGAGTAAAAATTAAGTCGAACTTTATCAGTTTTTTTTTTTATCTCTGATTATGTAACAGTTGTAAAAGGCAGGAAATATATCCCTACATTCAGGAGCATTTACAAGCACAAGCCTTAGTATTAAACTGGACACACAAACAATCCATTGAAAGTAAACTGCGTCATGATTTCAGTTTTTTTTTTAAGGGGGGGGGGTCCAGTTTTTCAGTCATTTGTTTTTAACATCTCTCCAATTCATATCTTCAGCAGCTGTGTTGTTTGTTGATTTATATTTTTTTAAAAATAAAAAGAAAAAACATGCATAATTATTCTCTCTGTTTTCTCCTAAGTGTGCCCACAAACCATGGATGTGTGTGTGTTGTGTTTTGCCTCCTACAGGCCCTTGTTGAAATAGACGGTAGTGGTGTCGGGGCTGCTCTGCCGTATTCTCTCCTGAAGATCAGCCTCCAGACCACTCAAGCTCATGGAGCTGCAGAAAGATGGTCATCCAATGAATGATTATTACCACACTGTATTAGAGCTGATTATTACTGATGTGTGACGTGTCGAAGTGGCTCATTGTACCTTTTCTGAGGGAAGAGGGCGCAGCACAAAGGAGTAGCAAACACCAGACTGAAACAGAAACACATGTTTTAGATGTGTTCAATGTGAGAAAAAAAATAATGGATAATATTTAACAATGAAGGATAAATATTATTTTAAGTGAATTCTGCGTACCACAGACCAACGAGGCCAACCTGGACCGGAGCGTTTAGGATCGGGAACCGCTACAGGAATACAGAAAGATCATAGATTGGTATTTCTGACAGTATATTAGAGATGATATGTAACAACGTTTGTTATATAGATATATATATATTATAAAACCTGAAATGTAATAACTAGTCAATGATGCAACAAAAGTGCTGAGCCCAAAATGTAATTAAAAAAAACCCCAAAATGTTACATCTGTTCCATAATGTAACAAGATGCTGAGCCCAAAACATAAAAACTTGTGTAATAACTTTCATTATTACATTATGGAGTAGGCAAAACATTTTTATTCTAATCGTGTAATAATTTTAATGATTATTATTTATTTTTCAGTGAATCAATGATTCATGGATTAAACTGCTTATTGCTGTAATGTAGAATAGAAGTACAATGTAGTATAAACAGATGCTGTGCATAAATGTGTGTGTGTGTCTATCAGTGCTGTGGTCAACCAAGGAAATGGTTGGTCGACCAAGACTATAGCACATGTAGTGATTACATGTAGCGACCAAAAAAATAAAAATAAATAAGAAAAACAGAGAATAAATGAGCAGGTGCAGAGGAGGATGAGGAGAAAGAAAAAGAGAGATAAATATTTTTGTGGTGCTGATTTGCTTTTAAACACAGACCATTTATGATATGAACCTTATTCAAGCTTTGACCAGAACACAACAAAGCAAAAGTGAAACCTACAGGTCCGACAGACATTATCTATTTATATCCGTGTCCGAACTGAAACCGTTTGTTTTAGTGATAAGCCTGCTTTTATTGATAAACAATGTCAACATCTGATCAGCGCACAAGGAAACAAATGAACGTCAAACATAGTATCAAATATAAGGATAATCCATGTTCTTGTGCAGAAGGAGGACTGATTCAATAGTGGATGCTTGTGCTTCAAGCCTGTCTTAATTTGTTCCCTCTCTGTTCTGAGGACAGCGCACTGTGCAGTGACAGCTGAAGCACAACACTGTTTTTCTTTCTTTTTTTGCAGCCAGCACTCACTAACACAGCTGTTGCTGGACAGAGAATCATGTTTAGGCCAAAAATAATATATATTTGATATTTAATCCTTATCACCTATATGTGTGCATTGCATTTTTTTTAAACAGTATTGAAACTGATACTATTGCTGGTCGACCAATGAAAATCTTAGTTGACGACGGCGACATCCACCAAATGACCAAAGTCGGCAGCCCTAGTGTTTATACTGTATATATGTTATGTTTATATATTAGGGATCACCGATATGGGTTTTTTAGGGCCGATGTCAATACCATTTTTTTCCATCAGCCTGAGCCGATGACCGATACAGATTTTCTTGAGCCGATACTACTTTTGCTCCCTCAATTTACATCACAAAAATTACACTATGATAATGATAAATGGTACAAGTCTCATTTTAAAAAAAGGAACATTTAATGAATTTAACAAAGGTGAGGTAGAACGACACAAAGTAAAAAATATTTAACAAATAATCAAAACAGGGGATGTAGAACAAGAACAAGTAAAAAATAGAGTGAGACATCTCATGAAATATGAAAGACAACTGTTTGTCCTTGTCCTGAAAACAGCTTTGACAAAAGTTGGTCTGACTGAAGATACATTTTATTAACAGGATTATTAGTATAGATAATATAATTATAGTATTAAACACAAAAAGAAACCATGAATAATAGTCCGTTCCAACACAACCCCAGAACATAAAATAGCAGAGGAAAATAATGGGATGTCAGATACGCAATAAGCAACAAACTGATCAAGTTTCTGTTCTAAATTACATCAACATAAACCAGAATAAATATTCAAACAAGTAGTAAATTGCTTCTCAAAGTTAAAAAACTTGTCAGTGCAGCGCTGAGAGAAGCAGAGAGAGAGGGAAACAAACACACACACATATATATATATATATATATATAACATGTTCATGTTTTGGGCTCAGCATCTCGTTACATTATTGACCAGTTATTACATTTTGGGTTTTATTATATATATATTTTTACAACATTGTTATATATCTGGCTCTAACAAAACTGCCCACTGACAAACACGAAGCTTATGTGTGACAACTTAGTAACCAGAATGATTCTAACTGTCTAAAACAACAGAAGCCCACACCCAACACACCCATTCACGTCACACACACACAAAAATGTTGTCTGCTTACCTTCATGAACGCTCTTTTCTCCAGAGCGTTCATTATAACTGGAGGGAAAGCTGTGGATTTTAAACAAGCACACAGATAACAGGAGTGAGGCTTTAATAATAAAAAAGCAACAACAAAACTTAAGATTGTCCACTTCAGACACCGTCAGTAGGAGAATAATCTCAGAGGAAGTCAGGTGAATACTACACATGGATACACAAAAGGTTTATTGGTCTCAAAGTGCAAAGTGAGAGTGAAACAACAACGTTTCTATTACCCATAGCAGGTACGGCCATGCCAATCCTGGACACCACCACCTGTATGATGGCCTGTTTGGCAGCATTTGGAGACTCTCCCAACCGGTTACCGTTCTCATCAGTCACAGGGATACCGTATTTCAGCTCCCTAACAGGAACAACAACAACAATATTCATGGAACAAACACGTTGTTGCTTAGGATACATTGAATAAAAGACCATTGTGGAACTATTACCTTTGTCTCATAAAGGGAATGTTGATGCAGTTGGCAGCAGCCACTGCAGCAAAAGGGACAAAGCGGCTGATAATAGGAGGGAGACGCTGCAGATGAAGAAAAGAATTCATCAGAGACTGAACTTTGTGTGTGAGTGAAGCATGAGTTCTACATTTGCAAGAGACTTCAGACTCAAGGCAGTGACAACAGCTCCAGTTGTAGCACTGACATAAGCAGCACCCAGCTGGCTGTGGGAACACACACATTACACAATTACAAAGACAATTTTCATGTTTCATCACATTGAAGAACTGTCGCACAAAAGCTCAGTGTAAACTTCGCTGTGTATGATTATGTAAAAGTAGAAGATACTGAGTACATGCTAGACGCATTTACAGAGGGTTTTTTCTTCAAAAAGGTAATTGGATAAAAACCACGTATCAAAGCTTCAAGCAAATAATGCACTTCTGCAATATTTGATAATTGCTAAGATTAGATTCTTAAACTGATGAAAAATAATCAGCGAAAGCGTGTTTTTTTAGTGAATAAAAATTATGTTAGGCTGACTTTAGGGTGACATGAGGCTGAGCATGCTTAACAGTGGAGCCAAATACCGCTGCACAGGAGAGAAGAGCAGCTCCCACTGCCTCCTCACAGACACTAGTTTAGAGCTGGGACAGGAATGAACTACAGTGGAAGTGTAGGTGAAAAGTCCTCCCTACTTCACGGTGATGGGAGCGTCTCCACTGCGGTTGGTGTAGTTGACGACAGCGTTAAAGGACTGGTTGACCCACTGCCAGAACACCACTGCCGGTGTTGTCCTACAAAAATGTTGACAGAGATAAGATTGAAGGAGTGACACGGCACATTTTATTTTTAGATCACTAATAAACAAGAAAATAGCAGTTAAATACTGACTCAGCTTGACCACATAACAACAAAACGATAGTGTAATATTTTCCTTTGGTAATGGTGTATTATAACCCAGGGTATAAATGCATAATTGTACCCGAGGTAAAAAAATATATATATTGTGTAACTTTGCTGCCTCCAAGTGGAAACATGGAATAACTGCATTATAGCAGAGAGCTGTGGAGTCAGCATTTTTTCAAGTGCAAATATTATCTCAGGAAACATGAATTATTAAGATACACACATGGTTATTGACTTGCTAAAATAATGTTGGGCCCTATAAAATCCTTTTTATTTTTTTCCCATATTCCATGTTTTCAATACAATTTTTTTAAATTCTGTTTTTTTAAGAAATATTTTTTATCATTTTTTTCAGAAACTCTTAGTTTTCAACTTCTGTGAGGAAACAAAATAAATAATAAAAAAAAAACCATAATCAAACTAAAAGGTTTGTCAAGATAAAAATGTAACTTAAAAGCACGTGTAAGATACAATTAAAAGGTTGATATAAAGCTGTACTGACATAGATTATTCTGTCTGGATTCCATTTTTATTGGTCTATTCAGTGATTTTGTTAATAATTCTGTTAACATGGAACTTATAGGGCTCTAATAATGCATTGATACAAAATCACTCTACTTTCTAGGAGTTTAAAGGTCATTACCGTGTAAATAAAACAGTTACATCACGTTTGCATAACTCATCTATTTTTGATTATTGCATGCTTTGTTCATGATGAGTTAATCACATGATCACAGCACTGTGAGGGTGACATTTGAAAATCTTTTCCATCCATCATGCTGGGATTATTATTTCTATATTTTTGCATTGCTGTATCAAAGATGACTTACAGTATCACAGGCGCGTGACTTTATCCAACTAATTCTCATTTCAGTGTCGTGAAGTGTGTCGTAAATGTCTCTGCTGTACCTGTAAAAGGTGAGCATGCAGCCTGTGATGGTCATGTTCATCGGCACCTGCGCCGACATCCGGCCAATCACAAACATCTTCTCCCCGGTGTCTGGGTGGAAGGCGGAGTCATAGACGTACTTGGCCTTCCAAAGCTCGTCCTCTGACAGGCCAGGCTTCACAATCCCAGCTCTGAGTAAAAGAAACGAGTGTAGAAGTCTTACAACATAGAAACATAACATACATCTACACAGTCACACACCCATCAGTATTGCCTTATTTTCTTGTATTGACTTGAGACTAGGGCTGGGCTGTTGACCAAAAATTTATATCACGGTATTTTTCTAAATTCTAACAGTTTTTTTCATGCATAATCAGGTGTTCACAGCATTTTCTACTGGTTGAGAGAGGAATTACTGCAGTAGATTAACTGAGGATACTCTATTTTACTGTCATGATGAGTGAATATTGTGGAATAATTCTAAACTAGTTTGCAACAGCAGCCCGATGGCTCTTTGCCACGCTTGCTTAGCATTAGCTTGATTTCTAGCTTAAATTGCTGCATACTCAGTGGTGTGGTGGTTTCTTATGGTGAATAAGGTAGCGTTTTGTTTGGAGCTCCACCAGGACTTATTTCGGCATTATAGGAATTACAAATTGCGATCCTTTACTTTCTTTTTCTGTGTATTACTGCCGAACTGCTAAGCTAACTGTAGCAGAGGCAAGCGCAGGCAGGCACATGCTCACATGCAGCTTCAGAGCTTTCAATTGTGCCTTTATTACCCATTTACACTGCAACTAACACCAGAGCGCTACTATTTACCTTCCAATTTAGAAGTACAACGTTGAAAAGGGTTCGGTCTGAAACCCGGTGCAGCGTAGCATTCCGAAAGTTGTGTAATCAAATACACCGGTACGGTGGTATATTAAAAATTCATATCATAACGAAAATATATACTGGTATTCGGAATGAACCGGTATACCGCCCAGCCCTACTTGAGACTCATGTTTGATTTCCATCCGCTTATGTGTTTCAGTACCTGTAGTTCTCCACAATCCCACGGGCTTCTTCCAGAGTCTCGGAGGACAGCAGGACGTTTCTGGGGTCCGTGACCATAAAGAAATGCTGGGCACGGCCCATAAATGTGCCTTGATCCCATCTGGGCTCCTTGATGTTTATGTTGAGGGATAGTTCTCCAGACATCCTGGGAAAAGACAGATATCGGAAATAATTAGTATCTGACATATTCAGAATTGAGACTAAATTAAATAGCATATAGAGAATAGTTAAAAGGAGATTCTACAAGACATCCACATGGGTATCATTTAACTAAAACTACCAAGAAAAGATAAATACTGCTGACAACTACAGAGAAAATAACCTTTTTTTTCTGAACCCAAACCAAGTGACAAAATTGACCAGATATTCCCATATAAATAAGGCGGCCAAATACCAGCCATGCAGGTGAAATCAGACTGATTAAACATTTAATCCTCAACTCTGATCCTCATAAAATGTGCCCCTCCTCCAACACTACACTAATTCAGTTCAACCATCCTCTAAAAACACACACAAATAATCCAAACTCTAAAATGAGATCATACTGCATGCACAACTGTGTATTTTCCAAAATAAAAGTTAATGTTTAGATTAAATCAGTAGTCAGTTTGATTACCTCTTGGAAAAAAAAAAAAAAAAAAAAAAAGCATTGGTTTCCTATTTAAATATAGATCTATTGAAATCAGATCATATTTGTTGCATATGTATAGTTTTTTATTTGCAATTACTCATTTCAACCATCAAATAAATGCATTTTCTATAATGGTTTTTCTTTCTGAAGTGGTAAATTAAATATAGATCAGAAAGCTTAGTGGGTGAAATTGTGAGGATTTAAAAAAAAAAAAATTTTTTTTATATGGCTGGATGGATTATAACAGCATTTTACGTAGCTCACTTAACCTGTTATAATCTGCTAATGCATCTGTTGTACTAGTGCACCACAGAAACCCAGCCACAGTATATTATTATAATGTGCAAAAGAATGCACCATTACCAGTATCTACCTATAAAAGCAAGAAAGTTCTGTATGCTTGTGCATTTGTTGAGCAAATACCTCCCTGGCGCGGTCTCTGTTCGACCTGAAACAATGGCTTCCAAATACCCAGAGTGTGTGCATCTGTTATTTTGGAGTAATTTGGCCATTTCAAAATGTTTATTTTAATGTTTGTTTGACAGTTTGTTTGGAAGTTATGACATACAAAAAATACACAAAATGACAACAGAAATGCACAAAAATTACACCAAAAAAGATACAAAAATACACAAAATGGCTCCAGAATTACACTACAAAGGCAACAATAAACAATAATTATACAAAAAAATGCACAAAAAGAACAACAGAAAGATACAAAAATACACATAAAAACATACATTACAGAAAAAATATAAAAATTAAAAACAACAAACATTCATCATGCACATGTCCCATGGAATTAAACCAGGGAAATTTTTACTTTGCACCCACAAATAAACCCCTTTAAAACACTACAGAGTATGTACACCTCTTTGTACAAACACATTCATTTGGCAATATTTGACAACTCTACTTATGCCCCTCCCACTATATGAATACATACTTCTGACGGGCACTGTACTAGAGCTTAGAACATTTAAAAGATCCAAAGAAAAGCTCAAAATAAGATCACAAACACACAATCTGAGCACAAAAGTCTTCCACCCTATTGCTATTTCTTGTTTTGTTTTTGTTGTAAATACTGATAAATACATACATACACCTACATATTTGGACAGTGACACAAATTCTGGTTTAACAGCTCTGTACATCATTAATAATGGTTTTGACACCTTCACAATGCAGATTGAGGGATCTGCTTTAATCATTTGGATGCAAGGTGTGACCACTGTGTGTGAATGGTGTGAGAATTGGGATACATTTTTACGTTTTGGAAATACATCAGAATGGAAAGAAATATATCAAAATAAAATAACACTGAAGCTGGAGAACACAGGTTTGACAGGTATGACTTCATGTTGGGCAATTTAAACAAGCCACTGGTGTTATGGAGTCATTGGTTGCAATGCTATCTGGCGACTGACTCGAATTAATTGAAATTTTATTTAACATTAACATTTTTAACAACAATTTTATTTAACATTGAGATACGTTTAGTGCCCTGAACACATTTTCTACTAAAGCAGTGGAAACACAAGTTTATATTAAGTGAAATAAAATTAAATAAATAAAAATCACAATATTGAGCGGCCTGCTAGATAACTGTTTCTGACTGACTCAGTCGAAAATAATACAAAATGCAATTAATGTATGTACCTGTAAAACAACGACAGCAACACTGTCTCATTTAAATAGAAAACCACCGATGACACGCGCAAACATGAACCTAACCGGAAGTTACTCCCAATGAAACATGATTACAGGTTTATTCGAAACACTGGCTAACCCAAGTAGCCTATGATGCTATGTGGTGTCTCTACAATACAAAACCCAACGCAATGGAATAGAAAATAACTGCTACGCATTCATTGTCACCACTTCTCACACACACAAAGGTATATGAATGAACAAAGTCATTAATGTCATCAATACAACTTACTACCGTCAGTTCATTTTAGAGTTACAAGCTAACACCTATGCTAGCACTCCACTAAAAACTGCAAGGGCACAAATAATGTCAGAAAATGCTCAGTTATTCGGGCCGCAGCTTGAAGTGTATATATTATTGATATGTACCATTATTAAGACGTACCTGCTGTGTTTCCTTTGACTGATTCAAATGTGACCTCTCAATATCACTGTACCGCTAGGTGGACCGATGACTCGTTCAATGACTCCACAAAGTATCGGAAATTCTCATTCCTTCACCTTGAAACGCTATAATCTCTAAACCACATCATAATACACACACAAAAGCTTTTTTACGCCAAAAAATTGTGAATTAGTAAAGTCATAGTTATGAATGAGCATGGTCATCATTACGAGATTAAAAGTCATCATGATGATTTAGTGAAGTCATAATTATAAGATAAGATGTAAATATTATGAGATAGAAAGTCATAATTACGAGATACGAGCATTCTACCGACACACACTGTTACCATTCTCATTTACACTTTGAATAATAATTCATTCAAAACACATATTGTGGCTGTTTATTCAGTTCTTAGAATTCAACACTTGGTACATAGTGTTGAAAATAGTAGCAGTACATAAAAACGTCTTTATTACAAAAATGATCCCGTCACATTTGGAAATTTACATCGAAATTGTTCTCTTTCTAATCCCATGGATATGATTTTCATTTTGGGCAGGGCATCCTCCGGCAGTCATCATAGTATCCATTAGGTACAAATTCAGAGAGAACGTGCAAATTAAAATCTAAAAGAGGCAAATCTAATTTTTAAATTTTTTTTTTTTTTAAAAAGCACCAACTAAGTGAAAATGATGTAATGTAAGCGAGATGTTTTTTTTAGGAAAACAGAAATGCCGTGTTTTTTTTTTAAAGCGCATGACAGTCTGTCTGTTTGGAAACTAGACCTTTCTGAAGCGTCCTTGAACGCAGCACTCTGGGCGGTGTCGGTGTGAGTCAATGGAAAAACCGCGTTGTGCGTGGGAGGCAAACAGCACGTGATTGGTTCAAACACACACTAACCTTACTTAACAATAGCTTTAAATATGGCAAAAGGTGGTAAACAGAGGACACTAGCACACAGCTAATACAATTTGTTGGGGAAACTTGTTTATGAACACTTGGAGTCTGTTGTCTGTGTAATTTGTCTCTGACCTTAAAAGGGAGAACAGATTTTACATTTGTCTCGAACTGTCTCATTATAGCAATCCCATAACATTGTGGAATTAATCACCTAATGAAAGGTAGCACAGTTCTAGACTGTAGTGGGTTCGATACAAGAAAACGATATGGCTTAGTCAGCTTCGTGTTCTGGTGAATTTATTGTGCAGGTCCGCCCAAAAGTGCAAACAAAAAAAAATGACTTTGCCAAAACCAGATCCACGTGCACTTCTTTCTATAATAATTACAATATTTACAACCTGCTTCGTCCTTGCCAAGAATTGGTACCTTCCATGTACTCAGCTCCCCCTTCAAGCACTCACTGCCATCTGTCTTCTTCTTCTTCTTCTTCTTCTAATGGTTTCCGGCAGGCTGTACACTAAAAGAAGCGTAATGCTGCCCTCTTCTGTTCACTTAGAGTCACTCCATTTTAGATTCTCAAATAGAGGTTGGTAGATTAGAGATACCTCACGACTGCCTTATCTATTAAAATCGAACTGCCATCTGTCATGTTGAAGGCCCTTTATATAGCCTGAGGCCCCGCCCCAACACAATGAAAATAAAGAAAACCAACAGTCTCTCTACACACAGAAACGAAATCACAAGATAAGTATTTTTAGCAAACTACAAAAAGAACTAACCACAATAATCTATTTACTAATGACTCAAAAATTCCCCAAAAGAGAAAATAAAACAATTCTGCATTGAAACCGTAAAGTCACCTGACATCCCGTGACGTCACTCATGCGCGCCCTGCATATGACGCAATATAATGCGGAAGACGTATTCACTCAGGTTGGCTGGGTAAGTTGTATGACTGAGTGGCGTATACCGGTGAAATGTTTGCAACTTGGAGAAACTATGGATGGGAAAGTAGTTGAGCAGCGGCCAAGTGTGCACCCATGGCGGCTGCGGTGGCGGTGACACGAACCCTGAGGACCGTGGTAAACGGATGAAGCGGTAAGGAAAAGCTGGTCTGAGTGAGTGTAAATGTATATGTGTGCATTATCGTCGTGGCGGCTCCCCCTTCACTAGCTGACGGGCTACTCCGTCACATAGACTTTGATTTAAAATTCAATTTGCGATTAATCTATCTATAAAGCAAGGAATCTCTGTCTGTGTGTCTGTAGCTCAAACATCTCTGCAGTTCAGGGGCAGACAGAGCTGAGACTTTCAACATGGCTGCTGCTTGGTTCAATGGTGTGCAACGTCAGATTTTTTTTTTTTTTGAAGCCCCACCCCCATGCCTCGCTGTAGAGCTAGGACACCTCTTAAAAGCAGTGCTAAGGGGTGTCGACGGACTCAGTGACAGTCCTAGGTCTCCACAGTGACGATGTCATCCCTATGTTCCAGTCTCCAGTGATGTTGTCATCAGTTAGATTATTGGAACATTGGTCCTACCTCTACAGTGACGACGACCCCCATCAAACAACCTCATTGACAACTGTGTGTGTTTCTGATGTTTAGAAATAGTTACACTTTGCTTTTTCCTCTCCTACAACAGGTGGACAATGCCAAAGTTCTCCACTATGTCGGAGCAGGCATTGCCTTTCCCACCTCCATGCTGTTTGTATGGCTGCAGACACTGCTGACCTACAGACTGGCCAGAGTGGAGTCAGAAAAAAGAAAAAAGGATAAAAGGGAAAAAAAGGAAAAAAATGCTGACCCACCGACTTGCCAGTACAACATGGCCCACCTCCGGCTCTGCATGGCCCTGCTGGCCTTCGTGGCTCTGGTGCTCAGTATCCTTTCCAGCTGTTGACAGATGTCAGTCTTCGAGGCTTCGAGTAGATGAATGTTACATGTAGCCATCTTTGCTTCCTTTATTCAATGTCGCACTCAGTCATGTAGCTGCATGACAAATATTTTACCGATATTCAAGACGATGAAAAGATACTGTGCATGGTTAAGAGAGTATTACGCTCTGTTCAGACTGCAAAGTATCAACATTAAAATATTGGTTGGCCCTGAAAATCTGTGAATAGTTTGAATATTTTCAAACCACGCTTGGCTTTTGCCGAGACTGTATTAAAAAAAACATGCAACTATTGACTGGTGGACCTGCTTTGACTTTAACCATTGAGTAGCAGGCAGACAATAACAGTTGGATGTTCACTATTTCTCTAATTCTTTTTCTCATTTTGGGAAATTGAGAACTGCTCATGCTCGTTGTTCTGTGACTGATCAGTGAGTAGCTGGCAAACAAGTGTAGAATTAACAAGTTGTAGTGGTAAGGTTAGGGCTGGGCGATATGGCCTTTTATAAATACCGCGATATTTTTAGGCCATGTCACGATACACGATATATATCTCGATATTTTGCATTACCCTTGAATTAACACTTTGATGCACAAAATCACACCAGTATGATGATTCTATATGTCTACATTAAAACATTCTTGATCATACTGCATTAATATATGCCAATTTTAAACTTTCATGCAAAAAAGGGGATATCACAACTAAGTCAAAGTTGACATAACTGTATTTATTAAACAGTGAGTGGCTCAAACATAAAATTGTCAACAGAAAGTGCACGTTCTGTGCAAAATTATCACAGAGACATTTCAAAACAAGACAATAGTGCAGGATGCAACTCACATGGCATTTCAAAACACAAAATTAAAGTGCACTTTTTGTACATAACGCCACTACAATATTTTAAAACAAATAGTGCCCTTTGTGCATGTTGTAATTAAGATGACATTTCAAAAAAAAAAAAAAAAAAAAAAAGTCCGCGAGTTTAACGGTATGGTCATTTTCAACACCGCACAGACTACAAGCTGCGATATATCGAGTATATTCGATATATCGCCCAGCTCTAGGTAAGGTTTGTTAAGACGAGACAATCTATAAAAACTGGTAAATAAAAATACAACGTACAGTAAGAGGTAGGGGTGTGCTACCACAATGGATCTTACGATACGATTTGCATGTCACGATACGATATATCCCAATACTAAACAATACAATATATATTGATATCAATAATTACAAATTTCACCTTTACAAGTACAAAATGGTATGAAATACTCTTTATTTATTTTTTTTAAACTTGCAAAAACAAGTAAATGCTAACTAACTGTAATTCAAGCACCAGTATCAAAAACAAGTAGGATGTTTATCAAACTGTCATACAACCACATACATCTATAAAAGTGCTAAGTATGTTTTATGAAAATCTTTTAAGCTAAATGCATTGAGGAGTGACGTAGTTTAACAAGGTCTGATGTGGTTCATTCACACAGTGACTGGGAGTTTACATGCTATGCATATGTTAGTGCCATTACATTTATTTTTTTTTTTGGTAAAAAACATGATTTAAAAAAATCGATTTCAACATTTTTTTGAATTGACACGATAATTGTGTGGTAAAATATTGCGATATATCACCGAATCCATTTTTCTGACACCCTTAGTAAGAGGAATCATCAGATGATGATAACTCTTGATTTTCTCCTAGATAGTAAAAAGTTCCTCCTTCTTCTGACTTATAGATTATATAAACACAATGGGCCTCTGTGTTTATTATGACTGGTTTAATAACAAGCATCAAACACGGCAAACAATGCATGTAGGGACATCAAAGTAGCATAAATAAATGACTGTGGATTAAAAGCGGCACTCTCGGGGCGGTGTTTAGCTCAGCGGGTTGAGCGCCCGCCCCATGTACAGAGGCTATAGTTCCTCACCCGTAGCGGGTCCAGGCTCAATTCCCGGCCTGGGACCCTTTCCTGCGTGTCATTCCCTACTCTCTCTGACCCCTTTCCTGTCAAGCAACTGTCATATAAAGGCCACTAGAGCCAAAAAAATCCTTTAAAAAAAAAAAAAAAAAAAAAAAAAAGCGGCACTCTTTTAATCCACAAAGTTTGAACTCACGCCTGATATTGAAACATGTAGCTTTATTTTCTTCCCTTTGTCCAGGTTTTCGTCCATTTGCAGATTTTTCCTTCACCACGTTTTCCAGGCTGTGTTTTCTTCTTCCTGGAGAGCTTCACCCTACAGCACGCCTCTGCCATCTTTGAGTGGGTGTTCTGCATCACAGTCATGCTGTTTTATGGGACGTTTGCTGATGAGTTTGCCGGCATATACAGAGTCTCCATGGTGATGGTGTCCATGGGAGGAGGACTGAGAGACATTGGGACACAAACCATTGGGGACAATGAACCTACGATCGATCTAAGCAACCAATAAGACGAGTCCACACTGTAGCCTGCTGCCTCACAGCTGCCTTTTTGTATTCTGTTCTAACTCTGGGTTGTGGAGGATTTTAATTTAATTCCTTTAATTTAAGAGGTTTTATGTTGTAAAATCAAACTGTCCAGGTTTTCGTCCATTTGCAGATTTTTCTTCACTTTATAGCATGTGCCAAACTTCAGTTTGTGTCTGATTCTTTCACACACACACACACAGGCCTTTGTCATTTAACACTAATTCTTGAGCTGTGATCGTGTTAATATCTGACAAAGAAAAGCAATAATAATTCTGAACTGTTCATGTGTGGAACAGCAGTCATCGCTGAGACACTGCTCACATTTACAGAAAGTCAGCGCTGTATTAACAGACTTTGATTCTTATAAAAAGGGCTACATCTACCACTGCTGGCTCATGGTTGGTTTGCCATTGTTGGAGCAGAGCTTTACTGTCTGAAAGGAGGTTAATGTTCTACTGAGGTGGAGTACAGCTACTCACTGACAACCTACTGCTTCTCTCTGCTGGCCAATCGGCTCCATGCAGCGCTTTTTGCTCAAATCAGATCTGGGCCTGTTTTTGTCTAATCATTTCAAAATAATAAAGTCCTTTAGTGGCAGTTTCAGACCAAACCATTCTTGTTTTTCATTCCCCTGGATTTTCTTTTCAGTTTGAAGAATTGCATGTATTGTTACCAAGACAATGATGCTGCTTATACAGAAATGGTTTACCTGGTAGATATTTGTTCACTGTTTGATTTTAAAACACTCGTTTATTTCTAAATTGTCAGTAGACTTGATACCCTGACAGTTTTTAATTTCTGCAATGGTTTGGTTGGCAGTTCTCTGCCGAAGCTGTTGAGCCAAAAGCCTACCCGCCTTCTCCCCATGTTCATATGAAAAACTATGTGATTTGTAAAGGAGATGTTCAGCTTATTTAGTATATAAAAGGTTGTATTCGGTCTGTAGTTGTAATCTCTGTTTATATAAAGTGGGGGTAGATGATTTACTGTATGCTGCATCAAGTTCAACAATTTGATCGGCTAGTTCAGTGAGGCGCGCTGTTAAAGTGCGTCTCTGCTTAGCACAGAATGAAATTATTTGGCCCCTCAAATATGCCTTGAGTGACTCCCAGACCGTTGAGTGAGAAACCTCTGGAGTTTGATTAATCTCAACAAATAGTTTGATTTGAGATTGTATGAAATTTGTAAATTCATCATCTGCAAAGGATTGGAATTGTTTTTTGAGAGCTGCGATCCAAAGCAGATAAAACACAATTTAAACACCTCCAACTATAATATTATGGGATAACATATTTGGTAACCGTGAGAATAAATTGGTAAAAAAAAGTAGCATCATCCCAATTAGGGGCATAAACATTAACCAAAACTAGTGGGACCCCATATAATTTTCCAGTCACAATAACAAAACGCCCCCCGGTGTCTGCATCAACGTCAGAAACTACAAATGGTAATGATTTATTTATCACAATTGCAGCTCCTCTTGCTTTGAAGTTAAATTTGGAGTGGAATACTTGTCCTATCCATCTACCTTTAATTCTAAAGTGATCACAGACACGCAGATGAGTTTCCTGAAGGAAAGCTATGTCAACCTTGAGTTTATGTAAATGAGCAAGAACTTTGTTACGTTTCACTGGATGGTTCATTGATTTGACATCCCAGCTCACAAAATTAACATTACAGCCACTGTTCGAACCAGCCATTCACCGTATACTGCAAAGTGAGAAAGTTATTCAACAATAAGAATCGGAGGAATTATTACAAGTGTAAAAGAGACTAAAAGAAAGAAAGGGAATAGAAAAAGGAACACCCTGGTTCCATTGCTACAGATCTTATGTATTTTTATTTTGTTTTTCAATTGTTATCATTGTTTTGTTTTTATTTTTATAAAAAAATTCGTTCCTTAAAAACACGTTCACAGTTGTCTCAAATGTTGGGATTTTGGTGCTGACATCTGGAGAGCGCGAACCAAAACCCTGATTATCCTTTCTGGATCACCTGTGTTTTTGAATCAGGACGCAGCCAGTGGATGTGTCCGTCGCGCCTGAGCTCAGCCATCTTTGAGTTGAGTTTGTGAGCTAACATGATGGTGAGAGGCATGCACTCCTCCGTCTCATCTGTGGCGTAGCCGAACATCAAACCCTGCAGAGGAGATACAAAGTTAGACGACACCCTGTGTTTGACAGAGCCTGCATTTTTTATTTACAGGGGTTTTCTTTGGGTTCTCTGCCGACTGATCCCCCACAGCCCAAAAACATACACGTTAGGTTGATTGGAGCCCATAAATTGGCTCTCGGCGTGAATGGGTGTGTGACACCAGGTCTGTCTGTCTCTATATGTTAGCCCAGGGGTGTCAAACTCATTTTAGTTCAGGGGCTAAATACAGATACAGATTTTAGGTGGAAAAAGAGCAAACTCAACATTAATGTCCCCTGGTTTGCATTTCCTCATATAAATTATAACGTTTGTTTTTATATCAGTCTCCACTTTGGGAATTTTCGTGGAATAATTTGAGGAAAATTTGCCAGATTTTGGAAAAACTGAGAGTTCTTTCAACAATTTGAGATTGAAAATGACTGCCGTCGTGTGATATAAGAACTGGAAAACTGAGCTCTGCAGATATTGTGGAATTGAATTGAATGTTTGTATTTGAAGGGGCTTAAATATCTACAGCTGAATTAGTCGGTAATTTACAAAATGTTTCATGTTTTTTCTATCATTTTTACTTTCTCGAGCGGGACGAATTTGATGCTCTAAGGGGGCTGTATTTGGCCCCCGGGCCTTGAGTTTGACACGTGTGTTAGTCAAATGTCTGTGAACCTGTACAGGAAGCACTATTGACACGAGGTAGAGCAGAGATGAACCTGATCTCCAGCTCCGATGTCCTCCTCCGTCCTGTCAATGTGGACACCCTGGGCGATGTCTGGACTCTGCTGCTCTAGAGCCACCAGCACGTTACACGTCTTATAGTCAAAACCTGAAGACAGGCAACAAAGGAGAGAGAGCTGAGTAGAAATAGTGTGTGCTAGCTTGATTTACGTCACCTTTAGAAGTTGTATTCTTACCTTTGTCGGAGTTGTCATAGCCGATGTGTTTAATGGTGTCCCTCACCACCCTCTGGTAGTCCACGTTAGCACGGGACGTGATTTCTCCACAAAGCAACACCATGCCGGTCTTACACACTGTCTCTGTTTACAAAAACATACCCGAGCCTCTTATCAGATATGACGATTGAATCGAGATTTAACAAAAGTTGGGCCAAATGTCATTCAAATAGCTGCTTCTCTTGCCTGCTCGTCGTATGACTTAAAGCACAAGTTTAAAATGTGGGAGACAACTTAAGACAGTTTAAGACATGAATTAGCTCTTCTGTCCCTCTTCCTTCATGTTAAGATGGAATGATTTCATGTGGATTCCCATTGGCTCACCACAGGCCACTTTGGCATCAGGATCCTGCTTTAGGTGAGCGTCCAACACAGCATCACTGATCTGGTCACAAATCTTGTCTGTGGGAACAAAACACGCAGAGACATTAATAATTTAGATATTTACAGAATACATTAGCATGTGGAAGATAAATTAAAGTGTTCAATTAAAATACCGACTTGCCAGTACAACATGGCCCACCTCCGGCTCTGCATGGCCCTGCTGGCCTTCGTGGCTCTGGTGCTCAGTATCCTTTCCAGCTGTTGACAGATGTCAGTCTTCGAGGCTTCGAGTAGATGAATGTTACATGTAGCCATCTTTGCTTCCTTTATTCAATGTCGCACTCAGTTATGTAGCTGCATGACAAATATTTTACCGATATTCAAGACAATGAAAAGATACTGTGCATGGATAAGAGAGTATTACGCTCTGTTCAGACTGCAAAGTATCAACATTAAAATATTGGTTGGCCCTGAAAATCTGTGAATAGTTTGAATATTTTCAAACCACGCTTGGCTTTTGCCGAGACTGTATTAAAAAAAACATGCAACTATTGACTGGTGGACCTGCTTTGACTTTAACCATTGAGTAGCAGGCAGACAATAACAGTTGGATGTTCACTATTTCTCTAATTCTTTTTCTCATTTTGGGAAATTGAGAACTGCTCATGCTCGTTGTTCTGTGACTGATCAGTGAGTAGCTGGCAAACAAGTGTAGAATTAACAAGTTGTAGTGGTAAGGTTAGGGCTGGGCGATATGGCCTTTTATAAATACCGCGATATTTTTAGGCCATGTCACGATACACGATATATATCTCGATATTTTGCATTACCCTTGAATTAACACTTTGATGCACAAAATCACACCAGTATGATGATTCTATATGTCTACATTAAAACATTCTTGATCATACTGCATTAATATATGCCAATTTTAAACTTTCATGCAAAAAAGGGGATATCACAACTAAGTCAAAGTTGACATAACTGTATTTATTAAACAGTGAGTGGCTCAAACATAAAATTGTCAACAGAAAGTGCACGTTCTGTGCAAAATTGTCACAGAGACATTTCAAAACAAGACAATAGTGCAGGATGCAACTCACATGGCATTTCAAAACACAAAATTAAAGTGCACTTTTTGTACATAACGCCACTACAATATTTTAAAACAAATAGTGCCCTTTTGTGCATGTTGTCATTAAGATGACATTTCAAAAAAAAAAAAAAAAAAAAAGTCCGCGAGTTTAACGGTATGGTCATTTTCAACACCGCACAGACTACAAGCTGCGATATATCGAGTATATTCGATATATCGCCCAGCTCTAGGTAAGGTTTGTTAAGACGAGACAATCTATAAAAGCTGGTAAATAAAAATACAACGTACAGTAAGAGGTAGGGGTGTGCTACCACAATGGATCTTACGATACGATTTGCATGTCACGATACGATATATCCAATACTAAACAATACAATATATATTGATATCAATAATTACAAATTTCACCTTTACAAGTACAAAATGGTATGAAATACTATTTATTTATTTTTTTAAACTTGCAAAAACAAGTAAATGCTAACTAACTGTAATTCAAGCACCAGTATCAAAAACAAGTAGGATGTTTATCAAACTGTCATACAACCACATACATCTATAAAAGTGCTAAGTATGTTTTATGAAAATCTTTTAAGCTAAAATGCATTGAGGAGTGACGTAGTTTAACAAGGTCTGATGTGGTTCATTCACACAGTGACTGGGAGTTTACATGCTATGCATATGTTAGTGCCATTACATTTATTTTTTTTTTTGGTAAAAAACATGATTTAAAAAAATCGATTTCAACATTTTTTTGAATTGACACGATAATTGTGTGGTAAAATATTGCGATATATCACCGAATCCATTTTTCTGACACCCTTAGTAAGAGGAATCATCAGATGATGATAACTCTTGATTTTCTCCTAGATAGTAAAAAGTTCCTCCTTCTTCTGACTTATAGATTATATAAACACAATGGGCCTCTGTGTTTATTATGACTGGTTTAATAACAAGCATCAAACACGGCAAACAATGCATGTAGGGACATCAAAGTAGCATAAATAAATGACTGTGGATTAAAAGCGGCACTCTCGGGGCAGTGTTTAGCTTAGCGGGTTGAGCGCCCGCCCCATGTACAGAGGTTATAGTTCCTCACCCGCAGCGGGTCCAGGTTCGATTCCCGGCCTGGGACCCTTTCCTGCGTGTCATTCCCTACTCTCTCTGACCCCTTTCCTGTCAAGCAACTGTCATATAAAGGCCACTAGAGCCAAAAAAATCCTTTAAAAAAAAAAAAAAAAAAAAAAAAAAGCGGCACCCTGGAGAGCTTCACCCTACAGCACGCCTCTGCCATCTTTGAGTGGGTGTTCTGTGTCACAGTCATGCTGTTTTATGGGACGTTTGCTGATGAGTTTGCCGGCATATCCAGAGTCTCCATGGTGATGGTGTCCATGGGAGGAGGACTGAGAGACATTGGGACACAAACCATTGGGGACAATGAACCTACGATCGATCTAAGCAACCAATAAGACGAGTCCACACTGTAGCCTGCTGCCTCACAGCTGCCTTTTTGTATTCTGTTCTAACTCTGGGTTGTGGAGGATTTTAATTTAATTCCTTTAATTTAAGAGGTTTTATGTTGTAAAATCAAACTGTCCAGGTTTTCGTCCATTTGCAGATTTTTCCTTCACCACGTTTTCCAGACATTGCTTTCTTCTTGCTGGAGAGCTTAGCCCTACAGCTCGCCTTTGCCATCGTTGAGTGGGTGTTCTGCATCATAGTCATGGTGTTTTATGCGACGTTTGCCTTCGAGTTTTCCGGCATATCCAGAGTCTCCATGGTGATGGTGTCCATGGGAGAAGGACTGAGAGACATTGAGATTCAACCATTGAGGACAAAGAATCCTAAGAACGATCCAAGCAACAAACCAGACAACTAGTCCATACTCTAGCCTGCTGCCTCACAGCTGCCTTTTTGTATTCTTTTCTAACTCTGGGTTGTGGAGGATTTTAATTTAATTCCTTTGGTTTTTAGTTTTAGACATCCTGTGTGTTATCTTTGTTTCCCTTTAGTCTTTTCTATCTGAGCCGAACAACAAACTCTCCCTGTGCCTTATATAAATATATCCTTTTGTCAATGAAAACCAAAGAGGTTTTATGTTGTAAAATTATGTTGTAAAGTTGCAGCTAATTCAAACCAGAGCTTTGACATTATTGGATTTGGTGTTGAGAGACATCAAACATGTTTTCAGGCCTACAGACAGAAGACTGCATCTTATTTCCATTTCATTTGTTGATGAGGAAGAGTTGAGAGTAGTGTTGTTTCATCTTAAGTTCTGAGTTTGGAATGAGAAAAGCAGACTGAACTACGCCATTTAAAAAAAAAATAAAAAATTTTTTTCACTTTATAGCATGTGCCAAACTTCAGTTTGTGTCTGATTCTTTCACACACACACACAGGCCTTTGTCATTTAACACTAATTCTTGAGCTGTGATCGTGTTAATATCTGACAAAGAAAAGCAATAATAATTCTGAACTGTTCATGTGTGGAACAGCAGTCATCGCTGAGACACTGCTCACATTTACAGAAAGTCAGCGCTGTATTAACAGACTTTGATTCTTATAAAAAGGGCTACATCTACCACTGCTGGCTCATGGTTGGTTTGCCATTGTTGGAGCAGAGCTTTACTGTCTGAAAGGAGGTTAATGTTCTACTGAGGTGGAGTACAGCTACTCACTGACAACCTACTGCTTCTCTCTGCTGGCCAATCGGCTCCATGCAGCGCTTTTTGCTCAAATCAGATCTGGGCCTGTTTTTGTCTAATCATTTCAAAATAATAAAGTCCTTTAGTGGCAGTTTCAGACCAAACCATTCTTGTCTTTCATTCCCCTGGATTTTCTTTTCAGTTTGAAGAATTGCATGTATTGTTACCAAGACAATGATGCTGCTTATACAGAAATGGTTTACCTGGTAGATATTTGTTCACTGTTTGATTTTAAAACACTCGTTTATTTCTAAATTGTCAGTAGACTTGATACCCTGACAGTTTTTAATTTCTGCAATGGTTTGGTTGGCAGTTCTCTGCCGAAGCTGTTGAGCCAAAAGCCTACCCGCCTTCTCCCATGTTCATATGAAAAACTATGTGATTTGTAAAGGAGATGTTCAGCTTATTTAGTATATAAAAGGTTGTATTCGGTCTGTAGTTGTAATCTCTGTTTATATAAAGTGGGGGTAGATGATTTACTGTATGCTGCATCAAGTTCAACAATTTGATCGGCTAGTTCAGTGAGGCGCGCTGTTAAAGTGCGTCTCTGCTTAGCACAGAATGAAATTATTTGGCCCCTCAAATATGCCTTGAGTGACTCCCAGACCGTTGAGTGAGAAACCTCTGGAGTTTGATTAATCTCAACAAATAGTTTGATTTGAGATTGTATGAAATTTGTAAATTCTTCATCTGCAAAGGATTGGAGTTGTTTTTTGAGAGCTGCGATCCAAAGCAGATAAAACACAATTTAAATCACCTCCAACTATAATATTATGGGATAACATATTTGGTAACCGTGAGAATAAATTGGTAAAAAAAGTAGCATCATCCCAATTAGGGGCATAAACATTAACCAAAACTAGTGGGACCCCATATAATTTTCCAGTCACAATAACAAAACGCCCCCCGGTGTCTGCATCAACGTCAGAAACTACAAATGGTAATGATTTATTTATCACAATTGCAGCTCCTCTTGCTTTGAAGTTAAATTTGGAGTGGAATACTTGTCCTATCCATCTACCTTTAATTCTAAAGTGATCACAGACACGCAGATGAGTTTCCTGAAGGAAAGCTATGTCAACCTTGAGTTTATGTAAATGAGCAAGAACTTTGTTACGTTTCACTGGATGGTTCATTGATTTGACATCCCAGCTCACAAAATTAACATTACAGCCACTGTTCGAACCAGCCATTCACCGTATACTGCAAAGTGAGAAAGTTATTCAACAATAAGAAATGAAAATTGTAAAACATGGTATAAAAAAACAAAAACAAAAAAAAAACCCATAAGTTTAAGAAAAACTACATTAACTGAAAATAAACCTGTCTGGCAAATTCCCAACCCTCGTACATTTAGTACAACTCTGTCATCCTGAACGTGATGACCACAGAACCTCTTCCACATAAATCCACACACATAGTGCTTGTTTGGTGCCATAAACCAGAACGGAGCAGGCTCCCGCTAAATATAAATCACCTACTGTTAACTGTAAGAGTGAGAACAAATATAACACATTAGGAATAGCAAAATGTCACTTTATGGTCCAGAAATATGATGAAAATCAATGTCCACTTTGCAGAAAAAGTTGAGAATATTACCTCGATTGGTCAGAATTCAGAATACACAAACATGGGCTGGTGAAATCCTCTTATGGACCACTGGTCCCCAGCGTCACGTTCGGAGCCTGTCACGGCAGCTGTGGCGTCCACAAACTCCTTTTCCACTCCATTGTGCGTAATGCGGAGTCGCGCTGGGAAAACGATGCCGTACCGGACCCCTGGTTGATCACGGAGAAGTCTCCGGGCTTCCGTGAAGGCGGCACGAGCCCGTGCGACGGTCGGGGTGAAGTCGGGGAAGATGGCGATGGGCTGACCATTCAATTTGAGCGGACCCAGGGTACGGGCACGGCGGAGCACCTCAACGCAGTCCTGGTCATAATGAAGCTTCGCTATGATGGCTCGCGGCTTCCCTCCTGGGCGTTTAGGAACAAGGCTTCTATGCGAGCGATCAATCATGACTTCCTTGCTCATTTTAAGGACCTCTCTCAATAGTTTTGACACAGCCGCGGTGGTACTGGTATCTGGGCCTTCCTCGACTCCGCTTATGCGTATGTTGGACCTCCGCATTCTGCTTTCCGTATCCTCACACTTTGCTCTCAAATCGATCAGCTCTTTTTGAGCTCAGATACCGTAGATTGCAGAGTCACTACTTCATCACTCCAGGTGGAGAGGCCGCTTTCAATGTCCTTCACCGTGGCTTTCACCTCATCCACCTGTTTGCATGTAGCTTCCCTGCAGCTAGTGATTTCGTCCCTTACTGATTGCAATTCAGTCTTAATGGCGCCGAAGTCCTCCGCGAGCGCTCTCCTGAGTTCTTCTTTTATCACAGATGAGATGTCTTCTTTGATAGACAGAATAACTTGAGGTTTCAAGTCTGCGATGATATTCTGCTCCTCGTCGGTGCTTTGTTCCTCGGCTTCAGTCAGGCTAGCTGCCTCCTCTGGGTTAGCTGCGGTGGCTTTCGGCCTGGTTAGCTTAGCGTTAGCTCCGGAGTATTTGTATTTTCGTAAGCTAGACGCCATGTCGAACAGAAATTTGTGGGCAAAGCGTCACCCTACACTCTTAACTTCCTTCTGATGTAAATGATATACGCATGTAGGTCGAAGAAATAATAGTTTGTGACACTTTTAGCATTGATTAGCGGGAGGCTCCACAGACACGACCTACTCCATTGCTGGCCCACTAGCGCCCCCCACTGTTTGATTTTGATTCAGTCATTTAAACACCGAGTGTTTTGTTTTTCCTTTGGTTTTTAGTTTTAGACATCCTGTGTGTTATCTTTGTTTCCCTTTAGTCTTTTCTATCTCTGCACTCAGGTTAATGTTAGATCTTTCTTGTCATCTGTTAGTAGCTTTGGTCAATGTTATGTAATGCTTGTTTAAGATTCTGTAAAACATCCACCAATTTTTTTTTCTCTAACTTGGGAGAATTCCTGTCCCTCACACAGTCATGGTTGAATATTTACAAGAACGATGATCCCAAAATCAGTAGATCATTACCATATAATTTAAACGTGTAAACCTCCTCCCACCCTGAGCCGAACAACAAACTCTCCCTGTGCCTTATATAAATATATCCTTTTGTCAATGAAAACCAAAGAGGTTTTATGTTGTAAAATCTATTTTGCTGAAAAAAGTCTTCTGATTGTATACATTTATGCCTTCAATAAATAAAAAAACTGACAAGAGTTGCATCTTGGCTTGATGTCGCAGCAAAGAGATTGATTTTTTGAAAATGGTTTATTTACATTGTTTGGTTTCACAGATTTGTGGTGCAAGCTGACAAACAAAAATTCTATGAACTTAAATTTCACATTGAGCATGAACTTGCAAGAAAGGGGCAGACCAAAAAAAAACATCAACGTAGGGCAGCACTGGTTTTAAACAATGCCAAATCGTTAAGACTTTAGTGGTCCACAAAAGACTGTGGTGGGTTATCTATGGCAAAGAAAAGCAGAGATGAACAATTAAGTCCAAATTAAGACTAAATCACTCTCAAACATGCACAGCAGAAGGCCTACAGGTAGAAAAATGAGAAAGGTTGGAAAAAACAAACCAGCAGGTGAACAATCACACATTAACATCCCACTGCATCCTAATGACCCGTCTCTACAAACAGTACAAACAGCTTCCTGTGGCACACACACACACACCCTACAAAATAACATTTTGCTCCATACAAAGATCTAAGGTCATTTCCTGAGCTGTTTTAGACTGGTTGTCATTAGCACCTTTAAAGAAAAAACTAAATAAAAATAAAAACACACTGAGGTTAAGGTACAACAAACAGGTCACTGTGGTGTGGTGTTGCACACAGATCTACAGGATGCCTTTATTCTCAAATGTTTGTGGCTGAAATGATTGTACCTAAGTTTAAAAAAAAACAATATGAGTGTTTATGTGCTGGAAAGTTAAGACCTGTTTCTCAGATGTCTTTGACACTGACTCCCTTCTCACCAAAAGAATGTCCCACTACTCGTCACTCTGAGACTCACTTAAAGATGTCTTATCTCTCCGTAACTTTAAAAAAAAGGTCATCAGTTGATGAAGCAGGCAGTTGTTGCAGAGGCATCTTGTTGAGTATTCAGAAGACAAGTTTCTTAGGCTGTTCCCAGGAAAACTCTGGTCGGCCAAAGTGTCCATAAGAGGCGGTCTGCTGGTAGATAGGCCTCTTCAGATTCAGCTCCCTGTGAGGGGAAAGCAATCAAGACATCAATTCAACATGAGACTTGTTTCATGTACTGTATTAAGAACGTGTAGGATTTGATATCCGCATTAAAGCAGATCATTTTAGTTTAGGGGCCAAATACGGACCAGTTTGATCTCAAGTGGGCTGCAGATTATAGGCAGGAAAACAAGAAATTTCAACAATAATATGCCCTACTTTGCACTTCTGCCTTTAAAGTATAAAGGCACTGATAATATCCAAGAAATAAGTGAGAGGTCAGGATCTTTGCCTAATTTAATTGATTTTGTGATTAATTTGTGGAAATTTTGTGGAATAGTGTAGAGTTATTTTAACACATTGTTTTTAAAAATGATTTCCAACATATAATATACACATGGGGAAACTGAGTGCTGGCAAATAGTGTAAAGTTTAATTGAAAATGTGTATTTTGAAGGACTGCGATATATACAACCAAATTAGTTCAATATTTTTCTTCCATTTTGACTTTCTCCTGCGGGCCAAATTGGATGCTCTAAAGGGCCGGAATTGGCCCCCAGGCCTTGAGTTTGACACATGTGGCATAAAGGGACGCTGTGTTTATCCAGACAAACCACACATTTCAGCATAGTTGATGTATTTGTATCGTAAAAACGTCCCAAACTATTAGGAAAACAGTTAATGATAGAACAAAAATGTAAACATAGGAATAGCATAGCATGAGCTGTGTGTTGATAATGCAGTTTAGGTTCAGTGAGTCTATAATTGATGAGGACTGTGTGTTTGACTTGTGAACGACTGGCACCCTCTCCTGGGTGTACTCTGCTTTGCACTGTAAATAAACTGGGAGAGGCAGAATCAATCCATGACACTAAATCAAAGTCTCAGTCTACGATCTGCTAACAATGAAACACCCTCAGGTAAAGCTCTGTGTACGTATTTATCAACATCACATTCATCCATTGCTGTCATTAATGTCATTTCTAGTTCAATTCTACTTTATTTATATAGCGCAAAATATAAAGTCCATAGTAAGAAAGAAAGAACCCAATAAGATCCAAACGAACAAGTATTTAGTGACAGTGGGAAGAAGAAATCTCCAGCGGAACCAGTTTCAGAGGTGGCAGCCATCCGCTTCGACTGGTTGGGGTTAGTGAACAGAAACAGAATAGGATAGAAGGATAGACCACACGAGTGTCCCAGAAAAGTTGAGCCATGAACCATTGATCAGTCCATCCGAGTGTCCCAGACTAGTTGTTTTCTATTACTGTTCTATTGACTGTTTAGAAAAAGTAAACTGCTGGATGAGTGAAAACTTCCTTCAACTAAACCATGACAAGACGGAGGTGATTGTCTTTGGTAACAAGGAAAAGAGGACTGCTGTCAGCAATTATCTTGAGTCTCGATCTTTAAAAGCTAAAGACCAAGTCAAAAACCTTGGTGTTCTGATTGACTCAGATCTTACATTCAGCAGTCAGATCAAATCTATCACAAAAACAGCCTTCTACCACCTAAAGAACATCTCCAGAGTGAAAGGTTTAATGGCTCAGAAAGATCAGGAGAAACTGGTCCATGCTTTTATCTCCAGCAGACTGGACTATTGTAATGGTCTTCTGACAGGAATCCCCCAAAAGAGCATCAAACAGCTACAGCTGGTTCAGAACGCTGCAGCTCGGGTCTTAACCAGAACAAAGAGGTCAGAGCACATTACTCCAGTTTTAAAGTCTTTACACTGGCTCCCAGTCAGCCTCAGAATAGACTTTAAAGTTCTGCTGCTGGTGTATAAATCTGTGAATGGGTTTGGTCCAGAATACATCAGTGACATGTTAGTCAGGTATGAACCCAGCAGGTCTCTCAGATCAATGGACACAGATCAGATAGTGGAGCCCAGAGTTCACAGTAAACATGGTGATGCTGCTTTTAGTTGTTATGCTGCAAAGAAGTGGAACAGACTGCCAGCGGAGCTGAAGTCAGCATCCAATGTGAACATTTTTAAATCAAAGTTAAAGGCACTTTTTTTCTCTACTGCATATGATTGAGAGAGAGATTTTTTGTCATGTTGTTGATGTAATGATGATTTTACTGATGATTTTAATTGATTTTACTGATGATTTTAATTGTTCTTATTGATTTAAATGTTCTTATTGATTTTAAACAATTGAATGTTTTATCATGTAAAGCACATTGAGTTGCCTTGAGTATGAAATGCGCTATATAAATAAATTTGCCTTGCCTTGCCTTGCCTATTAATCATTAAAAGCTATTTCATATTACTTTTGGAGTAAAACCAAGCAGCCAGAATGATGCATCGCTTCATATTAAAGTGTTTGACCTGACGATGACTCCCGGCCTCAGATCAAAGTTCTTGTTGACAATGTGGAGCAGTTCGGACTCTGTTTTCTGTGAGGACCCGTAGGTAAACAAGGAGATAGACAGAGGGTGGGCCACGCCGATAGCATAGGACACCTGTAACACATGTACCCAGTGGAATACATGAATGTGAACTTTAACCAGGACCTGTTTGGGGGAACCTGGGTTAGCTCACCTGGACCAGAACTCTCCTGCACAGTTTGGCTTTAACCAGAGACTTGGCCACCCAGCGAGCAGCGTACGCAGCAGATCGATCCACTTTTGAAAAGTCTTTACCGGAGAAAGCTCCGTCTCCATGAGCTCCCCATCCTCCGTAGGTGTCTACAATGATCTTCCTACCAGTCACACCAGCATCGCCCTGTTGAGTGAAATACAAAATAATTATATTTTAGAATTTCCTTCCAAAATATTTGCTGCTAAATATCTTTTTAAAATGAGTTTTCACCTGTGGTCCTCAAATAACAAAGCGACCACTTGGTTGGAGATGGTAGACGGTTTTGTCGTCCAAATATTTGGCCGGAACCACAGCTTTGATGACCTGATGAAAACAGTTGAGGCTTTGCATTGCTCAGAGTTTGGTTAAGGCTGTTAGTGAAGCTGTACCTTCTCCTTCAGGACCCTCTGCTGCTCCTCCAGAGAGATGCAGTCATCGTGTTGGACTGAGATCACGATGGTGTGAACCCTTTTGGGGATCACGGCTCCGTTTTTCTGTTCGTAGTGAACCGTCACCTGAAGGCAGAAGCATGCCATTTATTCTCTTTTGCAAGAAGATTAAATATAATATTTGCATTTTACTGTCTCTGAGTGAAACAAACAGGCATCCTGATTAGGTCTGATTTTGTCTAAGAGATACATCGGAGGAATTATTACAAGTGTAAAAGAGACTAAAAGAAAGAAAGGGAATAGAAAAAGGAACACCACGGTTCCATTGCTACAGATCTTATGTATTTTTATTTTGTTTTTCAATTGTTATCATTGTTTTGTTTTTATTTTTATAAAAAAATTCGTTCCTTAAAAACACGTTCACAGTTGTCTCAAATGTTGGGATTTTGGTGCTGACATCTGGAGAGCGCGAACCAAAACCCTGATTATCCTTTCTGGATCACCTGTGTTTTTGAATCAGGACGCAGCCAGTGGATGTGTCCGTCGCGCCTGAGCTCAGCCATCTTTGAGTTGAGTTTGTGAGCTAACATGATGGTGAGAGGCATGCACTCCTCCGTCTCATCTGTGGCGTAGCCGAACATCAAACCCTGCAGAGGAGATACAAAGTTAGACGACACCCTGTGTTTGACAGAGCCTGCATTTTTTATTTACAGGGGTTTTCTTTGGGTTGTCTGCCGACTGATCCCCCACAGCCCAAAAACATACACGCTAGGTTGATTGGAGCCCATAAATTGGCTCTCGGCGTGAATGGGTGTGTGACACCAGGTCTGTCTGTCTCTATATGTTAGCCCAGGGGTGTCAAACTCATTTTAGTTCAGGGGCTAAATACGGATACAGATTTTAGGTGGAAAAAGAGCAAACTCAACATTAATGTCCCCTGGTTTGCATTTCCTCATATAAATTATAACGTTTGTTTTTATATCAGTCTCCACTTTGGGAATTTTCGTGGAATAATTTGAGGAAAATTTGCCAGATTTTGGAAAAACTGAGAGTTCTTTCAACAATTTGAGATTGAAAATGACTGCCGTCATGTGATATAAGAACTGGAAAACTGAGCTCTGCAGATATTGTGGAATTGAATTGAATGTTTGTATTTGAAGGGGCTTAAATATCTACAGCTGAATTAGTCGGTAATTTACAAAATGTTTCATGTTTTTTCTATCATTTTTACTTTCTCGAGCGGGACGAATTTGATGCTCTAAGGGGGCTGTATTTGGCCCCCGGGCCTTGAGTTTGACACGTGTGTTAGTCAAATGTCTGTGAACCTGTACAGGAAGCACTATTGACACGAGGTAGAGCAGAGATGAACCTGATCTCCAGCTCCGATGTCCTCCTCCGTCCTGTCAATGTGGACACCCTGGGCGATGTCTGGACTCTGCTGCTCTAGAGCCACCAGCACGTTACACGTCTTATAGTCAAAACCTGAAGACAGGCAACAAAGGAGAGAGAGCTGAGTAGAAATAGTGTGTGCTAGCTTGATTTACGTCACCTTTAGAAGTTGTATTCTTACCTTTGTCGGAGTTGTCATAGCCGATGTGTTTAATGGTGTCCCTCACCACCCTCTGGTAGTCCACGTTAGCACGGGACGTGATTTCTCCACAAAGCAACACCATGCCGGTCTTACACACTGTCTCTGTTTACAAAAACATACCCGAGCCTCTTATCAGATATGACGATTGAATCGAGATTTAACAAAAGTTGGGCCAAATGTCATTCAAATAGCTGCTTCTCTTGCCTGCTCGTCGTATGACTTAAAGCACAAGTTTAAAATGTGGGAGACAACTTAAGACAGTTTAAGACATGAATTAGCTCTTCTGTCCCTCTTCCTTCATGTTAAGATGGAATGATTTCATGTGGATTCCCATTGGCTCACCACAGGCCACTTTGGCATCAGGATCCTGCTTTAGGTGAGCGTCCAACACAGCATCACTGATCTGGTCACAAATCTTGTCTGTGGGAACAAAACACGCAGAGACATTAATAATTTAGATATTTACAGAATACATTAGCATGTGGAAGATAAATTAAAGTGTTCAATTAAAATACCGACTTGCCAGTACAACATGGCCCACCTCCGGCTCTGCATGGCCCTGCTGGCCTTCGTGGCTCTGGTGCTCAGTATCCTTTCCAGCTGTTGACAGATGTCAGTCTTCGAGGCTTCGAGTAGATGAATGTTACATGTAGCCATCTTTGCTTCCTTTATTCAATGTCGCACTCAGTCATGTAGCTGCATGACAAATATTTTACCGATATTCAAGACAATGAAAAGATACTTTGCATGGATAAGAGAGTATTACGCTCTGTTCAGACTGCAAAGTATCAACATTAAAATATTGGTTGGCCCTGAAAATCTGTGAATAGTTTGAATATTTTCAAACCACGCAACTATTGACTGGTGGACCTGCTTTGACTTTAACCATTGAGTAGCAGGCAGACAATAACAGTTGGATGTTCACTATTTCTCTAATTCTTTTTCTCATTTTGGGAAATTGAGAACTGCTCATGCTCGTTGTTCTGTGACTGATCAGTGAGTAGCTGGCAAACAAGTGTAGAATTAACAAGTTGTAGTGGTAAGGTTAGGGCTGGGCGATATGGCCTTTTATAAATACCGCGATATTTTTAGGCCGTGTCACGATACACGATATATATCTCGATATTTTGCATTACCCTTGAATTAACACTTTGATGCACAAAATCACACCAGTATGATGATTCTATATGTCTACATTAAAACATTCTTGATCATACTGCATTAATATATGCCAATTTTAAACTTTCATGCAAAAAAGGGGATATCACAACTAAGTCAAAGTTGACATAACTGTATTTATTAAACAGTGAGTGGCTCAAACATAAAATTGTCAACAGAAAGTGCACGTTCTGTGCAAAATTGTCACAGAGACATTTCAAAACAAGACAATAGTGCAGGATGCAACTCACATGGCATTTCAAAACACAAAATTAAAGTGCACTTTTTGTACATAACGCCACTACAATATTTTAAAACAAATAGTGCCCTTTTGTGCATGTTGTCATTAAGATGACATTTCAAAAAAAAAAAAAAAAAAAAAGTCCGCGAGTTTAACGGTATGGTCATTTTCAACACCGCACAGACTACAAGCTGCGATATATCGAGTATATTCGATATATCGCCCAGCTCTAGGTAAGGTTTGTTAAGACGAGACAATCTATAAAAGCTGGTAAATAAAAATACAACGTACAGTAAGAGGTAGGGGTGTGCTACCACAATGGATCTTACGATACGATTTGCATGTCACGATACGATATATCCCAATACTAAACAATACAATATATATTGATGTCAATAATTACAAATTTCACCTTTACAAGTACAAAATGGTATGAAATACTATTTATTTATTTTTTTTAAACTTGCAAAAACAAGTAAATGCTAACTAACTGTAATTCAAGCACCAGTATCAAAAACAAGTAGGATGTTTATCAAACTGTCATACAACCACATACATCTATAAAAGTGCTAAGTATGTTTTATGAAAATCTTTTAAGCTAAAATGCATTGAGGAGTGACGTAGTTTAACAAGGTCTGATGTGGTTCATTCACACAGTGACTGGGAGTTTACATGCTATGCATATGTTAGTGCCATTACATTTATTTTTTTTTTTGGTAAAAAACATGATTTAAAAAAATCGATTAACATTTTTTTGAATTGACACGATAATTGTGTGGTAAAATATTGCGATATATCACCGAATCCATTTTTCTGACACCCTTAGTAAGAGGAATCATCAGATGATGATAACTCTTAATTTTCTCCTAGATAGTAAAAAGTTCCTCCTTCTTCTGACTTATAGATTATATAAACACAATGGGCCTCTGTGTTTATTATGACTGGGTTGAGCGCCCGCCCCATGTACAGAGGCTATAGTTCCTCACCCGCAGCGGGTCCAGGTTCGATTCCCGGCCTGGGACCCTTTCCTGCGTGTCATTCCCTACTCTCTCTGACCCCTTTCCTGTCAAGCAACTGTCATATAAAGGCCACTAGAGCCAAAAAAATCCTTTTAAAAAAAAAAAAAAAAAAAAAAAAAGCGGCACCCTGGAGAGCTTCACCCTACAGCACGCCTCTGCCATCTTTGAGTGGGTGTTCTGTGTCACAGTCATGCTGTTTTATGGGACGTTTGCCTTTGAGTTTGCCGGCATATCCAGAGTCTTCATGGTGATGGTGTCCATGGGAGGAGGACTGAGAGACATTGGGACACAAACCATTGGGGACAATGAACCTACGATCGATCTAAGCAACCAATAAGACGAGTCCACACTGTAGCCTGCTGCCTCACAGCTGCCTTTTTGTATTCTGTTCTAACTCTGGGTTGTGGAGGATTTTAATTTAATTCCTTTAATTTAAGAGGTTTTATGTTGTAAAATCTGTTTTGCTAAAAAAAAGTTTTCTGATTGTATACATTTATGCCTTCAATAAATAAAAAAAACTGAAAAGAGTTGCATCTTGGCTGAAGGAAAGCTATGTCAACCTTGAGTTTATGTAAATGAGCAAGAACTTTGTTACGTTTCACTGGATGGTTCATTGATTTGACATCCCAGCTCACAAAATTAACATTACAGCCACTGTTCGAACCAGCCATTCACCGTATACTGCAAAGTGAGAAAGTTATTCAACAATAAGAAATGAAAATTGTAAAACATGGTATAAAAAAAAAAAAAAAACATAAGTTTAAGAAAAACTACATTAACTGAAAATAAACCTGTCTGGCAAATTCCCAACCCTCGTACATTTAGTACAACTCTGTCATCCTGAACGTGATGACCACAGAACCTCTTCCACATAAATCCACACATATAGTGCTTGTTTGGTGCCATAAACCAGAACGGAGCAGGCTCCCGCTAAATATAAATCACCTACTGTTAACTGTAAGAGTGAGAACAAATATAACACATTAGGAATAGCAAAATGTCACTTTATGGTCCAGAAATATGATGAAAATCAATGTCCACTTTGCAGAAAAAGTTGAGAATATTACCTCGATTGGTCAGAATTCAGAATACACAAACATGGGCTGGTGAAATCCTCTTATGGACCACTGGTCCCCAGCGTCACGTTCGGAGCCTGTCACGGCAGCTGTGGCGTCCACAAACTCCTTTTCCACTCCATTGTGCGTAATGCGGAGTCGCGCTGGGAAAACGATGCCGTACCGGACCCCTGGTTGATCACGGAGAAGTCTCCGGGCTTCCGTGAAGGCGGCACGAGCCCGTGCGACGGTCGGGGTGAAGTCGGGGAAGATGGCGATGGGCTGACCATTCAATTTGAGCGGACCCAGGGTACGGGCACGGCGGAGCACCTCAACGCAGTCCTGGTCATAATGAAGCTTCGCTATGATGGCTCGCGGCTTCCCTCCTGGGCGTTTAGGAACAAGGCTTCTATGCGAGCGATCAATCATGACTTCCTTGCTCATTTTAAGGACCTCTCTCAATAGTTTTGACACAGCCGCGGTGGTACTGGTATCTGGGCCTTCCTCGACTCCGCTTATGCGTATGTTGGACCTCCGCATTCTGCTTTCCCTATCCTCACACTTTGCTCTCAAATCGATCAGCTCTTTTTGAGCTCAGATACCGTAGATTGCAGAGTCACTACTTCATCACTCCAGGTGGAGAGGCCGCTTTCAATGTCCTTCACCGTGGCTTTCACCTCATCCACCTGTTTGCATGTAGCTTCCCTGCAGCTAGTGATTTCGTCCCTTACTGATTGCAATTCAGTCTTAATGGCGCCGAAGTCCTCCGCGAGCGCTCTCCTGAGTTCTTCTTTTATCACAGATGAGATGTCTTCTTTGATAGACAGAATAACTTGAGATTTCAAGTCTGCGATGATATTCTGCTCCTCGTCGGTGCTTTGTTCCTCGGCTTCAGTCAGGCTAGCTGCCTCCTCTGGGTTAGCTGCGGTGGCTTTCGGCCTGGTTAGCTTAGCGTTAGCTCCGGAGTATTTGTATTTTCGTAAGCTAGACGCCATGTCGAACAGAAATTTGTGGGCAAAGCGTCACCCTACACTCTTAACTTCCTTCTGATGTAAATGATATACGCATGTAGGTCGAAGAAATAATAGTTTGTGACACTTTTAGCATTGATTAGCGGGAGGCTCCACAGACACGACCTACTCCATTGCTGGCCCACTAGCGCCCCCCACTGTTTGATTTTGATTCAGTCATTTAAACACCGAGTGTTTTGTTTTTCCTTTGGTTTTTAGTTTTAGACATCCTGTGTGTTATCTTTGTTTCCCTTTAGTCTTTTCTATCTCTGCACTCAGGTTAATGTTAGATCTTTCTTGTCGTCTGTTAGTAGCTTTGGTCAATGTTATGTAATGCTTGTTTAAGATTCTGTAAAACATCCACCAATTTTTTTTTCTCTAACTTGGGAGAATTCCTGTCCCTCACACAGTCATGGTTGAATATTTACAAGAACGATGATCCCAAAATCAGTAGATCATTACCATATAATTACCAAAAAAAAAAAAAAAAAAAAAAAAAAAAAAAAAAACCAGTACAGAGCTAAAATCTCTGAGTGTAATTTAACTCAAGCTTGATGCCTCAAAATACTGAAAGTCACAAACCTAAAACTCAGAGGCATGCCACAAAGTCTGCTCCAACCCATGGCCACCCCAAGCTTCCCAAACTCACAAATACCCTGTCAAACAAACCCCAAACCAATAAGTCCAATCCTCTGCAAACTACAAACCCTGAACACTCCCAGCGTCCTACCTACCAAGGATCTTAACCTAGTCTGTCTTCTGGGACTTGCCAGGCTTGAGGCGTGAAGCCCCTGCCAGAGTATACACTCCGCCCAGGATTCGCCCCAAAAAAAACAAACTAAAATAATAAATGGGTGCCCGTAGGAGTGGTTGAAAAAACCAAGCTGAACACCCCTATTCTACACTGGGAGAGCCAGTCAATCAAAACATGCAAGAGGATGACCAAACTTTACCAAAACATGTGATCTCTCCAAAAAAAAAACATTATTATTATTTATTTATATATATCTATATTTTTTTTAATAAACAAAATATTTTAATTATACACTGTATAGGTAATCAGGTTATTTTGGAAGACAAACTTACCCAAAAACCAGACAAGCCCCCACTTGTTACTACTCTGGCTTGAAAAGTAGCAACAAAGAAGGGAGACCACACCAAAGCACAGGGTTTAGCAATATATTATTAAACAAAAGTAACGTGGATGTGTAGCAAAGTCAACTAAACTAACAAAAGCATGGATGGCCAGGGCAGGAGTGGAGCAGGCAGAGCAAGTCTCAATCAGGCCCTTTTAAAGAGCCACAGGTGGACGTGATTACCCAAAACCCCACCCAACTCCTGCAAAGAAGGAACAAGGAAACAATTAGAAGAAAGTTCTTTCAAAATAAAAGGTCAACCCTTTGACCGTCACAATGGCTACTAAAACAATGAAAGGGTAATGTTCAATAGGTCTAATAGTTAACCTGTTTACCAAGAAAACATCCTTCACTGCTGTACTTTTGGTCCCACAGACAGCTTTTTGAATGGCCTTAGTGAGAGTTCGACACGTTAACTAATGCCTGGTGTAATGGTAGATTTAGTGTTACCTCTAATGGTGTTCTCCGCTGAACTGTGAAATCAATGAAACAGACATGAGTTGATGAATTAATAAAAATGGATTTATTCTACAACTAAAATAAACGAATTCAATTGTTTGAGAAGAATGTTTGGCCCCCCGTCCCGAGCAAGATCATTTACTGAGAGGACAAGAGAGCGACCACCAGCTTCGAAGTTCACAGCAAGAGAGAGAGAAAAACCCTGAAGCAATGATATTCCTGCAGTCTCCCCCTCCCCTTCCCCCCTCCACCAAAAGGAACTGTTTGCATTAAAACACAAGGGGCAAAAGGAGATACAGGCCATCCCTGTGTGCGTGCGTGTGTGTGGTTGTGTGTGTGTGTGTGGTTGTGTGTGTGGTTGTGGTTGTGTGTGTGTGGTTGTGTGTGTGTGTGTGTGGTTGTGTGTGTGTGTGTTTTGAGTCTTTTGATATGTATAAGATAAGATGTGTGAAGGAGAATGGCTACCCCCAAGAAGAAAAAGAGAAAACAGGCACAGAGTTAAAAAGCAAATTATCCCCTTAATCATACACACGACAAATATAAATGTATCATTAAACATTATTAGATAATTTTCTACGACACTGGCCCTCTATCAACCTGTCACTCACAGAACTTAGTGGATGTTTTAAGGCAATCAACATGTTGATAAAATATCCATACATCAAATGACCAGTATTGTTCTTTATGATGTACATCTATAGACTCTTTACTGTGAGTTTTTCAACCTAGAAAACTATTTCCATGGCCTAAATTGACCATGCAGCAGGCCAATTGTTGGGTTGCTGGCCGTATCTTGGGTAGCACAGCCCAAGGCAGACAAAACCATTGAAAAGGCGAAGCAGTGAATGGGGAGCGTCATCCTGTCTCTATTCCAGCCCATTTTGGACACTCAGCACATTTCTCTGCCTTGATGCCACTAATGACTGAAATATCACCACTATCGCACTCAAGCATCACACTTCCCCCGATGACACTAGGGATGTTGCCAAGTTAACTGACTATTATTCTACGACACTGAAATTTCCTTATCAACTATTTGACTGGTCGATTACACGAGGTTTTTCCAAAACAGTTCAATTTAAGCCTAAAATATTCTACAAGGACAAAACATTGGCTTTAATATAATTGAGTGTATTTAATAACTATCTGAATACATCCACTGTTTACCAAGTCATTAGTATAAATACTACTGAGATATATGCACTTAGGCATATTTTAACATCAAGGTATATCCTCAATGATGAATCAAAAACATTTGGACAATAATCAGTCCTACACACCAACAGACTGTAGTAATATAATGATCAATGTGGTCAACAACCACATTAAAAAATGCAGGCAACTCACTGTATAAAATAAATGAACTTGCTTTATATATCGCTTTATAACCACTGAGGTAGTCCCAAAGCACTTCACAATATCACTTTATTCACACATTCACACACCAATGGGACCGAGCTGCCATCAAGGCACTAATCAACCATTGGCAGCAACTTGGGGTTCAGTGTCTTGCCCAAGGACACTTCAACACATAGGCATGTATTGCACTGGGATCAAACAGAAAACAACCCCTCTACCAACTGAGCCCCAAAATACACATTGTTCAAATAATTCATCAGTCATCCGAATTACTGACAAGCTCTCAATAACAGCATGTTCAGCCCTCACTTTTAGCGTCAATTCCAAAAACAGAGAGATGGCGAAAGAGAAAGAAGTGGATATGAACCTATTCCAACTAGTGAAGCTTTGAGTAATCATATACAAACGGAGCAGCCATGTAATCATTAACAGACATGCTCACAGAAGATTGAAAAACACCTCCAATATATTTACTTTAAAAATCTCTCTTTCACACACTTTTTCATATCTTTACGCGCACACACACACACACACACACACACACACACACACACACACACACACACAACACACACACACACACACACACACACACACACACACACACACACACACACACACACACACACACACACACACACACACACACACACACACACACACACACACACACACACACACACACACACACACACACACACACACACACACACACACACAAAAAATTAGCAGTTATCGTCCCCCATTGATAAATCTTGTATGTGTTTCCCATCTGTTGCTTTTCAAAGTTATTGGTTATATAATGCTGTTGGTTATTACGTCACTAAAACACAAATTAACACATGTTGAGTGTTTTGGCTACGTATACAGATAAACGCTTACACGTCATCTTCGCCATTGATTAGTCTCTTTTTTTTTTATCAACAAACGCCACTATAAAGCTATTCTACTGGAAGTTTGTTAAAATAGCATTAAAACACAGAAAGGATGTTTTTCATACATGTTGACCATTGGAAAAAAGAGTCGTAGACTCAACATGCAAAGACTCTCTCATATAATAGGGTTTTAGAAGATTAATGTGGCAAAGCTGCTGTCTTTTTTTTCTGTCGGGAGTTTCAATTAGATAATTAAGTTCTGAAAGCTGCTTCACCACAGTGTAAGGGCCATGAAACTTTGCTTGAAATGGTGACCCCAAAATTGGCAACAAAGCCAAAACCTGATCCCCTTCACTAAATTGTCGCTTCTCAGAACGTCTGTCATACCAGATTTTCATTTTGTTCTGTGCATTAGCCAATTTCTGTTTAGCCAACTGTCCTGCTGTGTAAAGGCGATGGCGAAAACCATTAACGTAGTCCAATAAATTAGCTGGAGGTTCATCTGTGGCCCAACTATCATGAAGTACAGCCAATGGACCTCGGACTTTATGGCCAAAGACTAAGTAATTCGGACTGAAACCAGTACTCTCTTGGCAAACCTCTCTTGCTGCTAAAAGCAACCATGGCAAACCCTCTTCCCAATCTTTGCTTAACTCTGTGCAATAGGAGCGCAATAGTGATTTTAGAGTTTGGTGGAATCTCTCTAAAGCTCCTTGGCTCTGGGCATGATATGCTGAGGCCTGATTGTGCTTTATGTTAAGCTGTTTTAGAATTTGGGCAAACAGGTGTGATGAGAAATTTGATCCCTGATCACTTTGGATAATTTTTGGTATACCAAATATAGCCATGAACTGTGATAGTGCTTTAACAACAGACTTAGCAGTTATATTACGTAGTGCATACACAGCTGGATACCGAGTAACCAAACACATTACAGTTAACAAATACTGAGAACCAGATTTCGATTTAGGCAAAGGCCCAACACAGTCAATTATCAAGTGTTCAAAAGGACTTTCAACTGCAGATATTGGATGAAGTGGTGCGGGTCTAATCGACTGATTTGGTTTCCCTGTAATTTGACATGTATGACAGGTTTTAATATAGGCTGCAATGTCACGCTTTAGACGAGGCCAAAAGAAATAACGGAGAACATGATTGTAGGTTTTCTTAACTCCCAAATGCCCCGTGCGGTCATGAGAGCATGATAACACTTTATCTCTGAATTTAGTTGGCACAACAATTTGAAAAACTGGAATCCCCAACAAGTCAATTCCTTGAGGAATATATTTTCTAACCAGCACCTCATTCTTTAGAAAATACCCAAATGCTGAACTTCTTGCTTCTTGAGCAGGCTGCACTTGATCAAACATTTCACTCAAGGATGCATCAGCTCTTTGTTCAGCCACCAATTCCTGTTGAGAGATAAGAATTGATTTGCATCTTAACACAGGACATTCAGCTTTCCAGTGACCCCTTTCATGGCAATAGTTGCACAGTTGATCAGAACCTCGTGATTTTGAAAAGTGACACGGTCTAGACGACTCAAACCTTGTAAACTTTGAATGAGTTACAGGCTTAGTAGGGAACACATCTGTGGGATAATTTCTACTACTTTTCCCATTGTGTGCCAAAACATATTCATCAGCTATGATAGCTGCCTCAGAAACTGTAACTCTCCCTCGTTCTCTGATGTAAGTTGCAACTTCTGGTGGAACACAGTCAACAAACTGTTCAAATATAATCAGGTCACTAAGCTCCTCATATGTTGTAACATCCAAAGCAGAGCACCACCGACTGAAAAGTTTACACAAATCCTTGGCAAACTCAATATGGGACTGCTTCTCAGCCTTCCTCCATGACCTGAACCGCTGCCTATAGGCCTCTGGAACCAACTCATAGGCCCTTAATACAGCTTCTTTGACAGTTGCATACCTCTGGCTGTCACGTTCATTTAGGGCAGAGTAAGCAGCTTGAGCTTTCCCTGTAAAAACCGACTGCAACATAACAACTCGTTCAGTCTCCGGCCAACCTCTAGCGTTAGCTACTCTCTCAAAAAGTGAAAAAAATGTATCTGGATCACTCTCATCAAACCTTGGAACAAGACGCAAATTAGATATCAAATCTGACTCCCTTCTTAGACTAGAACTATCAAAACCAACCATTTTTAACCTATCCTGCTCCAACTGAACCCTTTCTCTCTCGAGTGTAATCTTCATCTGCTCAATGGCCATCTTTTCTTTCTCCATTTCTAACATAAGTAACTCCCTTTTTTGTTCAAAACTCAAAGAATCAGCTTCATTTACCGTCACCATACTTTTCCCTGGCAAAACCCCCTTATGCACCAAAACAGCTCTTATACACAATTTAATTTCATCTTTTAACTTCCTATTCCCAATATCAATGCCATAATGTTCGACTAACTGTAACAGTTGTTCCCTCGAATAACTGTTTAACAGCTCTTCTGATGGCAATTGAGCAAAACTTTCAACTAAAGCCATAGTGGAAACACCAAAAAAAAAAAAAAAAAAAAAAAAAAAAAAAACAGTACAGAGCTAAAATCTCTGAGTGTAATTTAACTCAAGCTTGATGCCTCAAAATACTGAAAGTCACAAACCTAAAACTCAGAGGCATGCCACAAAGTCTGCTCCAACCCATGGCCACCCCAAGCTTCCCAAACTCACAAATACCCTGTCAAACAAACCCCAAACCAATAAGTCCAATCCTCTGCAAACTACAAACCCTGAACACTCCCAGCGTCCTACCTACCAAGGATCTTAACCTAGTCTGTCTTCTGGGACTTGCCAGGCTTGAGGCGTGAAGCCCCTGCCAGAGTATACACTCCGCCCAGGATTCGCCCCAAAAAAAACAAACTAAAATAATAAATGGGTGCCCGTAGGAGTGGTTGAAAAAACCAAGCTGAACACCCCTATTCTACACTGGGAGAGCCAGTCAATCAAAACATGCAAGAGGATGACCAAACTTTACCAAAACATGTGATCTCTCTAAAAAAAAACATTATTATTATTTATTTATATATATCTATATTTTTTTTAATAAACAAAATATTTTAATTATACACTGTATAGGTAATCAGGTTATTTTGGAAGACAAACTTACCCAAAAACCAGACAAGCCCCCACTTGTTACTACTCTGGCTTGAAAAGTAGCAACAAAGAAGGGAGACCACACCAAAGCACAGGGTTTAGCAATATATTATTAAACAAAAATAACGTGGATGTGTAGCAAAGTCAACTAAACTAACAAAAGCATGGATGGCCAGGGCAGGAGTGGAGCAGGCAGAGCAAGTCTCAATCAGGCCCTTTTAAAGAGCCACAGGTGGACGTGATTACCCAAAACCCCACCCAACTCCTGCAAAGAAGGAACAAGGAAACAATTAGAAGAAAGTTCTTTCAAAATAAAAGGTCAACCCTTTGACCGTCACAATGGCTACTAAAACAAAGAAAGGGTAATGTTCAATAGGTCTAATAGTTAACCTGTTTACCAAGAAAACATCCTTCACTGCTGTACTTTTGGTCCCACAGACAGCTTTTTGAATGGCCTTAGTGAGAGTTCGACACGTTAACTAATGCCTGGTGTAATGGTAGATTTAGTGTTACCTCTAATGGTGTTCTCCGCTGAACTGTGAAATCAATGAAACAGACATGAGTTGATGAATTAATAAAAATGGATTTATTCTACAACTAAAATAAACGAATTCAATTGTTTGAGAAGAATGTTTGGCCCCCCGTCCCGAGCAAGATCATTTACTGAGAGGACAAGAGAGCGACCACCAGCTTCGAAGTTCACAGCAAGAGAGAGAGAAAAACCCTGAAGCAATGATATTCCTGCAGTCTCCCCCTCCCCTTCCCCCCTCCACCAAAAGGAACAGTTTGCATTAAAACACAAGGGGCAAAAGGAGATACAGGCCATCCCTGTGTGCGTGTGTGTGTGTGCGTGTGTGTGTGTGTGTGTGTGTGTGTGTGTGTGTGTGTTTGAGTCTTTTGATATGTATAAGATAAGATGTGTGAAGGAGAATGGCTACCCCCAAGAAGAAGAAGAAGAGAAAACAGGCACAGAGTTAAAAAGCAAATTATCCCCTTAATCATACACACGACAAATATAAATGTATCATTAAACATTATTGGATAATTTTCTACGACACTGGCCCTCTATCAACCTGTCACTCACAGAACTTAGTGGATGTTTTAAGGCAATCAACATGTTGATAAAATATCCATACATCAAATGACCAGTATTGTTCTTTATGATGTACATCTATAGACTCTTTACTGTGAGTTTTTCAACCTAGAAAACTATTTCCATGGCCTAAATTGACCATGCAGCAGGCCAATTGTTGGGTTGCTGGCCGTATCTTGGGTAGCACAGCCCAAGGCAGACAAAACCATTGAAAAGGCGAAGCAGTGAATGGGGAGCGTCATCCTGTCTCTATTCCAGCCCATTTTGGACACTCAGCACATTTCTCTGCCTTGATGCCACTAATGACTGAAATATCACCACTATCGCACTCAAGCATCACACTTCCCCCGATGACACTAGGGATGTTGCCAAGTTAACTGACTATTATTCTACGACACTGAAATTTCCTTATCAACTATTTGACTGGTCGATTACACGAGGTTTTTCCAAAACAGTTCAATTTAAGCCTAAAATATTCTACAAGGACAAAACATTGGCTTCAATATAATTGAGTGTATTTAATAACTATCTGAATACATCCACTGTTTACCAAGTCATTAGTATAAATACTACTGAGATATATGCACTTAGGCATATTTTAACATCAAGGTATATCCTCAATGATGAATCAAAAACATTTGGACAATAATCAGTCCTACACACCAACAGGCTGTAGTAATATAATGATCAATGTGGTCAACAACCACATTAAAAAATGCAGGCAACTCACTGTATAAAATAAATGAACTTGCTTTATATATCGCTTTATAACCACTGAGGTAGTCCCAAAGCACTTCACAATATCACTTTATTCACACATTCACACACCAATGGGACCGAGCTGCCATCAAGGCACTAATCAACCATTGGCAGCAACTTGGGGTTCAGTGTCTTGCCCAAGGACACTTCAACACATAGGCATGTATTGCACTGGGATCAAACAGAAAACAACCCCTCTACCAACTGAGCCCCAAAATACACATTGTTCAAATAATTCATCAGTCATCTGAATTACTGACAAGCTCTCAATAACAACATGTTCAGCCCTCACTTTTAGCGTCAATTCCAAAAACAGAGAGATGGCGAAAGAGAAAGAAGTGGATATGAACCTATTCCAACTAGTGAAGCTTTGAGTAATCATATACAAACGGAGAGGCCATGTAATCATTAACAGACATGCTCACAGTAGATTGAAAAACACCTCCAATATATTTACTTTAAAAATCTCTCTTTCACACACTTTTTCATATCTTTTCACACACACACCACAGACCATCATAGTCATCAATTAGCAGTTATCGTCCCCCATTGATAAATCTTGTATGTGTTTCCCATCTGTTGCTTTTCAAAGTTATTGGTTATATAATGCTGTTGGTTATTACGTCACTAAAACACAAATTAACACATGTTGAGTGTTTTGGCTACGTATACAGATAAACGCTTACACGTCATCTTCGCCATTGATTAGTCTCTTTTTTTTTAATCAACAAACGCCACTATAAAGCTATTCTACTGGAAGTTTGTTAAAATAGCATTAAAACACAGAAAGGATGTTTTTCATACATGTTGACCATTGGAAAAAAGCTGTATAATTGTTCCTTGAAAACCTGCCATCATGTTTTAAAATGACAAATAGTAATTACATTAATTTTGTACTAATAGTTTTGTAGATGTGACATGTATTAAATTAAAGCTATTAAATGGTATGGTAAAGGGAATAAAAGAATGAGGGAAAAAAAACTAGGTTAAAGAGCTTAAGTCAACAACAAATAACAAGTAAATAACAAAAAAACTGTTCTCATACAAATACATTCAGATATCACATTACATTATTTGGATCAAATTAATAATTGATTATTGCAAATTTGAATTTTAATATGGCAATGAAATATTGTTGTTAAATGCAAAGAGTCAAAGAGAAGCTTTTCCACAACAGTAATTTGTTAAAAATAAGATTTTCCCCAAAAGACTACTTTCATAAAGTGAAGGGGAAAAAAAAGCTTGACTCATCATCTTTAAATTGAACAGCACAAACCAGAAGGGGTCAGTCCTGCTTTAAAAAGCACTAGTTTTAAGGGTCTTGTGATGGCCTTATCTAAAAAAAAATTCCATAACTTTTCAATTTTTATGCCTTACTATAGCCTTACCTCCGATTTGGGGTTTGTCACTTTTTTCTCATTTTCCACTTTTATTTATTTTTTTAATGCTTTCCTGCATTTTCAGCCCAGTTTAAGGGTGCACATCATATTTGCACTAGTTTTGAGGGTCTTGTGAATGGCCTTATCTAAAAAAAAAAAAAAATTCCATAATTTTTCAATTTTTATGCCTTACTATAGCCTTACCTCCAATTTGGGGTGTTTGTCACTTTTTTCTCATTTTCCATTTTTTTTTTTTTAATTTCAAATGCCTTCCTGCATTTTTATCCCAGTTTAAGTGTGCACATCATATTTTCAGCTTTTCTTCCTCTGGCTTAGATAGAATATATCCCACTTTTGCCAAAATAAAAAGGCAAAAATCTACAAATATGAGCTGTATCTTTGGTAAACCAAAATAGTGAAGCTTTGACTTTCTACTCCAGTTAATGTAGGATGATGTATGTATACGGTGAGCACTAACGCAGACGTGTTCATAGATTGGTTGTGCTGTTTGATGAACAGAACCAATGTGCACCAGGCTGTCCCTGGTACTAAGACTTTGAGGAATTCTTGTTATGTTTGCTTCCCATATAAGAGAGGCTTCCACTGTGATTGGTCTGATCTGAGCTGAGAGGGCTTAAGGGGCTACTTGAAAACATCTGATTCCTGCACAACACCAACAGCACAGCACAGCACAGCACAGCACAGCACAGCCCAGTCTGGTAAGTAGCACTATTTTACATTTACACAGAAGGAAACTGGCTGAACAATTGTCCAATTTAAACTTAATCATTTCATTGTATCACAAAAAAACACAGTTATTGTGATATGTTGTTTTTGCATCAAAGATAGATAGACTGCAGATTGATGGACTTATTTAGTGATAGAATGATCAAGGCTCTTCAAGCAACATCATTGATTCGACTGTAATCTGCACATTTTTTTTCTGGTGAAGGGCTGAGGACCCTGTTTGGGATCATGGTGACTGCGACTGCAGCCCTGAAGATGGTCAGCCTGTTTTTTGCAGAGCTCATCAGCAGCATCACAGACTGGTTTCAGACCAAACCAGTATGGGCTGACCTAAAGTTGCTGGAGGACACAGAGCTGAAGACCACAGGGGGAGGTGAGTAAAGAAAGAGAACCCACAAATTCAGATCAACTGATCTGAAGACTTTCTGACCACCTGTCGGATTACCTATAATTATATGAAAATGTACAATTTGTGTTTGACCTGCTGTTACTGAAGAAGGAAATTATATCTGGATGGAAAGAGGAAAACTCAGACAACTGCAATTCCTAAATACAACTAGACTTGAATGTGCTTCTGATAAAAGACCTGAATACCTCACACCTATAGATGTTCCATTTTCAAACTGAGGAATTGGGTTCATCGAGGATTTGTTTTTTTAATCGATACTAATATTAACACTAATACTTTTTTTTTGACATTTTTTATAAATATGAGGTGTCATTATCTGGTCCACATACAGCTCAATTTAGTATTTTTATTACAACTTATAACTAAGACCAACATGGTTCCCTGATATACTGAATATACACTGAAAAGTGTTTTATTTTATCATTATTGTTCTTTCAGTGATTATTAAATAATGAGTCATTCCACAGAGTGAGTTTAAAAACACAGAGGGCTAGCGGTTTGTTTATTTGTGTGGTTTTTTTTTAGTTCATTTAAATGGATTGGTATCAGGTGTAATAATTAGTATATTATAATGTTTGTCTGAGAAAGTGTCTTTCTACATTCCCTTTTTTAAACAGTGGAATATGAAAGAAAGATTGAAACACACTAATCCTATTAAATTAGAAAAAAATACTTTTAGATTTAAAAAAAAACTATAGAATTGTATCATCAAATGTATGAAATGATCAAAACAGTACTTATTTAAACTGTACTAAATTTAAACAATTGCTGTTAACTTCTTCGTTTTTTAAATTGTGTGGTTGCTTTCAGTCCATGAGAAACCAAAGGCTAAATCTCTGTGGGAGAAGACGGGTGCCGTGGTCATGGTTGTACGAAGACCTGGATGATTGCTGTGCAGAGAGGTATGAGGTGTGCCACCATGTGTGCATGAATTAGGACAGCCAGTTTCCATTGATTATGTGTATTTCTATGTATCCTCAATCTGCAGGAGGCTGCTGAGCTGTCCTCTCTCAAGTCCCAGCTACAGGACATTGAAGTCCCACTAATTGTAGTGGTGAAAGAAAACATTGGCAAGGAGCTGGACCTCTTCAAGAAGTACTTCTCTGGGAAAGTCTATGTGGATCATCAGGTTTGATTTAAGCACAGTGCTTCTCTTTAAACATTCAGAATGTCATGGTATTAAAATTAGGGTTTATACATTTAAGCCGATAAGCTACTTTGGTCCTACGCAGAGAAATTTCTACGGCCCCCAAGAGAGGTGGATGTTTTTCTCCATGTTTCTGCGTGTGGGGGTGTGGAGGAACCTCTGGAGGGCCTATCGGAAGGGCTTCAGAGGAAACTGGAGAGGGGAAGGACTTGTGCTAGGTGGGTTATTCGTCATTGGACCTGGAGATCAGGTACGCTACAAAAAACATAGTAATAATTAGGGCTGAACGATTTTGTAAAATAATCTAATGGCGACTGCGATTTAATATGCGATTATTTTTTCAAGGGCCGCTTGTCATGTCTTTTTCAATGAACACAAGCAATAAATCGATCTGTTTCAGAATAAACAATTTCAGATTTATTTAAACTTTAAATAAATATAAAATATACATTTAATAACACAGATTACAACAATAAAGCAAACCCTTCTGTGGCTTTACCTCTTCAACTTATCCAGCTAACTTCACATTTTGTGAAACATGTAAACATGTGGACTGCACTTCCTGAACACTCTCTGAACTCAACAGGACAGTACAAGACAGGACAAAAAATGCGTTTTATGATATCGTGATAATATCGCAAATGCAATTAATCGTTCAGCCCTAGTAAAAATACATCCGTATCATTGCTTGTTTGTTATGGTTTGTGACGGGTGATGTTATTATTCAACCAGGGGATTCTACTGGAGCATCGTGAGAAGGAGTTTGGAGATAAAGTAAATATGCTGGCTGTCTTGAGAGCCGCCCGCCAGATTACAATGGACATGGCGTGGTAGATGCACGTATCCATGAGCATGTTTTGACTGTAAATAAGAGGTTTAGATTAAATATCTGCTCCAGCAAAACTACACTGACCAAATCACTGGTAAGACATAATATGATGTGTTGCTCCATCGCTGTTGCTTGATGCCTGTGTGCGGGGAAGTTTGTGTGTTTTTATGATGATTTGCTTCTAAAATCTGAAGAAAGAGCAAGTCGGATGCTACATGACACACAAAAAGAACCTAACTGAAAAGTGCTGTGATGGATGTAATGCATTTACCTTAGAAAATTAAAATAAAACCAAAACACATCACATCTTACCTGTCAATGTATCTGACTTTACTGGCTGCTTCTCCCTTGAATGTGGTACACATTGTGAAGAAATACCTTCATTGCTTTTCAGTTCACAGTCTCACTCACCAGCCACACAATCTGTCAAATTCGCCTCTGGAAAAAGTAAATGGAGTATAATTCACACACAGATGTTAAAAGTTAATTCTAAAAAGAAAAACAGTTGTATTATTTCACCCCGTCAATGCTCACAATCAAATCAGATATGGAGTAAGGTGTAATGGGTCGATTTTCTCTTAATTTTGAACAACACATCTAAAATGCCTGTTACAAAGTTAATGAGCTGCATGAATGATGCTGCACATGGATCCAAACTATTAAAAATATTTAGGAAAAGAACTAAAAATCATTAGACAATGGAATGTACTGTATCACAGCCAATTTGCTTTTACAAACACGAAAATGTAGATGGAAAAATTATTGAGAACCTCTACCCCAGCCCATATGGTATTTATTTATCTTTAAAAAAAAATTATATGAGGAAGAAAACGTGATAAACATGATAGGTATGGCTACAGAAACCCTCAGTAAATATTTAAATTTAGGTATAATTAGACTTATATGTAGACTTTAAAAGCAGTCAAAAGGTCAGCACATTTTTAACTTGTTTCTGCAAAGTGAGTTGAATTAAAGCCCCTAAATGAACTGTGTGCTATACAATTATTGTATAATCTCTAATATGTAGTATTATGACAAGTAGCCTCAGGCTAACGTTAGCTTGAAGGCCTTCATAATGATAACGTTGGCTTTCTCGCATTAAAGTAAACTCAATATCTCAACAAAATGTCTTCTCTGTGTGCAGTAAAATCCTAAATTGTTTAAATTCCACAACAAACCAATTAAGAACACTCACTTTAGTGTAGTTCAGGAATCAAACCCTCTTTTATCCACGCCAGACACTTCATTGCAATGTTAAAGTTTCTCATTTACTCATCAATCACATAAGCGCGCAATAGGAGTCACCTGTCAATCACTTGAAGTGTCCAATGAGATAACGCACGCCATCGGTATCCATGGAAACACCCGGAAATACCGCCCATCTTGGCTTTAATAAATCTATTGAGATGTGCGCCTGCGCAGGACCGTGTTGACAGACGACCGGCTGAAGAGGTGACACTGTGGAGCTTCTGTGATCATTCAGGTGAATGTATTTAATAATTATATGAATTCATTACACTTATACACGTGCGTGAGTGAAACATGTACAACATCAGCAGTAGGTCTCCATGTGTGGGCTAGCATAGATAGCATTTAGCTCGTTCTTGCTAAGCTATAAGCTTACGTACTAATCACCGTGTCACTTTCACATTTCGGTGTTTAATGATAAACACTAAAAACAAAGTATCTCTAAACTTCTACTGCGTTTACCTCTTTAAGCCCTTTGCGTATAACGTACATTTCACTCCATCTTCAGGGATGCCTGCTTTTGTATATTATGTGGTTATACAACAATAATAGGTTATTATCTTCATAAATGGCTTCGTGACGTGGCTGTAACTGCTTTTTTACATTAACATTGAAGAACAGTCATGTGGAGACAGGGCCATTGATACAGAGCAATAAAGGGGAGAGATTTTTGGGGCCCATCCATATAGTCATATATATATCTGAATAATATCCACTGTTATCCAGGAAGTTTATTATTTGCGCCAAAGTATATAGTCATCTTAAAGATGTAAATCCTTATTTTAATCAGAAAAAATGGTGGAAACGGTGGTAAAATGGGATTTTAAAAACCACAGAAATTGGTTAAATGTTGCAAATTGTGGGTAATGGAATTTTAAAATGTAGGGTAAATTAGTTTAAATCAGCAAATAATGGTCATTAGGTTGGAAAAGTGGTGGAAAGGATTTATAGTTGCTGAAAATGTCTTGAAAGTGGAAATAATGTGCAGAAAAGGTATTGAAATTTGATGGCAAAGTGGCAGAAATGGGAGTAATGTAGCAAAAATACATTAAAAGGAGCAAAAATATGGCAAGAAAATGTGATCAAAATAGGTTAAAATATGGCAAGTTTGGTGTAGTTGCAGAAAAAGGGTAAAAGAGCTCTAATTGTTAAAAAAATTCTAGTTTCTTGGAAGCATCTGGCGACCCCAAGGTTGAGAACCTCTGCTCTAGAGTGACAAAGCAGTACAAGGTTAAAATGCTTGTCTGTTTCAACCACATGTAGTACATGAAGTGTTTTAATTGCCAAAAATTTCATAGTTGCATACAGTAACGTTCATGTTTGTGTCCTTGTGTGTTGCAGTGTCATCCTCAGGGTCTGCAGTGGAGGGGGAACTGCTAGGGATGGGTCTGTGGTCTCTGGGTCTGGGTGCTGTGGGCGCGGCCCTTGCTGGTATTTTCCTGGCTAACACAGACCTGTGTTTGCCTAAAGGTGCCAACGTTTCCCTGGACTACCTTGAAGATGCAGACTTGCGCTCCACCACTGATGGTACTTCTACATAATGTCTGTGAATATGAGCTGAATGCCAGCAGGAGCTAAAACCATGAAGTTATGTCATCACAGAGGTGTTTTACAGCATGTTTACATTCATTGTATGCAGTGAATGAGGCTTTGTGTAGCAGTATAGAAGAAACGCCTCTTTAAAAGCTGCTGGTGTTACAGATTAGTTTCTCTTGAAACACTGGAATGTGACCATGAATGTTGTAGTCTTTCCACCAGGCCAAATCTTTTATCCTCAAGTTTAGTCGTGAATTATCACTATCGTGTCGCATTTTATGCAACTGATGATTTTTGTTTGGGCCGCAGCCGACAAGGTCATCAAAGCAAAGAGCCTGTGGGAGAAGAACGGGGCCGTGGTCATGGCTGTGCGGCGCCCAGGATGATTTTTGTGCAGAGAGGTGATTTAGAAAGTTTGTGATTATTCGACATGGGTTGAAGGCGACATTAGTTCTGACTTTGTCCTGTTACAGGAGGCCTCTGAGCTGTCCTCTCTGAAGCCCCAGCTGGAAGCGCTCGGGGTCCCTTTGGTCGCTGTGGTCAAAGAAAACATTGGCACAGAAATCCAGGACTTCAGGCCACACTTTGCTGGGGACATCTTTCTAGATGAAAAGGTTGGAATCCCTCAGTCTAATGGGTGTTGGAAAAACCCTGCTTCAACTCAATCTTATAAATCTTAATTAGACTTAGACTTCTATTATAGTCGTTCAAACTTTAACTTTACAGTACAGATAAGAACATTGGCATTGGCTCGTACAGCAGGATAAACAGCAGCAAGTATATAAATAAGGCAAGTAGTATTAAAAAAAAAAGAAAGAGATACAGTACAGATATAAATAGATAAGTGATCAGTTATCAGTAAAACAGGATTTAAAAAAAACAACAGCAAGTATTCCCGTAAGGTAAGTAGTATTAAAAAAAGACAAGTTATTAATTATAATTACAGAACTCTTCCCCAGCAGTATGTACTGACATAAAAAAATCTTATTTGGTTAGGTACACTTTTAAATATTGCATTGCAGCAATTTCAATTCAGTAAATTCAGTGTTTTTCAACCATGGGGTCGCCTTGAGTGTAAATAGGGTCATTTTTTAATTTAAAACACAATCGTCAAATATGATGAAAAACTTCTATTTAAAAAAAAAAAAATGTCTTTGGGGTCACCAGAAATTCTTGCTATTGAAATGGGGTCACAATCCAAACAAGGTTGGGAACCTCTGAGTTAATTGGATTTGAAGATGTTTCTTTAGAAAAGACACAAATGTAAACAAAAATCTGAAAAAGCTCTGATTTTAAACCAAACCCCATCTTCCAACTCAGGGGTGTCAAACTCATTTTAGTTCAGGGGCCAAAAATGGAGCAGTTTGATCTCAAGTGAGCCATAGATTATATGCAGGAAAACGAGTAAAATGAGTGCCATAGTTTGCACTTCTACGTATACATAAAATACAATATGGAAGAAACTGACCGTGTCCAAGCAATAAGTGATGGATATCATTCCCAACAGGACCTTCACTAAATTCCCTAGATTTTTTTCTATTCAATTAAGGGAAATATGTTGTAATTTGAGGAAAATTGAAGTTTTTTTTCCAAAGAATTTTGAGTTTTTTCAACAGTTTAACACTTAGAATGACAACAACCAGAAGCACCAGGAGTTTCATTTACACAATTATCAATGTGCTTATTGATGGTCATGATGAGACTAACTAAACTCTCTCCTTTTTTTTTTTTCCAGAAACAATTTTATGGTCCACTGCAGAGGAAGATGGGTGGTCTGGCCTTCATTCGTTTAGGTGTGTGGCAAAACTTCATCCGTGCCTGGAGGACTGGTTACCAAGGAAACATGAATGGAGAGGGCTTTGTTTTGGGCGGAGTTTTTGTCATCGGAGCAGGAGAGCAGGTAACCAGTCGTTGGCACACAGACTAGTGTGTGCACAAGTACATCATTGTTCTAACGCCATTGTTTGTCTGCAGGGAATTCTACTGGAACACAAAGAGAGAGAGTTTGGCAACAAGGTGGAGCTGTCTGACGTTATGGAGGCAGCTGAAAAAATAGTACCAGTGAAACAATAACTACTTCAAAAGCAGGGAGATAGTTTTAGAGAAACTAAAGTTTACCATGTCACACTGAGGTGAAAATAAGTCCGTCCATCAATAGGATACTAATTTTACAATCACAAAATACCTCTGTTTTTGACACATTGACCTGCTCACGGGCATTTAAACAGAGCTGTGAAATACAGGACAGTGCTAGTGTAAGTCCAGCATTAGTCGATTCATTTTCCTACCTCCAAGACTTTTAAAACATCTTTCAAACGGGAGCGTCTTCATTCAGGTAGTTGATAACTTTAAGGTCAGTAATGCACAATTATGTGTAAAAGCCCTTTCACTTGTGGTCAAGCTCCACTATGGTCCTCCTCTGACTGATGGGGAAAGTATAGTGTGTGATAATGACGACTTGGCTCTAAACTCAACACAGAGAGGAGCAGGTTTGATGCCTAAACGCACTCTGAGGCTCAGCTGTCTGACAGAAAAGGAGAACCATTGGTGGTGTTTGGAGCAGGTGTTGGTAGCAATGACGGCGTGAAACCTATGTTTAGATTTTGTGCATATGACTAAATAAAGACCTCGTGAATAGATTTTCACTCAATTTTGTCTTGTTTTTCTTTTCGAGCCTTACAAATTGTCTCTGCACCCTCTTTCTCACCAGTATCACCGTGACTGGTATTTTTAGGATGTAAGTAAGGGTACACACAGGACTTCAATGGTCAGTTATATAAAGCTACCAAATTTAATCAGATAAAATCCCTAAAAAACCATACCAAAACCAAATAATCATAATAAACGCCGTCTCCATGGCTACACGTCCCACTATGCAGTGCATGAAAATCTAAACTAATGGAGTGTTTACTTTGGAGATAAAGAAACTTTCAAGCATTAATTCATTTCAATCTTTTTGGAGTAAATGTTTCATTCATTGATCTATGAGGTGTACATTATATCAATTATATCTAATAAAAAATCAAATCAAATCAGGTGTTGCAGCCTTAACAACCAAGAAAGAAAAAAAAACTCAGTGTTTTTTAGCTGCAGTATTATTACATTGGTCTTAAATTGTACAGTCAACAATTTTATTACTAACAATTAGGCCAACAATCCTGGATCAAAAATCTGCTTAAAAGTATTACAAAGGTTAGAGCAGGGGTGTCAAACTCATTTTAGTTCAGGGGCCAATTACAGACCAGTTTGAGCTCAAATGAGCCACAGATTTTGACTGGCAAAAAAGCAATTTCAACCATATTTTGCGCTAGTTAGCACTTCCAGGTATAAATTACATATAAACTACAATATAAGAGGCTGACAATATCAAACCTGTTAAATTTAACTTAAATTTCCTTGATATTATGAACAATTGTTACTTTAGTTAGTAAAAATAATTTGAAGAAAGTTGTAGGATTTTGATTTTTTTTTTGTTTTTTCATCAATTTGAGACAAAAAAAAAAAAGTATGCCATCATCTGATAAGCATGAGAAATTTGTATCCATGTGTATTTGGAGGGGTTGAGATATGAATTATTCAGTCATTTAATTGCTCATTTTAGGTCTTTCATTTGCTGATGAAACACGTTACTAGTGCTGCATGTGTGTAAATTAACTATATACAAACTGCAAACAGTTTTTTATTTATTAAATAAATGAACCAGACAGGATTGCATATTCAATGAGACAGTTTTATTCTATTGCTCAGAGTCAAGTCTTCAACATTCAGAAAAAACAACTGAGGGGAGAGAACCAATGAGCAACCATTACTGACAGTTCTACACACATGGAGCGGAATATGTGACACAGGATTGTCTATAATACATTGGTGCCTTTCATACACAAAGTTGTGACTAAAACAAGGTGCAAAAGGTTCCAACAGACATGACGGAAGTTTAAATAGTCCAATCTAGCCTCACTGATGACGCTCTGACGGCTCCATGATTGCTAAGAATATCTACGTAAGAAATTAAAATGTGAAACAAAAGCTAAAACTTTCTTCCCCTCATTCCTGTAACAAATGTTCATACTTGTCTTATCTTTGGATATATCAATAAAGATAGAAGTTGACAAACTATAAATTCTTCAGTTTTTGTTCGTAATAGTTCCAGCACTTTAACTCTAAGTGTGGATGATGACACGTTTCACATGTAATAAAAAGCACAGTGGTCCCATGACCCCAGTGAATAAAATACACTTCAAAAAAGCTTTGTTTAAATAGAAACTAAAGTCCTAAAGCAGCGCAGCAGAGGTTAAATAGTGCAGTTTGACCCTCGGCAGGAAAAGTAAAGCCCAACACAACAAACGTCGACTATAGCAGAACGCAGGCTGATGTTCTATCTTCACACCATGCTGACCAACAACGACCTGTAGTGTGAGCGATCGTGTGTCAGCGTTCAGTCAAACATGAGGCGTAAACAAACTTCTGCTATGTCTGCAACAATCAGGCAGTTACTACAATCTCTTTAATTCCATTGATATATTTTCATTTACTTGACCATTCATTCAAACATAAAGCTAGATTAGAATACACTGAACAAAATGGCAAAAACTCTCTCTTAAACAACCTTTAATCCCTTTAATACTGAGTTGTTAGGCTTTAAAAATGTAATAACATGACCATTATTAGATCAAATCAACTCATTTTTAAACACCTGATCTCACCTCAGAGTTTGTTTTATTAAAGTAGGGGTGTTCCCGATACAACTTTTCCACTCCGATACGATACCGATATTGCGCCTTGCGTAATGGGCTGATACCAATATCAATCCGAAACGATATCTGCCCGAATCATACATACTTTTATTACTTATTTTGTAGTGTGGAATGTTAGAAAAGGCTTGATCAAGTGATGTTTCTCAAACAGAGAACAATAGTCAGCAACAGTAGGTATGAGAAAAACATAATATCTACAGTATTCTACAATTGAATAATATAATATATATCGGAGATTTCAGATGCAGTCCGATGAAATCCGATATTCGTTTTCTGGCTGATATCGGACCAATATCAATATCGGATTGGGACACCTCTAATCAGAAGGCACATCCAAGCAAACCTCTGAATATCCACAAGCCCTAAAGAAAAGCAGAATCCAAACTATTGAATAGTGCCAGGTTTTTCAACCTTGGGGTCGCCTGAAATTTCTATTAATTAAAAAAAATTATAATACAAATTTTAAACTTACTGTCTTTTTCAAAATAAGAGTTCAAATAAAATGCAGTAAAAAAAAAAAATCTGAGCTAACAACTTGTCTCTAATCCTGGTTGATCTGCATTCGTGATAGAGTATAACAAACTAATGAATTAAAAACTAATTCTAGAAAGAAAAAAAAGTATTTGGTCGAAATAAATTATTTAAATCAAAATAGGTCCAAAAAGGTTGGACACCACTGGAATAGTGTGACTTTAAAACATATCCACTGGTGGATATTCACACACATTTCACCAAATGAAAAGAGCTGTGGTTATAACCAATTTAAAAAGATACTAATTTTCAATTTATGTTATACTGTTCCAATGATATAATAAATGAAGTTAGAGTGTGTGTTTTGATATGCATCCCAATCATGGCCATATAAGCTGGAATTTAGGGTGAATCAATGTTAAAAATTTCCCTTCAGGACCCACAGTTTACATTTTTGTTCAGTGTATAAATGAAAATATTACACCACCAGTACACAATATATCACTATATACAAACACTGATTCATGTTATTTAACAAACTTCGGCGGCAGCAGATCTCACTGCAGCCCAGCTGTTTTCAGTGCAGATGTGGGGGTCATCTGCTGGGTTGATCAATCGAGGTGCTACAATATAATATAAACCCATTTGCATGTGCTTTACGATAATATAGATAATATATTGTGTATATATAAATATATGAGAAAATAAACCTTGTTTTTTACAAAGTCCAGGCAAACAACAGCACGTTATATTAAATGTTTGCAGAGAACAATGCTGTGTGTAAGTCCTTAATAAAAACAACACAAACTATCCACTTCAAGCCAAGCCACGACAAACATTGCGCACACAATGTTGCACCTTGACCCACAAGCACATGTACTACTTAATTAGAACAGGGCAAAAGCAGATCAGGCAGCACTTAGCACTTTGTTAAAACTCTGTTCATAAAGAACGGTAAGAGTATTTCTTCTGTCTGCAGTTAAAAACCTGAAGTTATGCAAACATTCAATCAGAGCCACAATCTGGACGCAGCAAACACTCCTGCATCAGGGAAATCAAAAACTACAATACGCAACACAAAAAAAACTAAAACACCACCACTCCACACACAAAACCATTCCATTCAAACGTCCCACAACAACAATACTCCATAGTGTCGATTAATTTATGTGCTTTAAAAAGGTTTTGCCCTAGTAACTGGTTTAGCAACAAAAGGACTGGGTTTCAGTACATCAGTGGGCCACAATGTACTCAACATAACAGGAAACAGACAGTAATGAGAATTGGAGTGTTTACAGCTATTGGCCAAGAGATTTATGAGTAAAAATTAAGTCGAACTTTATCAGTTTTTTTTTTATCTCTGATTAGTAACAGTTGTAAAGGCAGGAATATATCCCTACATTCAGGAGCATTTACAAGCACAAGCCTTAGTATTAAACTGGACACACAAACAATCCATTGAAAGTAAACTGCGTCATGATTTCAGTTTTTTTTTTAAGGGGGGGGGGTCAGTTTTTCAGTCATTGTTTTTAACATCTCTCCAATTCATATCTCAGCAGCTGTGTTGTTTGTTGATTTTATTTTTTTTAAAAATAAAAAGAAAAAACATGCATAATTATCTCTCTGTTTTCTCCTAAGTGTGCCCACAAACCATGGATGTGTGTGTGTTTTGTTTTGCCTCCTACAGGCCCTTGTTGAAATAGACGGTAGTGGTGTCTGGGCTGCTCTGCCGTATTCTCTCCTGAAGATCAGCCTCCAGACCACTCAAGCTCATGGAGCTGCAGAAAGATGGTCATCCAATGAATGATTATTACCACACTGTATTAGAGCTGATTATTACTGATGTGTGAGTGTCGAAGTGGCTCATGTACCTTTTCTGAGGGAAGAGGGCGCAGCACAAGGAAGTAGCAAACACCAGACTGAACAGAAACACATGTTTTTAGATGTGTTCATTGAGAAAAAAAATGGATATATTTAACAATGAAGGATAAATATTATTTTAAGTGAATTCTGCGTACCACAGACCAACGAGGCCAACCTGGCCGGAGCGTTTCGATCGGGAACCGCTACAGGAATACAGAAAGATCATAGATTGGTATTTCTGACAGTCTATTAGAGATGATATGTAACACGTTTGTTATATAGATATATATATATTTAAAACCTGAAATGTAATAACTAGTCAATGATGCAACAAAAGTGCTGAGCCCAAAATGTTAATTAAAAAAACCCCAAAATGTTTACATCTGGTCATAATGTAACACGATGCTGAGCCCAAAACATAAAACTTGTGTAATAACTTTCATTATTACATTATGGGTAGGCAAAACATTTTTATTCTATCGTGTAATAATTTTAATGATTATTATTTTTTTTCAGTGAACAATGATTCATGGATTATAAACTGCTTATTGCTGTAATGTAGAATAGAGTACAATGTATATAAAACAGATGCTGTGCATAAATGTGTTGTGTGTGTCTTTGCTGTGGTCAACCAAGGAAATGGTTGGTCGACCAAGACTATAGCACATGTAGTGATTACATGTAGCGACCTAAAAAAATAAATAAGAAAAACGAGAATAAATGAAGCAGGTGCAGAGGAGGATGAGGAGAAAGAAAAAGAGAGATAAATTTTTGTTGGTGCTGATTTGCTTTTAAACACAGACCATTTATGATATGAACCTTATTCAAGCTTTGACCAGAACACAACAAGCAAAAGTGAAACCTACAGTCCGACCGACATTATCTATTATATCCGTGTCCGAACTGAAACCGTTGTTTTAGTGATAAGCCTGCTTTTATTGATAACAATGTCAACATCTGATCCGCGCACAAGGAAACAATGAACGTCAAACATCGTATCAAATAAAGGATAATCCATGTTCTTGTGCAGAAGGAGACTGATTCAATAGTGGCTTGCTTTGTGGCTTCAAGACTGTCTTAATTTGTTCCCTATCTGTTCTGAGGACAAGCGCACTGTGCAGTGACAGTGAAGCACAACCCACTGTTTTTCTTTCTTTTTTTTGCAGCCAGCACTCACTAACCACAGCTGTTGCTGGACAGAGATCATGTTTAGGCCAAAATAATATATTATTTGTACTTTTAATCCTTATCACCTATATGTGTGCATTGCATTTTTTTTAAACAGTATTGAAACTGATACTATTGCTGGTCGACCAATGAAAATCTAGTTGCCGACGGCGACATCCACCAAATGGACCAAAGTCGGCACCCTAGTGTTTATACTGTATATATGTTATGTTTATATATTAGGGATCACCGATATATGGGTTTTTTTTAGGGCCGATGCACTTACCATTTTTTTTCCATCAGCCTGAGCCGATGACCGATACAGATTTTCTTGAGCGATACTACTTTTGCTCCCTCAATTTACATCACAAAAATTACACTATGATAATGATAAATGGTACAAGTCTCATTTTAAAAAAAGGAACATTTAATGAATTTAACAAAGGTGAGGTAGAACGACACAAAGTAAAAAATATTTAACAAATAATCAAAACAGGGGATGTAGAACAAGAACAAGTAAAAAATAGAGTGAGACATCTCATGAAATATGAAAGACAACTGTTTGTCCTTGTCCTGAAAACAGCTTTGACAAAAGTTGGTCTGACTGAAGATACATTTTATTAACAGGATTATTAGTATAGATAATATAATTATAGTATTAAACACAAAAAGAAACCATGAATAGTCCGTTCCAACACAACCCCAGAACATAAAATAGCAGAGGAAAATAATGGATGTCAGATACGCAATAAGCAACAAACTGATCAAGTTTCTGTTCTAAATTACATCAACATAAACCAGAATAAATATTCAAACAAGTAGTAAATTGCTTCTCAAAGTTAAAAAACTTGTCAGTGCAGCGCTGAGAGAAGCAGAGAGAGAGGGAAACAAACACACACACACACATATATATATATATATATAACATGTTCATGTTTTGGGCTCAGCATCTCGTTACATTATTGACCAGTTATTACATTTTGGGTTTTATTATATATATATTTTACAACATTGTTATATATCTGGCTCTAACAAAACTGCCCACTGACAAACACGAAGCTTATGTGTGACAACTTAGTAACCAGAATGATTCTAACTGTCTAAAACAACAGAAGCCCACACCCAACACACCCATTCACGTCACACACACAAAATGTTGTCTGCTTACCTTCATGAACGCTCTTTTCTCCAGAGCGTTCATTATAACTGGAGGGAAAGCTGTGGATTTTAAACAAGCACACAGATAACAGGAGTGAGGCTTTAATAATAAAAAAGCAACAACAAAACTTAAGATTGTCCACTTCAGACACCGTCAGTAGGAGAATAATCTCAGAGGAAGTCAGGTGAATACTACACATGGATACACAAAAGGTTTATTGGTTTTAAA